>NW_026635251.1:0-600000 GCF_028554395.1 Pezoporus wallicus
CGCGGCGCATTGTGGGAGGTAGAGTCTCTCCTGCGGCTGCCTCGCGCGGCAGGGCTGTGGGCGGTGGGGCGAGGAACTACAACTTCCAGCAGGCACCGTGGCGGCGCGGTACTCTGTCCCGCCCAGCGCGGCGGGGAGAGTTGCTGCCCGGTACCCGGCGGTCGGCGAGAGCCCCCGGAGGGCTGGAAGCGGGAGGGGCTGCTTCGTCCTTACTGCCCCCTCCTTTCCGTCGTGGGCAGGACGCGGCCCGGGGCAAAGCCCTCAGCTGCGGGGAGGGGGAAGGTGGGGCAGGAGTGGGGGGGTCAGGCCGCCTGTTCTGGAGGTGCGTAGGGAGGGCTTTGTCTCTGTAGCGTTATTTCGTGGCTCCGGTTTCGGAGCAGGCGGGACAGTGGGTAGGGCCCCTGGCGTAGGGGGATTGCACACCTGCGCGGGGATCGGGAACCGGCGCCGTCCCCCCCGCCGGAGAGATGAGGCTGTCTTCCCGGGTACAACGGTGTTCCCGATTCCTGTGAAATCTCCCAGGGACGTGTTCTCACTGTGCGAGGAGTTGCAGCTCTGAGACACGCTTTATTACTGCAGAACTTGCTTATGGGAAAGATAATGAAAATTGAAGCTTTGATCGTACGTTAATGAATGATGGTCTGACTTTTGGACGAAGTCCTGAAAGCAATTATGGAAAGAAATGCTGCATAAGGCCTGGATTTGCTTGAGTCCTCCTGTGTTTTTCAAAATGAGAGATTGGATGGGGCAGCCTGGTAAAGGCTTTAACTCACAACGTTATGTAATTTCTTTAGTGGTTCTCCTTTATTTTACCTTTGTATTTAGGGTTCATTATATGTTGGTGGTTAAGGCTGTTATTACAGCGCAAATAACTTCCTCATGATGGAAAAGAATAATTATTCTAGAAAATTCCTTCTGTTCAGTGTCTTTTGTCATGTGCCCTGTCCAAAAAAAAAAAAGGTGCAGGTCTTCGTGTAAGCTACAGTTACAAATATTCCAGTGCTCCCTGGTGTAGGATATTAAGGCTATGTGGTGATTATATATATATATATATAATGTAATTTCTCTGCAGAAAACAACAGTGCTGTTTCTCAACCTTCAGCTGTTACTGGCTTTTCTTTAAAAACGTCCCTTGGAATGATTGGATCTTCCACTTCAATAACTTTTTTTGGCAGAAGGGAGAAGGGGGGCAGTTCATGGCCTTGTATATGTGTTTATTTTAAATAGGAATATTTTCCTCAATTAACTAACTTAATTATCTGTATCTTCATGGTAGTTGTTTTTATTCCTCATTGAATTAAATGCAACAGGAAGTGTTTGTGGCATTTCTTAACACATGCAGAATCTGGTATGACCGTCTCTTGACTGAACATTTCTTTTGAGCCTTCTTAGATTCTTACCTGTTCTAATGATATAAACTGCATTAACATGTTTTTTCTCAGTCTGTTTTACTTTCTGAGACTGAATTTACACTTTTCATGTTACATCAGAAACACGAACTTCTTTCCTGTTGCAAACATTTGCTTAAAAGTTTTTTGCAACTCTATAATTGGAAATGTCTTCTCTACGCCAGGCCGTGCAATAAGCTGAATTAGACAGGTAAACAGCCTTCCTTTTAGTGCTTCTCTTCATTTTTTGTATCAGGATGAGGTTTCATTTGTGTATTCACAACACTTGATTTAAATTTATTTTTCTCTGAGTGGCTTTTATGCTAACTAAGTGAATTATTAATCCTATATTTTCTTTACTTTTCCCCCATACTTTGAAGAGACTGAAAACATACTTTGGGCTTTTTCAAAGCATTATTTCCCAGTTTTGTTTGTGTCTTCAAGCAGCAGAGTAAAACTTGCTTGATTTGCCTGTCCTGTGCTTGCCAAAAACCATTGCAGTAGGAAGTGCGGTACATCCCATGAAAATGTACCATTCTGGTATGCCATTTAAATATTAGAGCATTTAATAGTGTGGTTATTTCTTCTACAGTAAGACTACTAGAAAGGCTTTCCAGCAGAACCCTTATTTTAAATGTGCCAGCATTTTTTTTTATGTCATGCAATTAACTTGTTTTATTTAAAATCATAGGTCTGAGGTTAAACATAGTTTCCCCTTTTGGCTCAACAAGAGATGGAAATAGTTACCAGTTTGATCAGTTATTTTTATATATATATATATATAGTTAGAGCTACAAGGCTTTATATATATACATATATATATATTGCTGTTAGAACTGCAAGGCTTTAGCTTGCCCATGGGAACCAGCTGATGTGACACATGCTTCTGTGTCTCTTGATGCAGATGTGTGGCTGCAGACTCTAGGACTGTTTGCTGCAGCTGCCCATTACTGCCCATTAGCCATAGGTTATTCCTTCCTTTTCCCTACTGTAAAATGCTTTGTAGGTGCCCTCTCTAATTCACTCAGTCAAATGTATCTAGGTTAGCTTTGGCTGCTTACTTAAAGTGTCTAAACTGGCAGGGTTGATTTTTTTTTTTTTTTGCCTGAAGTGGATTAGGGAATGCCCACAACCTGTGCTGCTGGCAGGGCTGTGGGGTCAGTAACTTTTGGCAGAGAGAAAGAAGCAAACAGCTGGGGCAGTAACACTTTTGACTGGCATAGCTGTTCCTAGACTGATGCAGATCCATCATGATGTATACTAGATGGGCATGGTGCTCGACACCCTAGTAGTGTGTACTTGACAGGGTTACATTTCTGCTGAATTAGCTGGAGCATGAGATGCAAAGTTTTTATTAGCTTTATGCCCTTTGTAGGATGCCAAATGACACCTAATCTGGCATGAAGTTAAGAGTAGTGCTGGCAAATGACTCTCAGGCTATAGCAACCAATAATGCAAAACTAACTTGCTGATTCTTTTTTGAATTAATTTGGTGGTAGAGTAAGGTAGACTGGATAAACACTTTTCATCAAATTGGTGTAAAATTAGTTCTGTATTAAATGTTTTATAGCTCAACTTCTTATGTTCTTGAATTGTAGACTGAAAAAATGTTCAATGTCCAAGTAACACAGAATCAGTGAAATGCTGTTTGATTTGGTAATACGTGCTTTAGAAATAGATTTCAATTAGCTGTGATTATTCACTGCTTTCACTCCTTCTTTTCCAACTGTGGCTGGTTGCTCTAGCTTTCTGGCAAGAATCTTCATTAGGAATGCTTATCCAATACATTTAGTAGGTACACAAGCAGTATTTGCAGCAACAGAAGCAGATGTTTTTTATAGACAAGACCTAACACTAAATGTATTTCTGGTGCAAAACAAAACACTCAACCAACACGCCTCCAAAAAAAAAAAACCCACCCCAAATCCCCAAGCCTTAAAATCCCCCCATGAGCCAGTGTGCAGGGTTTTTCATCCTATAGGTTAGTGTACCATAGGTTAGCATAGCTCTTACTTGTTCAGAGCCCATTTAAGGTACACAGAAATGCATTTAAAATAACAGTTACACACCTTTTTAACTGCTTAATTTGCTCTAAAATTCTCAATTGACTTTAAACTGCAGTAGTCCTCTTTCTAAACAAGCCTTCAGGTTAGGGTACTTTAAGAATACCTGGGTAGAAGAAGGATTTGTTCCTATGGGGAAAAAAAAAAGATTAATGGTTTTTCCTATCTATGTAGCATGAAGTAATTTTAAAACACTTTGTTTCAGGTAAAGTGAGTGACTGATTGCATGTGGTACTGAGAGTTGAATGTGAATGTTTACCTAAACCAGTAAGTGTTTTTTAGTGTTTATGATTTGAACCGCATTTTGGTGTTTAGGTTTGGGGGTTTTGTTTTTATTTTTCAGTAGCTTGAATCACTCTGTGTTTTGCTTCAGAACATTTTAGGCTGTTGTATTTGGAAAGTGTACACTGATTTTAAGCTGTGGGTTTGAATACTGCTGGTGTCAGCAGTAGCTTTGAGCTTGGTGCAGCTCTGAATGCATGTGTATGCAGGAGAAATGTCCTGCAGCACCATGTCTTTAGTTTTAATGGTTAGGTCCTGTTGCTCCTGAAGCCAGGATGTAGCCTCCCATTTATTGCATGTCCTTATTGTCCAGGCTGGAATTCACTTCTGTTTTCCTTATTTTCTGAGTCGCGTTTAATCCCATCAGATCAAGGGAGACCCTGCTTTTGAAGCAGGGTCTTCTCTGCCTCCCCTTGCCTGCCTGCTCTTGCCTGATGGACTGAGAGAGATCTCTCCTGCAGGCTGCCCTGCGAAAGGATGTCACTGCCTGTGCAGATTCAGCCACAGACACGTTGGAAATGAATTCTTAATCCTGTCTTTGACAGGAATGCAGAGTCAGCTCCTAGCTGCTCTGTACTGCAGTTTGGGGATCTCACTTTCTAGGTGTGTTGTGATGTTTTTTGTGTAAATGAAAATAATACTGATGCATGTTTTTCTTTTGTTTTCTGCCTTTAGTACTGAATATAGAAATTCTGCTTAAGTATTGAAGGCTTTCAGCAAATGCAGGTTTCAGATCTGAAATTCTAAGTTCATTAATCAATATAAATTGTCTTACTCCTAGGATAAGTCAGTAAGTAGTCTACAGAGCATGAAATGGTTTAGTTCGTAGACAATTAAATGATTCTTTTATGGATAAGTAAAGTTTATTTAAAACTAATTAAGAAGTCAGTACTTTGAGCTATTTCTAGTAATACTTCAAGCCATTAAATGAAAGTAAAATCATAAACATTCCATTTTAATTTTCAGGGATGAGTCTGTCTAGTATGTATTGTCTGAGAAGTTTTTTTTTTCCTGAGAAGGTAACAGGAGATTACCCATGATACTTGTACCAAGTCAGATATATCTTAGCATTAATAAAAATTGCTACTACAACTATTTCTGTAGTTAATACAGAGTTGTATCTATAGCATTTACATGGCATGTCTGTCTAGAAGTATTTTTAGACCTACTGTTACTGTGAGATTTTTGTGTACTTTCATATTTGTGCAGAAAAATAATCTAGAAACTTTTAAAGGAAACTTAACTACAGCTGCTGATCTGGTTTAGTGCTGTTGTTAATTTTTTACTAGTTCTTTAGTAGATTGCTGTGCACCCTGGAGCCATGTTTTGTCCAAGCTTTAAAGTGATAATTTTGACAGCAGGAACTAAGTTGAAGTTTTTATTCAGGCACGTACATGTCTATGTGCGAGGAGGTGCACAGGCAGAAGTACTCTTTTTTTCAGGTATTCATTTGTGGCTTAATTTGAGTAGTTTGACAACACATCATTCCCTCCAGTAAAAAAATGGACTTGACCTTTAAAGTTTTCATTTCAGGTGGGAGAGTATTTGAGTTCAGTTCACCTGTGTAATTTTCTTATATTTCAGATATAGTCAGGTTTTTTTTGTTCATTGGATTTTCTATGTTTGTCTCAATGAGGGGGTGTAGAAAGATTTTTGTGTAGTTTGCTATGGAATCAAGCCCAACAGCTAGCTGTTGTTTCTTTTGCCTCTACATAACTGGCAGGTCTGTAGCATGTAAATGTTAATCTAGAATGTTTTAAAGGTTATTTTTAAACTGTTTGCTCTTTACTGTTAAATTGTATATGAATGTGACTAATTGACTAACGAGACTTTAACGCTTAAGAGTTGATGACCAGATGCGGACAGGGATTAAATTCCATGATACTAGGCTGGCTGTGGCATTTCTTTCCTTTCCAGATTCTGGATTTGCAATTAATTTACTTAAAGGCTTGTTTTGTTGTTTGGGTTTGTTGGTTTTTTGGTTTTGTTTTTTGTTTGTTTTTTTTTTAGCCATTAAATTCTGAGTTATTGCAAAGTATTAATACCATTTGGAATTTCTTTTCCATCAATCCTTGCTAAAGATAAGCTAACATATCCATAAAAAGTAATCAACAAAATATGTATACTTTTTTTGACATACAGCTCTTAAAATCGTAGCAAATGTTCCAGCACATCTCTTCAGTATTCATGAAGCAAGCTGTTTTCTTTCTTTTCATCCCAGGTCAATAAACTCTGTGGTACCTTGCTATAAATTTTTTTTTTTTTTTTTTTGCAGGAAAACAAAACCCAAACAAAAATATTTTCACACCAGTTCTTGTATTTAGGTGAAAAATAGCTTCACATGTGATGGCTTTCGTCATGTAGAGCTCATACAACCAGCTGTTGAGTGTGTAGCTTTATGTAATGTATCCTTCTGACAGTGGGGCTTGAGTGGATAGTTGGTTTAACACATTGCTGCTGCCATTAGAGACTGTTTTGCTCCCACTTTGGAGGACTTTTCTTGTTTCTTACTCTAACTTTGCTTATGAGGAGTTACATGTCCTTGGTGATCTGCTTCAGACCCCTGAGCTGTCAGGGTTGGTTTGTTTGTACTTTTTGTGGATAAAATTCCTGAGGTGGTGGGCTGACAGGGGGTTGGCCGGCATAACTTGGAGGCTGCAGAAGCAAGCATAGAAGCTGGGAAGGTGGAGGGGAGAGAGCATGTTGCTGAAGCATATGATGTTGAATCACTTGCTTGTCATGTTGACTGTGCCATTGTCCCTTTGCTGTTTTTCAAGAAGGTGTTATTTAAGCATAGGAGGTATTTTTTTTCAGATTCTGTTTCTTAAAAAGAAGTTTTAGAAATATACCTTTTCAGTGGCATAGGATACTTGGTGTATCTTCCTTGCAGTATAGATACAGCAAATGCTGACCAGTTCAGGAGGTGACCTGAGCTGTAGTTGAACTCCCCTAGTCATTGGCTGCTTGCATTTGCTTTTATAACAGGTACTGCAAAAGAAATCTGTTTCTTGGTTTTGGGTATACCCTTAGTTTGCAAGCTTCCCTTGTGGAAGAAAGAAAACTTTGGACTCTGATCCTCCATATTCATACAGATAAACCAGTCTTCGTGGAACTAAGGTGTGACACTTGTACAAGAGCTGTAAAATATATTTGTGTAACCCCTCCAAGTCCATCGTAATTACGTAACCTATTTTTGAAATAACAGCTTAAAACTGTAAGGATATTTCCAGTGGATGTGTGAAGTGTACTGGTATGAATGGTGTGTTTTGAAGTGCCTGGGAATGTTTTATTTCAAAGGTGATACATAATATACATAAGACTAACTTCAAAATATATTGCTTTTAAGGGTACCATCTATAATTACAATTTAATGTTAGTTTAGAATAAAGCATTTGCTCAACATTTTCAGCTTGTTGCTTCCAGGTATAATTGTTTTCTCTAAAGATTCATGTTCTTTGTAGATTTTAGGCTGAGCAACAAGGGGAATTTTAAAATTCATCTTCCAGAAAGCTTAGTTTGGTCTGGCAGTTACCAAAATAAATCCGTAAATGTTACTTTTTAATCTTTGCCCTTCTCAGAATGGTTTTTATGTTCCCACCGCCTTTTATTTTTATTTTTTAGAATTTCTTTATGTTGAATTGAAGGTTGACTAAGAAAGTCGGGTTTGATTTTCTGCACAATAGTTCTACTTAATAGTGTTTGGCTAGCAAAGGTGGCACTTTATTGAGCACTTAATGCAGATCTTCCTATCAAGACCTGGATTGTCTTCACACAGATCAGTACATCTAAAGTTGAATATGCTTATCTATATGGTACTTCTGACTTAAGAGAAATTGTATTGGTATGTTGGTGAATTTGGGACAATACATTAAAAAATGGGTAGCAATTAGTGAAATGATACTCTGTAGCTAATATAGTAAACGAAATTTATGGTTTCTAAAGGCATCTTTTGAAATTTTGTTTTCTTCACTGTGACAAGATAATTCCATAACAACTTGTAGAAGAACTGCTCTTACAGCAGGCAATTCCTTCAGATCCACTTGTTAACTTCATAGCAGTTTGGTTCACTGATTTGGGGAGCTGATATTTAATGGTTACTTGTGTTTATCCTTAGATTCTGGGTCATCTGAAGTGTATTTTGAGAGCATTTGTTTGAAATGCTAAGGCTGGAAATGTGGGAATTATGTTTGTGACCTTACTTGCATCTTGTATCAGTTACTGGGCAAAACCAATTAAATTTTTCCCAGTAGAAATGCTTTAATGCATTAACTGGCTGGTGACACTTTGCACGTACAGCTTTTCATGTATGGAATAATTTTGCTTGAAATACTTCGCTTGTCATACAGTAAATAGTCTCTATTTAATTAGAGTGTTCTTGCACACAAGTTCTAGTGGGGTAGCTAATTTAGTTTAATGCTATATAGTAGTTGGCTGTCTTTGGTCCCTGTCAGCTGGTCTGTGTGCAGCTTCTGAGTTTCTTGTTGGTTTGTATGCTCTCTGGCTGGATCACCGGTGATGTGTTCATATATTACTTATTATCTACTTTTGTCCTCAACACTTCTAGCAAAAAATAAGGGATTTAAAAGACTAGAGAAAAAGTAGTTTGTCATTTTTGTAACTGCAGCAAACTTAAGTGTTTTATTTTAGGAACATGGGAGCAAAGTTAACATGTATGCTATGGCTTCTTTCCTCAAGTGTTAGAATATTGTATTTTAGGTTTTTATTGGCTCTCATCCTAACAGCTGCTGTGTTACAATCTTTGCTTAGTTATACAAAAGTCATATTTCAACAATGTAAGCACATTCCAGTCACTTAGTTTTGCAAGTAAATTAGTATAAAGGCAGGTACATGTGTATTAATAAAATCAGCTTTTAAAAACCCCTAGCATTTTTAGTAAGGATTTTAGAATGTTATATGGCATTAAGATTGGTTTGGAATAGACGGGATGGAAGCACTGAGTAGGATGGAAATTAGAATGATTCCCAATTTAAAGGGAAAAATAGTAAATATTTATTTTTAATATGATTTTATATTTGGATAGAGTTGGCCATAGTTCTGTTTTGCTGAGGGTGATCCGTGCCTTAAGAAGAAATGTATATCTAGGATGTCTTTTGCAGGTTTCACTTGTTCCACTTGTGTTGAAAATGTTGATGCTGAAAAAATGTGGAGGTGGCTTTTACTTTCTAGTTATGTGATGTTTCTCTTAAATGACCACAACATATGAAGATCTCAGTTGCTGCAGCTGGAAATGAGAGAATTTAAAACTTTTCCTATTTTTTTTTTTTTTTGTCCCCTCCAGATTTTCAACTGAATTCTCACCTATCAACACTGGCAAATATTCACAAGATTTACCACACCCTCAATAGGCTGGTAATGACTTGCCATTTTGTTTTAGCAGAATAGCTGAGGCTTTAGTCCAGAATGTTTTGTGATTGAAATCATTAAGTGATTACACTTTCAAGAGTTATGACTGTATTTTTGCATGAGAGGCTCTAGGTTTTGAATCTGTTAAGAAATAAGTAGGTACTAGAAAAACATGAAGGATTATACGCTGGGGATCAGAGTGGAGTTTGAGCACTGTTCACTGCAGCATTGAATTTAAATGATATCTCCGCAGAAGAAGTTTTTTTAGATATGTCAAATAATAGTAATCATCATCATTATCCAGCTTCTCATAGTTCTTTTGGAAAACCTCCTGAATGGACAAGCTGTCCTCTTATAGCCATGCAAGGAGTGAAACAGGATTTGTTCGTTTTTTTCTTAAGACTGTCCCTGCTTGTCGGTTGTGCATTTACATTTGTTTTATGGTGGCCATAGCTGGAAATGCTGATATGGCTTTTGTGTGCATACTGCAAATTTAATGGGAAAGTTTTCAGTTTGGTTTTAATCAGTTTTCTTTAGAACAAGTGTGTTTATCTAAAACCATTTCTGTTGTAAACTCAACCTTTTTAATACTGCATTTATTAGTGGAACTGTTCAATACAACAGTGCAAAATTCCTCATCCTATGGATAGTTATTTCCACTTTTGAAACATAGTTTGGTATGTTTTTGATTAAATAACTTGAAAAATATTTTTGAGTTTTTTAAATTTTTTTTTTATTTAAGATTATGCTTGAACTTCTAAGACAAATGTGCAAGGGTAACTTCTTGGATTAATATGAACTGGAAACACAAAGGCTCCGCAGTTTAGCTAGAGGATCCTTAAGTAATTAAGATGAATAGTATCAAATAAAGATTAAAAACATGGCTGAACAATGAAAATCACCATCTTGTTAAACTGTGTCATTCCCACTCTCTTGCAGAATCTGACAGAGGACGTCGGTCAAGACGATCATCAGACAGGTATTTAATAGGGATATAGAAGAAGTAGATTGAAACAATTTAAGCACACTTCATCAAAAAAGTCTCTAACATTGTTGAACATTATATTTTTAGAAAGCCAAAGGAGTTTTTGAACAGAAGTGCCAGAATTTTTTAAAATCTTCTTCAAAACAGATGTTTTTGCTTGTAATTTATCCAGTTGTGAAGGACTCACTCAGACTTAAGCAGCATGTCATTTTACTATTTCTTAGTGTAAATAGTTTAGAAGATGGAAAAAATTCTCACTCCTTGGACTCAACCCATTAGACTAGCAGAATATCCATATTCTTACAGTGCTTTGACTCTCTTGAAAGAGCATCGAGAACAGAGCAGAAGCAAGACTTCTTGTGGCTATTGTGATGCCTGTGACCGAGTTTAAATGCTGTGCTCCAAACAATCCTGTTTCTTGTGCAGATTTTCAGTTGGTGTCTAAGGACTATTTATTAGGCCAAATCTGTTTTCTGTTCCATAAAATGTCATTGTTTTTGAAGGCCTTCATCTCAGGTGCTTCATTATAGCTTGCTGCCATTCTTGATTCATCAGCATTTGTGCTTTGTGGCTTGGTATCTTGCAACTTTTGTTACCTCCTTTTCACTTGTAATTTGTGAGCTGGCATCTTCCTTGATTTCTTTTTCTTCCTTCCTTTCTGTGTTTCAGGCATGATACCTAAGGAGGAAGGAAAATAACTTACTGGCTTCAAGCCTTGATCACTCAGCAGAATTGTTCTTTAAAACTGACCATATCTGTCCTACCATCTGTCTCAAAGTTTTTATCTATCCTGAGGTGCTGGCTATGTTTGCTGATGTTAACCTTGAGCGCTTCAAAAAGTGGAGAGAGAGCTGTCAGCTTCTCCTCGAGATTTCTGGGACACACTTATAAATCTAGTACACTCTTAGCCTGGAGCAATGAGAATTGATGCATAGGACCACATTGTTTGGGATCAGATAGAGCTCACTTGGGGCTTATGTACCCTCTTCCATACAGTGACAGGTGACTTTGTTTCATAGTTGAACTGTCTTACCCTAGCCAGAAAAGGCTTCTGTCAAATATTTCCTTCAGTTTGGTTAGTGATTTGATACTTGAAATTAGCTGATCATGTGTACGAAAAACCTTTGCAGAAAAAGTTCAGGAAGGTAGATCAAAGAGATTTTGTTGTCTGCATGTTAGAATTAATGTCCTCTCCCATCTCCCGATTGAGACTTGGAATTTTCCTCTTTGTGATCCAGTTGCTCAGACTAAATACAGATACATACTGATTCCGTGTTTGAAAATACATTCTTTGCTTACTTTTGATTAGAAAAAGCTGTTGTGAAGCACTGACGTAGTCCCCTTGTGTCACCAATCAATAAGAGTAGGTATGCTTAAGATAATTAGAATTTATCTTATTTCTTGCCTAGCACTTTGTTCATAAAGGTCAGTTGAAGAAACTATCCTCAGAGCCCTGATTACCTCTGCTGGAGAGTTTTGAACATGTTACTGCTCTTAATGAACTGCTTTATACTGACACTTGTTGCTTGATTGCTTTGATTCTGTTCCTTGAATTAAGCTGTTTCAAAAGCCTTAAACATGCCCATTGAATGAGTGGGCACAAAATCCTAGTAAATTTTTACAATATCATAAAAGAACCTTTCAAACGAGGAACAAGTATGAAATGAGGACCAAAAGCAGAGGTTGATACTGGCAGGCTGCCAGTATCAGATTACTTTGCAGTATTTCTTATGCTTCTGTCCTACTGTATGTCTCCTGGTAGAGAAAGATGAAGCCCCAGTGTTTGCATAACTCCCAGGTGAATTTGGTCAAAATCTGTGATTGGTTTTCATCATATGAGGACAAATACACAGGGAAGGAGCTATTTTGGCTATTGTGAATATAGCACAATGAAGTCTCCTGTGCCCATTTTTTGTGAGACTTGACACTTCTGAAACATCTTGTTGGACATCCTTATGTAAATTGTTTGATTGTGATGTGCCTAAATTTTTGGAACTTCTCTTTTCCAGTATTACTGACTGCATAGTAAGAAGTGTCCTATTAATAGTGACCTATTAATTTTGTTATGCAGTTTATAGAACTGCATAGATGCTGTGAATTTGAGCTTCTCTGTCCAGAGCTCATTTGAAAGTCATGTTAATAACTGTAGCAACAGATTCTTTGCATGTTGCCAAACTCATCTCAAAATGTTTGTTTGGGTTTTTTTAGTTTTGGAAATTCTTTTTACACTCTGAATCATCTGGAGCAAGCCTTATCCTTCCAGATAACTGTTTGTTTGACATAATTATCCTGGCTAATGGTATTACACTGTGGGCCCCACTTTTAGGATGACTTAATAAATGCATGTCTAAATTTAGTTGAGATTTCTAAAAGCTATTTAAAAAACCCAAAGTATTTCAATTTTTTTATAATGAACTTTTAATGCATATTGCATTTATTTCAAAGCACTTGTTTCTGAGCTAACTATATGTACTGGACATCTAAATGACTTTAAGCAAATTATATCTTTTATAAGTATTTGACAGATTTCTTTTCTAGAACCAGATCTTAACAAAGAGCTAGAGGGTGGCAGTTGTAAAATTCCTTCAGTGATTTGGGAGCAAAGATGGATCTCGCTTCGAAATTCCAGTCACCTGTATTGATTGCAGTCTCAGAAAATGTGGGATTTTTACCTTTTATTCAGCGCATTCAGTGCCCGTATATATGTCTGAAAAATAAGCTAGGCTGGAATGTCATGGGCCTTACCCTTTTCAGCTGTTTGTAAGGGTAAGAAAGTCAGGCATTCAGATTCTGTAATCAGTACCTTTTTCCTAGTATGTATATGCATTTACTTGGAAAACTCTCTAGAGTTGGAAATAAGTTGGTTTTCTTGTCATAACTACAAATCTAGTAACTTATAATAGCTTAAATTGTGACTGACCTATCCAGACTAAAATGTCTTTAAAAGTGAAAGTAAAATTCCTGTTGTCACCTGGCTTATTTAAAGAAGTAATGCCTTCATTGCTGTTCTTGAAGCTTGTAGGGGGAAAAAAAATTACCTTTGCCTCTACTGTTTTTTCTGTTCTTCTGGAGAAAAAGGTCCTCTCCAGTCAAAAGCAATTCTGTAGTGTGGAATTCAAGATAAAGTGATTTTTCCTTTTACAACAAGATTGCAAGTTTGTTTTTATGTTTTGATGAGTATCCTAGTTTTCTCATCTTGTATCTGAAAAATACTGTTAACTTGTGCTTGCTGTGGTCTTGTTGCATCATTAAATGAGCAGCTTTACCCTTCCAATTGCTTCAGCATTCAGTTTCTAATTATTTTTTGTTTGAAACATCCCTCTACTTAAGCTTCAGAAGAGCAGGATTCTTCACAGGCATTATCTAGGGAAAAGGTGGAAGTTATATGTCTGTAAATCACTCTTGCAGGGACCTCCTTGTAGAATTCTTACTATTGACCTGTTTTTTCTTCTTAATTTACTCTGGTTTTGTTGCTATTCTAGGAGTGTCCCTCTCTTGTGGTGATTATCTTGCATATTGCTTTAGATCTCTTAGGGTGAATTTTGGCTCTTAAGTTGATCTTTCCATGGGTAGCTTTGTCTTCTGCAAATTTGAAAGTGCTGAGTAGAATGTTTGGAAAACAATGTTTACACTCGGCAGGCTTTTGGCTGATGTTGACCTATTTGGGAGCCATTTGGAGGCTCTATCTTGCAAATGCTCACTTCAAGTGTCAAAAACACAGTGAGAACTAGTAGGGTTCTGCTAATCTTGAGTTGAGACCCAGGAGTAAGAAACTTTGAAGATAATCACATCAAGCGGCCCTCGGTAAGTAAAGTTCATGTCAAACTTTGCATGAAGTCAGAGGGAGCTGCATGAATGTTTGCAGATGATCAGACCTTTGAGAAGTGGAATTAATAGTGAAGGACTAGATTGAGAAATTACATGTAGAATTAGAAAGCTCTGTGTAGGAAAGATTAATATCTATGGTACTTAGTGACCTATACTGTAAAATAAGAAATTGCAAGAATTCAACCAAAAAGACCCGAACTCTCCGATAGTTTTTAGCTTTAGATGGAAATGAAAGATTAAAAAGAAAACCAAACCAACAATATTTTCAGAGTTTGTTGCAGGGAAATTATAACTGCACTTCAAATTCAGGGTACTGATTCTAGTAACAAAAGGAAATACTTTCAAAGTAACAGTCTTGTACTGTTTTTTTTTTTAGTACTTTAGAGGTCATTCAGCAGTTAAAACCTAGTGGACTTGGTCCAAGCCTCAGTTATTAAAATATTAAATCTCTAAAAGCATGTACAATATGTTTGTCCACCTGGTGTCTGTGTGTGTGTCTGTGTGTGAGGGGATGTCCATGTGCATTTAATAGCCACTTACCAATTTCTGAGCTATCTCTTTTCTTCCTTTTTCTGTCAGTTTGAGAGCTGCAACTAAACTCATTCAAACCAAGAAAGGGTACAAGTTTTTTTATATGAGTCATTGAAGAAATTGGGTTACAGTGAATTCTGTTATCAGTATAAGCCTTTAAAACCACTTAAGCCATCTTCCTAAAAATGTCCTGTCATTTAATGAGGAAAACAAGCAGGAATCTTTGGGTTAAATTCTTTGGTTTGTATGGGGTTGCAGATCTGCCAAAATAATTTTCATGTTCTATAACAGTTTTATTTTGACTTTTATTTATTTCATTTTCATCTTTCGCTGTGCTTGTCTTTTCACGGAGGCCTTGCATATTTCTTTTCACAACCAAATAACTAGTAAACTGGACAAACCTGGGATGGGTTGGTGGTTTTTCTTGCATTTTACCAGCATCCAATGCCTGTGATTCTCTTTTTAAAGAAGGGCATTTAAAACCATTGAAATTGCTCTCGAAGGAAGGAGATAGCTACAGGTTGTACTCAAGTACATATGTATTTTTCAAAACAAGGTGTTCATTAGCACACGTTTTCATTTATTAAGTTTAGTGTGTGTCTGAGTCTGGCTGTCTCTGAGCCATCTGTTCTGCTGTCATATTAAGCGTTTTTAGTTTGTGTAGGTTTTTAAAAAATACTGGCAGTCATTGAAAATTGATCTAAAAGCCATAGAGCATTGCACTTTTGATAACTTCTGGGAATACCATTTTGCAGTATCATTAATTTGCAGGCATAATCAGGTGGAACAAATGACATTTTGCAGGTCAGGTTCCTTTGTTTAATCTGGGTAGTAAAATGCATCTGGCGTATTGTGAGTTATTGATGGTCTCTGGCTTACATGTTTCAAATGTATCAAATATTGGTGAGGAGGAGAAGATAAATATTGTTATAGCTAATTTCCTTTTGTAGTGTAGTCCAGAAGTATATTCTCCTGACACATCCATTATGATTTTTTCATGTGATAGTAGTTTATGGGGTATAATGCTTGAAAGTTTTTTGATAACTGGTTAAATAATTTGGTTTTACAATACTCTTAAAACTTTTTTCCTAGAAGTCAGTGTAGATGTTGCCATACTTCCCTGGAGGATGGTGAGGTGGGGGAGCTTCAGCATAAAATGAAATAGGAATACATAGGAAGAATTAATTGGAAAGAGTATTTCTTGAACTAGAGAGATTAATTTTATTCTTAATAGAAATTAATACAAAGGTAAGACCAAAGAAGGCATAGTAAGTGCAAAAGCTTCATTAATTGAAACCAAATTAGTTCATCTTGATGTAAAAACTTGTTTGAACATCCTGGCTAATACTAGAAAAATCCTTAGTTTCATATATATAATAGTTTCAGTGCATGTTTAAAATAAAGTACATGTAGCAAAGCCTGTGAGGCTGTAAGGTTCCTTACATGTGTTTCTCCTATAACAGGAGAGAGGCTTTCAAAGATACGAAGAATAGGTAAGCAAAAGATTGCTGTTAGTATTTGTTGGGAATTGGGCCTCTAATTTCAGTCTGCTCCTGTGGTGTCAAAAAGTAGTCAAGGTTTTATTGCTTGCTTTTGTGCTGTGACTTAAAGATTTATTGGGCATCTTATTAAAGCATAGCTAAACTTGAATGCTGTTGAAGCTAAGAGAAGGCAGCTTAGGCATGCTGAAGTTCTTCATATTTTCTTGCAAGTTTTCTTTGGCATTGCTTTGTGTCTGGATTTTTATACCTCACCTCTTTCTTCCTTTCCTTTTAAAATTCTCTGTGTAACACTTAGAGCTATGATAGCTCTGTGAGCTGCTCTTTCACGCACCTTTCTCAGGTGTCCATGTGGTCTACAGTATACAAAAGTAGGACAAAATTTTGCCTGGAGTGTTAGCTTACTGTTTTCATGAGACAGCAAAAGCAATTTAACGACTTGCTGTGGTCAAAAGGGCTGGTCCTTTGCTCTTTCTTGTGCTAATATACAGAAGGTTGTTATTTTTTGCTTGGGTTAATTATCTACAGGTTTGGTGAGCTCAACTGGCACACTGAAGAGTCACATAGGAGTATGTAGCTGAGAGAAGAGGAGGGAAAGACTGCTACTTGATTGGCATCAGTGTCTTGAATTGGCTGTTTCCTACCTGGAGACCTTCACTGTTTTGAAAATTATCCAGACCCAAGTGATACAGACAGCCACTTATTTTTTCCTGCGGTGGTTGCTGAATGTCTTTTCCCCTGTCCCATTTCATCCCCCTCCTTCCCCCCAAGAAAACAAAGACAAAAACAACAAACAAAACCTTTCCTACCCCTTCCTCTCTGTGTCATAAAAAACCTTGGGGAAAAGATTCTGTTTTCTAGAGGTAGGTGCTCTAGGCTTTGAGTCACATCTGTATTTCAAAAAGTAATGAACAACATCTACAAGTTCTGATTTGAATAAATGGCTAAAAGTAAGGATGCCTTTTTGAGGACTTAAAATACTTCCTCAGGATAGTCTCAATTCTTGCCTTTTGTTAGACTGAAGTAGCACTGGTACTACTGTACATTTTGGTATAGTGCTTTTGGCCTTAACTGAAATTTGGTCATAAAACACCATGTAAAAGTGAGATGGATTTTGCTATTGAAAGGAGACCATTTCTTTTGTAATTTTTAAATACACTAACTTCCTCCCTTCCATTCCCTTTGTAATATGCCTATTAGTGGACACAGTTTAACTGGTCTGCAACAGTTTCATTTCTTGTACTGGTGTTTTTAATTCCCTCTGTAGGAAGTCTCCGGTCTTGCAGTTCATCAGACTGCTTTAGTAAAGTGATGCCTCCAAGGAAAAAGAGGAGACCTGCAGCAGGAGATGATTTATCTGCTAAGAAAAGTAGACATGATGGGTATGTCATCTTACCATGAGCTAAGACTGATGGAATATCTAAAGTTGAATAGCTGATATGATCATGTTTTTAAATACTAATGGAAATGGTATTCAAATTTGCTTGGTTTCTCAGTATGGAACCATAGCCTGTGATTGCACTGTGGGATATCAAGAAGTACATCAAGGTTCAGCTTGCATCTCACCTTTTTCTAGTTGTACAAGAAGCTCATAGGGAGCTTCTTGTTCTAGTTTTCCTGATGTCAAAGTAGAGATACTTGCTTGTTCAAAAACAGCTTTGAAGAGATACAGTAATATCTTCATGTATACATGTATAAATCTGGATTGGGCATTCTCAATCTACAGCCTGTTGGAAAAGTGAATGTAGTTGTAGTCCTCTCAGTTCTTAACCTGAAGTCCTGCTAGTCTCTCCCTGTCATGTTGTCATTAGATACTTATTGTGTAAGGGAAAGGTGAAGATTGCCCAGGCAAGGTGGTAGCCAGTTGGAGTGGTGACTAAGGCAGTGCTGCTCAGCTTTCCCCTGGGCAGCAGGAGTGCAAGTGGGTTGTAACTGTGTGCGCAAGCAGTGTATTCTTTTGTGTAGGAGTTGCACAATTGAGAGTTATTGAAGTGTTGGATTTTCAGTATGTGTATGTTCAGTCAGCCTCAGTCATTCAAAATGGAGCACATCGAATGTGCTTTTTGTGTGCAAGATAGTTAACTGTTTACGTGCACTGAATTCAGAACTTGTGGGAGAACAGGACTCTACGCTCCTGCATGATAGGTGCAGGACTGTCATGATGTTGAAAAGTGAGGTATACAGCCAGAAAGTTTGTTTGCCACTGCATCTTGTCAGTAGACTTTGAGCTCTATTACATTCATGTATTACTGGTGACTAGGAAAACACATGCTTCCATAACAAGTAACTCAGGAAGGTAGAAAGATGCAGTTCTCTCCTAACTATGAGCCTGAAATCAGGCTGAGTGCTTTACTTTTTATTTTCTAGCATGAGTAAGAAAAATGCTAGTAGCCAAATTAAGCTTCTGGTTATGCCTCTATAACTCCATTGTGTTTAATAAGGTTGCACAACTGTAGCTGCAGTGGAATTTATTAAATGATCTGTTGATGGAGAAGAAGAAAGAGATTTCAACTCCCCCTTTCATTGCTTTGTGTATGTAACACTAACAAGAACAAAAAAGCAGCACAACTTCTAAATATATTCTGTTGGTTTTCAGAAATAATAATATACAAAAGCTAAATAGTTGATAGAGAACATTACAGCTTATTCAAATATATGCGTGCAATATGGAAGTGAAACAAGCAGAGAATGTTTCTAGAATCTTAAGTAGAGAGGCTCACAAAATTTAACTCTATCTCCCTTTGCCAAGACACTGGTAAAACAAAACAGCCCAAAAGCCCTAGGAGAGTAAGTTTGTCTATAAGACATACTGGTTTGTGTAATTCAAATAAAAAAATGATAAACTGATTTCTTACTCTGTAAGTAGTATATATAAAAATATTTTTTAAGAGCTTTTTGAAAGCATAATTTGAAGGATTATATATATATGTATATATTTTTATATATATATATCTCTACTTTTTAGCTTATAAGTAATGGCTATAGTCTTCATTCTACTGCCACTTAAGGCTTTATTAAAAGGAAGACCTCAGCCTGCTTTTACAAGTGGAGGTGAAACCAGATCTGCCTGTCATGGGCCACAGGGGGAATATCCTTGTCTGATGTGGTTCCAATTTTTATCTGTCTTCCTTCTTAACTTCTAAAGGTTTGCAGGCTTTCTCTGCTTCCAAGTGTGTAAGTTTCTTTTCTTCTGGTCTTCAAGAAAACTGTTTTTATTTCAACCTGACTGGCAGTATGAAGTCATTGAACATTCAGCTCAGTTTTGGATCTCTTATTTCCTTTCAAGGAAGGAAGGGTTTCTCCAGAATTGGCTTATGCCCCTGTAACCTTCTGTGAACAAGTTAGACAAAGAGCAGGCTGTCTCCTACTGCCATGCATGTTTGTCAGGTGGAGCTTATGCCTGTCACGTTTGGTCTTTGGAGGTCAAACATCTCAGTCTGTGAAGCAGAAATATATCTGAAATCAGGAATCTACAGCAGTGTGCTGTAGCAGACCTAGTTATTTGCAAAGCCGTTTCCTCTTGTGCTGTATGTAAAGAGTGCTGTGTATAATAAGCCCAGTACGGTTAGTGCAATGCCAGTTTATGGAATAAGGGGCTTCTAGGCTCAGTTCTTTACTATTGCCTCTGTTTTAGAGGCAGAATTCTAGAAGCTAGTAACTAGTAACTCAGGATAAGCATTTAAGGGACATTAGCCTGTGGATTCTATATTAAGCAAAAAAGGTAGTCAGAGTTCTGTTCTCGAATGCCTACTTCCAATGAAAAAATACATGTTCTCTCCAGCAGAAATTGTATTTCCTAACAGGTAATTTGTCACTTCAAATGCTTATGCGATGATGTAAGTTTTGTATGTTTCTCAGTTATAATGGCAAACTTACCAGAGCAACATTAACAAATAAATTCAATAATTGCAATTCTCCTGTTTATTTTCAGTGGGAAAGTGTTAGGTAATAGTTTGAAGATTATCAAAGGAGTGTTACCATTAGCAGTGTTATCGCAGCTGTAACCAGATGTTGATAATTCCTCCTGGTTTGTCTATACAAAGGAAATTAATTTGTTTTTTAAATCCTTTCTTGGGTAATTTTGTTGTGTGGTATCTTCAGTCTTCACTACTTGGGGTGTGTTCTTCAACAGGAATATTTTTGAGGTATGTATTCTTTCCAGAAAGTTTATTTCAGCAGGCCTCTGTGCCGAAGGAGAGGGTGATTTCTAAAGGCTCTTAAACTCATAAACTTAACCACATCTGATACCAGGGGGCTTATAATAGCTTTCACCCTCAGTTCTAGGCTGTTAGGGTTACAGCCTTATCTTGGAAGGATTAGTGGAATAATGATACTGGCTTTCGAGGAAAAACACTTACAGGAATAAATCTAGTTGTTAGTGAAGTTATTTGGAAATGCTGATTTCATGCGTAGACTGATTAGGGAAAACAAAGATTCCAGATACGTTCTTTAGCATCCCACTCTTACATAATGAGAGCTTGAATTTGCTTAATTAATGTTCATAAAGTCAGCTTGAACTGTGAATGCAGTGTTTCAGTGGGAGGAAGCTTTTATACCAGATGTATAGTGAAAAGAACTTGGTGTATTCATTTTTGGATCACAGTCAAATTTATTCTACCTTAAAGAATAGCTATTGGAGGTAAATAGTTTAGCACACATTAACCAGAACATAATGACTTGAAGACTTTGTATTTTCCTCCCAGCATCACAGTCTTGACTCTACTCCACTTAAAATATGGTATAGGGTATTCTCAAATTTGAGTTAAGTATACATTTTGTGATTATTCACTCTGTTAATGTCTTAGGAAAGGTAAATCAAGTTTCATGTAATGATACTTAGTAAGAATATGGTCTCTGCTACGTAATTATCTAATGTTGTTTATCTGTAGCCAAGTACTGGCTTTTTCCTTAGGGAAAGCTGAGCTGTATAATGTAATGTCTTCTTTCTGATAGTCTCGTTTAAAAAATAATTCTACTCCTTATTCCAGAATCGTGCTGAGGGCAGAAATCTTACAGTAATGGATGTCTGTACCTTAGAATGATGAAAACTAGGAATATTTGTCTGCTTCCCTAAAAGATATGTTTTCAAACAATTAGATCTAGAGCCTAATTTATCAGAGATGTGTGTATGGACCACATAATGTCTATTAATGTGAAAAATATATTTTATTTATTGAGTAATAAGCTCTATACCCTATAGTGGAAAAATGTAAGTTTTCAAAACACGGTCAACACGCTTATTAGCATAAGGAAGTAAAATGGGAGTTTGCTAACCTTGGAAGTTTTCAAAACCGTCAGTGATGAGAGGTTATTTAGTTCTGTTGTTGTTAACTAACTGGTTTGGTCCTGCCTTGTGCAGTTGTGTACACCTTTGTAGAGAACTTCACTTTATAGTTTGGAAGAAACTTAAACTGGACATGTGACTTAGTATGTATACTTAGCTCTTATACATAAAGCTCCTTAACTAAGCCTGATGAAGTTCAAAACATTATTTTTAAACTTTAGAGATTATTGCAAGTCTTAAAATAGGGAGAAATAAGGCGTATTCCTTCATAAAACTTACCAGTCAAGTAAATTTGTGCTGAGGGTTGCTTTAGGCAGTCTTTATAATGCCTTGCAAATTGTAAAACATCTCTTCCTCGTTCCCCTTGTTTCTACTACAGTATTTATGAAACTATTGCTAATATCATAATTGTGAATAAAAAGGTAAGGCTTTATAGTAATATTTTTGTTGTGCTGCACTGATGAAAATTCTCAGCCAAAATTTTAAGTTAAATAATTAGAATTAACGGAAGTAGTAGGGGGCACGTTCTTCAATCAAAAGTTTGCATCTTTCAAAATATAAATAATCTGAAAGCAATTAGTTACTCAGTTTGAAGCTTGGATGAAATGAGGTAAAGTTTTTGGATAAGTTCTGGTTCAACAGAAACAAAGCTACTGTTGGTAAACTTCTTTAATGTTTTCATTCAGTAAACACTGACCATCTAACACAGCCAGGCTGCAAATCTTGATGAGGGGGTAACTTTTGACCTACCATTATGAACTATTACCTTTTTGTTTAGGTTTTTTTTTTCTTTTCCCTCTCAAATGAGCAATTACCAGCTTCCATATCAAGAGAATGTTTTGTGTGACCTAAACTCAGTGCTTTCACTGATCTCATTTTGAGTATTCTGAAGTCACACAGCCCAGAGTTGCTACTGTGGTAGGTGGAGCTCTAATGTCAGTACAGTTGAAGCATGCTCAGAGCAGGACTAGAAAATGAAACTTGTGAAGACCTCATTAGATTGAAGAGAATTGCCATGACCTTGTTCTTTTGCTGGCAGTGACCATGTATGGTGACTTGCCTGGTAAACTCTTAATAGCTGGATGGAATTTTCATGCTTTTGGTTTCCCACCAAATCAGTTACGGATGGAGGAAAATAATCTGGAAAAGATATGGATGATGAAAGGCCCAGACAATTAGTTTGTTTTTTTTTTAATAGTTTGGTTGCATCTACCTACGCCGCTTCCAGTTATAAATTGCATTGTCTCATCTTTATTGCATGGACATCAGTTCCCTAGCTCATAAGAATATTTCAAAGACTAGCTTAAAAATGGATGTTACGAGTCAGCTCTTAGGTCATGTTGGAGATGCAAGCATTTCTGAGACAATAACTTAATTTAAATGTGGTTAAGTAGTCAATACCACTTTTATAAAACTTGAGCTGGTTAATTTCACATTGCTTTTTCCCAGCGCTGTCCCACATTCTTTCCTCTCTAGCAGGTAAAATAGCTGTTAGTGAAAAAGCTAAATGTTCCTTAGGGGAATATTGGTTATAATGTAAAAAAAAATTTGTTAAGTCTGCTGTCACCGTTGTGATACTGACAGTGTCATACAAAACTAATAAAAACTGTTATTTTTCAAGCAAATATTTATCTGAGTAATTGGACCTCCATGTGTGTCTCATCTGAGACAAATAAATACTCTTTGGCCATTGGTAGATTTTTTTCCCTTTTTTTTTCCTGATGGGGTAGTGGTCAGGGTTCAGAAATGGAAGGGTTATTCTAAACTGAAGTCCCGGAGTTCATTGTTGTAGAGTAGTGGTAGCAATAGTGGACACTCTGGGAGAAAGTTCTGCATGCACTTTTCTAGCTCTGATGATGGAGACAGCACCCTTTAGCAAACCTGTTGTAGTGTAAGCATTCTCTGACAGTAGTACAAATTCTGGTACCAAAAGTACCAGCCATACTCGTTGGCCCTTCTTTTATGGAAGGTGTCTGTGGGGTTTTTACTCCTCTTCCTTGCCCCTTCTTTTCTTACCCCCTCTCCTCTAGACTTGGAGCAGGATATTCTTTCATTTCTGCTGTTTAGCTGAAACTCTGCAGGTTCTTCTTACAGACCATCAATGGATAAGCAAGTAAACTGTAACATGGTCAGCATAATGATTGTGCATCTGTTTGAGGGTACTGGGGCTGTTCATCTTGAGGAAGCTGTGAACCGTTGAGGACTTGCAGTTTGAAACTCAGATCTGCTTGGTAGATGTTTGGTGCTCCCAGAGTACTCAGATATCTACCGTCTGCGCTCTGGCAGTTTGTATTTGCGTAGCGAGAGACACTGTCCTTAGCACAAAGACAAGGCACATCATCTTGCACTATGTACGGGAAAGTTCCAAAGATAAGAAAAATACTCAAGGATATAAAATAAATGCCAGATGTCTCTGGCAGTTTGTGGTTTTCTCCTCTGTATGCACTGATCTTGAGACAATCACATCTGTGTTAATGATAGTTCAGAGGACACAGTCTTTGGAATTACCTTTACCCTTTGCTGGCAGGTTGGGCTTGCTGTGATAATTGGACCAAGGTGTCCTAGGCTGTAATGTCAGATACTTGTCTACTCCTTGCTTATCTCGCTTCACCAAGCGCTTCAGGAATTAGGAGTCTCTTGATAATAGAACTAGCTCGTTTGGCTAGACTGGGAAAGAGAAACACATTTGGCATTCGGAGTCAGCAGGGAGAGAACAGGTTTCATCTTTTGTATGAGAGATCACTAATAGTGGGTCTGCATTGGTGTCGCTCATTTCTGTTATATTCCTTTTCCAGTGATCCTTGTCTTGCAGACTGTGATCTGCTTTTAGTTTCTTTATGTTGAGCAAAAGGCATTTGAGATTCATCCATCGATTTTTTTGTTGCATGGTTTTATGTTTCTGGCTGTGCACAATGCATGATATGGTGTCATCTGCTCTTCTAATTGTTTGGCTAATTCGCTTGTAGCAGAGACTAGGATAGCTCAAAATTACATTTGGTCTGATTTTATTTCTTGAATTTGTGAAGT
The DNA here is from genome assembly GCF_028554395.1 of Pezoporus wallicus. Taxonomy (NCBI): domain Eukaryota; kingdom Metazoa; phylum Chordata; class Aves; order Psittaciformes; family Psittacidae; genus Pezoporus; species Pezoporus wallicus. The sequence goes on from NW_026635251.1 coordinate 24,252, forward strand.
AATTTCTCTGTTGGCAAGGTTGGAAGTTCTGTGATCAGTTCTGGTTTCTCAAAATCAAACTCTGTTGGTCAGTTACTGAGGTTTTTTTGAACAATGATAAGTTCGAGGCCAGAGTGTTTTGCTTGGAGTTATTTGGCTGTATGTTAGTCACATAGACTTCCTAATGAAAGTTGTTTCCTGCAGTTCCAAAACAATGACCTTAGCCTTAAGCACAATATTAGTCCTATGAAAACTCACTATGTGTAGATGCAGTGAATATATAAAAAGGGTGTTGTTTTTTCTGTTGTCATTCACCAGTCTTCTTATGCGTGCTCCTGTCATTGGTGTCTTGGTTCAGGCTACAGTGTTTAGCTCTGGTGTATGTAGATGCAGGAATCCTTTTTCTGATATACCTGGGTGACCTAGAGCTCTGTTAGTAAATTTTTCTTGAAGGTTCCTTCCCAAACACACTGTTCACATACTGACAGTGAGTGTGCCAATGGGTTCCATGAACAAGCAGGGCAAGGCACTTGGTTATCTTCCCTTTGTAAGAACAAAGAGAGTCTTGTGATGAATGTCTGTCTTTGAGAACCACATTAGCTTTGCATGTCCTAGGTCCCAGCAGTGCTCTTAGAGAATTCTTGAATAAAAAGAATAGAATAAAGATGTTGGCTAGCTCCTGATACAGTCAATTTCCAATTTGGTATTTCAGTTGTGTTTGTCACGTTTGTTTGCTACAAAAAAAAAGGGATACTGAATAATTAGACTTTTGCCAAAGTGGCAGAATGCTTCCTTTCTTTGTCTCAAGACATTTTTTTTAATTTCTCTGAATTCAAATTAGCCTAAAAAATATTGGGTAGGTCTTTCAAAATCACAGGTCATTCTGCAAGTATGAGAATGTCAAGTTATCAGATCTGGAACAAAATAAATTGTTCCAACTCTTGACTTCTACCTTCTGGCTTCATTTACTTACTGGGCAGTGCTGTCAGCCTGTTCATTTGCAACTGCAGTAAAGCTTGCACAAAGTAGGTAATTCAGAGAGAAAAAACTTTTTAAGCTGTTTTAAAAATGAAAATTAAAAAAAAAGAAGAAAAGAAACAAACCCCAACCCCTCCAAAAATCCCCAAAACAAAAAGAACCAATCCAAATCAAAAATCAGACATACAGATGGTGGTTATGTGAATGTATATGTTTGGGACACGTGTGACTGGCATTTTTCTGCAGTGTTGCAGTTAGTTGCAGATCAGTGTGTTTCAGAACAGTGTTACTTTTTCTTTCCATCTTGAAATGTCTGAAGAGCATAATTTATATTTGTCTTTCAATTAGCAATTTATCATTTTGTTCTGACCAGGATTATTTTTCTGATAGTTGGTTTAAAATAGCTATGACAATAAACACAAAGCAGTTCTTTGAGTCACTGTAATGATCTATATGCCATTAATGTCTAGCTACAGTTCCTCCTAGCTTGTAAGGTAGGTGGAGGATAGTGGGATCCAGTGTACTCTAATCTCCTAAGTATACACATCTTTTACATGTCTTTCTAGAGGAAAGTGGTGATGAAATCAACTCCAAATTAATTTCACCAGGTTGTTTCCAAACTCCTTGAAGCAGTTAGCTGCTGTTTTGTTCTCCCACAGCAGGACGGTAAGAGGAAGGGCTGCATGCTTGGAACAATCACAGAGTCATTCTTGGCTACCTCCCGTAATCTAAGCCATTTGTTGCTTGACTCTTTTCAGCCGGTATGAGCACAGACTACTGCAGAGTAGTGGAAATGGATCAGAGAATGCATGTGCAGCAGTGAACAGCTAGTTAGACTGCTGAGTCTTTTGCCTCTAACACAAATGATAGTGTCTCTGGTTCAGAGAAGTCTAAACAGGGTGGAGTAACTCATCAGCTTCTGCTGTGCCTTCTGGGCTTTAGGTGTTGCAGATGCTGAAGTCAGGAGATTGGTACTTCAGTGTTGTTTCCTGAATGTAGTTAAAATTCTTTATGCCTCTTGTCAAAGCAGAGCGTAACTTTGCCTCCTTGGGGGGGGGTGGAACATTATGGATCTAGCTTTTCAGATAACTTTTCACCCCATGATGAATGAGGTTCCTTGAGTTACTGTCAGTAAGGACCTGTATCCTGTTCTCTGTAGTTCTTTTGTGTTACCAACTTACAGGCTTTAGAATAATGTATGTGTGGGTTGTGTCTATTTTGGTCTTCATACCTTCTAGAGGATTTTTTTTGAGGAGGCAAGAAGAGTATGTGTCATTCTCCTTAGTAGATAATTCAAAGTATATGAAGTATATGTGTTCACTGTGACTTGCAGTTACTGTGGGTTTAGACGCCCAGCTAGGTTGCAGCCCATCAGTTGATTGTAGTCACTGCTAGTGTGCACAAGTCTTACTTGAACTTATGCAAAACAGTTTGGGTTTGAATTTGAGCTAGTCTGTATTTGTTGTAAGGAAAGTTCATGTGCATGGATAATAGTTATGAATCAGTTGAAGTGTGACAGACTGAGCAAACATAGTATTTAGGTTCAGTGGTTCTTGTTCTGTTAAGCAGTATCCCAAGTGACTGCATATGAGGACAGAATGTTGGGTAAACTGTTCATGAGTTAACACTGCTGCTTATAGTGTCTGAATAAATATTGCTTCTAAAAAAGTGATGAATTAATTACTTGTTTCTCTTTTATTTTTGAAGTATGTATAGAAAATATGATTCGTCTCGAATAAAAGCAGAGGAAGAAGTCTTTTCAAGTAAGAGGTGCTTAGAATGGTTTTATGAATATGCAGGTAAGGGTGAAATGTGAATTTCTTCTTACTAGCAATTCAATCTATATTGGAATAAGAAAGTTGCATTAACTGACCTTTTCCAAGAATGACTGTAGAGGCTTTTTTGTAAAAGTCTTAAAGAAGCTTTTCTTATGTTCTGTGTAGTGTGAACTTGAAGGGTTCCAGGGGCAGTTTTATCTTTATTCTAGAAAAAGAATGGAGAAGATGTGTAACTGAAAGTATTTTGGAACATATATACTTTACTATTCAAATCTATAGCTAAATATGTACCTCTTTCCAAAGTGGTGTTACCTCTACTTCTTTAGAAGTCCTGTTATCTGCCATGTTAGTGCTGAATAGTACAGAATTATGCTTCACAAGTGTGTCTTTTTCTTTTCTTTTTTTTTCTTTTAATTAAAGTTGGGATAGGTAGAAACATTATTTTGTTTTTCTGCTGAGTGCTGTGCATATGATTTCAAGCAAAGTAGTGTATAAATTCAAGTATCCCATACTGGTCTTGTCTTTATATAGTTTTATATCACAAGGTATAGGAAAGGTAGACTGAAGTATTTTTTGCCCTTCTGTATGAGAACTTTCTTCAGGCATTACTTTTAGGGTTGTTAATTATGATCTGAAGTCACAAAAGATGGCCCTTTAATACTGAAGTTGGTGGTTGTATTCATTTTTTTACATGTGATTTTCTGAAAGGGAGAACTTAAAGTATGGGAAAACATGATCTCATGACTCTAAAAACCAAAAGGAAATGAAATAGGTGATTGACAAAATAAGGTTATCTTGCAGTTTTATGATGTTGTCTTGGATACCTTTTCTCAGAGCTTGTTCTGTTTTATCTGCTTCTTATGCATAATGAACAGTGACAATTTGATGTAATAATATCTTTCTTCTAATAAAATTACATAAACTAAATCAAATACTTTGATATCTCACTTGTCTGTGGCAATCTGTGAGAGGAGATTCATTCAAATTCAAGCCAAACCTAACCTTTTAGGTTCTCTGCCTTTCCGACCAGCTTGATTTATTTTTTTACTCTAGCAACAGGGATAACTCATTTTTGTCAAGGCTTTCATGGAAGGAAGGGATGAAAGTAAGGCTGTGTATGAAAGAACTTTTGGTTTTCCATTGGATGCATACACCAAGATAAAACAGAGAAAAGTGGAGAGTATGATTCTGTTTACAGTATTGAGTAACATTCTAAAAATTAATTTTCAAAGAATAATCTATTTGGTGTTCTTGCTTCATAAGTCTTCTCCTTTATATATGCAGAGAGTTGACACTGCATTTGTTTGGTGGTTTTTTCCCTAGTGTGTGTTTTTACATTACAGAATGAGCCTTTCTAAAAACTATTGTTTACACTCAGAACTATGAGAGGATATCATGAGAAAATGGGAAAAGATATAATTAAACCTTGTTATTTTAGAATAGTAGGTCACCTGATAATAAACCAGATCTCTTTCTTGCACCTTGTGATCTTTATATCGGATAAAAGTAGGCATTTCAGCCTTTAATGTTCTGGGTTTTGTTTTCCCTGAATGAGTCCTTTTAAACATAATAAAGAACTCTAACAAAATACTCCAGATACTTAAAATTTACTTAATAAATTGCACAATGCAGTTCTTAATGCCTATATAATTTTTTCAAGAGTATTACAGAGATTACAAATATCTTCTTTTAACAGCATGTTTTAATAATAGTGCATTTAAACAGCATCTATATTTTTCGTCTTCTTTTTCCCCCATCTAAGTTGGCAAAGAAATAGCTGTAATTCATGTCTTCTTTTCCCCTGCAGTTACTAAAATTCAGATAATGTGTGGCCATGACATAGCAATGTGAACAAACAAGAGCACAAGACTTTTATTTTAGGCTCTTTTTTTTTTTTTTTTTTTAGAAAATGCTATGTAGATAGTATTTGAGACAGTAAGGAAGGAGATTCTGAGAATGATAATGTCTTATATCCCGTATAGCTATGTATCATGTTTTTATGTGATATGATCTTGTGGTAACATTAGAGGTTCAAGCCAAGAAAGGAGTTTTGCTAACCACTGTCCACCCATTTAACCATGGTATTATTAGGTGGATGTTTTGCTAGTCCTAAGTGCATTCTTAAAGGTCTTATTAATTTACTCTTGCAAGATTATCTCAGTAGATGGGTAGAATAAAGGATATTGTCAGGAAATAAAAGTAGTTTTACGTTTTTTCTGTCTCTGTTTCCAAAGGTGAGATAAAGATTTAAGTGTATCCAGATCTGATAGTAAGTGTGGAAATACTTATTGTGTGTCAAAACAAAAAACCCCAAACTGTACAGAAGTTGAGGTTGTACTGTGTGATTTCAGTTCTCTTGTGCTCTAAAGGTGTAGGACTGCTTTAATTTTCAGAGATAAATAAAATGTATTACGTTTGCAGGCACTGATGATATTGTAGGGCCAGAAGGTATGGAGAAATTTTGTGAAGACATTGGAGTTGAACCAGAAAATGTAAGTTCAGAGTCCATTAAAAAGCTGCCTGATCTGTTATGATGCACATGAGAAGGTCTTGTATCTCTTATTTTCCGTCAAGAATTAAAATAACACCTGGAATTGTTTTGATGGTGTTTTTTTTTTTGTGGGTTTTTTGGTTGGTTGGTGGGGGTTTTTTTTTGGTTGTTTTTTTTTTGTTGTGTTTTTTTGTTTGTTTGTTTGTTTTTTAATAAAGAAATATAAACCACGGAGGTTTATGTGCGCATTTGGAAACAAGTTGCTTTTATATTAAACCCCAAACTGTCAACCTGTAAAATCTCAATTAGTCTATGTTGCCACCTCTTCTTTCACTTTCCCACAATTCCAAAAAAGAGATTTGAGAGGTTCTTTAAAATAAAAGTTTAAAGGCTGCTGGCTGTCTTTTCAGAAACAACGAGAAGACACAGGAGATTTAATGTAGCAGGTACAAAACTGTAAAGTAGTGTTTTATTTGGGTTTTCTCGGAGAGCAGATTTCGAAAACTGTGAGCAGTATTAGCACTCCCTTTATGCCATTTAAAAGACGAATAAGGGATACCTGTAACAACATACATGCATACGCTGCCATGCATACATATATGTATATGTAAGTAAAAAAAATTTAGAAATGAATAGTGCCTTTTACAGGCTTTTTCCTAGTGCTTAATCTTTGCTTTTAAAATGTATACCCAAGGCCTGTCTTTTACAGGTTTCATAAATTGTCATCTCTAAGTAAAATGAGAATTGTGGCTTTGAGAGATTTACTGGAAATGTGATTACCTAGTTGTGAAGTTTATTAATACAGTAACCCCTTGATATTTATGCAGACATTTGGGTATATAAGTAGGTGTTCTGATTTTGCATTAAAATCCATGTAGAGCTGTATTAACAGCTAGTTAATGGCTGAGTTGCAAATTTAAATTACTTGATTTTTTTCTTCTTCTAGTCTGCAGCGCAAATTGTCCTGAAAGTTTTTCCCTGTGTTTATCACAAGTGGTTTCTTGAGTTCCTGAGTAAGACTGTAGTCACTTTATCTGAATTCTTTATGGCTTCAGTCGTCCTTGTTAGGTGTGAAAAGGACTCTGGTTCCTTTTGGGCAAAACTGAAGTTTTTTTTTATCGGCCTCTGCTTTGAGTATGTTAATGTTAGTTAATCTAGCTTTACTTAACATCTACTAGAATTAAACTGCATGTTCAGACCTGCACAATTAGGTAGGCTGGATGGAATAGCTGGTTTCAGGTGGGATCACGATTACCTTTCAGTAATTGGATTTCATAGAGCTCATGGATTGCAACTGATGTTCATCTAGAGGAGAGTGCAACAAATGTCAAATGTAACTTGTCAGCACATTGGTACTTAACTTTTGTAACCGTTTTGGAAAATCGTTTCTGTAGCTTTTGCACCTACTCATCTTCCGTGCCGCTCACTAGTTGGCTGTACATGCTGCTTTAAAGCAGGGTGGCTACTTGTAACTTGGGTGGATGTTCAGTGTGTCTTTACACTTAATCTTGTCCTTGGATTATGTACAGGTTTGTCATTTTCAGGTTTTTTTAACTTTTAAAATAGTGCAGCAAGGATCTGAACATCCCATTTAGATGAGTAAAGCGTTAGTAGCCTACTAAACAGTTACTTGAATAATGTGTGCATCTTTTTGTTAATTCTTTTCAGGTAGTTATGCTTGTACTAGCATGGAAGTTGGATGCACAAAACATGGGCTACTTTACATTACAAGAATGGTTAAAAGGAATGACGTCACTACAGTAAGTGCTTTGGAAAACCTCGTACACTTGTAGTAAAACCCAGTTCTTAGAAAAAACAGGCTTTGATATTTTGACTCATAACACTTAAAGTGGACAGCTCTGCTGTGGAGTGAAAGCCATACTTTTTTGGTCCCATTAATGGTGATACAGCCACCTAGAGAAAACTTGAAACCTGACAGCTACTCATTTAAATACAGTTGGATTAAAATGTCTGCAGTCTCAAGAAAACAGAAATGTCATGAGGTTCAACACTGGTTTTGTCCCCAAAGATATCCGTCTTTGTCACTGGATTGGACCTATCTATTAGATATTGGCATGTTGTTAGAGCATGCGTGGTTCAAAATGCTAAATAATACAAAACCTGTCTGTGATTCTTCATTGTCATATTCTTTCTAAGATTTGCTTTCTCTAGTTGAGAGCTTATCTTTGTGGCATAATTAACAAATGCAATTGAATAATCATGTAATTCACAGAGAGCTGGAGAAAGAACTGTGTTTTGACTTGCCTTCCAGAACAGAATCACTAAAACTGTGTGAGAAGTTTTATAGTTTCAGCAAAGAATCGTTTCACTGCTGTGGTTTGCTGGTTATTTGCCATGTACAGACAATGTCTTAGTTTAATCCTCTGGAGAGTGCATTTTCCACAAGGCCAGACAATTTTTTATCAGAATACCAGTGTCAGACTTTTCTATTTTACCTAAATTCGTTTCATACTATGGGTTTAATCAAGGCATTTTATGCAGACAAACTCATAAACATGCCTTTGTACAAAGTGATGTATTTTGAACAGATTGATGGGGATACCTGTTAGAGATGCTTTTCTAAACCATCGGACATTTGTGTGAGAATGCAGTCTCTTAAGTTCACTTTGTGCTTTTTTTATAGATGTGATACTACAGAAAAATTGAGAAATTCTCTGGATTACTTGAGATCTTTATTAAATGAACCTACCAATTTTAAACTTATTTATAGATATGCATTTGACTTTGCACGGGTAAGTAATGGAGAGGACCAGCATCTGAAATTAAAACTTTACATTCATAAGTAATGATTGGAAGACTGTATATTTCTAAGTATGTTTCTGTTAAGAAACCACTCTAGATTGCTTCTAACAAATGGATCTGTTCATATTCTAAAAAACTAAATGTAAAATGCTAGAACTGGAAAAGTATATAGGATGCTCAAAGTTCAGTGGTTTAGTGTTTTGACATTATTTGTTACGTCTCTGCTTCAAGCTATTGTGTAACTCCAAGGAAGTAATTTAGGCCCTATTCTGTTGTATATTGGGTGACTGTTGGAAGGTCATTAATGGTGTTCTCAGTATTTGTTAAACAATATACTGAGAGCAGTCTTCCTTTTGTAAAATATGTATCCATAAAACTGTACCTGGTATTGGAACCCATAATATACATAGGACTATTCCTACTTAAAGGGAGCAATAAAATAACTTTAATTTTCTAAATTAACATTTTGACGTGGAATTTGGACATTTATCTTGCTAATGTGATGTAATGTGATGTACAGATGATTTAACATAAACACAATCACAGGCAAAACTGAAGCTAAGATTTCAGTGGAGGAGAACCAAATGCACCAAGAAAATTTGCAGGGAAAAAGAAGTAACATGAGAAAAAGAATAAGAAAGACTTGCCTATCAGAATTGCTCTCAGTTCAATTTCTGTCATAGGCAACTCAGGTTTGTGGTACATCAGTGCTTTCTACATGTTAGCTTGCAGAGATTCACAGTAGTTCACTTTTAACCGAAGAAACCTACAGCTGAGTATGTCAAAATGCATGGTGTTAGAGTTTGTATGAGAGAACAAAAAAAGCTTTATGAACATCTTAATTACTCCTTTGCTGTGTGAAGATTGATTCTGCCAGTTTTGGTCAACATAAAATGCAAAGGCAAAAAATAACATTTTCAAGGAAGATACTGATGGAATATTTTGAACAGGTAGCAAATCTGAATCAGCTAATGGCCTGTCAAAAGCAAGTGCAGAAACTTAAGAAGAGGATAGTGGGTGAGGTTTATTCAAGAGATACTAAACAGATGTCTTGAAAAAGAATTTAAACATTGTGACACAGGTGCTGTGACATCATTTGTGGCCAAAAAAACCCCAGGTTATAGAACTGCAAGTCAAAGGCATATCAACAGGGGAATTGTCAAAACAATATTGGATTAGTAGAATTATCAAACTTTTAATACTGTGGAGCCAGTGGAAGTCTAAAGGAGAGTGGCGTCCAGTGATAATAGAGATGAAGGCTGACAAAGGCTGATATATTTATGTAGATGTAGCAGATAAATCTCATTTTTATCAGAATAATTGAAGTAGTTGGTAGCAGAAAGCTGATGTGAACATTTTTGGGTTTTGATTCAGAAGATTGTATAATTTCTATCCTAAGAGTAATAATTCTAGGGAAGTACTCTATGGCAAAAAGCACTTGTATAAACTTTTGAAGTTTTAAGAGAAAATTTTTGAAAGCATCTGTTGTGATTTGGTAGAGTTACTTTGTCAATAAGAATAAATATCATCAAGGTTTTGTGCAGCATGAATGATTTAAGTCAGCAGGGATTTGAGGAAATAATTTAAAATGCCATATGTTGGTATTAAGCACAAATACACTCCTCGCTCCCTGTTTGCTATTGTCATTCCCAAGTTTGAGAACTTACAGATGCATGTATTTCATGGCTTAAACAGCTCTTTTACCTGAAATGTGGGGGGGGAGAAATCTCAGGCTGTCTATCTTCAGTGTAAAACAAATACTAACATTTATCACAGTTTGTCAATGTATTATTTCCCACTGTATCCAAGAAAGTTAATGTAAGTATCTGGAAATGCAATTGAAGCATCTGTTACAGCAGATGCGCCATTAGGCAGTTGGAGGTGGGTACAAAGGGCTTATCTGAATAATCTGTTCTGAACAGTAGTCAGAGAGAGAATGTAGGAACTTTACAATATAAGGCATGTAAAAACAGCCAAAGTACAAGGAACAGAGCCTGATTTCATTAACAAGTGTGTGGGAAGAATTCAGAGTATAAACAGTATGGAAAGTAAAATGTATTCTTATAGCAGTATCATTTCTGCCTAAAGGTGTTTGTGACAGGTGTAAATGGGCTTTGGAAAGAGGATTAGTTTTTAGAACTTTTTTGGTATTGGAAATAAGTGAAAGATTTGTATCGTATTAATACAAAATGCCTTTGCAGGTGTGTTTTTTTGATTTTATTACCAATTGAAAAGCTTTGTTCATACGGGAATTTACTGTTTTCTCTAAATCAGAATGAGTGAAGTCCCTTTTGGTTTACATTTGGTCACTAAACCCAGTTTCTGATGTTTTCAGAGCTGCTGGACTCTTTTTTTTTTTTTTTTTAATGGACACTTTCCTTCCTAAACAAACCCACATAAAATTTGGTCTACAGAATTTTAGAGTTAAAGTTTATTTTATATGAAATGGGTTTCAAGAAGAGAAGATAACCTTGTGGCTAAGGCATTCAGCTGTTCTTCAGGAACTGGAATCTCACTTTACCACATCTTTCATACAGAAGGCAGTTCTGCCTGTTTCAAGATAGTTTTCAATAAAGATGTGTCTTCTGTAATATATACAGGTGCTCTTGCAAAGGTGAGGCAAAGGGTTCAGTTCCCTCTGTCCTGGGTAGCTGTCTCACACTGCTCTGAGGCATTCCCTGTATTCTGGATATCCCTATATCCATGTTTTTTCTTAATTTAGACTATGCTGTCTGCAATCATGAATATATACAGAGAGATCAAGGTGTATAGTAGCTAATGTGGAGCTTTATTTTTTTGTGATTTCATTAACTTCTGAATTTGTAGCTTAATGCTATAAGCAAGGCATAAAAGTGTGAGGTTTTACATCCCATCTCACACCTCAATTTATTTAATTTCAAGACAACAAATGTCGATGGCCAAACTACTTAAAATAACAAAATCAAATTTTACACGTACACACATTACTTTTGAGATGTGTAGAAGTTGTGTTACCAGATATATTAACTTTCCCACTAATGAGATGTAACAGATCTGTTGGGTACAGGTGATACTTTCTTAACTTATCAGAAACAAAAAAATCATCCCCTAAGCCTAATACACTACTACTGCGTTGAACTAAAATTGGGTCTCCGTGTGCTAGTGTGTTTTGTTCCCTTTGCAGCATCTCTGAATAGAAAGCTATTAGCTATGGGGAAGGAAATTTTACTAAGAAGTTGTGATTTCTGAAAAACCTCTGCTAGATACTGCTATTTATTATTCATTTGTCAATTTATTTCATATATATATGCAGGAAGTGAAAAATCCTGAAATTATGTTATTTTCTTGGTTTTGACCTTTTTATGCAGGAAAAGGACCAGCGCAGCCTAGATATCAATACTGCCAAGTGTATGTTGGGCCTTCTTTTAGGAAAAACATGGTCCCTTTTTCCAGTATTTCACCAGTTTCTAGAGGTACGGAGTTTGGAACAGAGTCACTTTTTTATCTGTTTTCTCTGATACTTTAACTAGAGATAGAATGAACAACTAAGATTTTTTTAGTTGTTCTGATGTAGAATATACTGATCCCCAAAGCAGTACTTGTAACTGGTTATCTTCCTTTCTTCCTTTTCCCCAAATCCATATGCTGTTAAGATTTATTTAATGCAGGACAAAGTATAGAATGTCTTTGATTTGTTTTTATTGCTGTATATTTGTCCACTAAAAGATGTCTTAATCAAAAATGTGAACTATTCAACACTGGCTTGGCTGGTTAGTGGTTTCTTTAATCCTGTCCAGTTTTAGAAGGCATACAGATTAAAGTAATTCAGCATGAGGTTTAAATTTTCTTTAAGTAAGAGAACCTGATTTTGAGGGAGTTGAAAATATATTTTAGTAACTTCTGTTTCTTGCCTCAAGCAGCAATCAAAATACAAAGTTATCAATAAGGACCAATGGTGTAACGTTCTTGAATTCAGCAGAACAATTAACCTTGACCTCAGTAACTATGATGAAGATGGAGCCTGTAAGTACTACCATATGTTGGTATTCTAAAATAGTTTATTTCTCTGAGCTTAATGATTCAGTGTCCTTTTACAAAATTTTGTAAAATACAGTTATTTGATCTCTCTACAGGGCCAGTGTTGTTGGATGAGTTTGTGGAGTGGTATAAAGGAAAACAGATGACATAGGAGTTTAACTATGCACAGCCACTCAAGAGTCACTGTTACCACAGTTATGTCAACCATTAGCCATAAACTGCTATTTGTATCAAAGTGCATGCTGCTTTTCTTGCACTGCATCCCTTTTGTAGGGAACTTTCGATGTTTGCTATTTAACAAGCTAGCTATGCTTGCTGTGTAGCATTGTTCTCTTTGAAGGCTGCTTTGCATTTTGTATTTACACTACAAATTGGTGAACTTGCCAGCGTCTTCACTGTGATTATGTGTATATTGCTGTCTAAATTTTGTATATGTGTATAAAAAAAACCTTCAGCTAGGGATTATTTCTGCAGAAATGTATTGTAAAAATAATTTTGTGGCATATTTCTAGTCATCACTTACATGTTTGCTGAAACTTTAGCTGTTTTGTTTTTCTTTTGGTCTCAAATGTAGCATTTCAGAAAATGAAATGAACAGACTGCTTGGACAGAGTTATGTGAAGAACTGTTGTCAATTTTAATGTTACTATTTGAGATGCCAGTTTCTGGGAGGAGAAGACATGCTGTGACTTTCTTCACCAGAATTCGCCAAACCTGACCTATTGCTTAATAGGAATGAAACATTGATGTCTTAAAATTCTCTGTATACACATACAAATATCAAACCACTGTAATAGTTGTACATGCCACAAATGATTTCCATTTGAAGAAAAAAGTACTGACTTTTTAATGTTAAAACTGCAGTAGTCATTACAGGTACCAATGAACAAATTAAAGTACCTTTTAAAAATGGGTTTTAGACTTTTGTAAATTGCCTTTGGCATACTCCTCTTAATTTTTGGTGTACCAAGAGTGTTTGGTCTAAGTTGTGATCTTGTGAAACTGGAAGTTCTAGGTAAAATTATTGTTTTGGGGAATAAAGTCTGCTCAGCCCTAGCACATAGATAATACAGATTTGGGGTGGTTTTTTTTTTTTTTGTTTTGGGGTGTTTTTTGTTAGCTTGGATGGGTTTTTGTTTGTAATCTTTGCCAAGGTCTCTAACTTCGTGTTTCTAGGTAATTGGAAATATGATACCGAATAGTCAAAACATTACCTTTTCTTTCATGCTGGGGATTGGAATTCCCAGAATGTCCATTGCAGGCAATGGGCATGTTAAACACCAGCATTAAATGGCAGTGCTTTTTAGTAGGGACCACTTCCTATTTCACTCATTCTTTATCTGTATCGGGCCATTCTAGTGTTTAATTTAGGGAAAATGAGTGAATGGAATTACGTTTTGTTTCCATAATTTTGTCACATTGTCTTTGCCTTATTCTTCTTTAAGTAATGTGCTGATTTTTATAAATAGGTCCTCGAAGTATCCGGTGCTATTAAACTTTGAACCCTTACGATTTATTAAAATGTTCCATATTGATTCACAGAGCATTTAACAAGAAATAGCCAATCTATGTTTTGGAATGAAGAATAACATTACTTTTCTGTAGAAATATTTTACAAGGTATTGGCAGTTTTGATACTGCTCTAGAATGCAATCTGGGGGAGAGGGAAAATGTTTTATGTTGAATGTGAAATTTTCAGCTGTATTGAAGGTCCTGTTCTGCCATCATTGAAGTCAGGAACAACCGTCCTTAACTTGACTACTTTCAAGATTAAGCCTAGTTTAGCAAAAGCTAGATGTGGTGCTTAAACATTAGTTTGCTACCCTGGACCAGGAGGTTGTAATTGTGGTGCTACAGGTGGTCAGTTGTGTTCAAATCTGTTTGCTGTTATTTGTTTGTCAAACTCAGCTGCCAAAGACAAATTGTTTGTGTTTATGTATATTTGTATATACATAAATAGACAATATATGTGCATATACAAACCCCTAGAATTTCATGATGCTGAGAAGACGAGACTACCTTTCCCTGTGAAATAGTCATGTTTGGATTTCTAAATAGTGCTATTTGAAGTTAATAGTACTAAAACATACATAGTCATTGCTTTCTTATGTACTTATATGTACTTCTTATGTACTAATACGCATAACCTTAATTCCATGTTTAATGCCAGTTTGCACAAGAAATTAATTCAGTGGAGTGTGGTATTTAATGTTTACAATATGCCTCTTACTAAAAAACATAAGTTTTATTAAGACTTCTGATGTAAATGTATATATTACTGTAGTATAACCTTAAATAATCAGTGGAGCTGCTGGTTTAGTTCTGAAAAGAATGAACTTAGAAGCAATATAACTTTTAACATTAGGCTAGATTGTGGTTGCTAAAATTTTAAGTGAAATACTGTAATTGTTCCTAAGTGTTAAGCTAGTTACTGACTCTAGAAAACAGTTTAGCACAAATTGGCATGTATCCTGCAACAAATACAAGATGTGCATAAAAGGTTTTGTATGTCACACATAATTTGGTTTCCAATAATGGAAGCAAGAGCCAAAGACACTTCTAATCTATTACTGTTACAACTTTCATCTAAGAGGGTCAACAGAAATCTGTTCAGCTTAATCAGGTGCTCCTTTTCCAAGTTTTGCTAATGTTTAGCAGAATACAAAATGTAAATAAGAGCAAATGAAACAGGAGAGGAAACCTCAGAAAGCACTCATGTTGTATAAGGTAACAAACTGAGTTTTCTTTGTGTAAAAGCAATCAGGAGTAATGGAAAGGATGAATGTGTTTGGAAATTAATCAGGGGCTGCAAATTTTTTTCTTCCACTTGCAAGCAGGATGAATCCGTAGTCTTCAGCTGGTTTATAAACATGCATCTTCATATAATCAGCCACAGATTCAGTTGGAGCTTGTAGATGGCTTTACTGACATTTATAGGGAACAAATATACTAAAACGGACCCATATGGCTTGATAACTTTCCTGTGCTATCCATCCTTCTGTTTGTGCTAGATACACTGATAAGTAGAGAAACCTGATATTGCCAGCTCATGTATTTTGGAGAAAATCATTCTCATTTTTAAATACTGTGAAAATGTAACTAAGCCACTGGGTTTACCTTGTAGTTAATACAAGCATGGTGTCTGCTGTTTGGTTTGTTATGTCATGATACAGTTAATACAGGGTTTTGTTTGGGGTTTTTTTTTCCCCCTCTTGAAAGGTAATATATAGAATATGCTGACTTCTTGGACAAGACACTTAGAGGTCATTCTGGAAGAAGTGTCAGGGGTCTTGCGCTAATCTTTCTGGTGTATTACTACTATCCTTATAGCAGAATCTTGATAATCTCTGTGCAATTCACACTTGGTATTTGGGAGATACAAGTGGAAAGCCAGTTAGTGGAAGGAAAACAGCATCCAGAGACTATAGCAGTGGACAGTCTTTAAGTTGATAGATGACAAACATTTGGAGCTCTTTGGACTTGATGGTCTTTAAGGTCTTTTCCAACCTAAATGATTCTGTGAGTATTAGTAACTGGAACATTCCACGAATTCAGTTTCATTCTACAGGAAAATAATATTAAATATTAACAAAGTTCTGTGTGACTCTTTTTTCACTCTTCATCCTTTTCAAGGAAAACAAGCTGAAGAGGATGGAATTTAGTGGAGTCCTTTGTGTGCTTGAGTTTTCAGTTCAAGGTTGTCTTTAAGCTACAATAAATACTTGGGTTACCTTTGTGTAGCC
This sequence comes from Pezoporus wallicus, assembly GCF_028554395.1. Classification (NCBI taxonomy): domain Eukaryota; kingdom Metazoa; phylum Chordata; class Aves; order Psittaciformes; family Psittacidae; genus Pezoporus; species Pezoporus wallicus. Next base: position 40,001 of record NW_026635251.1, read on the forward strand.
TTTTCTAGCGTTAGTAGAGGACTGGAGATGTCTTCCATCTTACCTCAAATACATGCATTTTATTTCATCACAAATGTGCTCACACAATCCAAGTTAGTTACAGCTCATTGCTACTTGGTAAATGTTCCCAAATTACTTTATTGGAGGGCAAGAAATGGACTTCGGTTGTGTTCAGGTTTTCCCAGATTTCTGTTGATCCTTGGTCACAAGTCTAACAAATTGTTTAATACTCCTGGAATTCATACACACAGCTTTAAAGGTTAGCTTGTGCCCTTGTATAACTGCTAAGATACCTCTTCCTAGGCCTTATATTCTGTCCTTTCATACTGCTGTAAAAGTGTATAAAATCTACCCACCAGCTACATTGTTGTCTGTAACTGAGACCAAAACTTGGCTTGATTTTTTTTTGTTTTTATTTTTAAAGATTTCCCCCATTCTCTGTGTGTGTGTGTGTGTGTGTGTACACGTGTACATGTGTTGTCACCAAGTAGTACCTACTGACACTGCTGATGCAGGAACAGCAGTTAACCTGTAACTGTGAATGCTTTGTTACTTGGATATTACATAAATAAGGTGTGCTAAGCTCCTGTAATTCACAGCCTGACGGAAATACTGTTAATGCCACCTAACTTGAGTTCCTCTGGTTGATTTTTAGGTCTTTTGCTGGTGTTGATGTAAAATGACATCTCACAAATAAACAGTATTTGTGTTGGTTTCAGCAACTGACTTCAGATTTTTCTATGGTTCATACTTCAGAAATTCTCATATCCCATGCATCACTTCAGCTGGCAGCCTTTATCATTTAGTAGCAGAGAACTGCTATGTACAATCTTGTCATCCTTATTTCTAATAGTAAGGAATATCAGTATTTAAAACTTTGTTGGAGAAAGGTACATTTCAGCTGGAGTGTATGGGTGTAGAACTGCATTGTATTACAAAAGTTTTCAACAAAAAGAGTCAATTTGAGCAGGAATGTCTCAGGATTTTTCAAGAATAATGATTGTTACCCACAACATCTTGCCACAGGCTTTTGGCCCGTGAGGTCCTCATAAGAAAGCTGTTGATGGTATGGGCTGGACGAACAGGCAGTGAGGCAGACTGAAAAGTGGCTGTATGGCAGGGCCCAGAGGGTGGTGGTCAGCAGTGCAAAGTCTAATTGGAGGCAGTAACTGGCACTGTACTCCAGGGTTCAATGCTGTGTCCAGTCCTGTTCACCTTCATTGATGAGCTGGATGATGGGGCAGAGGGTACCCTCAGCGTGTTTGACGATGGCACCAAACCAGGAGGAGTGGTTGATACAGTGGAGGGTCGTGCTGCCATCCAGAGGGACCTCAGCAGGCTGGAGAAAGGGACTGACAGGAACCTCATAAACTGAGAAGTGTGAAGACCTGCACCTGGAGAGGATTCGCCCCATGCACTGGCATATGCTGGGACCCACCCAGCTGGAAACAAGCTTGACAGAAAAGCGGCTGGGATTCCTGGTGGACACCAAGTTGAAGATGAGGCAGCAATAGAAGGCAAATGGTATCCTGGCCTGTGTTAGACAAAGTTTTGCCAGCAGGCTGAGAGAGATGATCCTTCCCCTCTCCTCAGCACTGTTGAAGCCAGACCTGGAGTCCTATGTCCTCTTCTGGGCTCCCCAGTGCCAGAGAAACTCTTGAGTCCAGCAAAGGGCCATGAAGTTGGTGGAGGGACTGGAGCTTCTCTCCCTTCAAAGAAAAGCTGAGAAACCTGGAACTGCTGAGCCTTGAGAAGATGCTAGGGGGAAATCTTACTAATATGTATAAATATCTGAAGGGAGGGTGTGAAGAAGATGGAGCCATGCTCCTTCCACTAGTGCCCAGGGGCAGAACCAGAGGCATGGGTGCAAAGTGAAACTCGGGAGACTCCCCCTGAACATCAGGAAACACTTTTTGACAGTGAGGGTGGCCAAGCACTGCACAGGTTATGCAGGGAGGTGGTGGAGTCCCCGTTTTCAGAGATACTCAAAAGCCTTCTGGATATGGCCTGGGCAAGCAGCTGTAGATGCTCCTGCTTGAGCAGGAGGGGTGGAATAGGTGACGTCCAGAGGTGCCGTCCAGCCAACTCTTCTGTGATTTCTAAAAGAAAATGCTAAAGAAAATTCCCTTCAGTTACTCAAATTTAATGCTGGTAGAGAAGACAAGTCTCAGGGGTTTTCAAATGTAGTGATATTTTGATCAGAGAGTCTCTTTGTGACCTTAAACACCTGTGGTTTCCTTACTTTTAAAAGACTTTAAATTATTTGACTTGTAATGAGCTGTTGCACTGATCTTAATACCGGATACTTAATACTGCAGAAGTGGTATTATCTAAGCAGAACAGTAGAAAAGCTGCTAGCAATAAGACATGAAAATTACAGCCTGTGTCTCCATAATATTCACAAATACAGTTTTTAAAGGAGCTATTAGTTAATTTTACTACTTTGTATTGCTTGCAGAATTACAAATCTGATTTTGAATAGGAAACAGACTTAAAAGCTGGCCGAGAAAATAAGGAGCACATGTTAGAGACTATAAGAAATCGGGGTTTTTAATATTTTTCACTATTTGAGTTGCCACTCCTAAGGCTTTTGACTTAAAATGTTATTTAAAGTTCAGTGCATTTACAGTACAGTTAGAATATTGTAATGTAGAGCCCATTCTGGAGACATAGTTCTTCATTATGCTCACGTTAGGGAAGGCTGGGATTGCCTTCTTCAGTTCTCAGAATGTAGCCTGCTTCTTGCATCTGTAAGGGAGTGAGTCATAGTCTCCTCTACCATGAAAACTTTAATATTATTATTCAAATCGTTTCTGATTTTAATTATATGTAGGTTAGATGCGAATGTCTTTTCTTGGTATTCAAGGATTGTTTTCCAGCCCAGTTACCAGTGAACTCTGGAACAAATGAAATGCTTTGTACCTACAGCAAACAACTTGATAGTTATCCAAGTATCATAAATATGTGTTAGAAAATGAGAGCTTTATTTCATTCTGATTACTGTAGTTCTCTATGTACTCTTAAGACTTCATTAATATTTCCTATACTGATTCACTATATGAGGTATATTATGTCCTGTCAACACTAGAGATCAGCACACTTGCCCTTTAAGGAGGTGTGCCCAGAGTATTACCAAAATCCTCTTGGCTGCCTCCTCATGGTTCATGTGCACATTCATACAGCATATGCTCAGCCACCTCTATCATCAGGTCTATTCTGTGACTTGGTCTATTTACCGTCACCTGTGATAGTAACACAAGTCTTACCTGAACATAAGTTTTGCTACCTGAAGTTATTGATGAAGCTGAAGAAGTTTCAGCTTCCTTGGAGCAGCAGTTGCAGTTATTCCTCTCTGCAGCTGTAACTCCTGTGCATGGAGAAAGAAAAGCATACACTTCTGCTCCTCTACCAGCAGCTGGTTGTATAGTGGGGTAGGTATTCCAGATAATTCTCAGTGACCAAACCAGCTAAACTAGGGAAGATACTGGTGTGAGCAGGATACAGTGGATTGATACCAGCTGAAGTGTAAAGAAAAGGGAGTGGATAAAACCTCAAAGGGAGTTGGTGAATGGAGGGACTATAGCTGTTGTATACAAAAGTGCATGGTGAAATAGAGTGGATGGAGAGGAGCAAAATAAAAGGAGCAGTGCTTGGAAGCCACAGAAAATAGAAAAAGGTTTTATACTAACTTCAAGAGCAACTGCTGATGAAGTGAGGAGCTAGTATGAATGAGAAGCAGCTGTTTTTGTTTGCATGAAGTGATGCCAGGAGTGGAGAGATCAGTAGCAAAGAATGGCACAAGATCAGGCAGAAATCTGAAGGTAAGTTTGAGACAGAACATCAACAGTATTCTGACAGCAAAATTAAATACTTTGTCCCATGTTAAAAATCCCTTGATGAGGAAGCAAGTTTACCTGATTAGGACAGCAAATAACTATTTTTCTGTAACTTTATGGCATAAGGGAGGCTGAGAACTCTCACAGCTTCTCCAAGCAGTGGACTGCCAGCATCACCTCTGCAGCATCACTACTGCACCATCCCCATGGTCAGGAAAAATGAGAAGATGATCTTGCAATATACATTTTGGTAGCCTGCTGAACTGTAGCAAATGACAAAGCTTTGCTGCGTATGAGACAGCACTTGAGCCAGCCTGGTTTTTTTTTTCTCATGATCCACAAAATTGCCTTGCTTATGGAGTTACATTTCTTAACTTGCTAGCAGCTGGTACAGCCAAAATGTGACAGACAGGCCTTGGAGAATGGTCTGTCAACACCGTGTGTGAAGATTCATACATGCCATAATGAGCAAATCTCTGCTTTTTTATGTATTTCATTTTTTAAGTTGCTTTGGCCACAAGTAACTTGTGTGTATAATGAGTGATACTGAAAGCCAGTTATGAGCACTGGTGCTGAGGAAATACTGCTCTGTTTTCTACTCCTGGTGGCTCTGTAGCTGTTCCTATGAGGAATCACACTCGTATTACCCAGTCCTTTCCTTCTAGACAGCTTCTAAAAACACAGTTGTTTTTTGTCACATTCTGTTTTCTGAGAACAGCAGCCTTAAATTCAGTGGATGCCAAGGAATTAAATGAGATTGAGACTGTGGGGTTTAGGAGAGAAAAATCAGAATCATAGAATAGTTAGGGTTGGAAAGGACCTTAAGATCATCTAGTTCCAACCTCCCTGCCATGGGCAGGGACACCTCACCCTAGCAGAATAGGGTATAACAGTTACAGACACTTGTCTAATCAAGGAATGAGTTATATTGGGTGACACTTTATCTTGGTTACATTTCTGGGGATGCTGTGACTTTTGCAGATTGTAGTGTTTTGTTGTTTCATTCTTGTCTACTTGGAGTAGGAACAATTGTGGACAGTGAAATGTGTAAAACCTTTGCTTGTGTTTGAAAAACTGAAAACAAAATCTGACCCTTAAACTCATGAATAATTTGATGACAAATGAATCAGTTTCTTCAGAAGATGATTTCATCCTTGGTTCCCGAGTGGACTCCTACTGAAGGAATGAAGCCGGTACCTGCTCATAATAAAGTTCTTAGTTACCTCATTAGCATTTTAGGTATCACTGAGTACTGGAGCAAAAAGTACAGAAATCTTCCGAGGATTAATTGGTAGGCAAGAAGATCTGTGTGACTGCAGCAGGTTCATTGCCTGTGAAGGAAATCTAAGCAGAAGTGACTTGGCTCGGTAAGTGTTTAACTGGTAATTGTGATGGTACATGTTTGTCCATGGCGCTTGGTCGCCAGCTAGGGTTAAACCACTACAATGTGTAATTGCTGGAAGGAACTCAAGGCACTAAAGAAAATGGTTTTCAAAAGATCAAGTAATACCAGTACTGGTCTCCTTCAGCTGCTTTTCCTTGCCTCAAGTTTTTTTGCAGTAGTTCTTTTTTAGCTCCAAGATGTGAAGCTAACCGATCCCTAGCTTCTGTCAGCAGTGGTTTCTTCCGTCCTAGCTTTCTCTCTAAAGATAGTTCCAGAGATGTACCTGTGCCATTGGACTTTTCATCTGGTGGAACTGGAATGTATTCTTCTGTTCAGAGCTTTTAGTGAATTAATTTGTGACTGCATGACAGGGTTTTCCCCAAGTTGCCAGCCAGCCTGTTTTTAATGGGAACCTGGGCCTGTTCCCCATCGTGATGCCGTTTCCCTCCAAAGACTGCGCCCATGGTAGTGTGTATGTTAAAAAGGGCCTTGGGCCACATTCAGAAAAAAACTTAGTTTTGTTATCTTTTGGCTTAGAAAAAATTACTTTATATCAAGCTATTGCTGGTCTTAATACAGCAGTTCTGAGCTGCTCTTGATTTGCCCCTCTTAAGTGAAATTCTGAAGTGAGTATAGGATCCTTTTTCCTAGGGAATTACAGCTTAGTAATAGTAGGTTGGCTTTTCTTCAGTTACTCCGCCTGTGCCAGCACACCTGCAAACTGCAGGTAGCTGCATTTCCATAGCTGACTTTTCTGCAAGGTTTGAATTCTGTTTCTTTGCGAAAGAAGAGTTCCATTTCTCTCTCTGTCTTGACAAGTTAAAACCTCATTTTTTACGTGTAATTTAATACTGCTCAGACTTCACCTATCTCTGCAAAACTGTGGGTGTTCAGAAACACTTAATCCACAAATTTGGTTCAAAAAGCAGAAGAGAGTAATACGCACTATTTCACTGTATAGGGTGAGCCCCGCAGGAAAACACAGTAACAGTGTAATAATTTCAGTGTTACATTTATTTTGGACAAAGAGAAACAAAACAGTCCATATTAGAGGCCAATTTAAAGGGAAACTAATATCTTAGTACCAACAATAATAAGAAAGTATATATTATTATTGTAACTCAGCAAAAGCTTTATTAGCAGGTACAACTACCAAGTAGTTTACTCATTTGAATATCCTAGAGTTGTTTTTAATGAAATCTGTTCTTGGTTGGTTTGGTTTTTTTTACAAGTACCCTTAAACAAGTCCATGGCTTCTGACCCAAATTACCCTTTGGTATTACAGTGGTTTTAAACTGGACATACACTCTAGTTCCATAACTTGGCTTTCAGAGCTTAAAGGCAGATAGATGGTTGTACTGAGAGTTACCAAAAAAACCCAGCAAACCAACCCAGGCTACTTAACAGTTATTAAAAGTTACACACATCATTTTAAGACACAATCATTTTTTTGCAGCTGCTGTGTGACATAAACACTGTGGAAGCTTAGTGTTATATTTTTGTGTCTCAGCTATTGAAGTTTGTTCTCCTGCTTTCCAAAACCTTAGCAAATCCATCAAATGCTCTCTTTCTCTTAATGAAAACCTGTCCCTGTCCTAAATTGGTCTGACCTCTTTGATGGAGTTTCTCGCTTGAATTTTGGAGGTTGACAGCTGCTGTAGAACGGTTCTGCAGTCCTGTCAAAGTAGTGTCATCCTCCACCTTTCTGGAATGAGTGCTTTTGGAGATTGTATTCCCTGTAGTTGTTTGTGGGAATGAACATGAACTGTATCGTGTGCTTTCACTGAAGAAGCCTTGTGGGACTGGGAGGGAATATGCATCCTCATCACTCTGATCCGGCTGAAAATGATCTGTGTTGAATATTGGTTGTGTTTTCCCAGAAGAGTGAAGATGCAGCAAATCTGCTGCTTCAGGCAGGCTGCAGTTGCTGGTATCCTGTAATTCCGTGTATCCATCACAATTTTTCTCATTAAAACCTCTTTGCATTACATCTGCATGAGCCTTAGGTGTGTTTGCCTGCTTCCTCTGTGGTAACAAGTCTTCTGTCTCTGTAATAACTGTCAGCTGTTTTTCAGGCAGAGAGTGAGGAGGTGAGTTGTTGCTGGAATGCAGTAGTGATGTTCTTTTACCAATTTCATTCAAACCAGTATCAGTGGGAGCAAAAGTGAAATCACTGTTGTCAGATGTGTTTCGTAGTGCTATGCATCCTTCACCATGATTCTTTTCAGAGGAGTTCCTATCTCTGTGTTCATCTGTACTTTCCTCTGGTGCATTTGCCTTTTGTCCAGTGGGACTGAAGCTGAGGGAATGCTGTGGTTCGGTGGGAAACTGATCTTGCTGCAGCTCAGCCTCTTCAGGAGTGTTCTCTCTGTCTGCATCATACATGGGAGAATGTTTTAATGAAAGTAACATGATACCAAAACCTGCACTTGGATTGCAGAGAGAATCAGAAACCGAGGTCTGTGCTGCTGACTCAGCATTAATGATGTGATCAAATGTAACAGGAACATCTTGATTTGTAGAACTAATTGTGTCTGGATCTGACATGCTTACGTGGCTGCTGCATTTATCAGCGTAAGGCAATGCTGTTTCAAACATGATGGTATCTGATCCATAATTAATAGCAGTTTCAAAATGCGCGTTATTCTTGTCTTCATTTTCCCCAACATGCTGAAGTCCAGCAGCAAGGCTTGGAGATTCTGGCAGTGTTGAGCACTTCTCAGTTCCACTGTTCCTATCAGCTTCCTCTGCTGATGACTGACAGACAGGCAGGCTGTCTCTAACATCAGCTTGTTCCAGTTCAAAGTCTGCTAAAGAACTACAGTCGCTCATTGTGAATGGAGCCCCCTCATCTGAAAAACTGTCATCAAATATATCTGCCGAAGTACCTCTTTCATTTGTGGGTTCTGCTTTACAATTGTACTCTGTAAAAGGAGAGCTTTCTATTGTTTGGTAGATGCTTAAATTCTCAATATTTGTATTTCTTCTGCAGCTACTGGGTAAAATAAAATCTCCCACATCACTGGTTAGATTGGCGTTGCCGCTTAGACAACATTGTTTATCACAGCTTTGCCTTCCAGGCATACATTTTGTAGTGCTCATGGCTTCATTTTGTGGAACAACACCTTTTCTTTCAGGAGAATCTGGTGTAGCCTCTGTGATACCGGACTGCAGCAGAGCAGAGCTCTTGCTTACCTTGCTGTTCCTAGAATCTTGTGCAACTGTACATGCTTGTATTGTGGAAAGTGGAAAGCCAGTTACTCCCTTGACGGGTACATCTGAATCTGAAGAGTGATGTGAGTAAGAGTCAGCATTTGATCTCCTGTGTATGGGAGGGATCCTGCTCTTCTCTGAGGCTTCATTATTTGCGTATATTGGATCTTTCTGTAGTGAAATTACATTACTCTTTAATTTTCTTGGTGTTACTTTCGTGCTGTCCTTGTCATCTGTCCTTACAGAAAACAGCCCATTATCATCAACATTTACATTTTCATCATTGCTGATGCTAGTTTTGATGTCTGAAAAACAAGATTTTTTCTTCACATTGGTCTCATCATTGCTTTGTTTCTGGTACTCTTCTTCAGTATTTGGTGCGCATACGCTGCTATCAGTGACATTTGCTTGTGAAGTTTCTGTAGGAAGAACGTATATGTTCCTTGAAGAATCCTCATCACAAATGAACAAGCTGTGCTGTGTATTGGTTGGTTTGCTCGTGCTTGCAGAGCACTCTCTGCTCAAGGTTTCATCTGAAAAAGCTTGGTTACAATAAGTATGTTCTGAAGCTGAGTTCTTGTTCCTGCACATGAGTCTCCACAGGCTTCCAAGGTAGGGTCTAGCAAAAGCACCCAGGCAAAAAGCACAAACAAATGTAATGAGCACCGAGAGGCACACAGCCAGTGTAAGGTCTTGCTCTGTTCTTCCTTGTCGCAAAGCAGGGTTAGCATCTCGGGCTTTGCGAACCAAAAATGTTGACCCCCTTTCTTTCACCTGTATATCATAGATGAAATATTTCCTCTTTGTTGTATTAAAAATACACAAATATAACCCTTCAGCAGCTTTCTCAGCATTGTGTATCACTAAATTATTAATTTTATCCAGGGTCATATGAGAAAGACTCATATCTTTTGAAATTCTGCCATTAGGTGTCCACCAAGAGGCTCCATTCTTATTACCTGAAATAGAAGCAAATAGATAGAAACTAAATCTTTCTTAAAAGCATAGGATACTTGGTTTTGGGGGTCAAGTTGTTTCTGTAAGAATATGCTCTGACCTATCTTTGATAATTTCAGCTATTTATTATAAAATCCATTTTCTTTTTATCCATCCTGCATTATTTTACCAAGTATCTGTTAAACAACCATATACTCCCCCTCCCCACCCCACCCCCCCCCCCTTTAAAACTGTACCTATGGGATCTTAATAGCAGGCATTACAAGAAAAATAGCATGTGTGAGGGAGCAGATCACTAGAATTATCTAAGTGTGTTCTGGGTTGTACTAGAAACACCTGCTGCTGTCCCTTGTGGAAGATCTGTATTTATAGCCAGCCATTCTCCACTGTGGACACGCTCATTGTGCGCAGCAATGAGACAAAGCTTCACTCGTTAGCTGTCAGCGTGCCAGTCACTGTGATTTTCCTCTAGTTACTGCTTTGAATGTGACAGTAAGATCTGAAAACCAAAGATATTTGTATCTACTGAGCAATTGTTCCAAACTTTATCTGGTGTAGGCCATGGCTGGTTGTTGGCTTTTGAAATGTTTTAAGGTTGTATGTAGCCCTTTGCCTTTGGATCTGCTTGTGTTCCCAGTTGAGTTTTGGTGCAATCCAGTGTGTTGATCAGTTTCCATGACTTTCCTTGTTAATAGACAAGCAGGTGGCATATCTGATGGAAACTACATATTTTCATTTAGGGGTGAGAGTTTCAAGGGGAAAGCCTACTCCTCAAAGTGCTATTGTCCATTAGAGTTAAACCATTCTGCCTTACGGCAGAGGGCAAATACACCTTCTGTTCCAAGTCTGATCTTAAGCTTTCCTTCTGCATAGAATCATAGAATAGTTTGGGTTGGAAAGAACCTTAAGATCATCTAGTTCCAACCCCCCTGCCATGGGCAGGGACACCTTACGCTAAATCATATCACCCAAGGCCCCATCCAACCTGGTCTTGAACACTGCCAGGAATGGAGCATTCACAACCTCCCTGGGCAACCCATTCCAGAGCCTCACCACCCTAACAGGAAAGAATTTCCTTCTTATATCTAACCTAGCTCTGTAATAATTGGAAATGCTGACTGTGGGCTACAGTAGCTGTACTTATGTAGAAGAAATATAAATCTTCTCCCCTGCAAATAAATTTTCATTCCATTTTGCTACAGGTGAATACCAGAAATGTTATTGTATCCTTCTTGGTTTTCTAGATGCCCCAGACATGCAACTCTGCTATTCAATCCTTTGTTTGCATTCCAAAATTAACTGATAAATTTGCAATGTACTACTTAATGAAATTTATTTGTGTATAATTGGGCATCGTTATTAGTTTAATGTAAAGAGGAAGATGAAGACTTCTTTGGAGAAACATGACTATCAAATATTCTAACAGGTATACTACTTTATAATGAAATAATTTGCATGTTCATTGTTGTTCAGTTGTTTTTAAACAGTATCTTTGGAAATCCACTTTTTAAAACAGATTTCTTTGATCATTCTGTGCACATTTGTTTTTTAGTAACATATGGATGGAGTCCTGTTTTACATACCTCTTGTGTTGTCTGAATTACAGTTTAGCACTAACATCTTCCCTGTTGGGATGGCAGCCCCCTTGAGCAAAACACTGTCGCTGCAGTTTAAATGCAAACTTGAAAGATAGAGCAGAGGTTTCTGTGAGCTGGTGCCAGATTTATTGTATGAAATACTCATTTTTTTCCTTGTGGGGTCAAAAAGAAAATGAATGAAATGTTTGAAAGCGTTCAGTCTGCAATTAAATATCCAGGCATTATTTGACAAATCCACTTCAATTTGAAAGAAGTTCAAACTGATCAGTATCTGTGGTAGGGGGGTTGTCAGAGCATTTCCACGGAGATCTACTACCTAGTTGGAAATAAGTCAGAATTAATTTGATAAGCCTTACAATAGAATCCTAACTGCAGTATCAACAGTAACATTTAGTTTAGCATACAAGCACTTTGCAGTTACAGGGGCAATAGCTCTGGTCAGGATTGCAGTAATATTTTTCTAAGCTTTTTGATTTAAATGAAAAGTTTGTGTATTTAGAATTCTCCCACTCTAGACTATCTCTGTGTGCATGGGAAGCTGTGGGGCTCTCAGCATGGAAGGGATGATAGTAGAGAAGGACGTGTGTGTGTTTAAGCCAGTTATGGATTGGTTTGTGGCATAAATAAATGGTGAATTTATGGTTATATTTTGTATATTTACAAGTGTATGTGTTTTCCTGTATATGAAAAGCAAGTATATATTATATACCAATGATTATTTTCACCATTTGCTTTAGTTTTTAAAATTGTATAATAATATAATAATCAAAGACCAATATAATCCTGCTGAATAGTTGATAATTAATATCTTTAACAGCAATTAATACAAAACACTGAAACAGTTGTAGTACTGCTTTACAACCTGTAACTTGTTGAGCTTCCTGAAGGCATCTGGATGAATTTTAATTATGTGGTTGTTTTGCAAGTCGATGTCCTTCAGCTGTGAACAGTTCTGAAAATCATTCAGATCAATCTGTTGTATGCCATTGGATGACATATGGACAGTTTGCAGAGACTGCAGCAGGCCCAGTCCTAGGAAGAACAAAACTATTTCACAATTCATGTCCTTGTTTTTCCAACTGCATCAAGTGGCTTTTTAAAGTTGTTTGCATCAAAATTCCTTCCATTCCCTACTATTGCAAGGAGTGGCTGCAGGCTTTGAGTTATTGTGCCTCTCTTATCCAGTGGTTGTCCCATTCTAAAAGTTGCACAGCATCAGCATCAGTATCAGGCAGCATGTTAATACATTCACCATCAATGCATGTTTTAAACATTCACAGCTCCATAAAAGCAGTAACATTCCTTTGTGCTATCAAAATTATTCTGACTGTGATCTCTATGCTTTGAGCACATTTCTCTGGAGAACTGGAGGTAGGAAAGGAAGAGTGGGAAAAGGGTGGAATATGCTCAGTTTATAAAATCCAAGTATGTTAATTGCAAATAAATGATGGAGATGCAAAAGTGATGCAAATGGCAATGAGTAAGAGATATTGTAAGTCCATGGGAGTTTCCCATTTGAACCACACTCACAGGATATAAACCTGACTGAAAACAAAAATGTGTTGTTTCTTACGCTTGTCTGCCGGTGAATTATCAAAAGCATGACAGTGTATTCCTCAGCATATTCTAGTTATAACAGCATCTGTCTTCTGTAAGCAGCTCTTTTGAATGCTGGTGATACCTCATTTTTCTCAGGTGCTGCACGGCCAGCCCCCAAAGCTCCAGCCTGCAAGTTCCAATGAGACAGGAGGCACATGAACACTTGGCCTCGCTACAGTTTGTAACACCTGAATGTCACTCTAAAATGGTTTTTGATCATACAGTATTGTTGAAAAGCCACTATTTGCCTGTAAACATTTTGCCTTTGGTGTCACCTAGTTTGCTGGAAACCTCTTACTGCAGTTTGCTGTGCTGTTCCTTGAGTAATTGATCTTTGGGTTTATTGTGAAAAGCAGAGGGAATGATTCATTCCTGCTGTAAAACTAGAGGTAGCTGGTAGGAAAGGCATTCAGAAGTTCTGGCAGCTCATAAATTCTTACTTGCACCTGCATGAAGAATTGTAGTTTGGATGCTTCCCTGAAGCTAAATTTGTGCCAGAAATGTATGTATGGCAGTTTCTGCTTCATTTAACCCTTGTTTGGACAACGTGAAGTACCTGGATATTATCAAAGATCAGTTAAATTCAGCAAACAATATACAAGATAGCATTGCTCATATGGCAGCCTCTTCATTTAACCACTGCTTAGACAATGTGACTCACCTGTTTAGGAGGATAGAGGCTGTCATAAAGGCTGCGATGCCCACCATAGTTCAGCGATGACAAACACTTTCTAGGAGTCTATCGAAACCTTACAGCCCTCTCCTGTCACCAGGTATAACTTTGCTTCGGTGTCAGATGGCACAGAGCAAAATTGTTTTGACTGAAAAAAATATATTTTCTTGGCCTTGTGAAATACTGAAATCAGAGTAAGCTTTATTTAAGAGTATTGACATTCTTCTGAAGAGTAGTATGAAATTCATTATCCATAATTTTCTTGATGTTAAGGTTCACGACTGGATTATGGAGGCTGATGGTTTTCCAGAGATCCTTATTTCCCTTTCTATACCACAAGCAAAAATACTGCTTGGGGTCTCCGAGGATAAATTTGGTTATATCTGACTGACAGTAAGGCATTATGATTGCAAAGACTATAAACCCCACAGCCTAATCAGAAACAACCCATTTGTTTCAGTCTCTGCACATGGGTGGAACTTTTCCTCATTTTACATGTAACTAATAGAGATGATCACCTTCTGAATTTAGTAGGATGTTACTGAATCATATCCAAAAACAACTTACCCCTTGGAAGCAAGGTTTCTTTAAGGTTTTAAAATGCTTACCTCTTGGAACTGCATTAAGATTATTTCTTTCCATTGACAATACTTTCAAAGCAGGCAGGAGATGATCAGCTTTTCCATATGACCCATGTGCAGGGGTAGGTATGTCCAGTGTAAGGGTGTGGATGGCATTACCATCGAGGATTAATGTTTCTAAAGCAGGTAAATTCCTACAAGTAGTTAAGGAGAGTTCAGAAATCAGATTGTTACTGAGATTCAGGTGTTTCAGCATCCATTCTTTGTTTATTCCACCGGTGCACAAGAAAGTTTTAATGTTATTGTAGCTAAAATCAGCTGTTACTGCTGTTTGTGAGATATCCTCTGGAATAGTAGACATTCCGGTAAAAGAACAGTTCAGTAAGAGCTCCTCACCCCACTGGCAGTCTGAATGGTGATGTGTATCAAGAAGAATCTGCTGTGACTTGCTCCCCACTGAGCCAGGAAGATGACAGTATAGGACCACAGCTACGACACTCAAGTGAAGGTTATCCATAGTATCTGCATGTAAAGTGTAGAAAGGTGGTAAGCTCAGCATAATAAGACTTAAAAGCGGAAATACTTTGACATTAAACAAAATCAAGTAAGGAAGCATTACCAATGTTCTGCCTTAAACATTCCATTTGGAGTCTTTGGTACTTTTCAAAAAGAACAGTCAATAACTGGTAACCTTTCCCCTCCCACCACCTCTCCCGAAAAACAATCCCACCTTGTTTCTTTTCCAGCCCTTCAGTGGGGAAACACAGCTTCAACAGGAACTTGTGAACTAACAATAGTGAAGACTTTTGAACTCTACTTCAGGAATCACACAATCACCACTGAGCAAAGTCCACCACATACAATCCATGACAAATACATGTGGAATGATTTTCATACTTACAGTCAATAAAAAACTAGTTTCCCTGTTGATAACACAACAATGTATTTTTAATGACAAACTATATTCTTACAAATAACACTTCCAAACCACAGCTGCATCTTAAGAATTTATTGATCCATTTCAAAACAAACAACCACCACCTTTACCTGTGCTGAGAACTCTTTGCATCTAAGTTGATTCAACGTACCCAGGATGGTAAGTGCATCTGTGAGAATGAAATAATGAATGTGCCACACAGTGTTTTAAATACAAGAAACAGAAAAATGTACCTCAAGCAATTAGAAGAAAACCAGCAAATAAATGCACAACATAAGGCATGTGTGGTGCCAACATTTTTCAAACTGTGTAGTGAAGGCAACAAAATATATTAACAACACATAAATAGCTTACAAAATGATAACTTATTTCATTTGTTTTTTTTTGCACGATCAGTTTTGCTACATTTTGACAAAAAGGTCCATACCTCAAAACCAAGTCTCCAGCCCATGATTTAAGAGTACCTTTGTGACAAATCTTTCTGCTATGTTGCATACAGTATTTTAAAAAGAACTCTTGATAAAGAACCAATTACTAGCATATAGGCCTGTCAGTCTTAACGAGAGAAAAGCTTTAATATGCTCTTTGTTTGTAGGTTACTCTCTGATGCAGTATCTGTATTTTTCAAATCTATTTCAGCTTTGAGGATATTGCTGCTTATATTTTTATATGTGCCTGTGTCTATATTTAATATATACAAAAATAAAGTGACCAACTTCCATTAGCATGAGTGAAAGTTCTAAAAGTGTTACAATTTATTTCCTCCTCTTAACTGTAACAGATACTGAGGCACTGCTTAGCAGCAAAGGTGTGTACATGTTTTTAGCAAAATGTGTGTTGAAGTGGTTAATAAATATTAACTCCAGTAACATTATGGTGCTCATGAAGGCTGTATGCAAAATGTTAGTACTTTCCCATAATCTCTAACGTGAGCAATTCAATGGCTTTTGCTACGGTTTATTGTCTTCTGTTTTTTTTAGAACATCTCCACTGCTGTCCATTTCCAAACCCTCAACAACTATTGAGCATCAAACTCTGGTTTTGCCTTTGGGCAATGAGGGAAGCATGACTACTCTGACCTCCTGTTTGGTATAATGCCTAAGGAACTTCCTTGAGAAACCCCTTCCAGCCCTACATGCACATAGTGACTTCTAGTAAATACAGGAGATGGGACCTTGGATACAAAGTTCTTGTTGCAACAGAAGCTGTTTTGTATTTCGTGGAATTCTATGTATTTTGCAAGCAGCAAACCAACGGTAGACAGTTTGTCTTCCCATAACAAATGACCAACTCTGAAGTTAACGTGTAACATTTGCACAACTTGTAGGAAGAGAAGCGTGTGCTTATCTAGGAGAACCTGTCAAAAAGCGACTTGCAAAGTCACCTTTGTGACTTCCATTAAGATTACTTGATGCTACTGAAAAACAAAAGTATTTTAAACTGAAAATACACACGAGGTGGGAGAAGGAGGAATCTTACAATGCGCTGATCTATTTTTTGTACAGAACACCTTACCTCTGCAAAAGCAGTTAAATAGTTTCTGTAAGGCCCCAATGTCTTCTCCATAGACATTGTTGCCAAATTCAGATACACATGTATTTACTCTGCTGCCAGGATACCCTACCATCACATTTAGAAGTACAGCTGCGCAGTTTAAAGTCAGAATTTAATTCTGAGGTTCTTGGTAATGCATCAGTACTGACATTGACAGGGAAAGAGATCTGATCTCGGGCACTGCTGCAACAGTCATGCTTTAGGTGTCTGTCTGTTGAAAAACAGATTCATACGTGGTTCACACTAAAGCACCCCGGAAAATACTTTCTTGGGTAGTGAGCAAGTTACATCTTTAAAAATGTACTTCTAATATAAACATGTTTTATAAATACTTCACATAAATTAAGCAACTGTAGAATGCCAAAACTGCACAGACACTTCAGTAATCACAGGACTGTTTAAAAATTGAAGTTACATTTCCACACCTGGAATTACTTTGCAAATATTATTTGTGCTAGCATTTATTTTTTTAACTACATGAGACTATATGGCAGAAATAATGCATCATTATAAAGTGAATCTGCCACTACTCCTCTCTTAGTACCCATATGGTAAACCACATCATTTTGGGGGAGATCATTATATCAACCTTTGGCAAGAAATTAAGAGAAGATAAAAATCTGCCAGTAAATCCACTTTCAACAACAAATCAGCATTCCTGTTGAAGTCCTTCAGATCGCAGATATGTTCTCAGCAGCCCTCAAGGTCTTGGGATGCAGGACAAAAACCTCCTCTTAAGGCAACTGAAGGCAGATAAGACTGTTGCTAAGATCACATTCTTGAAATACATTCTACTGATCTCAATTCAGGAAGGAAGGTACTTCAGTACACATGTAGATAGCTTATTACATCAGTGCCACTATTATGGCTAACACAATGGTGACAATACTGCTGAACATCACAGCCTTTGTTTAAAAATATTATGTAACAAATGTTAGTATAAACTGCTGTAAAACCAGAAATCCTTGAAGGCATGCAATTATTTCATACAAATACATGTAAACACTGAAGAGAACTCTTCTGGTAGTGATTTGTGTTTCAGTGTGTGGCTCCACATGGATTGACAGAAGTCTGACAACCCATGTTATAACCTGTCACCTGGACCTTGAAAAGTGTCCCATCCGCACACATGCAGAGCTTGAAACGCAGCCAGTTCCCGTTATTAAACTGTTCCCCGTAAGAAGAACTTGGCAGTCGTGATGGGCTGACCATCACAGTTCCATTCAGAATAATGCTGTTTTCCTATTAAAGAGAAAAAAAAAATGTATAACTTCTAATTTAGACAAGGCAGGTTGTTCTTGAAAAGGACAAGCTGGTTTAATGAATAAGTGACACCTTTAGGATGGTTGCAGGCATCAACAGGATAAAGAAAGTACATACAACAAGGTTTCATTTTCTAATTAAATTTGTGAATAATGCCTCTGGATTTCTCCATTACAGTGAGCAATGTACTTTACTATTCCAATGGTAGACTGATACTGAGAGACAGCAATAGCGGCTTTTCACTTTACAGACCTATTACCAAATGCAGTACATCTAAAAACAGGGACATGAACTGGGAACCAGGGATTGAATTAATACATTAAATTTATTCACACATGAAATGAAAGTGTATGTATCTCTATTTTTTTATCCTCTTCTAACCTTTTCCATCATTCCATATGCCCTGCAATCTTAACAATCTCCAGAAATCTTAAATGAATGCAGGCAAGTTATACCGCAGCAGCACAGATGATAGCGTGCTCTGCTCCTCTGTCAAAGGTTGCTGACCCCAGTAAAGCCTCCAAAAGAGAAGATTAATTCCCTTTGGTATTCTTTTCAGTGCAGAGGCAATGGCTTAGCTTTAACTGCATTGTGGGGTTTTGTCCTCTTAGCAGTAGTAAATCATAGGTACCTGGAAACTACTGAACTGGTAATTAGCAGCAAAGTAATAAGCCACCTTTAGTGTGTGGTGTCCCTGCCCATGGCAGTGGGGTTGGAACTAGATGATCTTAAGGTCCTTTCTAACACTAACTATTCTATGATTCTATGGTTCTATGAAAATCCTACTAAATACAGACTGCAACTAAACTTTAATGCAACACTACTTCACATAAAACTTGAAACTATACAAAGCTACATCAGTTCATTATCAGCCTGAATTTGAAACTAAGCTGTTCCAAAAAAAATGCTGATTTGAAATACTTACTGCTTTAAGTTCCATGTTACCCCCCATTCGAAACTCAATGGTCTTGCCTGTGATAAAAACACCTTCGTTTCCCCGGACGATAGCACGGCCATCGACCTTTATGTTTAGATCACTGGTCGCATTGCTGGTAATCTAAGAATGTGACAAAACAAGTGTATTACAGAACAATGAAATTGTGTCACTTGCATTTGTCTGAGTACTTTCAATTACCTCAAAAATTGCTAGAATTTAATAAAAACTTCAATGTACTTTTTGCCCTTCTGTCATTATACCTATGAAGTTTCTGCCCATTTTTAATTTTCCACATTCCCATTTAAAAACAAGGATTACTTAATTATGGAAGGTATGTAAATTTTTTTTTTTTTTCCTGGAAGATACTGTCTAATTGTTAGCCTTGCAGAGGAAACACGAAGAAGAACTAAATTCTCTTTGTTCTTAACTGGATTGCTCAATGCTTCCTAAGGCACACTCAACCTTCTATAAAACCACTGATACTACTCTCCTAAAGTTATACAAAAGAACCATGCACTGTACTCTATGTGTAAAGCCTTTGTTATGAGTAACGATGTGCATGAAAGAAATTAGCCTCACATTAAGTTCAAAATTTTAAATGTACACACACTGGCATTTAGGGTTTTTATTTTTTTCACAACTACATCATATTTAATGCAGAAACCAAGCTAAGAACTCATTTAACCTAGAAGCCATGAACTGACACAACTCCTATAACACTGTAATTGTTCTCTATACTTGTAATAAGACTTCTGAAATTCTGATTGTACTATCATTTATCTCCAACAGAAGGAAAGAAAGACATGAAATTCTGGTAATTATTTTGTAAGATCTTAAAGAAAACAGAGAAGCTTTTTATAGAAATTTGATTTCTGAAACAGTTATTCATGCACAAATGAGTAAATGCTTAATAAAAAGACACACAAGCCTAGTTGACATGGTATCCCTCACACTGCACTCATTTAATGATATCAGATTTAATTTCTGTTCTAACTTTTTAGAGTGACTTACATTTTCAGAGCTGCATTTTTAGCTACATTTAGACAAAATTCTTAATAGGCCTGAAAAATTGGATTGGTAAAGTTGTTTTTTCATTACTCTACAACTTTAAGGCAATTCTGTAATGAACTTTTACAAAAAGTGCTAGTTAAAGGAGACTTACCCTCTCTGTAGAAGCCTTCTGTACATTCAAGATTTTAACTCCATTTGGCAGATGAAACTCATGAGTTTCATAGTCTGTGCTGAACAAGGTATTTTGTGTCCGTGGGTCAACAAATTCCATGCCAATATCACTGGTAATAGAAGTTTTGTCTTTTTCCACACTAAGCTTGGTTGTTCCTTGCTGAAATACAATCTTCAGAAACAAAGTCATGAAGTTAATGATGTTTGAAGTGTAACATTTATTCATAATGTGAGTGCAATACCATAATGTTGCTCACACATTTTCAAGTCATGATATAACTTACAGGCTGATTATTTCCAGTGATCACTAAGTCTTCATTACGTCTGCCTCCTACAGTGCTTTTATACAAGGGATGTATAACACCCATGTCAGAAACTTGTTTAAACCGCAACAAGCCACTCTCATGGAACTCCATACTGTCACAACCATTGGGACCGATGCGAATCACTGCCCAGATAACCAGCGTGATCTGAAAGAGAAACATGCATTTTTGAAGATTACTTTGACCATCTGGATCTTCCCACAACAAGTTCTGTATTAACTAGATGTTTTATTTGAAATATTAATGCCAGTGTTTAAGTGAGCTTTGGGTGTGAATTTACTTTAGTCTGTTTCATTCATACTCGAAACATCAGAACACATTTAAGTATGAAAGGCATTTTATATGATTTTTAGATTCATCTGAAATGGTAGCTAAAATTTCTCTCTCTCTAATATATACATATATTTGAAATAAAACATGTCCATATTAAATCTTTCTCCTGTTTAAGGGTAACAATGGTACCACTGGCTAAACAAATTACCTGAACAAAGCAGCTGAGCTCAGGATATACTCACCCTTGAACTACAAGAAAGCACCTTCACAGGTGGATGTCAAGTTACGAAAAATAATTCATTACTTCTCATTGATCAAGCAATAAAAAAGTGGTAATTACAACAATGAGATTTTACAGTGCACTAGATGGTTAATTCTGAATGCTCACATACAGTTCTGTTATTATATATAAAATATTTCTGGCATAATAATTTATCCCAGATGCATTTGAACTACACTAGTAACACTGCACATTTGCTGTTATTCAGTTCTGGGAATGAAGAGCTGCTTTCAAGGTTCCTAATTCTGTGTTGCATAAATAGTAGGATCCTTACTGGGATCATGATAACTGAAATGATCATGACTGAACCTGAAAGATTCTTCTATCTAATCTTGCTCAGATTACAAAAGAACAATAAAAGAAAGGAGAAAAATGAGAAATTTCCTTCGGTACATTTTAAGCCTTTCTCATCCATATGGGAATATTTATTTCTCTAGTAAACTGTCAAAATGAATTAAGTCTTAAGGTTGCTTACAGCCAAAGTATTATACTCACAATCAGATTGATGACAGCCAAAATAAAAAGAAGAACAATCACACAAATGGCCAAGTTGCCTTTCCTGCCACGTAACCCTGTCTTATGGAGACGGTCTTCATCAATTGGGATGTATCCTGCTTTAAAATTACTGTTGTGCTCCTTATTAATGTTCCTGCGTTCCACAGCCTTCTCTCGCATAGACTTCTTCACTGGGCCATTAGAACTTTGCTATAATACAAAGCATGGAGAAGCTGTTAAAATGACACATATACATATGCAAAAAATACAAATTTGAATCAAGTACTGGAATGTATTAGTTATTATGTTCAATATTTAATTTCACCCTGACACTCTGTACTTAGAATACATGTTTACAACCACCGCAATCTGTTAATGCAATGATTAAAATTAAACCCCAGATATTTTTAGACAATGTATGTTTCTATATCTCATTTTTATCATAACAGATAGGAATTATTAATGACATTGTTGCAGTAAAAAAAAAAAAAGCAGCCGTAAAGAACTTCATCAAGTTTTTACCTCTCAGGGATGATACAGGACATAATCCTGCTTGTCATTTACCAATGCACAGGACTGTAGTTCCCACCATGCTAATGCAGGATAGACTCTCAATAAGCCTATCCAAAAGGCAGGTGGTGGATACAAATAGTTTAACAGCAGATAGTTTGCGTTCAATAAATATTTTTTTGTATGCAGCATTAAGAAAAGCTTCAAACCTGGCCAGACTAGCTTTAATTTAATCATTTGAAGTTACTAGATTGCAAGGGATATCCTGTCAATATATCAAATCAACAGATAGAGGAAACTCTTGTAGATATTAATAGGAAAAATAAATCTTCGATGTATTTTTGTAACTGTCCAAAATTTTGTTGCGCCTCTGTTGAATGGAACAGGTTGCTATTTAAGGGCTAATTCTTCAAAGAAAGGACTTGATCTTCTGATGTGATTAAGTTTGTTCATTTGAAACGAATCCTGAAGCTGCACCTCAAGCTTACTGCATTTGCATGTGTCTATACTGAGGTAACAAGTAAAAACGTCTTGTTATCTTCTTTTGCTGAGGAACAAGGAAATGGTTTTGAGAAAGGTGCTTGACCAGAACAATTTTATGGAGTGTTTCCTCAGTGATGTTCTGGAAGCCACTCTAGCACTGCTGGAACTCAGAATTGGCTAGGCAAGGAAACTGAAAGAAGAGGGAAAAGGCAATGGAAATCTCGTACAACAGAACAGTATCTTGTCCTGAGGGCAGTGTGTTCTTGAAAGGATGTGATGCTGAGCTAGAACTCCAATATTGCTTTTTCACCTGGCAAGGCAGCACCACAGACGACGGCACCAGGACTGGGAGAAAATGGCTGAAACAGTGATAGCTGGAACAAGTGCTGGAGCATCTATGCTAAACTAGGCAGTGCTTCCTATGGCACGCGAGGCGAGGCTGGGTAGGACCCCTCAGGAATCTGGTACTTTATACCCACTGCTGCCACTGGCGCAGATGCACATGCACAGACTCACTCGGATTGAAAATCCCGTGCAGACAGATGCCCGAGCTCCTGAGAGATGGGCCCTTGAACAGCTCGGTCCTGCCCGCTGCGGCGTGCGCGGCGCTGTCCCGCCCCTCGGCGGGGTGACAATGACACCCCTTCGGGCGAACTCAGCTCTCGCTCCGTGTGAGGCCTCGGAAGCTGAGCCCGAATCTCACTCAGCTCCAGGCTTGCTTACGCCCTGCCGCCGCCTACCGTGCTTCTGCCCCGTAACAAGAAGCCTCACGCCGCATTCCTATAAATACCGGCCGCGCTGACCAGCTGCGATCCGCTCCACCAACTAGCGGCAAGTGCCTATTTACGCAAGACATCGACATTCCTGTGCACAAACGCCACGACACTTTATTTCGGAAACAGCAAGTGTTTTCGTTGACACGGCTTCCCCTGGCTGGGCAGCAGAAAGCAGGCTGCCCCGCAGCGACGGGCTCGAGAGGCCTCCCCCCGCTGCAAGGCAAAGGCCGCCCGTCCCTGAAAGAGCTCGGCGGGGGTCGCACACGCCGTCCAAGCGCCGTTTCTCCCCTTCCCGCCTGTCACAAGTAGCGGGGAAACACGGGCATGGGGGTTGCCGTCCGCGCGGAGGACTCCGGCACAGCGCCAGCCTCAGCTACCGCCGCAAAAACGGCGCCCCCGCCCGAGCGTCCCCTCCACAAGCAGCGCCCCTCGGCCGGAGCGACCGCTCAGGCGGCTCGCCAAGGGCTCGCGGGCGGCGGGGCTGGGCCTCGCTCTCCCCTCGCCCCAGCGGGGAGGGCCCCACAGCCTCCCCGCGCCTGCACCTCAGCCGGGACAGACCTGCTCGGAGGCGGCAGCCGCCATCTTCCTCCTCCACCGCCGGCGCCGCTGCGGAGGGGCCCGCGGGCGCCCCGTTGCGGCGCAGGGAGGGAAGCGGTAGGGGCGGGCTCACCGCCGGCTCTGCACCGCGTTTCCCGGAGGCGCCACCTGGCGGCCGATGCCGTGCTGCCCGCCAGGGCAGGCCGGGCCGGGCCGGGCCGCGCGTTACCACGGCAGAGGGGCGCGCTGCCCGCGTCGCCAAGGCACCCGCCGACGTTACAATGGTCACAACAAAAGCGGCGCGGAGGAGGCACCTCCCCGAAGCAGTGGCTCCGGGCGGGCGGTACCAGCTCCCCCCAACCCCGCCCAGCGCCGCCCGCTGCGGAGGGCTCCCGGAGGGCGCGGGGAACCAGCGCAGCCCATCCGACCCCCGGGAGCGAGCTGACAGCCCGCCATGGCGGACAGTTTGAGGAGGTTGGTCAGCGCGGAGAGCGGCCGGGTGCTGCAGGAGAAGCTGGAGAACTGGCACCGGAACTACGAGGTAGTGGGCCCCGGCCGGGAGGGTGCGAAATCCGTGTCCGCTGTGGGGAGGCCTGCCTCGCCCACCCCGCGGCCCTCGGGGGTCAGCCGGGAGCGGCGCTGTTGCCGCGGTGGCCCGGCCATGAGGCCGTTTCCGCGGTGACGGCGGGACGCGGAGCGGTGGTAGCCTGAGCACAGTGCAGCCGAGCGCTGCTGCCGGCCGAGGGGAGGAGGTTCTAAAGGCTGGTTTGGGACATCGACCCTCACACGCACACAGTTATCACGGGTTTAACACCCGGTGTCTGTAGCACTCGCAGCTTTTTTTATTGCCTGTGACAGGGTTCACTGAGAGCGAGGGCTGGAGGTCAAAAATGATATTTGAGCTGCAATGTCTGGATCAGGAAAGTATTTGTGGTAGAAGACCGACAGATGGAAGGACCAGGAGTGAGGGTGTGCTCAGGAGGAATTGTCTGTGGCCTGGGAACAGCCAGGAAAATGTGAGGAAAAGGATGTTGAAGGTGAGAGTGGAAATCAGCTTCCGAATATTCCCAGCTCTGCTGGGTGGGAAGCCAGTTAGAGCTGAGAGGCTGCTACAAGACAGCACAGCTACTGAAGGGTTTCCGAAGAGGGAATGTCCTGTTTGCAGCTGGGGGTTAAATAACAAGGAAGCAAATGTAAGGAAATAGTTTCAGGTAGGAGTAGAAAGATGTGGGTGGATGTAATAGAATAAACAGAGGAGTAAGAAGTAACAGGAGACTGAGGAATCAAAAGAGTGGAAGCAGTAGAGAAGGTGCAAAATTAGGGAAAGATAAGTGGATCTGAGACTTGATAACTGAATTTTCTCAGTGGAAAATAGTGACAGAGTTCCCACTGTGTCCCCAGTTTTCATTAGCTTCAGGACATGCATAGTTGATTTGGTCATCAGCCTGTAGCCACCTACCCTGTGCTATGCTTGTTGAGAAAAGGTGCTGAGCAGAGACACAGCCTTTCAAGGGAAGTCAGTTCTTTTTATACTTGATGCTACATAGGTGTTACAGCACATTAATAACCAGTGCAACTCTCTTCAGGTTTCATGAGAAAGGACAGTTTTAAGGAGGAGTCTGAGGGTGGCTGGTAAAGCTACCACAAAATGCAGAACAGTAGAGGAGGGAGGACAGAGGTATACATTTTAAAAGCTTACAAATGGATGTTGGAAGTAGACTTCGGGATGGCAAAGCAACAGTGGGAGCTAAGCTTTCTATAGTAAGTGGGATGGGGATAGTCTTTTAGGTCTTGGGGAATGAAGACAAGCAGTTTCAGGCTGCTGTGGCACAAGAGAAGCTGGCAGATGGAAGCACCATGGGTGTTATTTTGGTGTAATGAGCTGAACAAATGCACAATGCAGTGGTGTTCTGTCTGAGGTTAGCAGGGTGAGACTGCTCCTTGAGGCCAGAGGAAAGCATGTTGCAGCAATCCAAATGCAAGCTGACAGGGGCATGAGTGGGAGTTTTAGCTGTTTTGGAAGCTTGTAAAAGCCATATGGAGCCATTAAAGCCTGTAGACCTCGAGGGTGATCTGCTTTGAAGATGATGCACAGATTATGGGTAAAGATTAAGAAAGCAGGTGCAAAGTGTGTGTTCCCCTGGCAGGTGTAGTAGCCTCTTGGACAGATTAACCCCATCAACTCCTTTTCAGAATTTGCTGAAAGTGGTGTAGTTCTGTTGGTCTGTTGTTTCATAGGCATGATCCTAGATTTTGCCCGTTCTTCAGTGCTATTTCAGCTGGTAACTCCTAAAAATCAGATGAAATTGCACGGAGGGCACACATGGCTGTTGACAGAGAAACATAATAGTCTTATATGTATTATTTCAGTTAATATAAAAAATGAGATTTTAGGCAGCCTTTTCACCCAACAGTCTCCTATCTTATTATTTTAAAAAGTCTGTGTTGAAAGATTTTATCACAGATCCACAATTACTTTATTTTAGAAATACTCATGGTTGCATCTTCTTTATGAATGGAGAAAGGGCTAAGTTTTTTCAAGTAGTGAGTTAGCTGTGTGATAGAAGTCCTGGTATCTTGTTTGTTTGCCCATTAGCAATGTGAACATTTTGGAGATGAGTATTCTAGTGGGTGCAATAAGAAAATGTTACAAAGATATAATTTTGGGGGGGGGATGTCATGATCATAATAAGAATAATTTTAAGAAAGCCCACACAGTGACTTAATTAATTAAATTGGATGTTATTAATACACATTCATTTACAGTTTAATTCCTGTGATCAAAATCTGAACTGGTGCTGTGAAATATTAGAACTGAGCTCTGAGATTCAAAGGCAGCTCTTCGCAATCCTCAATGAAACATCTCAAGAAGGTAATTCACTGCCATCTCTTATTACTACTAGCACGTTTCACATGTCATCTTGTCAAAGTCTGGCTCTTTCTGTAAGTGTTCTCACAATTTCTTTATGTATTTTCTAAGGTGGGCAATATGCAGGTGTGGAAACTATCAAAACTCGTCTCCTGCCACGACTAACACCTTGTTTTAGCTGCTCATCAGGAAGGATCTTTGAAACCACTCTCACTCAGGTATGTAGGAAATTTATTTTAGTGGAATAGAATGGTGTGAGTTTATACCAGCAGGAGAGCTTTAATGACTTTCTGTTAATAATAGCCTCCCTTATTTTGCTTAATGAAATACACCCTTAGCTGCACACATGGAGACAACTGTCCCATGGTAAGTTTCCTTTGAAAGGGAAATCAAAGATGCCATTAAAGTTACTTTTGGCCTTCTAGGGCTTATGTTGTTTCATGACAATGAGTGACAATATGCATGAATTTACTTTGTTAGGGAAGCTATGTTCTCGTACTGCTTTCCTTTTCTAGGTAAAGAATTGTGCTACATTTACGTTTGCAAAAATGTTACAGAAGTATTTACATCATATCTCTATTAGTAAAAAAAACTAACACTGAAAAAGACGTGTAAGCTGAAAGTGTGTATAAACTCCATGTGTTTCTGTGAGTTATCTTTTTAAGGAAAAAAAATAAAAATCTTTGTTTAATGTGTGAGCATTATAATATCTCCATAAGGCAAAAAAGAAGTGCTCATGCCCATCATAATACCACCACGCATCTGACTTGATGTTTGGAGTTAGTAAGATTTTGATACATATTGAAGGGGTTGTTTTACTAGCAGTTTGGCAGAAAAGACAGATCTGTTGTGGCTGTGTGCTTTGAAAGAAAATGAGAGTGTTGGTTAATGCAGACTAGGGGAAAATATTGGAAGTTCTTGATATTTGAGAGTGATGCCTCCATGTTTTCATTTTTACACCTCTTTTATCAAAATCTCTCACAATTAAAATTTCACACAAAAGAAAATGTAAAGTGATATCCCTTAAGAGTAAGGTTCTAGTGTATTGTAGGAGTAGGGTTCTGCAAAAAATACCAACCCTGAAGTGTACAGTAATAATGTTACTAAATGACAGTACACCTGTTACACCAGTTGCAGAGTTGTCATTGCATGTGACATTCAAAACATAAAGAAAAGCCTACTGCACAGTTACCTATTTAATTCAGCAGCATCAGGCAAATCTATTGGCTGCTAATGACAGAGCTGCATGTGTAGTAGTGTGCTTTCTGGAATGACAGTTGTTGCCTCCTCCTCTTAGAAGTTTTTCTGTTATTTTGTGTGCATGCATTCCCCCAGACTTTACTGAAGTTGGTGATATAATGAGTCAGAAGATGACTGGCTGAAAAAAACCCCAACCTAACCAACAAGCAAAACATCTGCAAGAACCCTTAGTTAAAATGATGTGTATAGAGGTAGTAAATCTGCATATGCAGACCTTCCATATTGTCTATCATGAGGTGTAAAAGAAATTTTGTCTCCTAATGTAATTGAGTCTTTGTTTTGTGTACCTGGAAGGTACTGGTTATGTTTCTAGAAGGTATGCAGTTGCTTCTGTTTTCGGTTATTTTAGAAAGGGTCTTGACCGAAATGGCCAGAAATACATCTGGTAATAACACCATACTACATTGCTGAAGGGTTCTGTAAGGTGGAGCATTCAAGCAGTGTGATTGTGTTTTGTTGTAGGATTTAATTGAGAAAGAGAGGCAGCTGAGAGAGCTGGCCAGCAATCAGAGTTTTCAACTGCAAGAGCTGCAGGAAGAACTGACTTCAACTCGTCTAAAGCTCAACCAAGTGCAACAAGAGTAGGGGAATTAACTGTTATTCTTCCTGTTTGTCTTTTGTTTTTGAACAAGCTATGTTTTTTCTCTTGGCAGCTAAATACTGCCAGAGATTTTTTAAAAATGCTTTATTTCTGGTTTAAAATCAGAGCTTCAAAACACACCTAGGCTCTGGATTGTCTGTGTGTCCAAAGTGAGGTACAAATGATACAGACATACCTGCACTCATAAATTGAGGTGGTAGGTTTTGCTTCTGGCAGAGGAGTTGGAAAGCATGCCAGTATTGTAGGTGAGAGTTTTCTGTAATGCACGACAATCCAAGTGAAATTATAGTCGATGAACTGGTGCATGCTGAGCAAACCTTGATAAAAATCAAGTACCTATGTATATTGCTGCCCTCATTGTAAAGAATACCTTCGTTATAGCTAATCTAAATCTTTTTTCTTTAAGTTTAAAACCATTAGTCCTTGTCCTATCTGTAGCACAGGGATAAAAAATACAGTCTCAGACTTCCCTATAAACACCCTCTAGCTGTTGAAAGGCTGCAATAAGGTCTCTCTCTGAAACCTTTTCTCCAAGCTAAACAACCCTAACTCTCTCAGCCTTTCTCATAAGAAAAGTGTTCCAACCCTCTGATCATTTTTGTGGCCCTCACCTGGGTCCACGTCTGTCTTGTACTAGGAACTCCAGAGCTGGATGCAGTACTCCAGATGGGGTTTCATGAAAGAGGAGAAGAGGGGTAGAATCACATCCGTTAACCTGCAGCTCACACTCGTTTTGATGCAGGCCAGGATATGTTTGGCTTTCTGGGCTGTGAATGCACATTGCCAGCTCATTTCTCTTTTTTTCACCTATTTGCTACCTCCAAGTCCTTCTTCAGAGGGCTGCTCTTAATCCATTTTTAACCCAGTCTGTACTGATACTGGTGGCTGTCCTGGCCTGGGTACGTGCACTTGGTCCTGCTGAACATTGATATTCACATGGGCCCCACTCGTCAAGCCTATCAAGGGTCGTCTGGGTGTCATCCACTCCCTCTAGATTATCAGATGCACCACTCGGCTTGATCTCATCCACAAACTTGCTGAGGGCACACTCAATCCCACTATCAATGTCATTAATAAAGATGCTGAGCAGTACCAGTTCTAGCACAGACCCCTGAGGGGCACTGCTTGTCACTGATCTTCATTTGGACACAGAGCTGTTGACTGCAACTTTCAAGTCACAGCCATCCAACTGATTACTTACACATCAGTTAGTCCATCCGTCAAATCTATATCTCTGCCATTTAGAGACAAAGATGTTGTGTGGGACTGTGTCAGAAGTGTTATAAAAGACAAGGGAGATAAGTTGCTCTTCCATTATTCTCCAACAGACATTATTAGTATCTGTTATGTCTCATCGTGGATGAATGCAAGCATTTGATTTTTCAATATCAAAAAAAGTCTCTTAGGCAACTCTGGGTGAGTTAAAGATCAGTGCATCCCCCTGAAAAGAAGAGGACAAAACCAATAAATCTTGTGATCTTGCTGTAGATATTAAATGTCAGAAGTGACAAGGTGGGACAGAGAAAGACCCCACAATGTTTGGAAGAAGAAAGTGGTTTTGTTCTTGGCATTTCAACTGGTTTGCCAGAATTAGGTAATCTTGCAAAATAACTTCTGCCTGGAAGGTTTAATAAGCAAAGGAGTTTTCTGTTAATATTTCTAACAATTGCAAAGAGTTACAGGAGATAGGTGGATCTTATAAATATACCTGAAGCAAGGTGTGTAAAGAAGACAGGGCCAGGCTATTTTCAGTGGTTTGCAGTGACAGACCAGAGACGGAACACAAACTGAAATAAGTGAGTTTCTCTCTGATCATCAGGAAATCCTTTTTTAACTCTGGTGGTGACTGAGCACTGTTGCAGGTTGCTCGGGGACACTGTGGAGTTTTCATCCTTGGAGATAACTCAAAAGCCATCTGGGTAATCGGTTCTAAGTTGCCCTGCTTGAGGAGCCAGTTGGACTAGACGACCTCCAGAGGTGCCTTCCAACCTGAGCCATTAAGGTGGTTCAGGTGTATATAAGGGTCGGTTTAGGGGTGAGACATTTCATTCTATGCTCCTGTATGGATAGAAAGGGATCATTTAGTGAGCCAGAGAAAAGTGTCAGAGGGTCAAGGCAAGAGTTACTTACAAGGAAAGTTATTGACTAATACAGATTGGAGTGAGCATGTGGCAGTTTGCAGTACAAGAAAAAGTCATTTTGGGCTAGATCCCTTGAGAAGCAGGAAATTGGTGATAAAACTTTTGTACAGCTTTGTGCATTGTATTTCTCTGTGCACTCAGGTCAGAGGTGTGTTGGCTGTGGTTTGCAGAAGTAGGAGTCTGGAAGGCAGAGGGTTGGGAAGAGGTAGTTGTTGGAGATGAAATCATGTGGAGGTTTCAGAGCTCATCCTTTCAAGGTGATGCTGTATGGAGTTGTGGTGGTGTAGTTTTTGGCTTGCAGGGGACAGGTGCAGGAGAAATATAATTCACGTCCCAGTGAATGGACCACATGTATGGACAGTGAAGTCATTCTGAACACTGTAAATTGTTGAAATGGATGGAGAAACTAGAATTGAGTCGTAATGAAAAATACTGTTTTTTCATAAAATATTTCTGTTATTGCATAGTCAGATATGACTTTTTATAAGCTATTTGTGTGCTGATAGTCTGCACAAAGCCCACTGTGATTGTTTTCATATGTTAAATTGGTATGGACTTGGTCAGCTTGAATAGTCAGTTTGTCATATTAAATTCTTAGGTAGAATCACTGCCTTTACCATGCAGGTTATCAATTTTTCTTGCAGTCTGGCAAAAACCCAGTTGGCTCGTGAAGACACAAAGACCAAATCAGCCACTACTTTTTTGGCAGCAGCAGATGAAATTACTCAGCTAAAAACAGTGTAAGAAAAACTTGAGTCTTGGGATATTTGTGGCAGAAAGTCAGCATGCAGAGACATGGTCTGTCATTTATCTGAGCAGGTTCCTGAGTTTATTCTAAGCTGTCCTATGCTATAGCAAAAAGTATCTTTAGCTTCTTAACACGTAGCTTTGTTTCTTGGTGTTATAGAGAGAATTAGCATAAGTAGATCCATGTGAGAAGAACCCTTAGGGCTGAACTTCTATCCTTTTTTTCTTTAGGCTTGAGGAAGAAGTAATTTTGAAACTAACAGCTTGATAGCATTTGAATCCTGTAGATGAAGTTAAATAGGAGAGAACCATATTCTGAATGTAGCTGGAAATCATTGTTTGCAGTTTCCAATGATGCTCCTGGAAGCAGAGATCATGTTAAATAAAAAACACTTCAGTCTGTCTATATTAAGACAAAGTTGTTTGTGTGGCTTTTACTTTTAGACCATTTTTACTAAATCCTTTTGCCTCTGCACAGGAGAAATGTCTATCAGTAATGTTGACGTCTCTAACTTAAAAATGCTGGTTTGAGTTTCTAAATGTGTTGGTCACATCTGGGAAGTTAATCTGGATCAGTGTGGGTGCAGCTACCTTTCCATTTTGACACAGGGGTTCCTAAAACTAATTTCCTTTTGTGGCTCTAAAAGCAGTAATAATTCTTCACTGTTACGAAATGTAGCCCATGGTTGGTTGGTTGGTTGTTCTTTTCTTATATTATCAGAAAAGAACACAATGGTAGTTGAATTAATTTCAACAGCATGTGAAAACTGTCATTTCAACAACACAATTGTAGTCATATTTGTTAAACAAATGCTTGCAGCCTTTTCATTGAACTACATTGCTGCTCCTAAAAATGGAAGAAACTTTGCTGCTTACACTGTAGGAAAGGATATAATTGTCCACAGGTTTCTTTCTTTTTGGAGCAACTGAGAGGATGAGGATGAGCTACTCATAATAAAGACAAGTAAACAAAAAAGCCTTCAAGCCATTAGTTTCTACTTCCATAGACATTTCTACTTCCAATATCAAGTTGCATGTCACTTGTTCATCTCTGGATGTTTATCTTCTAGAATAATGCTAATTGTCAGATTTCATCCATGGACTTTCCTAGCAAGTTTTAATCACTTTGGATTTTAAGTTTTGGATGTGGGGTATAAACATATATTCCCATAAAATGGGCTCTTTTGATTTGTTGGGTATAAACGAGCTCATATAACTCCTTGATTCTTAGATATAACCTGACTGCTGTCTTCCTGATTAGAACTATTAGTAGGGAATAAAACATCTTGCAGTTCTCGTGTGTAGGTCTTAATGCACACTGGACAGAAGTTTGTGTTGCCATTTGGACTACTAACAGAAGAATAAAATCTTCTTGTCTCCCCATGAATTCAGGAATTCTGTTTTCTCCACATAGGTATGGTTTGTGTTCACTCTCAGTTTAGCTGGCACTCTACATTTGCATCTTCTGCCCAGGAGTTCAGCTTTTGGTTGAAGAAAAGTTGCTATTTTTCATGTTCTGTGAATCATCTTTGCCAAATCTGAACCCTATTAATTGGGTGAAATCAGAATTGCATAGTCTTCACCTGCTTGTCAAACCAGAATCATAGAATCACAGAATGGTTTGGGTGGGAAAGGACCTTAAGACCGTCTAGTTCCAGCCACCCGGCCATGGGCTTGGATGCCTCACACTAGGCCATGTTGGCCAAGGCTCTGTCCAGCATGGCCTTGAGCACTGCCAGGGATGGAACATTCACAACTTCCTTAGGCAACTTAATTCAATGCCTCACCACCCTCACAGTAAAGAACTTCCTTATATCTAACCTGAACTCCCCCTGTTTAAGTTTGAACCCATCACACCTTGTCCTATTGCTACAGTCCCTGATGAAGAGTCCCTTTCTGGTATTCTTATAGGCTCTCTTCAGATGCTGGAAGGCTGCTCTGAGGTCTCCATACAGCTTTTCTTCTCTAGACTGAACAGCCTCAACTTTCTCAGCCTATCTTCGTATGAGAGGTGCTCCAGCCTCATGGCCCTCCTCTGGACTTGCTCCAACAGTTCCATGTCCTTTTTATGTTGAGGACACCAGAACTGCACACAGTACTCCAGGTGAGGTCTCACAAGAGCAGAGCAGAGGGGCAGGATCATCTCCTTGAACATGCTGATCACGCTCCTTTTGATGCAGCCCAGGATACGGTTGGCTTTCTGGGCTATGAGTGCACACTGAAGCTGACTCATGTTCAGTTTCTTTGTTGACCAGCACCCCCAAGTCCTCCTCCGCAGGGCTGCTCTGAATCTCTTCTCTGCCCAGCCTGTAGCTGTGCCTGGGATTGCTCTGACCCAGGTGCAGAACCTTGCACTTGGCTTGGTTGAACTTCAGGTGTTTGGCATCAGCCCACCTCACAAGTGCGTCCAGGTACCTCTGGATGGCATCCCTGCCATAAAGTGTGTGAGGTCAGGACTGATCTGTGGCACTTAGGGCAGGATTATTATTTTTTTTTACATAAGGAACAGTTTGCCAGGAGTATCCTTTGCATCTGTGTAAATATGCTTTCTGAGACTTTTGGAATAGCTGATAATCTCATTCCTCTTGTCTGTATTCTGTCTCATACTTAATGCATGTTTTGCTAGACATCTTAGCCTCCTGGGTTATTAGAGCAAGTGTGGTCTAGACTCAATATGATTAAATTCTACAACCAATCCTCAATATAGTTAAATTCTACTTTTTTTTTTTTTTTACTAAAAAAGCATGTTTTCTTTTTATATATCAGGATATTAATTACAACAGGATTTAGGTATTTGCTACAGACTTATGAAGGAAAATATTTTTTTAATAAATAATGATCAACATTTAAAAGTAATTGGAAGAGAAAACAAAGTTTACTAAAAACTGTTGTTATGTACATAGTGAACAAAATCCTATTAGTATGATTATAAATGGAAGCTTACTATCAGGCTGCTTAGATTTGTGCCAAGATCTAAACAAACTTAAAGCCAGATGACTCACTTTGAATTAAATGAAATTAAGAGGAGTGTTTGTTTTTTGTTGTTTTTTTTTTTATCTGCCATCTAGGGGACCTGTTATATAGATTGGCAGGAAGAGAGTTTGTAATTAGTAATAGCAAATACGGTATCTTAAATCAGTTACCTCAAGACCTTGTAGTGTTGCTGTGACAGGGGGCTCTTAAAAATAGGTTAAACACATATCTGGCCAAAAATTACATGGGTGGAGTTGTTCTTGCTTTGAAATTCAAGACAATATGGATAAAGAGTTGGGCTTAGCCCAAGAGCTGGAGGAACAGTGACAGTTTTATTGTTAATTGTTTAAAACTGAAGGGATTGAAACAGGATTAAGCAGACACTTCACATGAATTATCAAGGCTGTTGTGTTTTCTCCTGAGAAACTGGCTGAAGATGCCCATTTTATTTTTAAATGGTTGGATGGTAGAGTTCAAAACACTAGTTATAACCTTAAAATAAAGGTGGTTATAAAAACTGCTCTGATTTTTCTAAGAGCTATATTTTGCCTTGTTTGTTCCCATTATTTTTTTTTCCGTTTGTAGCATCTGCATCTCTTTAACCTGAACAGAAAGATGATACTATTTAGCAGTAGAGTGAATGAACTGTAAACCAGGGGAAACTCAAATACTGCATAGATTTAACTAGCATGGAAGTCAGTATTGGTAGTTCACAAATGTGTCTGTCTTACAGTTGATGTTTTTTTCCTTTTCGTATTTGTTTTTTCTTATTAAGAAAATGACGTGGTTAAACAGTAGCCGACAACTAAGCACTACACAGCTACTCACTCACTCCCCCTTCGGTGGGATGGGGAAAAGAATCAAAAGAGTAAGAGAAGACTCTTGGGTTGAGATAAAGACAGTGTAATAGGGAAATCAAAAGGCCTGCACAAGCACAGCAAAAGGTGGGGTTGTTCAGCCTGAAGAAGAGAAGGCTCTGGGAAGATTTTGAGCAACCTTCCAGTACCTAAAGGGGGCTTACAGGAAAGGTGGAGAGGAACTTTCTGCAAGGGCAGGTAGGGATAAGACAAGGGGGAATGCCTTTAAACTGAAAGAGGGTAGGTTTAGATTAAAGGGAAAATTTCTTTACTGTGAAGGAGGTGAGGCACTGGCACAGGTTGCCCCAAGAAGTTGTGGCTGCCCCATCCCTGGCAGTGTTCAAGGCTAGGCTGGGTGGGGCTGTGAGCAACCTGGTCTAATGGAAGGAGTCCCTGGCCATGGCAGGGGGCTGGAACTGGATGATCTTTATCATCCCTTCCAACCCGAACCATTCTCTAATTCCGATTCCCATTGCAGGCAGGTGTTCTGCCACCTCCAGGACAGCAGGGCTTCATCATGTGTAATGGTTACTTGGGAAGACAAATGCTATCACTCTGAAGTCCTCCCCTTCCTTCCTCTTCCCCCAGCTTTATATGCTGGGTATGACACCTTATAGTAAGAGTATGCCCTTGGTCAGTTGGGATCAGCTCTCCCAGATGTGTCCCCTCCCAACTCCTTGTGCATCCGCAGCCTGCTCATTGTGGGGTGGGGTGAGGAACAGAAAAGGCCTTGATTCTGTGTAAGCACTGCTCAGCAGTAACTGAAACATCCCTGTGTTACCAACAGTTTCCAGCACAAATCAAAAACATAGCCCCATACCAGCTACTATGAAGAAAATTAACTCTAACCCAGCCAAAACCAGCACAGAAACATTCCTTTTCAGCAGCAGCTTTTCTCATGTTCTCTATATGACAATGAAAGAAGCAGGTATTTTTGCTGCCTTCTGTCTGTCATGTGCTCTCCTATTGTGTATTTTTTTTTATTTTTTTTTCTTACCCTTTCTGATAAAGGCAGACCCACAATTAAGCATCTGTTTGTAATCACTATCTGCTGTCATGATAGAAAGATGGAAGCTTTGTGGTTCTCACAGCAGTGAGATAAACTTACCATTAACTTTCAAGAAAAGTCCCCATGTGAATAGGGGTAAATACCAAAAATAAAATAATACAGCAGTGAAATGGTTATTTCTTATTTTTCCTCTCTGTTTTATAGTTATTAATACTGCATTGTCTGTCATGGAAATTTAAGGGAATAATATACAGCGTGCTGTGTGTTACATAGGGGTTTTTGGCTTTTTTTTTTTTTTTTGGTACCTAATGATTTTCCACCATTTCTATTTCAAGAACTCATCTTCCCAAATCTTCTTTCCTTTCCCACTTGTTCTGTAGATTAGAATTCTTTAGCCCTTAGTAAAGGACAGAGATAAACTTGCTTAACTGGTTGTCTGCTAGTGTTTAAGAAACACTGCTTCTCTTGAAAGCAGGAGAAGAATCGTTAGCTTTTGATATTACTTGAATAAAATAGAATCATAGAATAGTTTGGGTTGGAAGGGACCTTCAAAGGTCATCTCTCATTGGTGATATCCTTTGGCTGACTAATATACTCCAGAAAAGAAAAAAAAGCCAAATCCGAGAGCCTGATATAAGAAAATATCTAGAGTCTTAAACTGTAGGAAAGGAAATTGAGCTGATTTAGTTAACATCTTAAATATGAGAAGGAAACCACTTTTTTCTTAGACCTCGTCATCTGAACTAGAACTAGTACAAGGACACCAAATGCCAACCAGTGATGGCCCCTGTAACACAAGGTGGAGTGTGTCCAGTCTCCTGCCACAGTACACTTTTACATTTTAAAGTGTGATTAGGAGTAATGATTTAGGGTATATTTTTTTAACTCTTGATTTGCCTATATTTCAGCATGTGGAACTTGCTCAATATTTCCTATTTCTCCTTTTTTGTTCTTTGTATCTGATGAGCATTAATTGACAGATGGTTCCTTCTTTGGTAGAAGGACATCTTGTGACTGACTTTATTCTGTTTGGTTAAGTCTGAAGGTTTCCCGTGCCCAAGAGAAGGATGCCCAGAAGAAGTTAGATTGTCTGAACGACTATGAGCATCAGATTCAAATGCTGAAGGATAAGATTTCTATCCTGGATGCCGAGAGGTCTCTTCTCCAAAGCAGGTAGAGGTGTTATTCAGAGAAGTTACCGAATCAGAAATTGTTTATTTTAGGCAGCATGAATTCCCTCCTCACTTGAAATTGAATTATAAACAAAAACAAAGCTTTTGTACTTTGCTATGAAGGAACATAAGCTCTTTAACTGATTTGTCCTAGTGCCCCAATATTTTAATTTCAGGCAGCTATGTTAAGTGTCTGGCAAAACAGCAAAGAACAGCTCTACCAAATACTTTGAGAGCAACTGTACAGGATAAAAAGAGATGGTTAGGTCTTTTAAGTCCTCTTTGAATACTGTACCATTGCAGGGCAGAACTTGTTATAGTCTCACTTGTTTGATTTTACAGCTCCTCAGTGATACTGAAAGAGGAACAAATTTCTGAAGTGTTACTAGTTAAAAGTGTGTTTCCCCAGGACAAAGTACTTGGGTGTAGACACTTTAGGAGTTACTTTAATTTTATTGCTCAGGCTCTGGCCCATAAAATGTATTGACACAATTGCCTTCATATTAAACTAACCAGCTGCAGCTTTACTATTTTAATTATGTAATCTTAGCCTACTCTGGTAATAATTAAATTGACAGAAAGCTGTGCACATGACAAAATCATCTGAGGCTGGTGAAGTGGTCTCATGCTTCTTTATATGTCTGTCATAGGCTTGCACGGAGGCGCTCTCCTTCCCCAAGGCACAGAGAGAACAAGTCACTCAGTCCACTTCCCCTGAGGCGCCGCTCACCTGGCCGAGCCAGGCGCACAAACGCTTCCCGGCGTGCTTGCTTGATAACTCGCTTTGGTGACATTTATGATCATAGACGCTTGGATGCAGAGACCTTTTTAAAGGCATACATCAGTGACGTGGAGATGGTACACAGGATAATATACATTGCAGCTGTGGTAAGAAAAATAATCCTTGTTTTACAGGCCAGAAGGATCACAGCAACCCCATGCAATGCTACAAGATTGGGGAAGAGCGGCTGGAAAGCTGCTCAGCAGAAAAGGACCTGGGGGTGCTGACTGACGGCTGCTGAACATGAGCCAACTTGTGCCCAGGCAGCCAAGAAGGCCAATGGCATGCTGGCCTGTATCAGCAATAGTGTGGCCAGCAGGGCCAGGGCAGTGATCATCCCTCTGTACTGGGCACCGGTGAGGCCATGTCTTGAATCCTGTGGTCAGTTCTGGGCCTCTCACTATAAGAGGGACATTGAGGGGCTAGAGCGGGTCCAGAAAAGGGCAATGGAGCTGTTGAAGGGTACGGAGCACAAGCCCAATAAGGAACAGCTGAGGAAACTGGGGTTGTTTACTCTGGAGAAAAGAAAGCTCAGGGGGGACCTTACCGCTCTCTACAACTACCTGACAGGAGGTTGTAGTGAGGTGGAGTTGGTCTCTTCTCCCAAGTAACAAGCAATAGCACAGCAGAAAATGGCCTCAAGCTGCACCGGGGGGGTTAGATTGGACATTAGGGAAAATTTCTTCACCAGAGGGTGATCAGGTATTGGAAGAGGCTGCCCAGGGAAGTGGTGGAATCACCATCCCTGAAAGTGTTAAGAAACTGTGTAGATGAGGCCCTCAGCGATACGGTTTAGTGATGGTCTTGGCAGTCCTGGGGTCATGGTTGGACTTGATGATCTTAAAGGTCTTTTCCAACCTGGTTGATTCTGTGATTTTATAAAATATTATGGCTGGATTGGATTAAATGGTGTGTAAATTAGCATTTCTGTGAAGTATGGAGAAGAAAACATCTTTTTTACCTTTTGATTTTCCTTTCTTTCACTCACACTTATACATCAAACTCTGAATTCAGTTCTGACTGTCCTGTCCCAACATTAGAACAGGGTCAGTGATCTACACTGCAGGTGTTAAAAGGGGTACATATGAAGACTCAATGGCTCTGAAAGGTGGATGATTCCTGCACTAAACAACACTGCCTAATATAGATGAAGTCTTTCGGGAATACCACATTTTAGACAGCAAAAAGTCTTTCCATATGATGTTCCCTCTTGCCTGTAGCTATGTGCTTTTCTGATTTTATTTGGTCCCTTGAAATTACCTAGATACCTCACACTTCCTGATAGCTCAGTCTGAAGAAACTTGATTTTATTTTTCTGTACTTAATCTTCTGTTCTGTAGAATTGATGTAGTACATACCTTTGTCAGAGAGGGAGTGTGTTTCTTAAATGTGCTTGGGGTTGTACACATTAACTTACTGAAGGTTTTTTCCCACAGCTGTCATTCAGTTTACAGTTTCCAATTCAACCTTTCTTCCCAACAGAAAAGAGGTGCTCTCCTGTCTGTTGTGTTAGGCTGTAGCAAATAAAATGCTGTTACTGAATTCTGCTCTTGATAACTTTGAATGTGATTTCATTGATTGTGGGGGTGTGATGGAATCCTACATAAAAATAGAAGGTTAGGTGGGGAGCTTTTCAATCCCATCTTCTGCAAATAAATCACAGTTTAACCAGAGAAGTCCTCACAGATGGGTACTATTTCTAACCTTCAATTTTACAGCAGTGTTTTATATTCCTCCTTACAATAGTAATATTGGATTCAGTTCTTCTTCTCAGATAATGGATTAAAATTTAATCTCAGTCTCCTGGATTTAACTAGATATTCTTCATGTTTGCAGGAGTCTTTTCATGCAGCAAAGATGGCCTACAGGCAGTTCAAACTACGTGTAACAGACACTCTGTCTCTCGGTCACACGGGACCTGAATCACTTGAAGATACTGTCCTGGATTATATAGTTGACCATGAGGATCTGTATGATGTTCAAGCCAGTGTCAATGTAAGTCAAGGGCAGTGGGGAAGTGATGTGTTAATCTATTTCAGTAGCTAATAAATTTGGAGTGTGTAAACTGGAAATGCATTGTAACCTGAAGAAGTAAAAGAGTTTATTGCATTAATTTTATGTCTTGTAGCAGTTTATTTTCCACAATAATATTGTGGTATGGCTCAGTAATCACTTGTTTTATTTGCCCGTGACTATAATGTCTCTGTCTGCCAGAATAATATTTTGGACAAGATACACTGTAAGTGTCTTAATCAAATGAATGTAAGCTAAATTTCATATTTTTCTTAAATTGTGTGCTCTACTGAAGAGCAGCATCTCCCTTCTAAGATTTATGTCAATGATTTAGCTCATACCTCAATACCAAAATAACAGCACATTCTTTCTGAAGCTAGTATTTTCTGGAATAGCCTAAGACAACATTGTTGGGAGCTTCTTATACTGATTTTTAAATGTAGAAAGTTGAGAGGCATATTTAAGAGGGATTTCCATATTTGCAATTGAACAAACATGTTAGTGAGCACAAACACTCAATTGTTTATTTTCAGGAAGTAATTCGCTCCATGAACATCAACCCAAAGATTTCATTTCCATCAGAAACTGATTTCATTGTGATCAGCACTTTGATTCGAGAGTTGTGCCGTGTGGCTTTTTCAATGCAGACACTTGTTCCTCCTCTTGATATTGCCTTTGGGATTGATGGAG
Organism: Pezoporus wallicus; assembly: GCF_028554395.1. Taxonomy (NCBI): domain Eukaryota; kingdom Metazoa; phylum Chordata; class Aves; order Psittaciformes; family Psittacidae; genus Pezoporus; species Pezoporus wallicus. Next base: position 80,505 of record NW_026635251.1, read on the forward strand.
AACTTTTCAGTGAGACCAAGTAAGAACTCCTTATTTTCAGTTAAATTTGTACTATTAAAAAAAAATCCCTCAGGTTGTATAGCCTCTTCTTTCCTCATAAACAGAAAGGTTTAAGACTGCTGAACATATTGGGGCACATATTCATGATCTGTAGTGAATTTGGTGTATGTCTTTAAGGATTGTGGTGGTGTAAAAATGCCAGGATGTGGACCATTGTTAGCAGATTCTTTTGGTGAATAGCAAAGCAATTTCCTGGAAAACTTCAGTTTCTGGCTCATATTTAATTTATCATTTAAGAGGAAAATTTTCAGCTATCCTTTCTCTGTTCAGTCTCTGTCTGCCTCCAGTGTTTAGAAAATGTGTGCATCTTTGTTCCTCCTTTCTAGCCCATTTTGTCGAAGTTGTGTTAGCTGAGATCTGACAGTTGGTGTCTGATAACAGGATCATCACTATGTGTCCTGTGACTGCTGTACAACATATGGATCTTAATACGCTTTTATCTCTTCTGGTTTAGAGCTGAGCAAAAAGAAAAATGCCATTTTAAAACAGGATTTTTTAAAAAATCCTCTCTATAGGGTCAGGGCTGGCTGCTTTGTTAGCTGGCAGAGAACCATAGGGTACTTCCATACCTTCAAGAAAAATAAAGGGATTGACTGCACAAAAAAAAAAAAAAAAAATTGCTTTCAAAAGCAAGAAAAGCCATACCAATAAGGAGGTTTATAATACTAATACTAATGGTGATGATGATGAAGATGGAACCCAGGTAAAGAAGAGCTTAAGAAGACAGAACTAAAATAGGAAAGATAAAAGTAACCCGTCAACAAGAGAGTGCACACTCATGTGACTACGTAATGATGCTGTCCAAATACTATTTGATACCCAGAGCTACTGACTGAATTAAGAAGGCAGTAATGCTACGATGTAGTCTTGGAATGCTTTCTTCACCTACTTGGTGTGTAGGGGCTTCAAACACCAGCTCTAATGAGTTTATATGTGCTGCTGCACACATCAATCCATCTGTATAGGTAAATATGTAGCATGTTTACATATATAGCATATATATGTGGTACACAAACATTTAGCAAAATTTGTAGGAATTAAAATAGCTCTGTTAGTTATGTCTGATAGGATTCTCTAAAAGGGCTAGCCAAACATCTCATACCCTATACCTTTCTCCATACAGAGCTTCATGCCTCTCTTTACCACATTGTTTTATATCATTTGCTATTGTATACTTATTACTAATGTATAGATCCATTCATATTTTTTCTTTCAGCTATTTGGTATTGAGTTTGAATCCACAAAACCAAATATGTATCATTAGTCAAATATAGCAGACTGAGGGAGATAATATATATGTCATGTGAACACAGGCCTTCAAAATTATTTTTCTTAGCTAAAAAGTCACCGTTTCATTATTTATGTCTGAGCATCTTGCTAATGAAATTGTCTCTTATGTCTTGTAAGGTACCATGATGTAACTTTATAGTTGAGGTAGAGTATTTCTGTAATATCCTTTATAGGGGTCTTGTTCTAGCAAGGTATTTCAGGATGATGGAATGACTATGCCTTCCAAATGCTGCTCAGGAGATTTAATGTCAGTGGATGCAAGGACTTTGGCTTGTGTGGGGCTTAGGCAAGAATATGTTCTAATGGCCTTCTGAAATGTGAGATGACTTTATTGGAGTATCTCTCAGTATAAATAGCATATTCTGCTATGTCTGGTTTACAAATGAATTGGGTTTTTTTTTTGTTTTACAGGTTAGCTTTATACTGTTGTGATAGGGATATGTTTTCAAGAAAGATGTTTGGGCTGTAGCTGGGATTCTGCTTTTTATCAGCATTGATGACTTGAAGCATCATATTTGTCTTTCAGCACTTACATGCAGACATTTCTTGTACTCTGTGTTTCAACAGGTACCATCGTAGTTTTGACTCTGATTTCACAGCTGCCTTGGTGGCCTATCATGTATGGCCTGCACTGATGGAAAACGATATTGTTATTGTGAAGGGAGAAGCAGTCACTAAGAGAGGAGCTCTGGTATGTACTTTTGTTAAGAAACATGATAAGGGGAGTAATTGGAATTAAACACTGCCCTAAAATCTAAAAAAATACAGAGGGAACAATTAAGAATTTGACTGGGGTTGTGTATATCAAATATAGCTAGGTTTTAGTGCTTTACCCTGTATTTAGAATGAATAGTTCCATTTGCCTTAATAAATTCATTGTGCGGATGTATGATTTTTGGCAGAGCCTGTTCTAAGGAGAAAGTTTGTGTTTACTGTCTGTCCCCAGTCCATGTCTGCAGCATGGCAAGTCTGCTTCCTGAGTGTGCCTTTGTTAAATGCCCTCTTTCAAAAGGGTTGTCAAACTCTTCTCTTGCAGTGGTCTTGCAGAAGTAGAAGCAGAAACACAAACAGAAGCCGAAGCTGCAGCAGAAGCCGTAGCACCAGTCCTCTTCTAGCTCATCACGTAAGTCCCAGCTGAATGCCTGTAGTACAAACAGCGTCAAGTATTTTAAACTCAGAACATAGGCAACCTTTTAAAAATGTTGATGTGCCATGTGTACATTTTAACATCGGGAATAAATAAATGCCTTTGGTGGATCTTGGAGGAGGCAAAGCTGAACTGGCAGCATATTATACAGCACATAGTCCCTGCCTCCTGGAACTAACAATCTGAATTTATACTCTAATGCCTCTAAGGAGCAGAAAATCAGTGTAGGGCAGGAGGGGAAGAGCTGAGGTGGTACTGGTACTAACAAGATATGTGAAACCTTGCATGCATAATGTATAGTTACATTATATTTTTAATTATTTCTGTAAAAATCATGTATATTTTTCTAATTCTTGGCCCATCTTATTAAATTGACACCAATTGACTCAAAATGTGACTATTGAAAATGTGAGAGGTTTTGGGTAAGACCTATGTGTGTGTAGGGTGTGAAAGAAAAACTAAAAAGTTATTGAATTTGGCTTTGTAGAAGAGGAGCTTCACTGATATACATGCAAATTTTCTGAATATTGATGGGTCCTCAGGTACCTTTCTTGGGTACAATTCTTGAGAACATCTGAGTTTCCTTTTCTGTGTGTCTTACAGTTGTCTCGAAGCCGCAGTCCTTCACCCCTGAGGAATAGAAGCCTGAGTAAGTGGGCATAGTAGTTCATAATGACTCATGGTTTTCACATTAAGCCCTTGAATGACTGAGTAAGAAGACAACACGCTGAAGGTCTTTGATGCTAAAATACTAGTCCAAATACTTACTTTTAAATTTGGTAGCCCCTTTCTTCCCTGTGTGTGGAAAAAGACTGCAATTTGTGACCTAAAGGAGAGCTGTTTTTTCACTCTACTCAGACCACTGGCATGAGTTCTCTCTTCTGGTTGCATTTATTGTGGCTGGTTCTATAGTAAGTAAAACTTGCTCTCTTCCCTACACAACAGACAGTTAGATATGTACCTGCTGGCTCTGTGCCTTTCAAAATCCAGAGAGGTAGCTAAGAGGTAATACTGAAGTGAGGGATGTCAAACAGTATTGAATGTGTGCCCATCTAGAAGCCAAGACAATTTAGAGGTTTAATAAAAACGAGTTGTACTGAAATGTGTCTTTTTCTTCAATAGGGTGTTAACTGAATATGTTCCTGTGATGCAGTACATCCAGATCCAACAACTTCACTGGTGCCTTCTCTCTTCAAGAATACCTCAGATCTCACAATAATGTGAACAGCAATTATCACTCCAAATGGAGTTTGTGTTCAGTGTGGTTTTTAGAGTTATAGGAGGCTTATTTATTATTTTATAAACTATTTTAATGCTTCTGATAAAAAAAAAGGTGCATGCAGTACAAGATCATACAGATTTGGCAAAATTTGCAGAGCACTGAGGAACCCACGCTGTAGTCCTGCAGATGGAGGTAGAATTATTGCATCTAGAATGTTTTTTTTTAACACAGATAGCAGATGATACAGTTTATCTTGATGGATGTTTAATATAGCCTAAATCATTGATGATCTTAAAGGTCTTTTCCAACCTAGCTGATTCTGTGATTCTATGAATGTTGCAGAGTGTTGAGGTTTGAAAACAATTCCATTAATTGGTGCTTATTTACAATTGTAGGAAATAGCAATAATCTGAAGATGTGCCAGTCTCACACAGCATCCTTTTAAATACGTCCTTGCAGGAAATTGGATTTTCTAACTGCAATGTGAAAGTTGCACGGAACAGTACTCTAGCAATCCCTTGGGCTTTACTGACACTTCTTTATGAAGGCATGGGAGCGTGCATATGTTGTTACTTAGAAATGGATGTCATACAAATTTATAGTTTGGAATTTGAAGTTTTTTGAAAATGTGCCACTTATTATTTGTAATCTTGAAATATTTGCTTGGTTTGGCCTATTTGGTATAAATTTTAATGGACTTCCGTACCAGAGATAGATTAATTCTTGTGAACACAGTGAAAAAAATCTTATTCAGTTATATCATACTCTGGGTGTTTATAACATTTTAAGTGTGAAAATGAGACCTGTATAGATTTTATTCTGGCACTTTAAGTAGTTGTGGTTTTCTTTTTCTTCCATTGTAAATGTTTATTTTAATATCAGCATTTTTGTTTTCAAGAGAACTGATACTCTTTTTCTCTCAGAACTTCACGTGTAGGGCCAACTTTAAATACAAGCCACACAAGTGACTCTCTGGGGCCTTATGCTTTTACGTAGAAACATAGGTTTTGTCATAACCAAGCTGATGTGTAATTCAGCAACTCCACTGTCTCATTCCAGTTAATAAGTGATGCTTCAAAGGTATGTGCAGCTTTCTCCAAATTCATCTCTGCAGTTTTGGAATATGAACAATCAGAAGGAAGACTATTTAGTCCTTGAAACAAAGTTACAGGAGCAGATTTCTGTGATCCTTTCCAGGGATCTTATGCAGATTTACACATCCATGCTCTTTCTCTCTACTTTTTGTGTGGCTTAAGATTTTAGCACAAGGCTTTTTGCACAGGATCATATTTCAGGCAGACTTTAACATTGGTCCCTATGAGCCATGGGTCAGCTGTGACTCAAGCTCTACGAATGTATTTTCATTGGAATTAAGACCGTTAGGAACTGATGAAAGGAAAATTAGGAAGAAATTCTTTACTGTGAGGGTGGTGAGGCACTGGATCAGTTTGCCCCAAGAAGCTGTGGATGTCCCATCCCTGGAAGTGTTCAAGGCCAGACTGGATGGGGCTTTGAGTAACCTGGTCTAGTGGGAAGTGCCCCTGCCCATGGCAGAGAGGTTGGAATTGTATGATCCTTAAGGTCTAAGCATCTTCCAACCCAAACCATTCTGTGGTTCTGTGCACATGAGATCCTGTACATAGAGATTCATTCACAGAGCTGCTGCTTTCAGAAAGGGGGCACAAAGGCACATACACCTTATGGTATACTTTCTTGTTATCGCTAAGTCACAAGTGAAAATGCAAAGCAGTGTTTTTCCTCTTATAAGAGCCTGATAGTGACAGCTATGGATCTGAGCTTTGAAGTAAACCTGCATATTTCTGCACTGATCTCATGACTAAAAACACTACAGTTCTGGAAAAACTGAGCACCTACAACTTGTGTGGCAACAGAAGAAAATTTATATCCTGAGTATGGTTTTGAAAAGAAAAATGAAGAATTTATCAGAATTTTGTTATTGCCAAGGGCTAAGTAGGTGTAGGGTTTTTAAAAATTAGCTTTTGTGTGTTTGTCTTCTGCATGTAGTTACAAAGACATGTCTGTGTAATGATTTTGAGTTCGAGTCAGTTTCCATACCAACTATAAGAAAACTAAGACTACATCCAGGCAGTATGTTTTTCTTGACAAGCATGACAGGCAGGGTAGTTCCAGACTTGCACACAGCTGTGATGCCACTAGGAACTAGTATTCCTAAAGATTTAAAAATGCCACAAAAGATGAATTCTCAGTGCTTGGCAGACCAACTCATCTTATTTCCCAACAGGTGCCTGGAGAATGAGTTAGCTCATGCTTCAGAGCAGAGCAAACCATTTTCAGTAAAATAGGAAGTCACTCCACAACATGGTAATGCTTAATTGGGTGAACAAACCTTACCATACTCTGTACTCTGCAGCCCATAGTCTTTCTATAGGAATATACTGGCTTGTACTGGTTTCCTGTGCGGCTTATTTAAAGTTAATTAAATCTATGGGTCAGATAGAAGATCGCTTTTGGTGTCAAGTTAGATGCTAACAGCTCCTGTGCTTCTTTTTACCCACAAGACAACAGTGTAGAACATTTTTGCCAACAAATATTATATGGAATTAACCAGCAAATGCAAAATAACTTATAAAAAGGGGCTTCTGCAATTGCTTGAAAGACCCTATAAAAGAATGGATCATGAATGTGAAACTGATGATTGATATTTTAGTGAGAGCTTTTAGAACCGTAAGAATTTTTTTCTTTCTTTCTGTTTTTTTTTTTTTTTTCTTCTCTGTATCAAAGCCTGGATAATACCATGTTGTAAATACAGCACAGTAGAAACAGTAAGGGTGGATTATAATAGGTGACAAATAAAAAAGGCAGCACAGAACTACTACAGGATAGTTTTTGATCATGACAATGCTGTTCTAAGTGTTAATTTCAGGAAGAAGAAGGCTAGATTTTGAGCTAATTTAAACTCTTTGCAAATGGACAGATGGAAGTGAGACTTTTGTGCCACCACCTTTCGGCCACTTGTTCATGTAGAACAGCACATTTTTGTGAGGGATTTTGAGATTGCTGGTGAATTTGTCCTGTGTGTAAGCTCTTTGAAGGCTGATTGTGTCTGTCTCGATTCAAAGGCTGTCTGAGTCAGTCAAAATGTGTGGATGTTTTATCACCTATTTTTGGAGAAAATACAATGTCCTCAAAATGTCTTCAGTGTTTGCAGCTCAATAACAGACCCATGCAGAGCTGGCAGAGACTGAGGGTAAACAGCTCAGCTATTTTTGCTACTGCACAATGAAGATTTGAATTTAGAAATCAATTTAGATAGATTCTTCCAGCATCCTGATCAGAGAAAGAAAGTTGGGAGCAGGAGTTTGATGAAGTCCTCCAATCTAATCTTGCTAGCAGTTAGCTTTGGTGCTGATTCAGTCTTGTAGGAGGCTCTGGAGGTTAGTGTCAAGTTAAACCAAAAATACTCTAAAGAAAGTAAATGTGAAGGCAAAAAAAAAAATCACAATTTTCCCTTGAAAACACATGCCTGTATTTCTTCCAGGATTTGAGCCTTTTAACTTTACCTTTGTATTGTATGTGCGTGCTGCAAAACTTTGTCATTCTGTAGAAGTGCCATCAGAATGAAATATTGCCTTTCAGCTTTATGTAACCTTTGTCAGCTGTTTCTGATTGTTAAGTACACAATGATTTTGTTACTGTAGTATTAAATAGTCTAGCTTTATGTTAAATAAAAATCTCTTCATTATGGCTTGCAGCTACGTTAACATGTTCAGATTCAATGTTTCAAGAGTATTGTATTTCTTTTAGTCATACAGCACACTAAACAAGTATACTAAAGGTATGTATGTTTCATTTTATGTAGGTTTTTGATAGTTTAAAACAGCGTATGTAAGCAAATCTGTCATGGGCTTTTGCTGATATACATGTGTGTTTATGTGAAAGCTGTACCTTTTGGTAGACAGTACAAACAGAGTACTTGGTGTTATTTTACTGTTAGCAGACAGAGGCATGAACACGAAGTGGGTGGTGTGTTTTTACTCTCTTGTGACTTTCAGAAAGCAACACTTCTGCCTTGCAAAAACAGTTCTCAAAGTAATGTTACCTTCTTGAATGAAAAATGTCAGCCTGAAGGCACTGTCTACAGCTGTTAGTAGTGCTTCCTGTGAAATTGTTTTTCCTAAAGGTCTTTGGCCTGCAAAGTTCTGTTTTAAAATAAAAAAAATATTAAATACACCATTTTAGTCTAATACCTTCTTTTCACAGTAACTGGCATTTAGCTTTCTACATTAGAGGAATATAATCTATCAGAAGCAGATATAACACTTTTCGTAATCTGCATTCAGGATCTTCAGTGAAAACCTATCTCTGGTGATACATGCACATCCAAAACAGCATGGACAAGACAAATGCTGTCTGGAAGCATCGTCTTCTATTCACAGAAACCATTGCCCTGTGAGCTTTCATACAGTTTTAACTTTTTATGACTGACTGTTTTTGGTTAATACAAGATAAAGAGTTTAAAAAGTGACAGATATTTTTAAAACTTTGACTGTTTTCTGGTAAGGTTGTATTTGGTACCTGAAAATCAAGAACTTTGTTAATGGAAAAATAAGGCAAAATGTTGCAGTTTAGAGAAGTCATGCAAAGTTTGTTATATAAAATGACTCGTATTCTTTTGAAATATTAGAATAAGCAGTTATGTTAAATAGCTCACAGCAAAGATTTATCAGAATCTTGTGACACACAAGAAAAATTCAGAAAGTATGAAGGGCTATTTTATCAAATTTTGTCTGTTTCTTAAGGCCAGGCTTTATGATTGCTTTCAGGGTACCTTGTTTGTAGTATAATACTGCATTTAGTACGTGCTGTCCTTTTCACAAACCATTATTGTGTGTGTTTTATTGTTTTATGTGTCAACCAGAAATTGAACCTATTATTCCTTAAAAGCACTTTGCGTGCCACAAGTGTGCGAGTGATTACTATTCAAGTTGAGGTGAGTTGCTTACACGAGGGCATGTGAAGTATTAGGTGCTTCAGTGTGAAGACCTCTTCAAGGCATGTTGTTGCTGCCTTCAACTTTATCCTGAATATCACATCTTTGGCTCAGAAAAGGGAACTCTATTATTTCTACATGCTTCTGTAATTTGGGCAGGAATCTGTTCAACTAAACCCAGACACAGGTAGAGTTGTGCTAGTCCTTTAATAGAGAGATGCAGTTGGTATTTTCACTTCCAGTCAGTGGATGGTGTATTGCTCAACCTGATGCGCTTGTGGTTTCAATGACGTCCTGTCTTTGAATCCTTCAGTTGTTAAATCAGTGAAATGCATATGAAATTTTGAATTTAACCATTTTCAGTTGATTAACACCAGTTAGTACCATATGTTTTTCTCAACCAGACCAGAATTTCAGGAATGACTAACTGCAGTCTAAATAACATGTTCTTGTCAATTAGTCTGAGTAAACAATGTGTTTTACACTAGTACCTCAAAACAGTTACTGTACATTGGTTATTTTGTTAGAGAATTAATAAAATACCACATGTAAGCTCTTTGTGTGTTAGACTAACAGCACCTGGTCTGTTCTGAATTTAGGTTAAACCAAATTAAACCAGATCTCAATTGCTGTTATTGCAAGTGGACATCTGAAGCCAAACCTCAGTGTGACATGTGTTCCTCTGTAAGCTTGTGGCCTGCTTTGCTAATACTGCTGTAATATACTGCCACAACTTATTGAGAGTTGGGATAGACTGTCCATCTCAGGAATTTTAAGCTTGGGAGTGCGTATCTATTTTGCACTACATGTGTAACAGTCCAGGGAAAGGGTCTAGAGCCTCATACAGGAAGACAGAATACATGGGTGTGACAGTTTGTTCTCATAATACTGGTATTATATAAATATAAATACCAATTTTATAATATTGGTGAGAGTGTACAAATGATAACTGAAATGTCATTTCCCATTTTTCCTGGTGCTTGGCTTCATTAGTAATGCTGAACCCACCTGAGATTCATACTTGAGCTTGTCGTGAACCACTGCATGCAGGCTGCAAAAGAAAACTTGCTGTGAGCACCACATCCTGTTTAATTCAATTTCTGGTTGATAGCTATCTGATAGCTTCAGAACTCACCACCTTTGCTGGGGATCCAGAAAAGCAAAAAAGAAAAGTTCCCCAGTGTTTGGATTTACCTTTATTTGCTCACAAAGAAGCAGGTTGGCCAGAGCCCAGGTGGGGTTACAGCCTGCTGTCGTTTTGGTGGGAGAGCCCTCCCAGCCTCTGAGGAGTCGTGGCAGAGCAGCATGGTGGCATGGGGAAAAGCCTTGCGGAACAGACTCGAGCCTGAAGCAGGCAGCTGGCTTTCTGTTGAACGCCTGCTATGCGTAAAAGGAAGCCAATTTGGGCTAATCTGTTCCCTTCCTCACCAAGCAGCCATGCACATACAGCTTGCTGGAAGAAGCATGCTATTTCTACTAATTGTTGAAGAAACGAACCCTCTGCAAGGTGGATGGCATTTTAAACGTAAACAGGTTTCCATTGTTCTCTGGCTTGTGAAGCGCTGTTTGTGTTTTAGTTTTGCACAGATGGGAGGAAAATGCCATTAAAAAGGTAAAGAGGCACAAAATCAGACAAAATGGACTGAAAATGTCAATAGGAGAAACATGGTTGAGATGTGACTGGCAACTGTGTGTGTTTGCGTAGCACAAGTGTGGCACACCCAAGGACTCATGGCATGTGCTTACTCAGTGAGGCTGGTTGTGCTGGACGATGCAGAGTAGCGTTGCTCTGCCTCCTACCCATAGGGCTTCCCAGCCTGGATCCAAACAGGGTGCTGAGGCCATGGTTTGTAGGAGAGCACCTCGGAGCAGAGCAAAAACCTTATGAAACCTTACCACAGTTCAGGAAAAGGCTAGTGAACAAGTTTATGTGCTAACCTGAAGGAGCCAACTTAAAAAAGGAAAAAAGGAAAACCCAGAAAAGTCCCTCAAAACCCCTACGTCTTTGTTTTTGAGGAGCTGTTTGTATGAGGAAAAGCTCCAAATTCCTTTGCCCACCACAAGGCACTAGGCAAGAGCATTTCCCACGAGATGGCACTATTGCCTTATGCACAGAAAAAGCAGGGTTTTGGCTTCATCTGCGGTTTTGAAAGCTGATTGCCAAAGCGAGATTTGCAAGTAAGTGTATAACTGTTACGGATCCGTGCAGTATCAACAAATGTCAAATGGGAGAGTAAGGTTGCTGCTTGATAAGAATATGAAAAATCCTGACATAAGGGTGATGAGATAAGCATTGCCATCGATCCATTACTGGGAAAATGGTTTGAATTTAGGCTTTTCTGGGGTCAGTTTTTCAGAATTAATGTGGCTCTCTAAAATTATTGGTATTTACCCGGTCACATCCTGACTGATCTTCTCAAAGAACTTTTGTTACCAAAAAAACCCCAAAACATACCCCCCAAACTGAAGATGACATTGAAAATGAACTACTTTTGCCATTTGTTTATTTTTCATTATTTCTGGTTCTTATTTACTTCAAGAAAATGTCAGCTTGCAAAGTTTTTATATTGTAAGTGATCACTCAGTTGTGATGGTTGCTTGGCCACTTGCTCCACTGGCCCCTTGGTCTATGTCTGAAAGAGGTGTGTTCCTAATAAATTCTGAAGAGTCTTGAATCAGAAACATACTCTCTCCCTTCAGCTGCACCTTCTGTTGATTTTCACATCAAACACAGGGTCAGTTGCATCTCCTGAACCATCAGGGTAGATCTGGAAAGAGCACTGCTGTCACAACAACTCCATTGGATAATCACGTTGTTAATCTTATTAATTGCTGCTTTAAAAACAAGTTTGTTTTGCACCGAACTCTATCTCTTTTTGCAGCATTGTTCCAGAATCTCACTTCTCTGATGCTTGGAAATTTTCTTCTGATTCCCAGCTCATATTTATTAACTTCCAAGCTGTAGCCCTTTGTTCTTCTGCCAGTATTCTTTATCTTCAGAAGTCCTTGTTCCCTCCTTTGGTATCTGGCCTACTGATGAGAGCAATCACTTCTTCTCTTAGTTTTTGTTTCTTGACATTAAAACAGCCAGATCTTTCCATCTCCTCTGAAGAGAGAGGCTCTTCATTCCTCTGATTATCATGTTTATCTGTATATATTTCTGTTTCAATCCATCTTTCTTGAGCACACATGGCTAGAAACGGTGCACATACTCAGGATAAGGTCTTACAAGAGCTTTGTATCATATATATATCAGTTTCACTGTACCATTGTAGCATGTCTGTGGGAAGTGTATGAATACCTGTGATCAATTAATATGTTTTATTATCCTCAGTTGTTTCAAACTGATGAGTCTTTTTCCCCTAGAATGTCAATTCATCCACACGCTTTTTTGTGGGCTCTTCATTTTCCATCTCTAAATGCCTTTCATATGGGTGGCACAGTTATTTTAGAAACCCTGAGCTTTGAACATCCATTTGCATGCATATCGTGACAGTGCTGTCTGTGGGTGCTGGAATGTGTCATGGTGTGTTCCTCTATTACTAAAAACTACTACCAAGTTATGCTTTGCATTAAGTTGCCTGAGCAGAGCTTAATGACCAACATTACAGAGTTTCAGTATCAATAAAAGAAACTGTCCAGAGTTTGGTGTTACAAAGGCAGATATCTTATTCACCTCTATTTATATCCACTTCAACAAGAGTAGAAATACATGTCATTATAAACTTGTTGAAATCTAGAGTACCAGTAAGTGGATGGAAGGCCTCTGTCAGTATTAAGAGAGCGAAATACTAGGAATTCCTCATGAAAGGAAAACAATCTGTGTACCTGATAGTTTGCAGCAAGAACTTAAAATAAAATCAAATATTTTATAGGTAATCTAGTTCCTGACCCTTTGGTTGATCAATCACATGGCTCTCATTCTTGTGAAATGCTTTTTTTCTGAGTTGTCCATCTCTTAAATTTGCTGTATCGACACTACATATGTGTCACTTGTCATGGACAAAATACCCCTGTGAAAGTATTCTCTGTGATGCTTCTGGATTTGTGCTGTTTCTCTGTAAGTTCTGGGCCATCCAGAACTTTGAGGTCTCGATGGGACTTTCCCCAGGCTAGGGATGATCTGGTGCCACCACTTCATGTCTGAACTATGCCACCAGTAGTACCCAAGCAGGGAACATATATGGGGCTGTCTCTGTAGCTGAAATATCCTGTTAATGTGTTTGTCTCTGTGCACCCACAGGATGTGGTTATTGTCCCTGTGGCTTTTCCTCCACATACTGTGCAGCTCCTTGCCTCTTGCAGACTATAAGCTTTGGGTTAGGACAGTTCCTTACCTCTGCATTTGCGTCAGGGCTGGATTTTCCAGGCAATGTGTCTGCACAGCAGATGCAGCCTTATGGTTATCACTGGTGCAATGCGCTCCGCTGGTCCTGTGAGACAGCTGTGAACCCATCCACCTTCCTGTCGCACAGCATCAAGTGCTATCTGTGCCCGAGTGCTGTGCAGTTCAAACAGCTCCGTCATCTAGTATAAATAAAAACAACCCGGGCAGCTGAATGAGTGTTTACATGCACAAATTCCTATAATAAAGGCAGGCAGGGAAGATTAGAGGGACTATGATCAAAAGGCAGGTTACTCCTACACAGAGGGCTGCCCTAAGTCACCCCTGAAACATAAGTAGACCTTTAAGTGTTCCTTGCAGGTAATCGTACGCTTTTCCTGCATTTTTGAACAGGCTTAAAGGTAGTTCCTCATTATCTCCCTGAAGGATGGAGTGCATGAAGAGAGCAAAGCTGCTTGGGAGAATCAGCTGAGCCAAGGACAGGAGGTTTTGCACAAGGCAAGCTCTTCCCTGCAGCTGTGGTCTAGGACACTTCTCAGAACTTGAATAGATGGGCTGTTCTAATTTTTTTTGTTGTTGTATCTTGGCCTTGTAATAATATCAGATAAATGAGGACTTCAGCAAACGGTGAAAGTTGCCTGAGAGAAACTGCTTTTGGCAACAGTTCCTTCTAATTAAAATGAAAGTCTGAAAAGCCTCAGTCTTTGGGAACAATTAATAAAATGCCAGCAGTAGATAAGATACACATAAATCCTTGTGCCTATTAACTGCTTCCTACAATTAGAACATGTGTGTTCAGCCAAATGCAGCCTGACCCTGGTATGGTAGGAAGGAGAGGTTCTGATTAAAATGAGGTCAGCACCTGCTGCTTGCCCTACTGAGAAGGCCAATTCTTTCCCACCTTCCTAATAGCAATAATAAGAATAGTTAATAGAAAGTTTCAATACTGAGAGGCTCCCAGTGAATCCCCAGTACCCTGCAGTGAGCGTCAGGGGGCTTTCTTCTGGTTGTTCGATGCAGCATCTACAACATCTCTATGAGCATTTGGGTGAATGGCTGGACAGAAACACAGAGAAAAGAAAGAGAAATTCTCTCTGTCTGGCATCCAGGGTACCAGTTTTCTCACTGGGGGCTTAAATGCTGATCAGCAGTGGTCAAAGACACAGGCGTGCAGGACCTTCAAGTTGGGATCAGCCTATGAAATAATTAGCAGTCCTGCTGACAAAATCTTGATGAAGTCTGTTCTTTCTGCCCCCTAAAGTGGCAGCCTCAAGGCCAGGATGCTCATGTGCTGACAGCATGGGGATAGGACACACTTAACCCCGGAAGGCTGGGGACAGGCAGCTATTGGAGGTCCTGGGGGAGGCTCTGCACCCTGGGGTTTAGTCCAAGGACCTCAGAGGCTGTGCCTGTCATCTGTTGCAGCTTGGGAAGCCAAAAGCATGTTGAGAAAGCACAGAGCAAGAGCAGCAGACAAAGTACGAGTACACGTGTGCAGGGGGCAGGTGAAAAAACACCCAGCTGGAGGCTTTGGGAGGTGCTGCTGGGCTTCTGGCAGCCCAGCAGTAGGAGATGAGCCCCCAGTACCTGAGAGGGAGGCTGTGAGGAGAGTTGCAGGCAGGCACCTCAAGGAAGGCTCTGGAAGAGTCGTGGATCCATACATGGGGAGGGGATACACTGGAGACTGTGGGACCCAGATGAGGCAGAGGCAGACAAAGAAGGGAAGTTCTGAGCCTATTATCTTCATATGGAGAATGCATGAGCCAGGGGTGTGGGAGAGCTGTGAATGCACATGTGTGTGTGTGAGAGGGAGAGGGGCAGGGAGCAGCCAGCCTGCTCATCTCAAACAGCAGAGGCAGGGGGTTCAGGGGGTGTTTCCTAAGTAAAACGAACTGGAAGTAACATTTCAGACGAGAGAGAGAGTTGAACATGGCAGTTCAATGTCATCATCCAGGTTGGCTGCAGACCTCATCCCCTGACAGTTAAATCATAGATACGTAAACTAGTAATTACTTAAGAAAATAAATGCATGATACAAAGATAAACGGGCTGGCTGGCTGGCATATCCATTCCAAGCAGGACAAGATCCCACTACATGTGGGGGCATTGGTCTGTAGGACAGGGACCATGCTCTGGGAATGGCAGCCCCATGGGATGACCTGAGCTAGCCCTGGAAATGCTCAGGTGCTACAAGCCGTCTTGCTTTGCCATCTAGCTTGCAGCCCAGGCAGATTGCTTCAACTGAGGCTCAGAGAAGTGTAGAAAACCTGCTGTTGAGCAAGCCATGTATATGAAAATATTCCCAGAACTTGCTTTAGTCACTGCTATAACCTGATGGTTTCAAAAATGACTGCAGTGTAGCTGCACTGCTCCTCCACTGCTGGGCTTTGATTCAAGAGTGGGATTTATTCTGGCTATACTATAGCACAGGGTGCCTGCGTAAGCCTGTTTTTCCTTTGCTTTGTGTGCAGGAATGAGGGTCTGTGCCCAAGGCTGCTCTCTGACGAAGCTCATTCCCAGAATAACTCCTCTCCAGCCTCCTCTGCCCCCCCAAGAAAAAAATTCTTAATCAAATATATAAACACTGGCAGCTTTCAGGTTTGTGTTTCTTTCTGAGCCTAATTTAAATGAACAGCAGACATTTTATGGGCTTTTCCAAGTGAACCTACAGGGGCTTATTTGCTCAAGTCTGACTTTCTGACAGCTCTCTACAAGCTTAATCAGAACCAGACTTACTCTCATATGAAGCAGAATAATATGAAGCAGAATAATATATATTCATGCAACTACAAAGAACCAGGCTAAATGTAGTAAGTCATAAACCGCTACTATGGCAGCAATCATTTAATCATGTGCATTTACCACACTTGGATTTTGGAACAAGGGGTACATTTGTTTTGTTCCCATTGCATGAGGAAAGTTGTGGCAAGGAGCCAAGTAAACATGTCTTGTGTCTAGAAAACGCTCTATGTGTGTTGCTTAGAGTTTGTAGCTACAAGATGGAGGATGCCTCTTTGGTCTTCTACCCACAGCTGGGAATGCTGAGTAGACGTCTCTCAAGGTGAGGTGCACCCAGGTCTCTTAGGGGAAGCTGCTAGGGGGAGGCGCTTCCTTTGAGCTGGACAGGACAAACTGTAGGACCAAGCTGTGTTTAAAGCAGATTTGTTTTTATCATCTTTGCAGCTTGTCATTCTTCAATGCAGACCGTATTTCTGAAACGCTCCCAAGACTTCCTTTACTTAGACAAATTCTGGATGGCATGGGTAGGGCAGGGAATACTGCGGAAACATTAAATACTTACAATGTGTTGACAGAGAACTAAACACTGACCTCTAAAAGAAGACTTATTTTCTATTTCTAATTATCCCACAGTGTTCCCATCACATAATATCACCTCTCTCTGTACAAGGATGCATTCACATTCAGTTCCTGACATCTGGAAGAAATTCCTCCTTATCTGGCATGTGCATTTTGAAGTGAAATGTGAAAAGTGCTGAATTGATAAAGCAGGGATGTACCTTTGGTTGGGATAGATGGTGAGGCGCTGAAAAGGAGAAGGCATTCTGCCCAAAACAAGGAGGAAGGGCAAGGAAGGCTGTAGGACTGGGCCAGGCTGGAGGAATGGGAAAATCCTGTGCCTGTCTGGAAGGCATCGGGCAGTGTAGCCTTCGTTCACCTTCCAACAAAGATGTTAAGTTTGTCAGAAACTGAAGAGACTTCAGGCAGCTTTGGATTGTGAGTGTTTCTGTCTAATTTAGATTTCAGTGTTCCCAGATTCTCTGTTGCGTGACTAAAAATCTTACCTGTGAGAAGACAGCCAGCACTGGCCGCAGCATGTGTAGCATGGTCCATCTGGTTTCCTTAAACCTTTTGTGTTTCAATGAAAATCAGCTATTCCATGCTGAGGTCACAGTTTAGCACTTGCCATATTGTCTTAATGATTTTAGGTTTGATGATGACTGCTTTTGCCTAAAACCTCAACACTATGCTCAACTACCTGTTGCAATTTGTCTAGAGGATGGATTTCAGCTCATGGGCTGAGACTCCTTCAACTTGCTGTTGTGCTTGTACAGGGGTGACTACTGACACAGGGCTTTAAGGTCCCCTCTCTGCTGCCTCCCAGTGACTTGGAAGGAAATGTCTGGTACGAGAGAAAAGTTGCCTTGTCTGATTCTTTTAAATTCTGGCTCCAACAGACCAGAACAGATCAAGCTAGGCTGCTGGGATTTGGTGGTGTTTGAGGTCTATCTGGCACAGGATGCAGGAGAACATCTGTCACAGAGAGCAGTAACAGGGCCAAGAAGCAGACTTGCATCACCTCCTTCACGTTCGTGTTCGATCACCACAGAGCATTTTGGGTGGATGCAAAACCAGCAACAGGTTAATTTTGGTTTGTTGTTTTTTCTAGTGACTTGAACAGAGTGAAAGGTGAAGAAAAACTTTGTCTGTGTAGACTAGGTTGGGATTTGTTTTACTGGACACTCTTCCAGAGCGTTCTAAACTGCAATTTTTATTCAGGATCTGTTTCATTGAGAATGTTTTCAGAAAGGGGGGATTCTTTTTGACTGAGCCTTCTGCTTTGTACAAACCCGGCACACAGACAAATGTCATTAACTGCATGGGCCAGGTATTTTGTTTGAAGTCAGTATTTTTCATTGCTCTCTGCAGAGCATTATCACTGAATGTTTGTTAAAAGACGTTGTGGCCGTTTGATGTGTTTTCCAGGTTTGGTGTCTCTCAGTGCAATGCATTACAGTATAACTCACTTTCAGAAGAGTGGATGACTACAAATAAAACATTATCTTGCTTTTAAAGTATGGAAATGCCTTTTATTCCTGTTTTTATGAGCAGTATTCAGTTTTGGCGTAAGAAAACCCACACAGTATAAATCAAATAATTTTAGATACTTAGGCTTTTCATCATTTTATAAAAGGTGGATGTGTTGACATTTTATGAAACCACCTTTAAAGTCTTTTTGGATGAACCATTTATACTGTATCTTTTTTTAGGCTTTCATTTTAGTCTTCCAGCCTGTTCAGTTTTATAGGTGTCATGGTGACTCTCAGAAACAGTAATTCCTGTTTCTTTTTGTTGCTGTTAGAAACAGACAAAGTGACAGTACTAGCTGACTAAAGAACATCAGAATTAGGTAAGGCTTTTTTTACCTTTCTGTGTAGAAGATGAAATAATTTGAGTGCCCTGGCTGGCTTTTTTAGCAAGACTACTTTTCACTCTGGGCAGGCAAAAAGACTCAGACCGAAGCAGTAATATTGCTCTTCTAATGGACAAATGTAGTTGTTGCACTGGATTGGAATAAAATGCAAACTCTTTTCTAAGAAATGGTAATTACAGTTGTAGTGCTCAGTTCTGCACGAGTTCGGTCAACATTTGAAAAGTCTCACCAGGGATGGATTTGCAGACTGGCCTCTGGTGCCTTCCTGTCACTTGAGAGTCCAGGGCAGTACAGAGAGCAGAGGACCTTTCCAGAGCTGTACACTGAATTTTGTATCACACAGGGATGCAAAAAGCCTTGCTTAACAAAAGGAAAGATATTTTTCATGAATGTTGGAAGAGTGGCACTCAGTATATCTAGGGGTTTGGTTGTTAAAAGCTGGCTAGGTAGGATAACCATAAAAACATGGGTGCACAGGAAAATATTATCCTTGCATGCGCACTTGGCTACACAGAGGACCCCACTGACTTGTGCGCTTCTTTTCTATGAGAGGAAAAAAAAAGGCACATACTAGGTATTTTCATACAGAAAATCACTGAGTCCATTTTTCAATAGCCTTTCAATGAAAATGAAATAATTGTGCCTGTGCACTTGTGTTAACGATGAGTATTCAAGTTCAGTGTACACTTGAGGAAGTGGCTTTTTTTCAAAATAGACTGCCTTGTCTAATGGCAGCATGGTGTAACTTACAGGAATAATATTAAGTCAGATTACACTGAAAAAAGTAGATCTGTGCCATTTGGAAAGAGCAGGTTCATTAGTAAAAAAGGGAGACATAATAATTCACAAGATCAAATTGATAAAACCATCAACCTCCTGGACTGGATTTAGCCATTCCCTTACCCAGCTGCTTCTCGTGGGAAACACTGATCCTGCAGAGAGTGCAGCCACACGAATGAAGTGTGAGTGAGTTTGCCCCTTGACAGCAATAGCAGTCATTTCTTTGTCTCATTTGAAAGCGATTTTGAGACCCTGTCTGAGTAGCTTTTTCCTTGTGTAAATCGTCTTCTCCTTTCCCATCGTACCAAACCTGAGTCAGAATGTCAAAATCCAAACTCAGTTTTCTTGCAGATGGTGCTGGCAGACTTTACCAATGCCTCTGATTATTTGTGGTGATGTCAATACTGCTCAGATGCAATGTGTGGCCCACAGATTGGTGATGAGCTAATAGGTGAACTGTTTAATTATGCCTTTTATAAAGTGTTGCTTAGTGAACAGTAACAGTAAGAAGGTTTTATTCTGGACACAGAACATCAAGGTATATGGGTTTTGGACTCTTTATGCATACCCCAGATGTGCCTCTTTCTGCTTGGCAGTCACTACATTCCTCAAATAACTCTGTGAGTAATGATAATATTAGCTAAATTGTAGTTACTGGCAGTGCACAGCAGCTTTCAGGTATATGACAATTTCCTGCTTGAAAAGAAGGAGATTCAGGTTGTCTTTTTTTTTTAGTGTCTTACTAGGAGGATTGTCTTACTTACACATCTTTAAAAGGAGGAAAACAGAAGGTGATACACATGCAGACTGCATTTTTGCTACCTCTTTCTGGTTGCCAGCAGATAACAGCAAGATGTAGGTTTCACTGCTGCTATGCTGGGGTTTTTTAACCTGGGTACCATGCCAAAGTTTTCTTTTTCATTTTTTTTTTTTTGAAGTAAGGTATATGTAGGGGAAAATTGAAGTTTTCTGCTGAGTTATTTCTTGCCAAGCTTTTTCAGCTGCAGGATATAATGAAGGCCAAACTTTTTGGAACTTACTAGGACTGTCAGTGTAATCAGGGGAATTGCACGGTGATAAAGTCATGAATCTATGCCATAGCGCCTGTGTGTAATGGATGTCTGTAGATAAATATAGATGTATTTATTATGCCAGGGTGCTGTGGCATAACTCCATATTTTTCTTCAAATGCAATTGTACTTGATTGCTGTACACATACACACACACAGAGGAGAGGGAGTAAAAGAACTATCTCCTCCCCCTATGTTGTCTAATTCTTTGAAGAAAGCATCTGCTCATAATGATAGGGTCATTGACAGGCAGATGTTCCAAAGCTGGGTTTAACTGTAGCATAAATCAAAATTTCAACAATTCCTTTATATTTTGATATGGCATTTTCAAAACACCATGTATTTTGAATTTAGGAAAGACAGAAATGTAAATGTTTTCATTTTATCTCATACTTTAGCCCCAGAAGTGCTTTCTTTAAAGTATTAATTCCTTTGTCAGGAGCTGCGTTCTATAGCACAGTCACATTTCCACGTGGAAATGGAAGCTGTGATTTGTGTCATTTGTTCAGAACTGTGGTTGTGGGGGCTCTCTCTGACTTGGCTGGTGTGTGCAGTGCACCAGTGTCCTTACAGTAGTTCCAATCAGGATTTGTAAGAGGTTTTTGTTTACCAGAAGTTACTAGGAGGAAGAAATGGCTTTCACTCAAATAAAACATGTAACAACGCTCAGAGCCAAATCAGCTTTTGTAAAAACGATTTTAAAGGTCCTGCCTACAGCAAAATGTGTCAGGAAATGTGTGTTTGAGTCAGAAAGTCCAATCTATGTTGTTTTGTCTGACGCCACAGGAGGGTAAAGAGAGGATACAAGGCTAAATATAAAGGGTTTGCAGGAGGATGTTGCTTGCGTTACATCATCTTCCATTTCCCAGTGGGAATCTTCCTGTGGGACTGTACAAACAGCAGGTTTCATGCTGTGAAAGGGGACAGGCCCCTGACTGTGGATGTCTGCCCCTGAGCTGGGCTCTGAGCCTTGCCTGGCATCAGCCTGCTAAGTCTTGGCTCCCTGTCTTCCTTGGCTTGCCTGCTGTGTGGTTCGAGGGAAAGCTCCTGCCCACAGCTCGCCTGGTGTTGCAGTGAGATGTGGGACAGGCAATGGACAGGCAGAGGACAGCTAAAGGACAAGCATGTCCAGTGCTCCTAGGAGCCTGTGCTTCAACACAGGAGGTCTCTGTACAGCTCCACAGAGCTGAGATTAACTCAGAAGGACATTATCCTGTGTAATACCCAACGGGCTTGGACAGGATACAGATGAGGAGCAACTGCTTCTGTGGGACAGTCTGCCAGCCAAGGACATGCTCTGGCTCAAAGAGACCATGTAGTGCGCAAGATCTTGGACTCCACTCTAAAGTGAAGTAGGGTCAAAAGACTCACCTCTTTTTAACTTGAGGTTTGGGGCACTCTTGGCTTTTGAGGTTTGACTTGGAAAGTAAACCCTGGCAAGACAGGCAGTTTGATTGTAAAGCTGCTAGAGTTTTCCAGAGTCATAAAGCTGTGTGGAACTCTGGTTCTGCACTGTATAGCTGCACAGTGCACAAGGTGAGATTCGCTGGGTGATGAGCTGCAAAGCAACATTTTATCTCTTATCGATAATTATTTGTCACAGACAGATGAAGAAAACACCACTTCTTCCCCCTTCCCCCCAACAATCCCTGATCAGCTTTTCAAGCTGGGAGATAATTTGTCTATAGTTAAACAGAAGATATTTATAGAGACATTAGCTGGTCGTACAAAATACTACAGAAGTTTGTTCAGAAGTGATTGAAATCAGCTGTGATGGAACTGAAAAACCAGCCACACAAGTTACATCTATAACCCTTGGTCTATCTGTTGTCTGTTAATGCAGGACTTTCTTCTTCCAGCAACATTACAAATTCAGGGCAGCAACATCAATCTCCTGCCTTTCATTGGTGGGTATTAATAATTCAAGTATTAAACTCATCACTGAAGGAAGGCAATTTCAGTTGAGTTTTACTGAGAAACTGCTCCAGTTCTTTTATTAAAATATATTTAAAATATTGCCATGTTTGAGAAGTCAGACACTCAAGCACCAGGAAAATTGGTGAAGCCCCCAGCCAAAGTCCCCTTGTCTGTCAGTTTTAAACCTAGCCAGAAGCGAGTGATACAGGAAGTGATGGAGGGCCCTTCACTGGCAGAATCCTGTAGATCGAAATCTGCTTCTGCCACAAGCTGCAATTAGGTAAATGATGGGGTCAGTGTGAAGCAGGCTGTTTTGCCCCTACCCAGCCCTCCTGCCTGCCCCCTACAAGTTCTGATCGCTTTTATTCTCACAGCTTTTCTACCCCTCAGCAACTGTGAGCACAAGTACAATGGTGGGATTTGTACAAGCTGGGTGAGGAGAGCAAAAACCATGTCATTACAGTAATGAACTGAACCTGTCTCATATGGAAAGGAGCTTTCCAGACCATGCACTTCCCACTGAGGGCAGCTACGTTCCACTGGTGCCCTTCCTTTAGGCCATTTCTGGAGTATATTGCTAAACAAAAGCATTGCTTTGACTCCTATAGAATACTAAAACTGATCACTGATTTCAGGGCATTAATCATTAGGTTGGTAAGCACAAAATTAGTAATATTTTGTTTTGTTTGTTTGGTTTTCTTCTTACATATATAGAAGTAATGATCATTAAATAGCATGCTTAACTTGCCAATATTTAAATATCTTAGGAAATCCTCTTTTACAACATCCTCATTTATGTGCTACCAGCGGCACCTCCACAGCAAAACCAGCCCCATTTAATACCTGAGCAGCTCAGAGCTGTGTTCTTCCTTGGCATATTCCCTGGTGGGAATGTCACTGACTTGATGCTGGGGTGTCCTGTGGTTTGATATCTCCCTGAGGTGGCTGGATTCCTGGGGACACACAATACCTTGACGGATGGTGTGCAAAACGCTTTCATAACAAAAAATGCCAAAGATGCCTTTAAAATATTTTGATGCGAGGCACCTGAACAGAGGGTAAAAGGAAAGCTCTCCGTATTTAATCTCAAAGTCAGAAGTTTACTGCTGATGTTTACGCAGATGCCATAGAGCTGGAGCCACTGCACATCTGGGGAGTAGGCGGCTAAATCTCCCTTTCAGTTTTTTACTGGAAACACAGTCAGAGGAGGTTGCCTGACAGCATGAATAAATCAACATGCTGTCCACAGGAAACAAGGAGATAGCTGGAATGAAGCATAAATAATGTAACACTAACATGGAGAGATTATTTCGTACTTTCTTCTTTCAGAGGACTATAGTGAATGGTTTGCTGGAAAAATTCTTAGAGAGCTGCTCTAAGTGCATCTTAGAGTTATGAATGACCTCTTCACCTCTACGAAAAAGGCTGGATTAGCAGGATTCCACATGGCCGCAGACAGTGAGGCAGGGGAAGATGCGGGAGACGGGCGACAACATGGACAGATCTTTAGGCATGTTTTGTTCTATCTTTGGTTAGGAGAGTGAAAGAACAAAGAATTTTTGGTTTCAGCAACATGAAAAATCTGGTTTGTTCTTTTCCATAGAACTTCCAGGATTATAAGAACGCAGGGCTATGCCTTTCTTTAGTCATCTGCTTTTCCCCATAAAAAAGTTCCCATGTCTTATCTTTGACAAGAGCAGAGCTGCTGGAACTCGCTTAGTCAGAACATTTAAAAACCCATTCCTTTCCAGCATTTTTCTTCTCTGAGCAAGAGCTTTGTCCCCTCTCTACTTGCTTGCACTTGGACACTGAAGAAGAGGCACCGGCCCTAGTCAGTGTTCTCAGGAAAGCTGTGCTGGCGCTGAAAAACTCGGCTATTGTCAACACAACAGGTGGTCTGATGAAGCCAGAAGTGCTACTGAGGGGATGTCTCAGCAGTCACAGCCATGGCTGGGTGCGGTTTTGCCTGTGTGACACAGTGTCAAGGGAAGGAGGCACCATTTCTTCTCAAGCCCTTCCCTTTCCTTTGGTTCCTTTCCTCCTACAAAAGCACCTTCAGCACTTACTGGTGCTGTCCGGCTGCTTCTGCTCATGCCAAAGCCTTTAAAATCAGAGTGCTCCAGCTTTTCCAGACAGGTTGCAGCTTGTCCCTTAGAACTCCTGAAGACAAAGAACCCTAGCAGGGAAAGAGACTATTCTGAACATAGACCGCCCCAGGAAAGCTGTGCCAAGGGTAATTTATACCCAGATGCTTCTCATGGGTGGCATAATTATTTATTTGGGGGTCATAAGATTTATTGTCCCAGTCCATCATTATTTCATGGGTTTTGTTGTTGTTCTTGTGCCATAATGCTGCCCCCAACATCTGTGTCCAATATTAGAGGTTTTGAGGTACAAGAAACACAATACAGGAGGGGTCTTAAGGGATTTTAAAAATTCCAGAAAAGTTCCATTGCAATCAGGTGACCAGAGAAATGCCCTCCCATCTTCACTAAGTGTGTGCAGTTTTTCCAGGATTCTGTAAAAGCCACAAATGAACTTTCTGTCATGGCAGAGCACTACAAAGCTCTGCACATCCATAAAGCTGAAAATTTGGCTCGTCTTACACAATCTTATTCTGCTTTTGTTGGTGGAAATTCGTTGCTTGCTGATCATGCTTCTCTGAATACTTTTTGTTTCAAAAGCAACAAATTAGAATGTAGATGCAACAAAGATGGTTAGAGAGGTCTATTGGGTATTCCAAAGTGATCTCAATGCCATGTTGCAAACAGTCTTTTCTATGGATCCAGACCCTGTGCTATAGGCTTTCCATTGTTTCCTGGGTCCATTTGTCATTACTTGTTTTTAAAATCTAGCATATAAAAACAAGTGGGTCCACTACAACAGCCGGGGTAGTATCCATGCATGGCACAGGATATGATTCCTTCACAATAACTTTGCTTATTTCTCTGTGGACAGCCCTAGATGGTCTCTGAAGTCTTTGTTCTTTGCCAAGTGATGGCCAAAGGCTCTTGGAATAATTTTCATGGGTAGTAAGATGACTTTGTTCTTGGCAGTACCAAATGATAAGGCAGTTGTTTATTGAACTTCTTCCCTCTGCATCAGTCTTTGCTATACTGATGCCCTGTGATTGATAATATCTGAGATAAAGGCAATACCTAAACAAAAATTATATTCAGGTTACATTAAAGGCATTCATTTAAGATCCACCCCATGCTATACTGAGCCAAACTGAATCTAAACTCAGGGAGCTTCTACCCTGGAATATCATTTCTTCGTTTTCCTATGGTGTTTTTTAGAGTTGATATCTTCAAGATGGAAATGCCTTTCTGTTCATCGTCCTGGCAATTTATACACGCTGGATGACAAACTGAGAGATGTAAGCCTCTTAGCAAATGGTCTCCTTAAATTAGCAGATGTTTTCCTTATTTGAGCTGAGACAATCTGATCTCCACTTCCTGGATCTCTGTAGTTTACAAAAAGGTTGTGAAATTCCAGTCGTAGCAAAGTTCTCTGGTGGGTCCAATTAATTACCCAGGTGGTGACTTTTGACTGGGGTCTTTAACTTTAGTTTCTTTGTGGATCAAATGCCTGTTAGCTCCATCATTTTAGCAGCAGCTCATCTGTGGCATGTGTGAGGAGAAGCCCAGGGGACAGGCAGGCTGAGATTGAATTTGTAATGGAGACAGAAGCAGGGAGACCAGGACAGACGTGAGCTGAGGGGTAGAGCAGGGAGATGGTGAGCACTGAGCCTGAAGACCAGGGTGTTAGACATTGCAGTAAAGGCTAAACAAAGCTTAGTTGGTGGGGTCAGGAAAGTTTGATGTACAGAGTTACATGGGCTGAAGCATGGAGGGAAGATCAGAGCATAAGCGACAGGGTCTGGTCAGACAGGAAGCTCTCAAGAAGATTCATTTGGCCATTGCTGGCTGTGAGCTGCTGTTTTGCAGAGGATTTCTCTTTGTATTGAAGGTAAATTAATGGCTGCCTGAGGAATCAGTCATTCCAGCAAGACTCATGTTAGTAACTTCCATACTGACATAAAAAGTTCCTGACCTTGTCCTTTTCTTGCAAAGTCTGTTCCTCAATAGTTAGTTTTCTGGTTGTGGCAGTGATTTGCCTTGCTCCTTGAGTATGACAGCTATAATGCCTACCTGCCTTACTGCCTTCCCTGGTGAAATCCCCTTATTTTTAAAGAGCCTATAAATCTCACTGTCTTGAACACAAGAGCAGTCCAAGAACAGATGAATATTTCTTTTCTTGCAGTCCCAAACCATCAGGTGTTTTCAAACACCTATCACAGAAAACTCTCTGGTGGCTTTCTCCTAGGGTCACACACAGCCTTGCAATGTGGCTACTCCCTTTAGCTCTATTTGTGCTGCTTCTGCCAATGTAACACCCTGGTAATGCCAAGCCTCTACATTTCAAATTTTGGAGTAGCCTCTCCTGTATCCTTGCATGGGCAGGAGAATACTTGCTGAGGCTTCAGGTGACCTCTATTGACTACTTGTTCCCAGAACATGAAACAGTGCTTTCTGTCTTAATGATGAGCTTATAACTGTTTATAACAATACCAGCCTTGCTATTTCCATATTCCTGATTTCGCAGCCATGATATGAGCCAGTATCCCATAGGCTGTTCAGCAACCCCAAATTCATGTCATTACCAAGTTAAACAACAGTATTTGTGGTTTGGTATGTTTATGTGAGTTAGTGACCATAATCCTGATGATGAATCATTTTCTGGTGGTTTCTATGCTTGTGTTGACAGTACTGCTCATTCCCAAGAAACGAAAAATCACTATACTTCATATCAATTTGCTTTGAGGTATTAGGCCACAGCTAATAATTTTGCCCTCCCTAGGCTTTTGTTTTCTTTAGAAAACAGTTTAAAGATTGCTTGGTGCTCTTGTTCTGTTTTTGGCCAGACTCCATCAAAACAAAGTCTAGAAGTCACACTCTAATTAAAACAGTCGTTACTGAGAGCTATCAAGCTATGAAGCATATCTGGTTTTTCAACTCTGAACTTCCTTCCCAAGGACATTAAATGTTTTAATGAAAAAGAACATGATTTCTTCAGTGGGTTTTTTTTCTCTTCATGAACCACAAAGATAAGGTCTGTCACATATGTTGTGTATCAGAGAAGCACTCAAATGGTTAAGAGAAAACCAGAACATTTCAGTCAGCCTGTTTCATTTTGATGATTTCTTTATTTCTTTAGCAAAGGGGGGAAAACAACTGACATTAGCTGCAGGCCCTGCCAAAGCAGACATTTGTTTTCCATTAGCTGCACATATCCTTTCTTAAGGGCTTACTATGAATTGAGACACAGCTCTGGGCACATATCTGGTTTATGTAAGGCATTTTTGATACGGATAAGTAAACTTCACACTCAGAAGTTTACTGTCTTTTCCTCTAATTCTATATGAATTATCTCTATATGAATTATCTAATTCTATATGAATTGTTATTATAATTCATATCTATATGAATTATCTTAACAGCCAAGAGCTCTGAGTTTGTCCCACCAGAGAAGAGGTGTCCCAGAATAGGAGGGAGTGATCGATTTAAGTGGCACTGGGCATTTAGAGGTCCTACAATGGTAAAATTTAAGAATAATATGCTGTTTAAAACTTCACTGTCATTCTCCAGGCTTAAAAAATGCTTCATCTGGGCTCAAGTGGGTGCTATAGAGAAAGGCATAATTCCTTAGCTGATCTGTTTAGTAATCTACAGCAAATGGAGTTAAAAATTGTTCCAGAGGTTTGTTTTTGTAGGTGGAGTGTGAACTGGAAGCAATGTTTTGGCCAATGCATTATCAGCAACCTAGTGCTGTGTAAGGAGTAACTACTTTTGAAATCGGTTTTTCACAAGTTCCAGGGGTAAGAAGCTGTTTATGACCACATGGATGTCAGAGGGCTTCAGAAGTAGTTATTATTTATTCTTTTAGACTGAAAAAAATCTAAAGACTTCAGGGGCTACATTTTCTATGGTGCTGAGAACACAAGTGACATGAGAGATCATTGCCTCTGAAAAATCAGGTCATTGATTCTTTGGATAGCATAAAACCCAATAGACAGGAAGAAGAGAAAGCGAAACGCAGCATCCATCACAACCACAACCCCTGAATGAAAGTGAATTGCTGGAAAGCTGAAGCTTAGAAATACCTCATCAGCTCCCAGGCTGCCAGGCTGACTTCTGTTCCCCATCACAAGGAGCTGGAGGAAACAGATAGGGTTTCCAGCCTGGTTTGAGGGTCAGTGGGGGAACTTCTGCTGTATCTATCTCTGGGGTCTCTCAACAGAGGTTTTGGTCTTGGGTTGGAAGGGTGAACATCTGTAAATACGGTGTGAAAGTGTGGCTGAAGAGACACAGGCAATTGTTACAGAAGTATGCTATGCCAAAGAGTTGGAGGACAGCAGCACGGCCAGAAATGTCCTGCTCACTTCAGGAGAGGCTCCGCTGTGGGCAAAGATACACTGGCTTGTGTGCAGCCCTCAAGATTTCCCATTCACAGGGTACGAACATGCATTGACTGACAGAGGTGTTGATTGTTTTCCAGTCTTGCAGAAGAGACACCAGGAAGATATAAACGACCTCTGTCATGAGAGAAGAGATGAAATGGGAAAGTCTTTACCCAGAATGTTGTAGCTCTGGTTTTATTTGGGTTGGTGTGGTATAATACGGACAATGCTGCCCAGATGGAGTTTTTGCTGTTAGAAATTGTGGTAAAGCTGATATTTGACATGTTAATTCTGCAGTGGTACAGAGAATGGAGTAAGTTAGTGAAATCACTACAGTATAATAGCAGCTCCCAAAGCAAGGGAGATTCCACCTCAGATGTGTTTTGATGGCTCCTCATTGGACTGTTTTTAATTCATTACTTTAAATGATTGTCACAGTGTGCAAACAAATAAGAAAATCCTTCCCTCACCAATCTTACAACCTTGAATTAAATGACAGCAGTATTTTCCTAACTGGAATCCTATTTTTTTTCCTTTCTCTATCATAAGATGCATTATACTCATCAAAAAAGATTCAGGCTGTGAGATCAATCAAGAATCACATCTGAGGCATGCAAAGAAAGTATGACAGCTAAGATAACTGTTTTTCTTCTGTAGGATGTCTGATACTGAAGTGGAGCTAGTCCTGTTTATATTTGATTTTGGTTAAATCACTTTGGAAAAAAAATAGGGTATTAATCCTGTCTCATGAATGGCCTTAACTATGTAGACAGGCCCCACTTACACTGATGTCCTGTTTGCTGTGACTATGCTGCTTCTTTGATTTGGCTGTTCTGGCAATGGACTCCTCAATTCAGTTCCCCGAACTGAAGTTCACAAGGTTTTTCCCTGCAGGCACTGGAGCAATCTCCAGTGTTTCGGTACAGGGAATAGATTCTGGGAGCATGGACCCAAACCAACCTCTGCAGGAAACCCAGTCCCACAAAAATGTGTGGATGACATGAAAGCAAATTGCAGTTCTCGTGACTAGACATATGGGGAGGGAAGATATTTCAAACTCAGACAAGCAGAAGTTGACATAAATGCCTTGAATATGCCTAGTGGTTCAAGAGCAATTGAAAATATGTTTGCTAAACAATGACAAATGCTTCTTTGGACATCCAAATAGGAACAAATCCCCTTTCTTTTAATGAAAGGGAGTATTTAAAGGAATATTCTGTTTTCTGTAGTGTTTGGTTACGCTGTAGTATCCAAAATAAGCAATGGATAAAAATTCTCTAACATCTCAATGCTTTTAGCTTGAAGAATTTTGTTTCATCCTTCAATGGGATTTTTTTTTGGCAAATTATGTTTTCCCCCATATTCAGTAGCAAAGAGTTTCTTCTTTCCAGACCAGTAACTCACATAAGATGGTCCAAATGAGATCATGAAGTTTTTAATCTGTGCCTTTTTTTTTCTTTTCTAGGCACATATGTTCCCTTTCCAAAAACATGTTCCTTCTGAATAACTTATGCCAACTCATCTTCTAGCCAAAATGAAGATAGCAAAGCTTATTTCAAGACTCACTGTTTGGTTTTTTTTTTTAAAACTTAAATCTTGCACTGAGACTGTAGAAAAATGTATATTGTATTGTTTAAATGCATGTGAAACTTCGTGTCTACAGACTTGGGCTTAAACCAAGTGTTATTTTAACTCAGCCCTCAGTTGTGCCTTTTTGCCCTTGAGGGGGATTTTCAGTAGTGCCCTAATGTTTCATTCTGAGAGCACCAAAGCAGGTATCTTGGAGGTGTTTGCTCTTTAAGCCATGTACATGAGCATGTCCCAGGCTGCCACTACTGTGCGGGGGGATGGTGCTTTGGCCAGCTCATCAGCCCCATCATGTTCCTCTGCCATCATGGCTGGCATGACACATGGTGAGGATTTCATGGGTAATGTGCTTCTAGAGACTGATGCTACCAGAGGGACACCTGCCACAGTGAGTGGTTTGCCCCTGGTCCTAGCTCATACTAGCCTCTTCTCTGAGCATGAACCATTCTGCTTAAAGACACAGCAGTTGTAATCTGTGCATGGGGCTCAGGCTGCATACAGGAACTACTTGTGCCTACCTGGAAGCCCAACCCAATGCTATCAAGTCAGAGCAGATGGTCTCTGTTGGACAACAAAGCTAGCTCTTTTCTCTGCTTTTCCCATGGAGGAAAGCAGTAAGCTGCCTGTTCCCTCTTGCATGTGCCTGGAGAACAGGGTAGAGGAGCAGATGTCATATCTGTGATACGCAGTCTCCTTTCTGCAGCAGAACAGAATCAAGATGTGTGCTACCCGTAAGGAAAACAGGAATATGGACCTTCAGGGCTGTCTATGGAGCAGCATGCCTGGCACGGGGTCAGTGTATCCAGCAGCTTGCAGGTGCAGTGGGGTTGCCATCTACTGAGCACTATGCAGCCTGATGGTCCCTCTTTATCCCCACAGCTCTGCCAAGCAGCCATGTGGGCATCTTGTTGCCTGATTTCACCAACTCCTAAGGGGTCCTGACAGATGGATTTACCTTTAGCAGATGGGTGAGTGAACATCTATGATGTCGTCAGTCTCTATGGAGAGCTTATCTCTACCCCAAGGAAGTCCCTTGGCAATGGTGGATCTGGGTAATGAGGAAGCTGCTGGATGTGGAGGCTGAGAGAGGATCCTGGCAGTGATTTATCTTTCCTTGGTTTTACCTTTGCGGTGTAGACTGTCACAGCCACAATTGTACATGTTGTGGTGATGGAGACTCACAAGGATGTGTGTGGTGAGCCCCAAGGGACTGGTGCTCATTTCTGTGAGCTGTAAATTCTGCAGAGCACCTCGAGTCTGAGACAGCGCTGAGTCACTTTCTGGTCTTCATTGCCTTTAAAGGCCAGATCATCAAATATCTTGTTCTTCTCTGCGCTATCTGCCTCAGACTCATCTCATATCAATGGCCTTGAAGTCTGACAGACTCAGAGGGATTCCAGGTGGTCCCACCAGTGTGAGAAAGTTCTGTCTGAATGAGTGTACCCATGGGATATGGCTGTACCCCATTACTGTTGGCCAGCGGAGAAAATGCAGCTTGCTGTGAGCTTATCTGTGCAGCCGTAAAGACATCATCTCAGCGTTTAAATTTGCATCTAATCTGAGCTGGCTCTGGCAAATAAGTGTTGCTCTGGCTAAGGACTCTGTGCCTTGTATCCTGTCTCCAGTGCACAAAGCCAACCACTTGCCATGAGCCCTGGCCCCAGCGAGGGCTGGCCCATGTCCTATATTCATTTTTTTGCCAGTCTCTGAGGCAGGCAGTCCCTGCAGCACCGGGAATTGTGAACTGACTGTCTGGGTGCATGTCTTGCCAGCAGCCTCTATGTGAGGCTCCCATGGCTGCTTCCATTTGGCAACATAAAGAGGGGTTTGCAGCAGTCAGCAGTTAGGTATTTCTGTGTTTTAAAACATGTATCTGTTCTCTAGGACAAGTGCTCTGTGCTTACATGTGTTATACCCTTGCTGCCTACAGACCACTGGTGTTTGACTCATCTGCGTTCAGCCACTGTGTGGTCAGCAGATCCATGCACTTGAGGGCCAGGGCCACCTGGCTCATGTAGGAAGCAGGCAGCCTCTGAAAGGCTGGGGAACAACCTGGGAGAAGGAAGTGAGAGCTGGTTTGGAATTCAGAAGAGCTGGGAGCTGGCCCCTAACCTCTGTCTGCAGACCCTCTTCCATCTTCCCTCAGTTGGTTACACCTGCAGGGATGTAGGGCAGAATGTGCGTGTGCTTCCTGGCACAGCGCTTTTGCTGGGAAGTGTGACTCCAAGAGCTGAAGAGCTGTCTTTGTCTTCCTGGAAGGGGTACATGAGCACACACCTTCCAAGCAGGGTGGTTTAAAGGTGGACAGGCCCCAGCAGGATGAAACTTCTCCTGCCTTTGTCGCTGAGAGGTAGGAAACAGAGAAGGGAGTGATTGTTGTTTCTGAAGATGGTTTTGGTAAATGGCAGCCCAGAACACCTGCCCAAAGGAACAATGACCTAGGGAAGAAGGGGAAAGAGGCAGCTAAGGGAAACTGATGGAGAAATAGAAGACATCTGGCAAGGCTAGAGAGGAAAAGAGAATTCTAGAGTCTCAAGGCCAGAGGCACATGGGCTGGTGTAAAAAGTCCTGGAGGCCAGAGAACTCTGCTAATCTATATGCAGATGGTCTTGTGCATGGTCCATTCCTTGGTGGAGCAGCATTTCTTGGGACTGTGGCCATGGGCAATATCAGGTGTGGTGAAGGCCAGCCAAACTGATCTTCTGTAGCATTTTGAGCGGGCAGAACTCCCTTCTTGCTTTGTACAGTGATTCTTCTGTCATCTTCCGTGTAAGCCTTGAGGCAACCTCTGTGGCCAACTGGCGCTGAGGGGCTGAAAGTGCACTTGGTGGACAGCTGGAAGAAACCAAGGTTGCAGCCTTCTGAAACCAGCTGTGACTGTTGGAAAGGAATGACTGAGAAATGACACCAGAAAGTGAGCACTGTCCCCAGCTGAATGGGTGGGGTCCCTTCTCCCACGGATATGTCTGTCACTGAGCAGGGGGAAGGAGATGTCTGCTTGTCCTAGTCACCTGTCACCCATGCATACAGTTCGTGCGTGTGAAATGTTGTATGAGAGTTGTCTGCAGTGTCAGACGAAGGTACACAGTACAGGGCAAAGTCAGGGAAATGTTATTCATGAAACAAGTGTGGGTCTGTGCTGGGAACTTGTGTTTCAACCGGATGAGATCCCATCTGCAAGGAAAGAAACTTGGATATTCCTGGGATATTGCTGTTGAGATGAGGTGGGACAAAAAAATGGGAGTCCTTGCATAAATAAGTGAAGGTCCAAAAGACGGAAATGGCACGTGACACATTTGAAGTTTTGCAGAAATAGTTAAAGCTGGTACTGAAGCTGAGGCCTTCAGAGGATTGAAGGAGCTTTGGGTTTTGGAGGTTCCCCAGATAGAACAGATAAGATACTTCCAGGCACAGTAAAACCTGTTTTTTAGTGGAGGAACAGTTGAGTAGATGGGAAGTGCAGTTGTGACACCTCCTGCCTGGAACAGCAAGAGGAACTGATGAGGTGGTCGGCAGCCTGACTGCCGTGGACAAGAAGTCTTTTTGCAAGACACAATCAATTTGTCTCTGGCCAACTTGGAGTTTGTCAGCTGATACAAGCAAAGACTGAAGGAGCTAAACTGTCAGCTCCACACCTGAAGAGTCAAAGATCAAAGTAGAAACCCTTTGTGTAGACATGGAATTCCGCCAGCTAAAGGACTTCGGTAAGATGTGAAACTTTTATAAGTTTCCTGATCTGTTTATAACATTGTGTGCTGCAGAGGGAAGAGTTCGGATGGTCACAGCTCATAATTCCTAAACAGGTGTATTTAATTTCAGTGCTAGAGCTCAAAAAAAGGATGGAGGTTTTTTGAGCAATTAATGTGACTCTTAGAAGGTGCCTACAGGAGACCATGGCTCTGCAGAGGTGACCTCACCTCTCCGAAACCACAGAAATTTCCAGAACTGAGACAGGCTTTGGAGCTCACCGCTCCAGGAGAGGCTCCCTCGAGGATGTCCCAGGATTGAAAGGAAAAGTCCTGGGGACTCAGGATGACTCCTTGTTCAGCTTGATTCAGAAAAGTCACCATGAAGTTTTTGTACTTTCAGAAACAACACCTTCTTTATGCAGGAAATAGAACCAAATTCTGAGTATTCATTCCAGTTAGGAAGGAAAACATAAAAAGTTTCTTATTTTTAACTTCTGACAAACTGGAAATCTCATTCCTCATGCTACAAGACTGCTCTTAAAGTACAAACCAAACTCTTATTTTGTCCTATAAAATGAATGGCTGCAACAGAACTGGGATTTTTTCTATTTGGTGTTCCAGACAGGGACAATTTTTCTTGTTGTGCCCTAGTTACTAATGCAACCCTTTACCTACAGCAATGAGCACCGCAGTTGTCCAGTATTCACACATCACCCCTGAGGGAACCTTGTGAACAGCCTTTCCTCCACAGGAGGACTCACACTTGCATCTTATGGGACTGATGATTTTTAAAAACGTACTTTCTGAAATGATGAAAAAGGGATACAATGAGTGACAGCGAGTGACAGACAGCTGGGGTAGTTCTGGGACAAAGCCTGTACACCCAGTTTTCAACACCTGAGAGAACTGCAGACTGAAGGAGATATCCCACCTCCAAATGCTGTCTCTTATCAATTAGCTCTTTTCACATGAATTTTTCTAGCAGTGAGCAGCAGTGCAAAGATGGGGATTTTAATCCAGCAAACAGCTAAGCACATTGGGAACTCACTCAGCCCACAGATATGCACCAGAAAGATCTAATTAACGTAATGATGGGGCTACAAAAGGCAGCTGACAGGTAAGATACAAAGGAAGAGAGAGGTTTGGAGGAAGTTATGCAGGTCTAGGGCTTATATCTTCTGAGGGAACAGTGTGTTCTGGATTGAGAAACTGTGAGACCAGGTATGTAAGGAGCATGGATAACATGAGATGAAGTTTGGCTTGTTAGGAGTAATAAATACGGTGCTTAAAAGTATTTGTAAGAGGGAAAATGAGTGGTTAGTCTGAGGTGGAGAGTAGCTGGAGTGCCCTGGGAGGTGAGGACTTGATGGTATCCTGCTATGGGACAGGAGGCCAGTCCCACATCTGGTTATGGATCTAAGTTTATGAGGAATTCTGAGAGCTCCAGATACTTCTCACAAGTTGTCTTGTGCTGTGGGAAGTGTTAGAGAAAAGCTAAAGAGAGGAATTACTAAGGGTGCTGGTGGTGAGCATGAAGAAGTGTAAGGGATGTCATGCTGTGAAGCTTTATCCTGATCATCTTTCCAATGATTACAGTGATGGTGGCAATCAGGAGGCAAAGAAGTACTGTCCCTGTCCTGTTCAGACAAGTGATCATAAAGAATTTCTCTACTGTGGTGCAACTAAAATAGCACTTTGGAGAACAAAAAGTGAAGAGTCTATTAGCCTTCAGGAATCACTGCAATTGTTATTTAAGTTGGGGAAAAGTGGAAGTGAGCTGTTTTTGACTCAGACTCAAAATAGGGCAAAAAAAAAGCACCAAGACAATCCCAAGTACCGAGCTTGCCCTAGCATCCAGTGGGTCCTTAACGCTGTCAGCTGAGCTCGCCATTGACATGTTAGACCAAAAGGGGCACAGCTATATTTAGGGAGAACATGAAGAGAAACTTGGAAGCACTAGGTAATACAGAGGGCTGCCTATGTCCAAGAACTGTAATTGAGCACAAAGCCAAGAACAGTATTACAAACTAAGAACATCTGCTGAATGGTATGAATGCAGTAGGTATATGAACTTTTAAGAGCACTGTGCAGCAACTGGTCAGGGGTTGCTGATTTACAGCTGGAGGACTGCATATATTTTTACCATGTCTAACAATGGTAGTGTTACCTATTACTAAGCTGTGGCACTATTCCCAGGGCAGAAGTCCAGATAGGGACCATTTTTTTAACCTCCTGAGCTTTTTGCTGTCTAGTCAGGTTCTGAGACTTCTTCCTTGCTCCATGTTGCATCCTTGGACTACTACTGTCTCCATTTCCTGTACCGTCTCCCTTTCTTTATCTCATGTTCTTACTGAAATCCTGCTAATGTTTGTGTAGACAACCTTAATAATAAGATAATACAATAATTTCTCTTATTTTCAGTCTTGGATGATAGAACTGAGTACTGGGAAATAGCTTTTGAATTATGTTTATGTTTTTATCATAAGATGTTACTGGCTGTGGATGCAGAGTTGCAACAGGTTACTATAGCCTTTAGCAGCCTGGTAAAGGTTGTTCACACCTTGGAGAGTCACTGTCCTGTATGTTTTTATTTGGCTTTTCTCGTTTGATACTTTCCTACCTTGGGGTTTCTGTGCTGCTGGTACTGATTTTACTTCTAATAGATGAAACGGAAGGAAGAAGATATGCTCTCTGCTCTACCAAACTCCTGAAGACATTTGGTAAAAGCAGGTCTCTTTGCTGACAGTAGCTTCTGTGGTTGGAGGCTCAGTAAATGAGGGAGAAAGTGAACTTACAGCACTGGGGTACAGGATTCTAAGCTTTTGAGCTCTTCTGAAGCAACCTGAGCATCTCCTTCCCAATTAAACAGAAGTGAATTGGAGCATGCAAGTTTGGATCAGATTTAGGTGGCACCCAGATTATACTTAATTCATATTAACTTGCTTGGACGTATACATATATACCCAGGAATTGCGTAAGGGCATTTGACAAAATACCTATCTTGGCAAGATATTTTTATTGGCATATTTCAGTCTAAATGTTATTAACATCTTATGTTGCATCAATGAGAAGCTTTCTTCAGGATGGCAATGCGTTTTATTGCTAAGGCTGTTTGTACTGTGAATTTCCCAGGTGGGAGGAATACATAATCATTTAATGATCACCAATTTCTCTTGCCCCTGAGAGCAGGTAGCTCAACTAGTTGTTTTGTCTGTACAGACTGTACTATTTCCACTGTTAGCCTGTATAAGAACTTCTCTGTGTGCATGGCTTTTGGACTTTGACAAAAATCATACTAAGGGCAACTTCAGTACATGCTATAACTTTCTGTTTTCCTAAAATACATGGTTTTAGGCAACATAGACTCACAGAATGTTTTCGGTTGGAAAGAACTTTAAGATTCTCTAGTTCCAGCCCGCTGCCACTGGCAGGGACACCTACCACTAGACGAGGTTGCTGAAAGCCCTGTCCAACGTGGACTTCAACACTGCCAGGGATGGGGCAGCCACAGCTTCTCTCATACTTCTGTGTTCTGAACCAAATAAATATTCTTGCCATTAAATTACTCCAGAGGATTTTTGCATGATAGAGGTGGAAGGTGAAGACTCTCCTACAGTCATGCATTTTTCCAAGTTAATTTTCCACTCCATACAGCTTCATACTGTATAATAGAATTGCAAGTTATTTAGATTGTCCTTACTATTTCCTTAGGTGTTTTTTTTTCTGGCAATAAACTGTACTAATGGCAGGAAAGGAATTGTTTTAAGACCAACCTTATCAGGGCCTTACAGACCTGTAAGTAATATAAGGGGTGATGTATGTAGACATTCTGGGACAGATTTGTTCTCTTGCTATGGCAGAATCAGTATTGAAGTACTGCATAGATTTCTTCCTACAGTGGGATAACTTCTCTGACTTTGTTCTCAAACAGGACAAAGCAGCCTGATAGTGCTCTGTTCACTTATGGTTTAGAAGCTGAGATCACAAACAGGATGGTCTGACATGCCCATGGGACCTGGGAGTACTTCTGTGCTATGTGCCGTGCCTGTTACAAGTCAAAATGGAAATATGGAGCCAGCTGACAAAATCTGATACAGGACCTTTGATCCTCGGGAGGGTGTCCTGAAAGCTCATGCATGCTGTGCAAAGCTGCTTGGCTCTGCACTTGCCTGTGTGAAAAGGGACATACCAATCCTTGGCAAAACCTTAGCCCTTAAAGACAATTCAAAGTAGGTGAAAAATAACCAGTTATTTCTGTGAAACTAAGTGCACAGATCTATTTTCTTGAAATCACAAAAAGCCCCCAGAAAGCTTAAGCATCTCATGAGGCTTCTGTTGTAATAATAATTATTCTTTTATTTTCCTTTCATATTCTTGGCACAGGTCATATGGATTTCTGTAGCATCTGGCGTACAGTTTTTGTTGAAATAAGAACTATAAAGGGCCTTATTTCCCTTAGGAACTGGCATGTTAATTAAACCTGCACTACTGCAGCTGATATGAGCCAGATGAAATCAAAGCTTTGAGTCTACACACCTTAACATTGAATGGCTTCGATTCTCAGGGACTGGATCAATTTAAAGTCTTCAGAAACCAGCTGTAGCTCCTTGGAAGCTTAAAAGTGAGGAAAAAAAGTATGATTTACACCTGCTGAACAAGCCATAAACTGAACTGTAGTTTGCCAGCTGTCATCCATTTTTGAAGCTGGCTTCAAAGCACTGTATGGTACATTTACCCCTCTTCTCATTCCTTTTTGAGAGCTGTTTGTTACAAGCTTATCTTCCTTGTTATCGGCAAGAGCAATATTGAGTTCTAATCATCATGCTCTTTAGGATGTATTGCTCCTTTAAGTTCTTATTCTTCTTAGTTGCATACAAATGGCAGCAGAAATATTTCTGGGTGCTGGTAGGCAAGATGTTCTCATTTATTTAGTAGTATTTAGCATCCTCCTTTAAGCTGGTTCATATTTTCTCATAAGCCTGGGGCTTTGAGTTTTGAACTGTAACTCTAGTGGATAAAGTCCTCAGAGAAATAAAACCTCTGTAAGTGAAGTTTGATTAGCAACTGTTCCATAGTTACCTCTAACCACACCTGGGCACCATTTGATCCTGAGTAGCAGATGTTTGTTGGACTTTGCCACAGCTGTAATCCAGTATTGGTGCAAAGTGACCAGCTGGAGTGAGAGCCAGATTAATCTCATTAGGATGACAAGAATCAAATACTTTGGATGAGGTGTTTAGGAAAGGTTGTCCAAGCAAACTGTGGTGTTTTGTTAGTCTGAAAAAAACAAACCCTAAACACTTCTCTATAGGGTTACCATAAAGACTTGTCGCTGTTCTTCCAGTGTGTAAGTATGAGAGATCACATGATGTGCTCTGCACTTACAGGAAACTTTGGAAAGGCTTAAGAGG
Organism: Pezoporus wallicus; assembly: GCF_028554395.1. Taxonomy (NCBI): domain Eukaryota; kingdom Metazoa; phylum Chordata; class Aves; order Psittaciformes; family Psittacidae; genus Pezoporus; species Pezoporus wallicus. The sequence continues at coordinate 119,631 of NW_026635251.1, forward strand.
GGCAATGCTTGGAACACATGCACAATGTACTTTCTAATATTGTCCCCTTGGAAAGGATAATGTAGGCAGAAATATTAAGTTGTTTTAGTGTGGAACAGTTAATAATGGAGTTGTATTTTAATTTTATATTAACAGTTAACAGGGATTAAAAATAAACAGAGGACTTAAACTATCCTTCTTAAGGAATACCTTAATCTGTGTGTAGCAAACACACTGAAAAGTGGTCCTGTTTACGGACATCTAAGGAAGTCTGACTTTGGCACAAGCTGTACATAAACCAGGCTGGAAATGGACCCTCAGCCATCTTCATCATTTTCTGTATGAGAGTTCATCACATCACTGTGCTTTTTAAATGCTTTTTAAGAAATGTTTAGAGTAGAGGTTTGAAAACTGCTCTGTCCTGCTCCTTATTTGCACGAAACTGAGTTTTTTCACTTCTGTGCATTTATTTTCTTATCTGTAAAATTGTAATCATGAACCTCCCATGTTGTACATGTGTTCTCATGTATAGAAAATCATGGTATTCCTGAGGTCTGAACTAATGATACCAGAAGTCTGTATTGTTCAACATCTCATTCCTGGATATAGCTCGTACAAATGATTTGCATGAAGGTATATGAAATGTTGAAGTGGCTTCTTAAATCCCATTTTGGTCTTTAGACTTAACTTTAATTCTTGGATGGAAAATAGTGTAAAATATTTAATGGCTGTAGCTAAATATGTAACTCAAGTTCTGGCTATTCATATAAACATCCAGCTTCTTGAATCTTGTGAATTGACTGGCCACAAGTTCTGCAGTTGAATTATGCAATACATGAACCAGGCTATATTTAAACTTCCATCCTTTAACTTGACTGAAATGCCGTCTTGTTCTTTTATTCACATATGTTCTTTTGAAACCCTCAGTGATCTAAAAGTGAACAAGAACACTTGACACAATATTCAAAGCAATATGCTAGAATCCACATTGTAAACCTGCAAGGATGGTATGTTTAGGGTGGCTCTTTTATGGGTATGTAGAGGGAAGAGGATGTGGTGGAGATGCAGGGAAGAGGAGTGGAGAGCTTGAGACATACTTAGTGTAAAAGCTTGTCTTGGAGATGTACAGCTGGAGTATATACTTCACCTGTTTTAATACCTGTCTAACTAGTGTGCTGCTTCTGCTTCTTCAGGGTCAGTCACACTTTGAGATGACAGGAGATACTTCCTGGGGCTTTGCTGACAAGCAAAGCTTAATCATGTGTTTTGTCTTTAATTTTAGCAGACACTGGCAGAGAGAAGGGGTGGTCATAATCTGTTATAGTCTTGAGAAGGCTGTCTCCCTGTCTGTCCAGTCAATGACATTCAGGTGGGCTGTCAAACTGCATGCACATCCCATAGATTTTTGTGACTAATGTTAACAAACATGCCATGCAAATTTAATTTGAAACAGCCTTCTCAACTACTTGTTACTGCTTAATAGTGCTGAAGTGGCTATGTTCTGAGAAATAGTGATCTTCTGAGAGTATGGCTTTTGTACATCTTCCTGCATTAAATTCTGGGGTTATTCTTGGCTTTACAAAAATCAAGGTAATACCTCTTAAACTGCAAGCATCTGTAAGTGAGCTCTGGTTCCCTGGGGACTGGTTCTTTTCAAGTTAACTGCCTGGGTTTCCCTCACAGAATCATAGAATGGTTGAAGCTGGAAGGGACTGTGAAAGGTCATCTAGGCCAACCTTTCTACTCAGGCGGGGCTGGAAGGAGATGTCTGCTTAGTCCCTGTGGCTTCTGGTTAGGACATGGATCTGTTATCTCTGAAGAACTGCTGGATCTGGATCTTGTCATTGGATGTGGTCTTGGCAAATAAATGAGGGTCACTTTCATTTTGAGAATTTGGAAGTGTAAATTGTAACGTGATGAGCTTAATAGAAAAGTTAATTCTGATGCAGAGTTCTCTTAGATTCCTGCAAACATTTTGTTTATCAAAAGCTGAAATTATGGATCTTGGTTCACTTTTCTGTGACAAAGCAGGATCATACTATTTATTTGCTTAGTCACAAGAGGCAGAACAAAGCATCCCAAACAGGGTATGGTAAAAATAAAAAGTTATTAACTTGTCAATGTCTTGGGTGTTGGTGATCAATTGCTTCGAAGAGGAGAAACTAAACTGATGAACCATGCTGATAAGTTATGCAGTTATGCAGTGTTATGAAACAGATGTTGAGGAACTGATTAAATGCACATATCCTTTGTACTTAGAAATTATTTCTGGAAGTTCCCAACTGTAGGCATGGCATATGGCAGCTTAAGTATCATGTGTCTGAGATCTAAACATAGTGAGCCAGGATCTCTGCTGCTGGCTCAGTACCCAGAGATGAAGAATGACAAAAGACCTGCTGTACATCAGAATACTTCTTTCTGCTTGCTCCTTCTATCCAGTGCCTCCTGGATTGCTTATTTAATGGCATTTAATAATTAATTACTTGGTTGTTTGGAAGCCTGTTTATATTGGTGATTACACCTGCATGCATATCTAGCCAACTCGTAAATAGATCTGGATTTCAGATACAGCTTGTTAACATGTGGTTGCTCTGTGCGAGGAGTTGCTAACACTGTTTTCATCTGTGAAATTGCACCATTGGTCAAGGACCCCACTTGCACTACTGTGTGCAGTTCTGGTGTCCTCAACATAAAAAGGACATGGAACTGTTGGAACAAGTCCAGAGGAGGGCCGCGAGGATGATCAGGGGACTGGAGCACCTCCCGTATGAAGACAGGCTGAGGAAGTTGGGACTGTTCAGCCTGGAGAAGAGAAGGCTGCGTGGAGACCTCATAGCAGCCTTCAAGTACCTGAAGGGGGCCTATAGGGGTTCTGGGGAGGGACTCTTCATTAGAGACTGTAGTGACAGGATAAGGGGTAACGGGTTAAAACTTAAAGAGAAGTTTAGATCGGGTATAAGAAGGAAATTCTTTCCTGTTAGGGTGGTGAAGCACTGGAATAGATTGCCCAGGGAGGTTGTGAATGCTCCATCCCTGGCAGTGTTCAAGATCAGGTTGGATGAAGCCTTGGGTGACATGGTCTAGTGTGAGGCGTCCCTGCCCATGGCAGGGGCTTGGAAATAGATGATCTTAAGGTCCTTTCCAACCCTAACTGTTCTATGATTCTATGCATGTCTATACACACACATATATGTGTGTGTGTGTGTATATATGTGTAATTCCCCCTCAACTGGAGGCAAGTAAACTGCAGTAAACAAGGAGCAACTAGGGCGTAGTCTTGGCAGAAAGGATTGATTTTTATTTTTTTTTTTCCCCTTTAATGTGAAAAGCTCTCTAATCAAAGAAAGGCAGAGTGCTTAAATGATGTAAATGTGCAAGAAATATGAAAGAAAACCTTACCTTAGAGAAGAAACACTTTCAGTTTTCTGAAATGCAAAAGCTGCTGTTAAATTAGCTGCAATGATGGCAATCATGTTGTGTACCATGAGTTATAGTCAAGGAGGATGATAACCTCAGTGTAGTGTCAAGTTTATTCTATTAATAGAATCATAAATATTATCATGGGCATGTTATTAAATTGATGAAGGTACCTGGAGGTTGCATGCAGTCTCTCTGTTCAAATTGTCATGTAGCAAAAGGCTGGAAAATGACATACAAAAACAGCCAGCAGTGCCAACTCATTTACCTTCTGAGTTTACCTGACCTTGCTATCTTAAAGTAACATAGTAAATCTTCAGCAGCTTTTGAAAGTGTGCCTCCCCCTTGCCCAGTCTCTTGCAGGGTTTATTATGACCTCAGTTCAATGTCATTAACTTGAATTTAATTTCTTATTTTTTATTGTACTAATATCAACACTATGGACATACGAAATCTCATTCTCAAGAAAACATTGCTTGCAGAACAACTGCCTGTCTGGCATGAAGTATCCTTCACCTGCTATTCTCTGTATTCCAGGTTTGCCATTGCAACCTGCTTTATCTTTACTTGAAGGATTTGTTTAAAAACAAAATACACCCACGTTCCCAGCCTCAAGCCTATTTATGTACCTATTTAATGCTTTCCGTAAGTTACTTGACATCATGTCTACGTTTGGGATAGGTCTGTGAACAAATTCCTTTTGCCAGCCTATTGAATGAAATTTAGGGAAACCTGGCTTGTCTGGAACAAGAACAATCTCCTGTATACTTTCTATCAAATGCTGCTTTACCACTAATCAGTTTACCTTCAGAAATAGCAATTGCATATGTAGTGACTTTGCATGTTTTGGACAAGCTACAGGATTTGTCAACATGTTGTTTACAGTTCCTGTTGCTGTTAGTGGGCTGAGATCATTTTTGGAACATTCCTGAGTGTTTCCAGCCCTGTGCCTGCAGACTGACTGCTGTGGTCATCACTGTCCACATGTTCACTGTGATCTTTTCAGCTTATGCTGTTGCAACCTAGTAGTTTTCACATCGCCATTGGAAGGCACTTGAAATTGTCTTACAGTAATGCAGTCCTTGATAGAGGGCAATACATCTGGCTTGCTGTTCCTCCCTCAAAAGCCCTTAGATGCACAGGGTGCTGCAGAGTGGTTTGTACAGGGATCAGGGAGGGTCAGCCTCCACTTTTCTCTTGTGTGGGCAGAAGAGAAGATCCTTAGGGACTCATCAGGTTCAGGACAGGAGACAATAGCTTTATAGTTCGAATATATCCCTTCGCCAAGGTGTAATAAATGACTCTTGTCCTTTACTGCTTTACAGTAGGAACTGGCAATCCATTATTCAAAATGGTGTTGGAGAAGTCTTGGAGCATGGGGTGCAAACTACAGGCCAATAAACAGGGCTGAGTAGTATCGGTAATGTTGAAAGGAAAGGACCAGCCTGTAACAACTACGGGCTTTGTTTCACCCTTCTTCCTGCTCTTCCCTCCTCTGCCTGCAAGACTACTCAGTGCTGGTGAGGCTGAAATAACAATGAAAAGGGTACTGTTTATTTCAGACTTTGCTCAAAGCAATAAATAAGGAAAAAGAGGGAACATGATCTACTTGGCTTCAGTCCTTAACATTTGCACTACTTCACCAGCTTTAGCTGTTAGGGCTGAAGTGGAGGACAAAAAACAGATCTCCCTTTTCCTAAATTGGTGAGGAAGCCCTCTCTGAGACACATTACACCTCCTAGTGCAGACCTACAGAGGTACCTGCCTCCCTCTCCCCTGGCAGCATGCAGACTTGAAATGCCCCTGGGGGTGCCCTGTATCTTCTGAGGAAAAGATCTAGCTCTCAGTTTACTATGTAGGGAACTGTAAGATATTACACGTCTGTCCTGATGGGAGCCTGTCCGTATGATCATGAGGCTGTTGCTTGTCTCTGGTGTACTGGTCCACTGGTCAGAGCACTGGTTTCCTGCTTTGGCTGGCCCCAAAGTGAATTAAACATCTGTCTCCTATCCTGTCTGAGTACCCAGATTACCAGGAAGCTGTGAAGTGCTCCTCAGGTGTCTGTCTGCCTTGGACTGGTTTGCAAGGAGTTTTAGGCAGAAGACAAATGTTTCTTTCTCCAAGTCAAGTAGCTAATGGATTTAGTCCCCTCAACAATTGCGCAGTGATTTATTTATTTATTTATTTATTTGTCAGATCAGACTCTCATTTAGGACATCAACAGAGTTAAGTAAAATTCATCCTGTTATAACTGTTATTCAGGTGTCCTGAATCCTCCTCCATAAGCTTTAAATGGTGGGTACTACTTTTGTTTTTGGCAGCAATCCATCTAGCTTTTTATCAGCTGTATTTTAAGTTTGATGTTAAATTGCCCCTGCTTTTTCTAGGTAGGTGAATGTAATTTATAGGCAGCTTCAACTGTTTTGCTGTAAAGACAACAATGAATCCTGTGCTTAAATGAAGAGCAAATAGTAACTAGTAATAGATTGTATTCAGCCTTGAAGTACCGACCAAATGTCATGCATGAAGAGAGTTGTAGCCTGTATAATTAAGATTAGTTTGAAACTTTACCAGCTTCATCATTAGCAGAGAAAGTTAAATACAAATTCTTAAAGCTATGCTTGTCAGTGAAAAATGTAGTTATTCTGCCAGAGAGCAGTATCAAATGATAAACTACATAACTCTCCCTCCTCCTGTGTCTCTCTGTGACCAGACCATTAATGATAACTACCTAATTCTACCAAAGGGGATTTAGTTGTCAGCAAACAATCCTGTGTAGACAGTCAAGGACAGAAATTCATAATACAAATGTAGGGCTAATTTATCTAGTTCTCTTTTTGCCTGTCCCACAGAGCTCTAACTCTAGGAAGCAAAAATATGCGTGAATAGAAACCAAATCAGAACCTTGACTTTTGTCCTACTGCAGCAAAGATCTTGAGACTAACCCTTTGACACTTGTTTAGTCCACCACAGTTGTTTCTCCTACCCATTCTGTGGCAAATGATTAGAACTGAATCCTGTTTTAATAAATCTGCAGGTAATAGCGTATCACTTCAAGTCTTCATTTGTTTTTACATTACAGAATTGGCTGACTTAGAATCACAGGATAGTCAGGGCTGGAAAGGACCTTAAGATCATCTAGTTCCAGCCCCCCTGCCATGGGAAGGGACACCCATGTGTGACATCATGTCACCCAAGGCTCTGTCCAACCTGGCCTTGAACACTGCCAGGGATGGGGCATTCATAACTTCCTTGGGCAACCCATTCCAGTGCCTCACCACCCTTACAGTAAAGAATTTCCTCCTTATATCCAATCTAAACTTCCCCTGTTTAAGTTTTAACCCGTTACCCCTTGTCCTATCACTACAGTCCCTAATGAAGAGTCCCTCCCCAGCATCCTTACAAGCCCCCTTCAGGTACTGGACTGGTCCTCTTCCATCTTGCTGAGCACAACTGAGTGTCTGGCCCTGTTTATTCTGCTTCTTGTTTCCCTGATGTTCTGCATATGTGGAGGAGCTTTTCAGTATGTAGGGTTTTTTCCATTTACAGTTGATTCTATGAGCATTTTTATTGTGTCAGAGCTGCAAGCATGATTTGATCTTGTGATGCATTCAGAGCACTTGCATCACCCTGGATCCTTCAGTGACAACCGCTACCTTTTGCCCTGTCTTATTACTTGTAATCACTTGCTGAGTTCCTTCAGTAATCATAACTTTTAACAGTTGTCCAGAGAGCAGTAAACTACCTGTTTCCATGGTGGCCTGCTGGCCAGTCCCTGAGTAGTGTGCACTGGGGACAGTGACAGCCTGAGAAAGCAGTTTGAGAGGCTGAGCCCCTTTCTGAAACTGGACTCAGTCAGGACCTGGAGCTCCTGGTAGTAAGGTGTTGCTGATGAGACCATATACGTAAGATGTCATATACATTTCTGCCCAAATTATGGACCTAAAGCTGTCAGGCTCGCATTGTTCTTCCAGGCTGTGGTGTGGGTCACTGTACAGCCCTAGGGTTTCTCCCAACAGGTATTCAAAACTTATTTTTTCCTGACAAATGATTCCCTGAAATTAGAAACCAGAAATATTTCTGACAATAGTGTCTCCCTTACCATCAGAAAACCTAAATGGCTGAGCTGTTTTTTCATGGTTAAAAACACTTAAGAGTTCTCCCAGCCACAATTACTGCTTGAATTGCTAAGACAGATGCCTGCTCAACAGTTTGCAAAGATGCAACCTGCAAGTCGCACGCCATTATTTTCATTCTGTTAATTGCTAATCAATTCCACATCTTCCTCTTCACTTTCTGCACAAATTTACTCTGTACCTGGTAGGAACTCTTGGCCGGTTGCTGCAGGAGCCTGTGACAGTCTGCAGAACTGAAATCTTAAGGTATTGCTTCCAATATAAGTTATAGTTTGTGATAATTTATTTCTGGCATGAGCAGCAGTATCTGGGGTGCCAAGCTTCCTTTTAATGATGTGAACAATCCAGGCCTTGGGCTGAGTTCTAGATAACTTGAAGCAAATTAACTGACAATTAAAATAAACCTCTTCAGATGGAAGAACAATAAAAAAAACTTAGTCTGGTGTATTCTCTTCAAACTGCCACCAGATGACAGTGTTCTATCAGATTTCAAAACTATGACCAGTTTTTGTTACCACTATGGATTATACGACGCCGCATGTTATTCCTTGCTATGCTTGCTTGCATTTGGTAGCAGACATCTTTGTTAAGATTCTACTCAAATTTCCATTACAACTCCTCCTCTGTCATACCTCAGTTTATTTTAAAAGAATCATCAACATAAGACTATTCGAAAGAAAGCTTGAACAAAACTGACTGCCTTGAAGTTCCACAGATGGGAAAAATGAATACTCTTTCTGCCCAGCCAAAACTAGCTCAAGTTTTAAAGGCTAGAACTCTGTGGTAAACTGAATGTGTCCTGTATAAAACGTTTTTCAAGTCTAGAGTCTTAAAACTACATTTCTAAGCCTGAGATTCACAATCTAGATTAGTTCATTAAATACGATTTCATGTTGCTCTTTCATCCAGAAATTCAACATAATAACTGTCCAAATAATTACAGCACTACAGATACTATTAATATCAATCTTGACAGCAGGTCCTCTTGAAGATGGCTATCATAGGAAGAAAAATTTATGCCTTTAAAGGCTTTTTGAAGTTACTGAGAAATCCAGCAGGAGATACCCAAGTGACTTCCAGGTGCAAGTGGTGGTCCTGCCCTATAGAAGAGATCTCAGCCTTCTGAATGGTATTGGCATAAATACTTATACACACATGTATTACTTGAAATCAGCAATTAACAGACAACGAAATATTTATACCAAGCTAGGAAACGGTGCAGATTCTGTGGGGTTTGGACTGGGGCAGGAGCATGGATTAGACCAGAGAGAGTTTGTCTCTCATGAGCTTGTGGTCAATGAAGTATCAAAGGTGGTCCATGAAAGTACTGCCAGTAATAGAATGCTTCAGTCATAATCAGCCACTATGGAGATGCAGATTTGAGCTGTGTTAAAATATCTGTATTAACTATACTTGTAACCCTCTAGAATGCAAACATGACTCTAAAATAACTCATTAGTGTTACATACACAATTCTCTCTCCTGTGGGATGTTAAGCAACAACGTGTTCCAATCAATTTACCAATTAATTAAATCAATCAATTTATGTGTGTGTGTGTCCCAGCTGAAAGGTCAGTCAATTCCCTTAAAATTGAGCAGTGTCTTAGATGATCTCTAGAATTTTCTTTCACCTTTATTTTTATTTGCTATTAAGATAATTGATTGAGTAGCAACACTTGTGTATGAAGTAAAATGTTAACAGCAAGAATTAGTGAAAAGCCAAGATGTTAGGAATTCAAATTTACAGATGAATATTTCTACTAACCTGTATCGATGAAACATCGTTGATAATTTTGCTTCCTATGAAGCACACACCGTTTTGTTTTTCCGACCACCAGTCTAAAATAGCATATTAAAAGCTTACAGGAAGTCCATTATGAAATTATTAAAAATTCTGTGTCATAAATCCTAGCACAATTCTTTAGCACTGTAAGTGCTACTTACCTTACCCCCCTTTTCTGAAGGGGTAGATTATTGGCTTTGATTTTTAAAATCCCTTCCATACTGACCTATCAGCTGATGTCTACTGAAATTTATAGGCAGGCATGATATATCTGAATAACAGTAGAATGAAATACTCAGTTCTCTTGGCATCTTCCTTCCTTCCTAGAGACCTAAATTACAGAAGGTTCCTGTTTCAGCTAAAAAAGGCATTGGATATTTTTTGAATGTTTTTCAGAGAATCGAATAGCTTAAAATCAGTCATAAATGAGCCAGAAAAGGCTAACATGAAGGCTATGTATAAAGTATAGTTTTATTAATAGAGCTCTCTATCCCTTGGGGTACAAACCATCTAAGGATTCCTGCAATATCAATTCACAGTGTCAAATACATGTGGTTGGAATACCACTTAAGCATACATGTACTTCTTAATCCTATCTTTAACAGCCACCTAAACTGAAAATAATTCAGTCCAGTAAATGAGTCGTGAGCATTAGAAGAAATGGATGACTTTTCCACAATGGAAATAAGCTTTCCAGTGAGGGCATTTCTACTTTTCTGCAAGCATCTTTTTTCGCTATTATTTTACCTACAGCAAATTCTCCAGTGACAAACTTGCTTACAGATGGTTGAAGCTTTCCAGGGGTAAACCAGCTTGAAGGGCTAAAGACAAACACTCTGAGAATAGATGGCTAAAAAGTACCAGGAGAGCTCTGTGAGGAATGCTTTGTCTCAGGTGGCCAGATCTGTCTAGCTAGAGTTATCTTTTGGGTGTACATGTGGTAGCAGTGGACATGGTCTCTTGTTACCTTTTGCACTGGTTTTAATCCAAGGTAAACTGTTTTAATCCAAGGTAAACCACTGCAAAAAAAGACTTATCAGCGTATCAGCAGTCCTCTGCACCCTTTCGTTCCAGCCTTTCTTGCTTATAGGGTTTCATATTCTGATACCATTCAATGGTAAGAATTCTTTGTTTGGCTGCTTTATTTCCTACACCTCATGGCTGCTGCTTGTGTCCTACGTTTTTATCTAACCTAATTCTGCTGTTGTTTTGCCCTCTTTAATCCCTTTTTGCCCTCCAAAACATGACATTGTCCTCACTGTTGCAAACAGCTTTGATTTGATACAAGAGAAGACTGGTTGCAATCTGTATCCATCCCAGCAACTTCAGTAACAACATTTGGGGAGCAGTTTTAGACAAAACCCATCCGATTATGAATCATAAAAGTGAAAAATTCTCCTTGGAGGAAGAAGGCAAGCAAAACACACATTTCTGTTGTGTCATAAATCAGTTGTTCTGACCTGCCTTCCTGCCTATCTGCTTTGAGTTGCCACTACCATTTGCTGAGATGGAAAGAGTGGGCAACTTTCTCTCTCAGAGAGATAAAGGCCTACAATAATTTATATTGGGATTCCATAATTAACTCTCCAGGCAGATGAAAGACAGTTAAAGGCATTAGTTCATGTCTGATTTAGCATAATTAAAACATCTTCCTCACTTTCCAGTCTGTTTTTCTTCATGACCAGTATTTATGTTATACTTCAGTTGAAGGATCTTAAATATCCTTTGCAATGCTTAAACTAATTTTGGTAGGTGTGTGTCCCTCTAGGCACAAAAAACTTCAGTTTCCTGTTTATCCATAGTTCTCACCATTTAGAAGTCAGGATTGAAATTAAAACCTTTATAGGATGACTGGTGACTGCTATCCTGCTGCTGCATGAAGTCAGTCCCCTGGAATATAGCCAGACAATACTGTTGGCAGTTTTCCTGGAGCAGAAAGAGGACTTGCTGACCCTGACATCTGGTGCACCTTATGAAATCCAAGCAATTAATCGTGATCCAAGGTAGAATCTCTCTAGACTGGCTAAGAATGTCTGTTTAGCAGAAAACTTGTGGTATTCATTAAGACCCTTCCAGATAATTTCCAGCAGGTAATTCTCCTAGCCTTGAATAGCATTAGGTAATATGTTATCCAGAGCACATTCTAACATTCATCTGTTTTTTGGAAGATAAACTAGGGATTGTTTACCAGGGGATATGACTGAATGAAAACAAGACTGAGGATAGAAAACAATCTCTGCACTGTTGTCTGAGATGCCTTTAAGGTTAAAAGTGTTGAGGAACAGGATGGGTCTTATTAGGGTTGCCCTGCTGAAAAACAGGTCTTGTCCCTTACTGTTGGCCAGTCATACTGGGTCACTGTAATACTGTCACAAGTCTGCTGGGAATGGGCCACAGTCAACTTTTTAGCAAGTTATTTCTTAACCTCTGGGAGTATCAGGTTTTGTACTTGCTACAGGTGAGCAAACAAGAGCAACTGCAAATTTTATGTCCTTGAGTGTGAATCTGCTTCTCTAATGGAGGAAGCGGAACAAGCTGTTTAGGTAGATGTACAATGCCCCAGTAAACCACTTAGCCTGAATGGACATAGCATGTTTTGGGTCACTCACTGCTTTTTGTTTGCGGTATTGGAGTTGCACAGAAGAGGCAAATGCCAATAGGCTCTTGTTTCCACACAGTGAGAATCATGACCTAGATTCACTGGCAGTAACTTGCTAATACCCATAATGCTGCTTCCTTCGATACCCAGCAAGGCAGGTATCCTTCCCACATACCATAGTATTCAGTAATATATGATTTTCCTGATATATTTTTTTTTCCTGACAAATGTTAGTTCTACCATAACTGCAGCATTAAGAAGTGTCTACCATATTGCCTATAAATAAACAGGAACCCACGGGAAATCTAGCCCCAGCGTAAGCAGATGTAACCCAGGTGAAGTTAAAGGTGTTTATCTTATTTACATCACAACTGAATTATACTACACCAGGGACAGACCCACTGCAAAATGTATGTCACAAAATGAGGCTGAAAATTGTAAATGTGTGATATCATTTTAATTACCTTATACTGGGAATGTTTTTTGCATTTTTTTTGCTGTTGTTGTTTGGCCAGTGTATGCTGGAATTTACTAAAAGGCGTAACTTGTTGACTTTATATCTGGCCATAGAAAACTTTTGATTCTAAACTCTCAGATTGCAGTTTCCTAATGCCCAGATGGTATAAATATATGCTTTAAAATAATATCTAGGTCCTTAAAAAGTAGCTCAGGACTAACTAGAATTGATTATTCCATAGTTTGTGCTTCAACTAACTGTCAATACCCAACAAATAAGCAACTCTTGCTCTGGTAAGGTTTGGAGATCTTGCAGTGCAGGTGCTTGCTTAACCCAATTGCTATGCTGGGACTCATGAAATCTCAGCTAATATGTGCAAAAGAAACTCATCATGCAAAGAAAATTCCCAGTTTGTAATCAGGCATGGATTTTCCAGCATCTGAGGCTAAATTGTTCTCAGTAGGATACTAGAGAAAGAAAAAAGTGCTTGGAAAAAGTGTTTACATTTCCTGTCCACTGTGTCATTTCACAGTCCCAAAGTTAATGGAAGGGATATTTCTTGGCACTGTGGTTTTAGCAGTCAGGTGGGTTTTTAACCTTCTTTCTCTCACAGATAGGGAGCTGATGCTTTAGGGGAAGGGGTGTGCATAAAAGCCTGGAACGCATTCAGATCCTATTCAACTGAACAAGGGCTAAGGATTCCCAACACCTGGGAGAACCTTGCCTCATACTTTTGAATACATAGTTTAGAACAAAACAGTGTCCTTTTTCATCCATACCCTCTTTACATGAATGAAAATGTTCAGTATTTCTCTCCTACTGCCAATTCTAGGTTGTGGTGTTCATTTGTTAGTCCATTTAAAGTGACTTTGTTGAATGCAATACTAGACATAGAAGTTTACAGAAGTAGTCAATATTCTTTTGGAAATGGAAATAAGATAGTTCTCGTTTTCCTGTTTGTATGTAAAGTACTTTGGTCATAGCTTGGTGCATGAGTTAATAGCTTCCTGTCAAAAACTGGCATAGCCACAGTGACTGGAAGTGACTTTTATAAGTGCCCATGAAGATTCTATGTTCAAGCCCTAGTGAGGACTGTGATTCTCACTGAAGGAAGTTGAATTGGAGAGGCTGCAAGTTTGGCTGTTAATGCTTTTTATTTTTTTCTTCTGAAGGAAAGCATTGCAGCTTTGATTTTAAAAATATCTAACACCAGCGACTTCAGGAGAGTGACTCCTGCCCTGCACTGGTACAAGGCAGAGCAGAATCAGGCCTTGTATGAAAGATAAAACAGGATGTTCCCTCCAGGATAACTGCAGGACTCATTATATGTTCTGTATTTAAGTGGTGTTCCAGACATTCATGTGATACAGACAATACATCTTTGTCAAGGTGACAGGTCTCTTTTGGAAGGAAATTTTCTTCTGCACACTGTGAAGTGCTGTATGTTCTGTATTTAATGTGCACAACACTGTCTGAATTCTAAAGCTTCGTAATTCCCTCTACGCCATCTGTACATCTTGTTGGAAGATGGGATGCTGATGAGAATTCTCCTGTGCTTTGCATATGCCAAAATGGTGCCTTTAAATCATCACCTCATTACAAAGAAGGTGATTCTTGGTGTTCTGTCCTGTTGCAAGCCTCACATCAGCATTGTTCCTCTTAAAAATCTTTCTAAATACAGTTGGGAGCCGGTCAGGCACTCCACAGTTGTGTATGTGTGGAAAGTTTTCTCAGATTATAAAAATTATAATACAAATAAAATATTGTCTTAGGGTAAAAAAAAAAGGCAACCAAAACCAATATGTATTTGCCATGTGTCTGTGTGTTAAGATAAAGAAAAATACAGTCAATATTAGTTACGTGCAAAATCATGAGCTAGCATCAGAAACAGGAGAAATTAAGGAGATTGTTTAAAGGATAAACCTTTATTTCTACCTCTATTTTACAATAACAATTCACAATTCCGTTGACTACAGAAGGACAGCTTATGAGTAAGAAAACCAGAATCTATCTTTAATTCTGCCTAAGTATACTTAGTTGTAAGTAGTAACTGCTGAATTATAGAAGAGCAATTTGCTTCTCTGCTTTGTAAAGGAAGCTCAATAGTGTGAAGATACCATAGAAAAGGACAGGGAGAGAGGAATGGGAGCTAGAAAAGCAGATGTCTGTCTCTGCAAAGGTCATTGAGTAGTATAAGACAGAGGAACCTGAAGACACAAGCATATGTAAAGCTGGGATATAGTTTTGTTTGGGGTTTGTGGTTTTTTTTTTGTTGTTATTGTTTTTGTTTTTTTAATCCATAGAATTTAAAGCATTTTACAGAGCAGGTCAATACTGAGGCAACAGCACAAGCATGTGGATGAGGCGGCTGTGCAGCTGCTAGCACCTTGTGTGACCAGAGGCAGGCAAGCAATGCACAAGAGCACAGCTGGCTCAGCCAGCTGGCATGTTGCAAGCAGACAAGTGATGTTCAGGGAAGAAAAGTGCTTATGCATGAAGAAGCTAACCTAAAATACATCTACATTGCCATTTTAGGCTTGGAGTATGCAAAATGCTTCTCTTTGGAAGATGTGCCCCAGGGGAGTGGTTCTTGTGCTGCAGCCACTGGCGGCTGTCTTGTCCATGCAGCTGGACTGCTAGGTGGTCTCTGAGGTGGTCCTCATGTTGAACTGAGGGTTGTATGGATGTTGTGTCCTCAGCACCAGGTATGTTGTTTTACAGACCTGCTAGTAGTGCAGTATTTCTTACTCATGTATGCATAATTCCAGCAAAGTCACTGGATGCAAACCTTGGGAAGCATGTGGAATAAAGGATACTAGGTCTTAAAGATGAAGAATTTCTTTATGGTCATTTCCACATTCCCCAAGCAACTTTTGTTGATACAGTGAATTAATCCAAGAACTCCAAGTGGGCTGCATTTCAGTAGTTCATTTTTTAAAATGTCTGGGCGTTTACTGAGCTTTAAGAACCCCAAGAATAATTAACTATATTATTTTAAAGTGACCAGATGCTGCTTTAAGATGTGCTTCCAGGAGAAAGGAAAATCTCGACAACACTTACACTTTACTTGGAAGGTCTAGGACTCACACAAGAGCCAGTTCTGGGAAGGATTTGCGTGTTCCTCTTAACCATCCAGCAGCAGCTGAGGGAAAGTTCTCTAGAGCAATAGCACAGATTTTTGAGTGAGGTGCTTTCAGTGACTTGCTGCAGCTGCTCTTAAAAGTGAGCAGGGAAACCCGCAAATCATCTTAGAGCTTGATTTTGAAAAGAAACCGTTTGTAAAGTCTGTAGAATGATCCCCCTGCATCCTGGATTTGGTGCTGTGCCCTGCGGGTCTTCACTACATGTTGTAGGAGATGCATTCTTTGGGGGAGCCTTAGGGCTGGCAGGAAGTGTCCTATAAAATTTACTTTTTCTGAAGGCATCATCCTGCCAAAAATCCTAGGGGGAAGTAACTTGATTCTAAGCATGCTGTTAGTTACAAAGTAAAAAAACCCCACAGTTTTATGCCGCTAGATGTCAGGAAAACTACATGGTTCAACTGGAAAGCAAGGTCTAGCTGAGTGTTTCTGTTGGCGGTCTATGCACTTGCATAACACTTTGGACAGGGCCCAAGGAAAACAATTAGACGTTTGAGTTTATTTTTGTTTGTGTGAAATAGTAAATATGCTGTTGGGTCAGACTCTCCTCTCATTTCCCCCAGAAGAAAATGGAAATAAACTTTTTCTCAAGAGTTATGCCACCCTGGAAAACCGCAGTTGCTTTTAGTCTCATCAACAAATCCCTGCTGTCTAGAGCGCTCTGGTTTTGTGTTCAATGGGTGAAGTTGGTCTGAGTTTTAGGCAAGTCTAGTGGAAATTTTGTGGAAGGTGGGTGGTTAATTCTGCTTCTGCGGAAATGTTGCGGTTGGGATTCTTGTGTGCATGCAGTAAACATCAGAGATGATGTTTCTTTACGTAGGAACTACCTCAGTTCTTAGTTCACTAGGATAAAACTGGTGCAGATTGAAATCCTTTATTGTGAAGAACAATGCCTAAAACCTCCTACAGAATTACAATGAAATATATGTAAACCCACATAAAACTGTACCAATCTCTACAATGCAGTTCATCCTTAAGAAGAGAATTTGTCCTTTTTGGCTACTGTTCTGCTGCTTCACTGATGCAGCTGCAGAGTTTAGACTGTATAGCTGGCTGCAGTTCAAAACACAAATGAGTTGTCAGAATTATGTTTGTGCCTTGTATATAATGTGAATAGGCAGGTCACTGTTTTGTTCATAAATACATATGCCTGGATATTTTACAGACTAAAATTCCCTTTGGAAACAGCGCAAAAGTTCACACTCAATGTATTGATTTTATATGCTGATGTGTGCACCTTCCTCTGGGAGGAAAACACATTCCAAAGGAAAAAAGTATATGGCTTGTCAAACATGAGGATTTCTGAAGCAGTTCCATTCTTCTAAACTTTTGCTTCTTACTAAGGACCTGTGCAGCATTCAGTATTTAAACATCAGACTGTGACTTCTGACAAGAACATTGCCAGAAAAATTAGAGGAATATCAGGCCAGAAAGAGCCTGAGGAATGAGGCTCTCTAGAGACATCCAATGTACTCAGTGTCTTGAATTTCTACTTAAATGATTATGCTTCCTTGTTATCTGGGAATTGCTGCATATACGTCTCAGTAGCATTATTAAAAAGTGGAACATGAGTTGAATACAGGCTGCTTCTAAAAAGCAAGTATGTATTTCCACTCCGTGTAGGTTATCCCTAATAAAAATGACGTTAACATGTGGAAGTCAAATGTAATGACTTTTAAAACAATTTCAAGCTCCTAAGCATGAAACCATGAGGTTTAGGTTTTATATTTTTTGACAAAATCTGAGATTCCTAAATGCTGTGTGACTTCAGAGTTAGGAAAATCTTTAAATCCGGTAGACTTGTGCTGTAATTATGATCAGTGATAATGCATATTATGGGCCCTTATCCTTCAGTTGGGAGGGTTCAACACAAATTGCCTTCCCATTCAGAAGCAGGGTAGCTATTGCTAGGAAGAAATGTGAAGGTAGAGGAGGCCGTCTTGCACTTTCCTTGCTGTGGCCACCAACCGGCGGGAGGCATGTGTATCTCTGACGCTTCTGCAGGGACCCTTCTTTCCCTCAGGAGTGTGGCGACAGCTATTGACTGGCTGTAGGAGAATAAATAGCATCTCAAAATCATTGCCTGTGACTGGTGATACTCAGCAGGTCCAAACATTAGGTAATCACAGACTAAGTCTGCACTGTATTAAAACCTTCTCGGAGTTGATTCCCCAGTGGCTTCTCCTTGGTCTTTCTTTTCATCAGTGAAGAGCTGAGGTCAGGGTACAGCCAACCTCAAGGTAGTCTCACATTTAATCCCTCCATGAAAGCTCTGTGTGTGAGGCACTGTGTGGTATTTACACTGAAATATTGACTCGGACAGTGATGTTTGCAGTTTTAGGGAAGAAGAATTTTCTTTAAGCTTCTGTCCCTTTTTTTTTGAGATTTTTGTTCTCATATACTCTGCTGCCCTGTGTTCCATGCACAAAAAGTAGGGAAACACAGCTTTTTCCTTTTCCACATGTACTTGCAGTGCACAGCTTTTGAGTAACTAGAAGTGGCAGCCAGGTAGTTACCTCTACCAATGCACAGAGGTGAAAGACATTATTAATCTGTGCATCAGACCCAAGTGAAACTGTAGTCACCTGGTGTCAGTGTTGCCAAAGTTATGCCTTCTTAAAAATAAAACCCAGTTCTGACTGTTTGAAGAAAAGAAATTCAGGTGTAGATGAATGCATTGCTAAGTGTAGGGACTGTTGAAAGCACTCAAGCTGTGAACAAGTTTTGAGTGGAGTGAGATTTTTAGTACAGTACACGTTTGCTGTCTGATTGGTAATTGTATATGATAATAATACAATACAGAAACCGCAGTTGTATGACTCCTGGGATTTCCAGATAGACTGAGTCTTTTCTGCCAGAAGTTGCTATATGAAAAGAGACTTCGGTGGTAATTTACAGTGACTGCTTTATTCATTTATTTCTTTTTTCGTCTTGCTTACAATATTACTTTCTTAATATAATTTTAATAAAAATGTCATTGTGGCCCCTCTGTTGTAATATTTTTCTGGAAGATTTCTTTCCAGTTGTATGGATTTTTAATGTGCAAGCTTTACAATAATGTATTTAGAAATGCAGGTTTACACAGGGGAGTTTGGGGAGGGAATTTGCAATAACATTTTAAACATGCGATTGGGGTGCTCAGAAATGCCCCCTGGAGATCCCTCTCAATTTCTATTTGAGTTTTGCCCCTTTTAGACACATAAAACCTGCAATGTGAATGCCTTCTTTTCAGAAGTACAAATATAGTATCTCATGAATATACAGGGAGAAGTTCCGTGTGGTTTAAATGAGAAAGCTTCAAAATCTGGAAGCCTTTTTTTGCTTTATACATAGAAACAACCCCAACAAACCCCATAACAAAATTCAAGCTTAACCTGTGTAACTGTAGCTTCTGTGACAGGGTGAATTTCTGCTATTCCTATGAATCCCGATTTGTCTCTGAAGATGTTCACCGTTTCATGACAGTGTGGGAAACACAAGATTTTCTTTAGTGCCACAACATCCGTTAAGTCCTAACCAGCAGCAGTGTTCTGGGTAGGGCATAAACTGTTGAATTTGGACTTCCTTTGCAGTAAACCTGATGTTTTTTTTCCTTGGGAGACTTTAATTTGTGAGAACATGCTCTAAAACTTTTATTAGGATCTAGATCCAGGTAGCAGATGACTGTGAGGCCTTGTGAAAACCATAGCGTAGAAGCTAAATAGCATGTTTCTAGTGTGGGGGTGTATGAATACTTGCATACAGACCTATGTAGATGTGCATTCTTTTTATTTCTACATAAAATCTCTTGTTTCTGTAGGTTAGCTCTTAACTGCAAAACTGATCTGGCCAAACCAGAAACGAACAGTTTGTATATTGCTACCCATAAAAAAGCTTTGGAAGTTAGAAGAAGCTTTTGGATGATATTTTTATTTATTAAGAAGGTCTACTGAGGATATCTATGAAGAACATGCTCTAACTCCTAAGTTGCAAACTGGATTACTGCCATGATTTGTTGTCTTAAGGACAGCATGAATGAAAAACAGTAAAATGTGTTTGGAGCCCTTAAGTCACTAGAATGGAATTTGAATGTGTTTAATGAGCACTACTACTTAAAAGATATCATTAAAGGGTGATATTTTTCAAGATGAGACACACATTTTACATATTGTTTATCTTTTTCGAAGCCATCTCAAAGATGCCAAAGACCCATAGGTGGAAGATAACAACAACAATTCGTAATTTTTCAGGAGAAGGTTACTGGAATAAGTCTGCCTAAATCTAAAATCAGAGATGGTTGTGATCTCCTCCATCATGTTTAGTAAGAGTTTAAGACACAGTAGTTGAAAGACTATACCTGAATCCCATGAAGCTACTTTCATGTAGAGCCAGCTCCTTGAGGACTAAAACAAGAACAAACGAGGAATTAGAGATGTGTGCACGTCTACAGGGGTATGATATAATAGGCATCACAGAAACATGGTGGGATGGTTCCTACGACTGGAGTGTTGGAGTGGAAGGTTACAGGCTCTTTAGAAAAGACGGGCCTGGCAGGCAGGGAGGGGGAGTTGCCCTTTATGTTAGGGATAGGCTGGAGAGTATGGAACTCTGTCTGGGGACAGGTGAGCAGTCCACAGAGAGTTTGTGGGTCAGGGTTAAAGGGAATATAGCTATGGGGGACATTACTGTGGGGATCTGTTACAGACACCCTGATCAAGGAGAACCTGTGGATGAAGCACTCTATAGACAGACAAGAAAAGCCTCACACTCACAGCCCCTTGTTCTCATGGGTGACTTCAGCCACCCTGACATCTGTTGAAAGGACGGTACGGCCCGGCACAAGCAATCCAGGAGGTTCCTTGATTGTGTAGAAGACAACTTCCTTCTGCAAGTAATAGAAGAGCTGACAAGGAGAGGTGCCATGCTTGACCTCGTGCTCACCAACAGGGTGACTCATTGGAAATGTGACTCTCCAGGGTAGCCTTGGATACAGCAATCAAGAGATGCTCGAATTTGACAGTGAGAAGAGCGTGCAGCAAGCTCACTGCCCTGGACTTCAAAGAGCAGACTTTGGCCTCTTCAGGAACCTGCTTAGGAAGGTTCCATGGGATACAGCCCTAGAGGGCAGGGAGGCCCAAGACTCTTGGTTGATATTCAAGGATCACCTGCTGCAAGCTCAGGAGTGTTGCATCCCAACCAGAAGGAAGTGCAGCAGGAGGGCCAGGAGACCTCCTTGGAGGGATAAGGAGCTCCTGAGGAAAATTCAATTGAAAAAAGAGGCTTATAACAAGTGGAAGCAAGGACAGGTGGCATGGGAAGAGTACAGGGATGTTGTCCGGGAAGCTAGGGACTAGGTTAGGAAAACTAAGGCCCAGTTAGAATTAAACTTAGCTAGAGGTATTAAAGATAACAGGAAGGGATTCTACAAGTACATAGCAAATAAAAAACAGACTAGGGAGAATGTAGGCTCTCTCAGGAAGCTCTCAGGAGAACTGGCTACACAGGATTTGGAGAAGGCTGAGGTTCTGAATGACTTCTTTGCCTCGGTCTTCACTGGCAAAGGCTCTGACCAAACCACCCATGTCTTGGAAGGCAGATGCAGGGATTGTGAGAATGAAGACCTTGGGCCCACTGTAGGAGAGGATCTGGTTCGAGACCATCTTAAAAATCTGAACGTGCACAAGTCTGTGGGTCCTGATGAGATCCATCCACGAGTCCTGAAGGAGCTGGTGAATGAAGTTGCTAAGCCGTTGGCCATCATATTTGAGAAATCATGGCAGTCAGGTGAAGTTCCCGATGACTGGAAAAAGGGAAATATAACCCCCATTTTCAAGAAGGGGAAAATGGATGACCCGGGGAATTACAGACCAGTCAGTCTCACCTCTGTGCCTGGCAAAATCTTGGAGCAGATTCTCCTGGAAGGCATGCTAAGGCACATGAAAATCAACAAGGTGCTTGGTGACAGCCAGCATGGCTTCACTAAGGGGAAATCCTGCCTGACCAATTTGGTGGCCTTCTGTGATGGGGCTACAGAACTGATGGACAGGGGTAGAGCAGCTGATGTCATCTACCTGGACTTGTGTAAAGTGTTCGACACTGTCCCACACAACATCCTTGTCTCTAAATTGGAGAGACATCAATTTGATGGATGGACCACTCTGTGGATAAAGAACTGGCTGGATGGCCGCACGCAAAGAGTTGTGGTCAATGTCTCAATGTCCGGCTGGAGCCCAGTAAGGAGTGGTGTCCCTCAGGGATCGGTGTTGGGACCGGTCTTGTTCAACATCTTTGTCGCTGACATGGACAGTGGGATTGAGTGCGCCCTCAGCAAGTTTGCCGATGACACCAAGTTGTGTGGTTTGGTTGATACGCTGCAGGGAAGGAATGCCATCCAGAGGGACCATGACATGCTTGTGAGGTGGGCTGATGCCAACCCCATGAAGTTTAACCATGCCAAGTGCAAGGTCCTACACCTGGGTCGGAGCAATCCCAGGCACAGCTACAGGTTGGGCAGAGGAGAGATTCAGAGCAGCCCTGCAGAGAAGGACTTGGGGGTGTTGGTAAATGAGAAAATGAACATGAGCCAGCTTCAGTGTGCGCTTGCAGCCCAGAAAGCCAACCGTATCCTGGGCTGCATCAAAAGGAGCGTGACCAGCAGGTTGAAGGAGGTGATCCTGCCCCTCTACTCTGCTCTTGTGAGACCTCACCTGGAGTATTGTGTGCAGTTCTGGTGTCCTCAACATAAAAAGGACATGGAACTGTTGGAACAAGTCCAGAGGAGGGCCATGAGGATGATCAGGGGACTGGAGCACCTCCCGTATGAAGACAGGCTGAGGAAGCTGGGGCTGTTCAGCCTGGAGAAGAGAAGGCTGCATGGAGACCTCATAGCAGCCTTCCAGTATCTGAAGGGGGCCTATAGGGATGCTGGGGAGGGACTCTTCACTAGGGACTGTAGTGAAAGGACAAGGGGTAACGGGTTAAAACTTAAACAGGGGAAGTTTAGATTGGATATAAGAAGGGAATTCTTTCCTGTTAGGGTGGTGAGGCACTGGAATGGGTTACCCAGGGAGGTTGTGAATGCTCCATCCCTGGCAGTGTTCAAGGCCAGGTTGGACAAGGCCTTGGGTGATATGATTTAGCGTTAGGTGTCCCTTCCCACGGCAGGGGGGTTGGAACTAGATGATCTTAAGGTCCTTTCCAACCCTAACTATTCTATGATTCTATGACTAAAAACTCTTGAGTCTCCTAAAACTTTCTGTACCCTAATATGTGCTCATGATAGAAGTGCTTCTCTGGGAACAAATAAATTCTTAATTATACTCATAATATGTCATACTATATGATGTGTTGCCCAGAGACCATGTACATGTCTTGTTTAGCACCAAACTTATGTTCTTCTGTATCTTCAGATGTTGTCGATGTGCAATAGCCAGCGACTGAATGCAGATTCCTTGTTGCTCTTAGTCTTCCCAAGTGTAAATATGAAAAATGATGAATAGTGCAAAGCCCTGAGATCCATGCCCCGACTTCCTCTGTAGATGCTAATTAAAGAGACATTAGATTTCTAAAAAGCATGCAAAATCAGTCCAGGAAAAAAATGTTGCCAGTAGCTGTTCCTGTGTTGAAATTCTAGACAGTCCCTGGAGATAGCGGTGAAAAAAATTCTGCTGTGATTGCAAAAACAACAGTAACTGACTAAAACCAAAAGTCTGCCTTCAGTGTGAATGACACTTTCTTTCTGCAGACTATTTCGTCCATGAGTCAAAATTCTGAATTTCCCCTTTGTGTATTGAAGAGCACTTCTCAATCTATCTTGGCAGATACATAAAATTTATCCACATGATATAGTTCAACATATAAAATTTAGTTATATCTTGTAATATTTGTACTTGTAAATTCCATTATGCAGAACATGCCCTGAGCAATGCACCTATTGTATTTATTTATGTTAGCTATTATTAAATTGTGGAATGGGAAACATATGCATAAAGATTTCATGCATGCCACCCAGGAGACCAAATGGTGACAAAGCTGCAAATGCTGTCCCTGCAACGTCTTTACATTATATTCTGATCTACTGGGGTTAATAATTCCTGATAATGTTCAAAATGTTCTTTCCTCAGACCTTACAGTATTACAGCTGCAGGGAGGAGCAGGCAAACCTCTTCTGGGTGAAAGCAACCTAATTGGGGCTGAAGATGAAATAGAGAAGATATAGGCTTGGGAGTACAATTGCATCAAAAAACTGGTCAGTTCTACCTATCTCTACTACATTCCCTGAAGAGGCTGAACTACATGTTTTCTTGGGTACCTCTGTCTCTTCATGGGCGCTCTCAGACACCATGGCTGGAAAGAGGTGTCTTAGGCAACAGTTCTAGCCCGCCAGAAGAATGAATGAAAAGTTTCTTGCTACTGTAGGTAGACAAGGTTTGATGCCTGCCTGCCGTATATTTGTAGATACAATCATTTCTATTGCCCACCTTGACATAAGTCTGTTCTTGGCAGCTACTTCTGTTGATTACCAGATGCATTAAGGTTTAGTTTATGTGGTTATTGCAATGCACCGAGATTGTCTGAATTGAAAGTTAAACGCAACTCCTCCACCTGGCTCAGAAGACACCTCTTGCTAGCAGCCTAGAACGCTTCTTTAGAACTTGCTAGAGTCAAGTGTCCAAAAGCATTTATTTGCTTCTTTCAGCATGAAATTAACTCCCTGCTGAAGTTAATTCCAGGTTGAAACAAAGTTCATGCTGAAAAAATCCAAAACCAGCCAACCAAACACAACAAAAAAGAGTGGGGCAGATCTAGAAAAAAAAAAGGAGGGGGGAGGGGGGGAGAGTGGGAAGATTTATAAGGTATGTACCTGAACCCAATAAAGAAACAGACAAAAAGGAAGGTATAAAGGAAGGTAGATGCAAGTAGGAATTTAGCAGATTGCTAACTTCTAAAAAGCACAGGAATCATCTGGGATGCAAAGCAAAACATCATAATAAAGAACAAATGATTATAAATACTATGTTTCTTCCCCTCTTTGCCAGGATAAGTAAACATGAACAGATATCCCAACTTGTTCCCTCCATATGTTTTCACAAGTGGTGTTTTGTTTGATATGGAAGAGATGCTTTTCCATGATGTGATTTTTATATTACTGTATGTGACTTTAATCTAAGATCTGATTATTTCTGGGGGAAAAAAAAACATTAAAAATTAATCTACTCAACTATATCCTTTGTGGAAACAGAGAGGGCAGTGTTGTTGGGTTCTCCTATTACTCCTGTAAAGGGTTTTGCTAACTCTTTGAGGTCCACACCTTTCCTCTGACACCTCTTGGAACAATCCTGATGCTTGTTCATCCTTTTAAAGGGTAGAAGTGGTCTTTTGGCTCACATGAAAGCTTGTTCTATGTAGATCACATGTTTCTGCCAGGCCTGTTTAGCTCATTGTAATAATAAACCACAAACGGGTTCCAAAAAATAAAGAGTGCCTCTGCATTTCAATTTGTTTTCTTTTAGCATAACTTCAGAGATCAGAATGTAAGATGAAACACCAATCTGCTTTTTTTGGCCTGTATCCTTGGTGTATTATGACAAGTGAATTATTGCAGGCTTTGTAGGAATACATTATGGGGTATATTATGGTCCTGAGAGTCTGTAGGGATCTGGAGGAAGAAAGAGATTTAGCTATTTAGCCTGAGTCGTGTTGGGACACACTACTTGTGGTGTGTGGTGTCTTCTATGGGTAAGTGCAGGGACCTCACTGACATACGAGCTTCTTCCTGGCCTCATGCTGCTGACTTGATACATTAGGATCATAGTAATGAAACCTGTCATTCAAGCCCTGGTGTCACCGGCTGCTCTGCCGTGGTTGACAGTCACCTCCCAAACCAGTGTTCGCTGAATTTCTATATCCTGGTCGCTGTGGTTGGCAGTGGCCTGGGAGAGGGAACCTACCTCCCCCCATGTGCAAGGGTGTCTGTGGTTTTGGGTGCAGGTATAGCAGAAGCCCATGGCAGGGAGATGTATACTTGTTCCACCACTGTAACAACAGTTATTTCACTGTGATTTGGGGTAGGCTGGCAGCACTGTTATCCAGGCTGCTCATTATTTCCCACCATAAAACTCTGGGGTTTGTTTTCCGCAGCTCTTCCAAAACTTCACTTAGGTTAGCTTTCCATGCCTTGGGCAGGTTTTTATTTCTGAAAATATCAGTCAAAGTAGTTCTGCTGTTTATGAGAACAAGGCAAAGGAGTAAACAACGCATTGGTTTCCAAGGCTAGAAAAGGTTAGGTGACCTTTTCTTTGGGAAGTTCAAGTGCCTTGGAGCTTTGCAGTAGGGGCTCTCTGGCACAAGAGCTGACTTTGTCAGGCATGTGCTTTTTGGCCCTTTAGGGAAAATCCACTCATGCTTTGCCAGGGTATAAACAGTTGAAAATTTGCAATTTATTCATACTCAGAAAAAACTTGTTAAAATTTAGCAATGAAAATCCCTGTGGTGTGTTGGAGCTTCCACAGCTTCATGTGCTGGACAGACCTGGCGCTGCATGCGCCAGGCTCAGACTACAGAGATGGTGCCAGAAGGACTTTGTGATGGCTCTTTCCTACTGCTTGATCCGTAGTTGGTTAGAGCTGATGTACATCCATCTATCTTGTGTCTCCTCTGGCTTTTGCACCCAGAGAGGCTGGAAAAGGAACAAACAGTGTAGGCAGAAAGACTGTGCAGTTGGGTCAGGAGGCTGACCAGCAGGGTGCAGGGCAAGAAAGGGACATGCTGGACATGGGAATTGGGATGAAATGTTGTGGAAGCCAGGATACGGAGGAGGTGCCGGGTCTTGAAGTCAACTGCTAAGGCATGTATCTGGGAGATGTATATTTTTGCTACCATGCAGACGTATTTCTTCAACAGAATAAACTGTGCTCATTTATACTCCTTCCAGAAGCACCCTCATGTTGCTGTTTGATGTCAGGTTGAAAAGCTATATCTAGATGATTATTTTTATCCTAGTACTATGCGTGTTCTGTAAGTATTCACAAAAGTGGAGTAATCAGGGCTTTTTTTATTGTTGCCTCTGTCATTAACATACCTACGACAGAGACAACAGCTTCTTTCTTGTTTTGGACCCTTTGGACTCAGTGGAAGATTACATTCGCACATGGCTTGGCTTATAATTAACCACAGATAATTATCATATTCACTGTTACAAGAGCATTGCCAAAGAACAAGGTTAATAAGCAGAGTGCACAGGATGTGTATGCACACGGTTTTCACAGGCACACATTGCAGGCTTGGGAGAATGGACAAGATGTTGCATGTGTTTTGCGAATTCTTTTGTGAATTTACAGCAATGTGGATCCTCCTCCTGCCCCCACGTTTACTCAGGACGCTTTCACACTGATGTATTTTGTGTAGGTGCTGCAAGCTCAGACTGTCTACTTGGTTTTCTGTTTCACAGGCCTGTGCTAGCAACCTGCTGGACCTTGTTCTTTGGAAGGATGTCTCTCCTCTGGTCTTTTCTTCTCTGCCACTGTTTTACAGTTCTTAATGTCTGTTTCTCAGCCTTCTCTTGGCTGCCAGCAGCCCACAGTTCCAGGTCTGTGCATTGCTCTGGTAGTTCTGCCAGGCTCCTGTGGGTCTGGACAGGGTTCTGTTGAGAGAAGCATTGACCAGTTGCTGGGGGCCAGGCCAGGACCTGACCCCAGCGTGAAGTGCTGGTGTCAGCAGCATGGGGGGAAGCTGTCTGTGGACAAGAAAAGGTGGCGCATTGCTTGAAAGTCCATGGGGCCTTGTTCAGTCAAAACAGAGCCACTGCCAAACTGCTAATTGCAGCTCTTGTTTTTCACCTCCTGCCTTCACAGGTTAAAAATGGAAATTCATCCCTTTGCAGAGCCCCTTGCCTCCCCGTAGCTCTGGGGGGACCCTAATCTGCTACCACCTCCTGCAGTGCTTGGGTAGCTGCCTGACAGTTTTCAGCATCACTTTCTAAGACATTTTTCTTTTCTCCAAATGCTTTCCTTACGTTGGTGTGGCATATGGTTTTGTTTTAAGAGCAAAATGGTTTTCCATGAGCAGCTGGTGAGGTCCCTGCACACATTTTGCTCCAAAACGCAGAACCCTAGAAGACATCAATTCCCAGTAGAAAGGTTACTTACATACAGCTGCAGAGAACTGCTTTAAAGTTCTGGAAAGTAATATCGTAGTCAGCTGACTTAATTTAGTCACTTTGATTAGTTTCTTGTGCCTGATGGCCGTATGTCCTGAATAATGACAAATGAGGCTCCTTCGGAGATCACATCTATATGCACTGAAGTAACAACCAGAAAATAAATCATCATTTGTTTCAGAACTAAACCCAGGGAAAATGGTTCCAGGATACAAGCAGATTAGCTGGACAGCATTTAAAACAAACATGATTACAAAATACATGTATTGTAGCCAAAAGTATTGTTTGAAAAGAGGGTTTTCTTAGACTTTCCATTCTTAAATAAGGTGGAGAAAATGTTCTTTCTAAAAAGGAAACAAGGGAATTAGAGAGACAAAGGCTAGCTTAAGAAATAAAACCACATCCATTCACTCACAAGTTTTCTCTTCTGAATGTATGGGGAAGAATGGGCAGGTTGTAAAGTCAGAAGAAAAGAATGTGTTTCTTCCTGAGAATTTGGATTTGGGTAATTTTATCCAATTTCTGTGTCTGTAGACAGAAACTTGCTCTTTCCTTTAGGAATTCTGTTGCTATCACTTGCATCCTACCCTGCTGTAGAGTCCATCAGCCCAGGCAGGACTGAGCTGAGCTTGAGCAGTAATGGCTGGAGAGGCAGCACTGGCTCTGCACTGGCTTTTGGCAAGGGGCATCTCAGGAGCGTGCTGTGGGATTTTTCCGTAAGGAAATGTCTGAACTGACTGTTTTAGAAATCTCTATTTTTGCTTCTTCCCCTACATTAAATAGAGCCATTCATGACGGTCTGCTCACATGCTGTGTCTTTCCTGTCCCAGTTGTATTTTTAAGTGGCTGCTTGGGCCAGCCAGCACTCTTCCTTTTCAAGTGTAAGACTCTTGGTTTTCCTGTACAGTTTCTTGTGGTCTTTAATGTTTGCACTCCCAGTATATGGCTGTGTCCCTGAGTAGAGGGATAAGAAAAAAGAAAGAAAAAAAGAAGTGCTCTGTGGGTGGCAGTTGTACCTGAGAGATCACCTCAAAGGGCAGGAGGTCACTAGGGGTGCACACTTCTCCTGCCTGCAAGGTCAATGTACCTTGTAATAACCTGAATTTCTACACCGGTGAGGTAGCTCAGGCCACCAAATGACAGCCACAGCACCTGTGAGGAGACTTCATGACAGCATGATTTGCTCCCTTCCTTCCTCCTCACTCTCGGGTGCAGGAGAGTGCAGGAGGTACGTGGCTGTGCTTTTGCGGTGGGTCACATCGGTAGTGCTGCAGCTGCGGTGGGCCATTAGGAAGTCTCAGCACAGCCATACAGGGTTTCCTCACTTTTCTTTCCTGGGCTATCCTGGGTGGAGAGAAGTTGTCATTCATAAGTTAATTGAGTTTGAATTTGTGTCCTACTCTCTCCAAGGTCTTCTCAGCTTGGCAGGTTACTATCCAAGCAACAGCAAAGCTATGCCTACTTATTTTCATCATGGGTTCTTCCACCTACTTTTTTCATCATATTGCTGCTGGTGAGAAGGCTGAGAGTAGCCCTAGCTCAAATCAGAAGTGCAGTAGGAAGATAATTTCAGACTGTGACTAAATTGCAACCTGGTGACCAATGGACCCAACAGGGAGAGGTCATAAAAGATGACTGGTACCATTGGGATAGTACCTTGTGCTTGAAGTTAAAGGTGTTGCTCAAGAGACCATGCACATTAATGGAAACAAGTGGCTGGGAGTCTCTCTAAAGGTGTCATTATGATTTTTTTGATTGTGGTGAGAGTGGTTTGAATTTTAGAAAGATGTCGTGAGAAAGCAGGTTAGCATTTTTTCTGAGCTTTCCTCTACTGAGCTTTATTTCCTTTAAAGCACTCTTGTGAGATAAATTGAATGTTGTTTGCTTTTACCTGAAGATAATGTAGGAGTATTAGTAAAGCCTTTATTGGTATTTTGGTATTAGCTATTTAGTATTAAACTGTATGGGGTCATTTTCCTTTGAATGCTAAAGATTCATGTACTTATCTCTACCATGTCTGCATGTTGGATAGTGATTTTTGCCATGGACCCATAGAACATGTCAACAGCCCAATGATACATTTCATAAATTTTCTGCCTTTATTTTTAACAAGAATCTAGATCTGCTTAGCTCATATTGCTTGACAGAAGCCTTCAATCTCCTGAAATGCCTAAACTGCATTGTTGAAAATTGTGGAGGAAATAGATAGCAATTTTGCGTTTTAAAATAATGAATTATGCTAATCCGTTGTCAGTCTGTCTTAAAGTAAGGATGAATCACAACAGATTTTCTATGAAATAGCAGACCCTGACTAATTCTAGAGCAATATTTCTGTTCAATGGTATCAAACTTGGGTCTTTAAAGTCTCTTCTTGTCAAAAACATAGATTAATGTAAAGTAAAATAACAAGAAAAGTGTACCACAATTTCTCAAAATGAAAAACTCCAGAGAAAGGCTCGATGGCTTCTCAAACCTCTGTAAGGAAAACCAGCCAGCCACCCTGGACTGAATTTTTAAACTTATAAATGAGGTTGCAAGGTGACAAAATCTGCAGGATGAATTTTAGACAGGAAGCTGAAACTGCCTGCATCTGAAGTGCTAAAATGTGACAATGATTGCATGTGTTTTTAAAGCAGGTGTGAAAAATCACAGCTATCTGCTTTCAATAAAGAAAGGGCAGGAAATTCACAATAAAACAATAAACCCATAAACATTAAAATACTCACGTACAACAGGTGCTGAGATGTACAACAATATTAGAATGTAATAAAATGATTCGCTGTTGTCCAAAATGAACCACAGCAGGGATAAGGCATTTGGCTACATTCTGCCCTTGACATGAATTAGTTCAAATATCCAAAGCTTACATGTGTCAGAGAGGTAATTTCTTTGGCAAAGAGAATGGAAAGCATATTCTGGTTCAAATCACCTGCTTTACTCTATTGAGAGGTCTCTTGTTTTGGTACTTTTTAGCATTTTTTTTTCCTAAAGGATGATTCACCTGAAATGTGGATTTTTTCACCCTTTCATTCCCAAAATTTCTGTGACTGTGATTAGCTCCCAGAGATGCTGGTGAGGTGAGGACCATATGCATCTTGCCCAGCATACAAAGCAATGGAAGCAAAAAGGCTTTGGTTTTCTTTTATGTGTGAACTCTGTCCTTCTGCCCTGTTGGAGCTGGTCTGCATTCCTGGCATCAGCTGCAACTGAGAGCAAAGCTTGGCATGTCTTGTGGCCTCCTTTTCTGACACAGAGCATGAGTGGTGTAAGAGCAAACAGGAGGCCCGCTCAGGTCAGTGAGCATCCAGCTGCTGAGAAGTGGACTTGGAGGGATAGAGATCTGAATCCCTGCTTGGTGTGCTCTCTGAATTTGGTGTATTACATAGCTGAAGGAGATATATTAGGTATGGACACTGAGTAATGCACAGGGAAGACGGGAAAAAGAAAATATATTGCAGTCTTTTCCCTAACCAAGCTGATTGATTAGCACATAAGCACTGTTAAAAGTGTGACTGCAGTCTTCAAACTGTCCTTAATGCTTAAATCTACACGGGGACCAGCAAAGCAAGTGCTCTGTTCAAGCCCTCATTTTCTGGGCTGACTATGAAAATCAATGTAAATGTCTTTAGAAGTAATGTTGGTCTCACTAGATGCTCTGCAAAGAGGTTAACAATGAAAGAGGTGCTAATCAGCTGTTTCCTGCACATAGCATGGTATTCATATAGTGATCAATCCACTGTTCACTGAGGTCTATAGAAGAGCTGTGTTAGTGGACCCTAACTCCTCAGTTAAGAGGTTTGAAAGGACTACAGAGAAAAAAGACTTAACACAAAATATTTGCAAAGAATATAAAGTAAATTCATAGATGAGGGATGACAGGTTCTGTCTTTTCAAGATCCTTTTTTTAACTGAAAGATTAAGTTAAGTCTGGCCAAAAATATTTGGTTTAAATTTTAAATGTTTTTCCTTTCTTTATCTGAATTGCCTACTCATGATCAGATGTATAATTTCAAGATGGAGGCGGTGCAAAAATGTGTACACAAGTACTTCATTATGTGTCCCACATGTAAATGAAACTTCTCCAACATTTGTCTCTCTACTTGTGTCCTTGGTTTCCCCTGACCTGAGTAAAACAAAGCTTTCCGATCACTTTAGGCTATATTGTTGCAGTGGCATGTGGCTAAAGTAGCTTATACAGATGAAGCCATAAAAGGTGTTATGCCTTCTCACAGTTTTTGGTGCGATTCTATGCTCATCTGAGCACTAGTACTATGATAAAACAGCATCTACACTGGAAACTTTTGCCAGTGTAATTATGCAAGGCAACAAGACCTCTCTGGTGCGCACTGTAAATAAGACCCAACAAGTATTCTATATTACAAACAGATTGAGGACCACCACAGACTTTCCTCTCCCCTGTGGGTTTGTTCATTGTTTCTGTTACAATTGCCAAACCACGGGCTGTAAAACTTCCTTGAGTCCCTGCTGTATTTCCATGCTGGGTGCCACAGCCTTATCAACGTGTGTCATGCACAATGGCAGTCAATACTGCTTTTTCACCTTTCTCTTCTGCTCCTGAAACCCAGCAGCGTTACCCGACATGCACCAGATATGGGGTTTTTTGGTTGTGTTTTTTTTTTTTTCCACCCAATCAGCAAAAATATAAGGGTTTTCCTAAGGAAATCTGTGTGAGCAGGGATGTGGCACATATTAATAAAAGAGCTTGAGCTGAGAGTCTAATTTCTATTATTCCTTAAATACATCCAAAACTGTCTGTGCTAGCCTTTGTTGGCAGTGAAACATAACGTGGCTCGTTGCACTGGACTCCACCCAGAAGGCTGCAACAAATTTGCCGTTTCCTTTAAAACATTAATGTAACTGATCCTTTCTTTTACAAGAGTTAGAGTGGCATTGCAGAGGCCCCAGCTTGCAGCAACAAGCTGGGAAGTGCACCGGTGTGAAATACCAGTCAGTGCTTCCTCCATGGGGTGGGTTTTGGCGAGGAGGTGTGAAGCACATCTGGTCTGCGGCTCCATCCTCCGGGAACAGCTCTAGCCACACTTTTTACACTTGGCCTGTGCTGTCTTAGAAGCGCATTTGACATGCACCTTTGAAGGGCAACGCTGATGAAAAGGGCAGGGCATACTCTTTGTTTGTTTGTTTGTTTTTCCAATAGATTGCAAAAGAACATGTCTGTTGGATGACCGATTTGAAATTCCTGCGTTAGGAAAGTTGATGCAGTAATATCATTGAAGGTAATAACAGAAAGATCATTCTCATGGCTTTCCAAAACCAGCAAGTGGAGATGGTACATTATCAGAAAGGAGACACGTAATGTTCCCATCTCCTATTCTGACTTTACCTCCTCTTCTTGTCATTCCTGGAATGCTAGTTTTGACAACTGTTTGATTTCTTCCCACAAACATCTGCTGTTTCCTATGCTATTTTTATTGCAGATTTCCTACACATATAGCTCTCACAAACTGAAGGTTAATTCCTCGGCATAGGGGAGCAGGCAAATCAGAATGTCCTCACTTCAATGGGTACTGACCGCCAAACTGTTTAAAACTCCTGGTCTGTGATGTTAGAGTTCAGGAAAAGTGTGTTCAGCTAAATAATACCAGCAAGGGTGCAAAGCTCTAATTTTACATATAAGCTTTACTCTGTTCTGGTTTTGGCTGGGGAAGGGAGGATTTGTTTTTTTAATTTAATTGCAGGTTGGGTGAGTCAGTTTGGGAAACCTGGATTGAACTATTGGTGCTCTATTCCTCTGAAAGAAGAGGAAAACATTCAGAACCTTATCCAGAAACATAACTTTTTCTTTTTTTTTTTAATCTTGAGGGTCAAATAGATAAGAATCTAAATGTTCCCATAGAGTTATTAAGAAGCTGAATTTAAAAGAAAAATACTGGCTTTCCATGGTCAGCTTGTCAGCCTTCATTTGCCACAGCAAATCCTGTATCTTGTTCAGCAAGCAATCTTTTTGACCTTGCTGAATGCTCACTCTGGGCAGAGGAAGTTTGCTATAGGGCCACTGAATTACTAGCGTTTGCTTTACAGTATGTAAGAACTGCTGAGTCACGTGTGGTATCGTTTTAGATGACACCGTCTTTTCATCCAGTTTATTTTGCCTATCAGTGTGGTGTGACATTGCAACAATGACTGCATGACAGAAATAGGATGAAGGTTTCTGTCTTCTGACATTTAGAGAATCAGACACTTCAAAGCTTCTTGGTTTCTCTTGAGAAATAGCTTACCATGGTGGCCTGGTTTAGATAAAAAGGAGGAAAGAATGTGCTGGACAAGTGCAGCTCTTTTTTTTCTCTCTGTACTATTCTTAGGACTTGCATTTCCAATGGTGTCTGGCATATTTCGCCATGAACACTTGTGCTGAATACTGATAGGATGAAAACTAACCCTGAATTTTGTCTGCTGGTCCCATTTCTGGCAAAATTCCTCTCTCCACCCCATTTGCCTTGTTCAGCTTCCCATGAAACATTCCCTTCTCTGTTCCCACATATGGAGGCTATTATCGAATTTTGCTTATTCTTCACCTGGGGATGTGTATGTGGTGTGTTTCCTTCCAAGCCTATCTCCACAATGGCATCTTTCTCACCTAGCCTATAAAAAGCCTTCTCCTTCTAATAATCAGCAGTCATCCTTCCAAACCTTCTAAAACTCCATTCTTTTCATCCTAATACAAGAATGACGAACCAGGCTTTGCAGATAGATAGCCACATGAATCTCATTTCACATGCCTCTATCTTTGGCTGCGAATAACATGTGGTGTGGCAACCAATGTTCTTTGGTTGGTGTGGTACTCCTATTGCCACCCTTGCTCCCCTGAGTCTCTGCTCCTCTTCTGTCCAGCCCTAGCTCCTGTTCATGTCATCAATCAGGTTTAATGTTGTTCTCCCATGTACTCTGGAACACTGTCTTGGTTTCAGCTGTAATAGCTATTTTTTTCTCCTTCTTAGTAGCTGGTGAAGTACTCTGTTTCAGCTTTAGTTTGAGAACAATGTTGATAACACATTGATGATTTAGTTGTTGCTAAGTAATGCTTACTTTTCAGTCTCAAGCTCTGCCAGCGAGGAAGGTACAAGAAGCCAGGAGGAAGCAGAGACAGGACACCTGACCCAAGCTAGCCACAGCATGTCATGCCCAGTATATAAACTGGGAGAAGCTACCTGGAAGGGCAGGTCGCTGCTTGGGTCTTGCTGGGTATCGATTGACAGCTGGTGTATTTATTGTTTTTTTTTCCTTTCCCCTTTTAGTTTTATATTCTCTCCTCTTATTTCCCTTATCATTATTATTATTATTAGTTTTGTGTTATACCTTAGTTGCTGGACTGTTCTTATCTCAGCCCATGGGAGTTACATTCTTTCAGTTCTCCTTCCCATCTTGCCCAGAGCATGGGGGGAAAGATAGATGGGTGTGAGCAAATGACTGCATGGTACTGAGTTACCAGCTGAGTGTAAATCACGCCAGACACCTCTTTTCCTACCTCCAGTTTGGACTTTTATCACTTCCTCTTCACCCAGCACTGCCTTTGCTCTCATTCACATGTGATCCTTTGCTCTGCCCAGACTCAGAATCATCCCATCTTCCTCATAGTCCCAGATCTTCTCAAAGAGGCTTCTGTACTGGGGTGCCCATCCTTCTTTTGCTGCATACTGGTCCTAACATGTACTACTTCCTGGCAGGTGTGGCATCATTAATTATCATAAATGAATACTTCAGGCACATGCTGAATCTAAGGAAGTCTGATTTCTAATGGATTTTAGTTTCCTCGTTGATTATGATTTCAGTGGGATTATGCGAAAACTAGCAGGAATACTCATCAGCATGCTCCTGTGGATCAAGACTTGACGAGCACTGCAACATATCAGAAAGCTTTAGTCTGGCTTTCTGGACACCAGAGAATTCTGAAGGGTGAGAAACTTAAAGAACTGGTTTCTATGGCAAATCGTGAGAGGAATTCTCTTGCAATTTACAAAATGTACGTTCTGACTGAAGATGTTACTGAAGTTAGGCTGGTCATGATCATCTTTTTGTTGGGATGCTCTGGGTTATGATAAGCATCATCCTTACAGCATTTTTCTGTCTGCAAGAGGTCAGAGAAGGACTTCATCCTCTGGGTGGCTTCTGCCTCTCACCAGCTACCAGCAGCTTCATTCTTGTATTGGCTAACGAGGTCAAATATATCGGGATGAGATGAGGTGAAAGGGTTGCTTTTAATAAAAAAGACACACAAGCAAACAGAACAGTATTCCTTAGGAAAAATAAGAATGACCTAGAATGGCAGTGAAGTGACCTAGCTCCAGTACTTTGGTTTGTGTACAATATCTTCTGTGCTGCTTTCTTACTGTAAACTTCTTGGAACAGAAATGTCCACTTATAATTCCACAGAGCATTGCAGAGTCTTTGCATTCATTAAACAAACAAATGTAGCAAAGTTAGTTACTGGTAATTTTCAAGTATGGGGATCACTAGCTTAAATGATAGGGACCCCAAACATTTTTAAGATTGAAGCCAGTATGAAATACTATTTTAATTTTTTTTTTTTTTTAATACTTAAAACTGATTACTTAAAATCCCTATTGGTAGTTTAGAATTGCATTTGAGTTGGACACCAACTTCGAAATTGCTAGAATGTTTTTGAGTTCCAGACCTTGGACTTTTGGGCAACTCGCTCTGATCAATTACCAGCGTTGCTTTGAAACATACTTTGTCCACTTTCGTCTTCTGTTGGTTTTATCAAACCTTCACAGCTGATAAATACTGGGCTTGATATCTTAAAAAATATTCAAATGCCTGCTATAGTAGCAAAAATGCACAGCCATTTACCAGATACGGTGCAACATTGAAACTTAGTAAGTATAACTTTTAAAGCTCTAATAATCTAAAATTATCTGTTTGGTTGAAATTATTTATGGTGCTTACTTTAGAAAGTGTATCATGTCTCACTCCTGCTGAGTTCAAACTTTGCAGCCAGTTACCTCCCAGCTGGAGAAGGCCTTGAACAATAGTGGAGTAAATCATGGGGAAAAGCACAGCTTTTCTGAAGGATTTCTGTGTTTTTTTGTTTAGGTACTTTTTCCTTAAAAAATGAAGAATTAAGAAGCAGTTGTGGGATCAGTGCATGCTTGACTGGGTGACAGGATTGTATCCTGCAGGCCAGTTGGATTTCTCACTGAAAAAGTTGATTCTCCTCATTTGAACTTTGCTCTTTGTGGGTTTCAAATGCATGATACAGCTGGAGGCAGAGTTTCTCACTGTGAAATATTTCTTACTGAGGAACTTTGGAAAAAAAGGGAAACAGCTTCCTAATGACTGTTTTAAGCCAAATAAAACCTGTAAACAGCATGGCTCCTGCTGGAATTAACAAATTAATCATCAAAACTAATGATCCTTTTAGGAATCTACCAAAAAAAAGCATTACAAATTTTATTTCATAATGGTCATAATGTATTCAAACATTCCAGAGGTTATCTCATATGATGAATTAAAAAAACAGTCAAATCCTGCTTGCTTTGTAAATGGTTTATATCACCAGGATAGATTCTAATAGCAGAATAGAAACTGTCATGTACCTTAATTAATGTATTAAAATCATATTTGAGGAATTTTGTCTTTGAGAAAAAAGAGAAAAAATAATTTTTTTTCACGTAAGGAGTTCTTTCCTTCCAGTAAATTAGAAAGATGATTTATACAGAATTACAGTATGTTTGTCTCCTAATTCAGATATACATAGGGAGTAGCTGCACTTATTTCAGGCTGGCACCAGGGTGAATAGGGACAGCATATTACTCTTCTGTTTGGTCACTATTAGACATACAGACATCTTTCTGTGATTCCATAATACGTCCTCATAGGCAACATTAGTGCTGGCCAGAATCTAAGGGTCTGGATCCCTCTTTCAGGCTTGAAGTATTGTCACGCTAGTCTTAATTTGCTACACTTATTACCTGGGTTTTAAGCCTTAGGTTAATTCAACTTTTTGATAACTTTCATTTTGAGAAAATCCAATGACAAAATATTTGCTGTTGGTTGCAATATTGCAAATGAAAATATCATATAAAGGAATCATTTCAGATCAAATCCTGTAGCATTTATATGTGCAAATGGTCTTAACAAACTACTGATGTAAAGGTATGAATCTTGAATTAGAAAACTGTGAACCCTTTACAACTGAGTCAATTTGGTATTATTTTGATGCATCAAACCACCTAAGTAGAACTACCAATAAAAAACTGTATCACATATAAACTATAACAGTATAAACTACCACTACAGAGATGTGCAAGTCTTCTGTTCATAATAATCCAAGGGAAAAGTTGCATGGCAGGTCAAAGAAGTATGTGAATGAAGTTGTTGCTAAATTATGTGATTAGTATTTTTATCACTACCTTTGCCTACTCATTGTGTCTCTGCCTGTCAAATCAGTTCTTTGAATTCTGATCCACAGGCATGAAATGGATACTTCCTCTCCCAGTAAATCCCTTTGTATTTAAACAAAACAGAGCTTGAATGGGGATACTTTCAAAGAATAAAACTGTTAGCCCTGCCATATTTCTGCTGGCTCAACAAACAGCTGAGTAGGATTTATTTGCTGGCAGATGGAGGTGACTAATGATGTAAGCAGAACTTTTTTGCATGGGCAACTTCCAAATGTTTAGCTAAATGATGCCTGACAGGAAAGGCAGCAAGCGTCACATCCATTTTTATAAAGGAATTTAAAATACTACTCAGTTTTTTGTTGTTGTTTTGTTTTGTTTTTAGTTTGATCTCTCTTTTTTTGGTGACCTTGTTTTCTTTTTATTGTTTTTTAAACTGGGACCTAGACATCTCCCTTTAGGCAAAGTGTCTGCTTAATACAAATGCTTTGGCATGTATGCACCTCTAGTTATTGCTGCATGGAGTTACTCTAAGAACAAAAGGGAGAGAGTTACAGTGAAGTAATCTGACTTAGTTTGGCTGAAAGATCCAGAACACATTACAGAGACCACCAGGTTTCATTGACTGTACTAATTCTCCTTAATTAAACTCCTTGTGTAAGACTGATGTCCCCAAATTTGTGAATGTGTCAATCAAAACAGAACAAAATGAGGTTTCCCGTAGTGATCAGACATCTCCACCCAGGGCTTGAACCCACTAAAATGAGCTGAGCTCCAGGAACTGTGGTGTTAGAACCCATTTTCAAACCCCCTCCCTGCAGCTTTCTTATTCTGCATCTGATTGAGGCTTGAGCTGGCTCTGCTTTATAATTAACTTTGGAGACTCTGGAAGCTTTCAGTCTTATCCAGAAACTTTATCCTTTCTGTCAGCAGAAGCTGAGCGCTTTCCTCAGGGTTGTCCTGTTTTCTCCCATGATGAAGCCCCCTTTGGAGGTTCTCCTTAAGTACCCTGTTCTCCTGAAATGCCCAGACCTTCTGGAAGACCATGTGTTGTTTTTCAAAGGTGCTGTTGACTTGTCACTGTTAAAGACCAACTCAATGAAATCAGTCCCAAGGGCTTGGGAGGCCACCCCTGCCTTGGTGAAACTGCACCACTGGAACAGAGGGAATGAAAGCAGAGGGGAGGGAACTCCAGCCCATGCAGGCTGTAGCACATCATTTTCTGGTTGTAAGCATCCACCCTGCTCTGTACCTTAACCAGTAGTAACTCAAAAATAGTTAAGGATTTTTGGAAAGAGAAAAACAAAATGTTTCAAACATGGGATGTGACCATGTATTGTAGACTTGCAATGGTTCAAAACCATTGCTTTCCTTGGTTCTGACCTCTTACATTGGTTTCCTCATTTTTGAGCTCTCCTTTTATGTGGCTTAAGACAGCCATAATCAGTTTGATGAACATGCTGAAAGCATTTCTGCTGCAGTGAGTTTTGCTTTGTGGCTCAACTATTGTGTGTCCTGAACTCACTTTTGTGGGTTGCTAATGAGTAACTCAGTAACAGCTGCGCCTATCCCTGTTATTTGCAGCACCTATGCACGCAGTTAAAGACAGCTATATCTGTGCTTTGATATTCTTGAATATTGTGCAATCATGATTTTCTTGATCAGGAGATTAAGAAACATAAATCTATGGGTATATTTTTATTTTTATCATATCTTTATAGGGAAATTAAACCGTTCCTGCACAGACTGGTGATAGAATTTTAAATATCCCTCTGTTCTTCATCTTCACACCATTTATCAGGGTGCCTGTCATCTCGGTGTCCCTGTCATCATCAGATATTTTATTCTTTGAATGTTAATTTATGATTTGGATGTTATTTGAAAGATAATTTGGCAGATTATTTTTAACTGTTTCTGTTCATATTGCATTTTGATCTGGCATTCAAATTAGTCTAATTTTCTGTGCCCAAATCCCACTGAAATTTACGTGAGTACTTCCCTTTCTCAAATTTTCTTGGAGAATCACTTGTAGTGACCCCTAATCACTGGCTAAGTAGGCTTAGTCAAGCTGAAACAGCGTTAGATTTTTTGTGATACACTTTTCTCTCTTCAAGCTGTCTCTTCAGTTCTGCAGTAAGTTGTGTCTTGAAATGATGGAAGAACTTTGTTCAGTTTTACAAATTTGCATCCATATATAGAAAAAAAAATATTAAAGACTATATCAAAGCCTATGGAATTTGATGAGTATCTTTCAGTTTCCATTGTGTTTTTGATCCAGCTGTGAAAGCAGACAGAAATCTTTCAGTCCATTTCCCCAACTATTTGCATTTTCTCTTTAGGTTTATAAGGCTGTGCACTTCCTTAGGGAAATAAGGTTCTATCTGATGTATTTTTTTGTTTGCAGGAAATAGTTGAAACCTTTGATTTATTTATAACTCTCCCTCATGGACTGACCCTGTTGTGTATCATCTGAAAGTGAACTTCCCTCAAAACAAATCGCCCCAGTGATGACTTTGGAGAAATAAACATATGGCAACACAAGGAGATTTCTGCAAATTTTATTTACCCAAGAATGCAAGTTCCTAACAAGTCAGAAACTTCTTTCCAATTCATTTCTTCAGATATTTGTGATATTCCTACAATGGCACAGGATGACACAACATTTAACTTCCTTGCTCAAAGCCAGATGAATGGACTTAAATTACAGCAAAATCCAGCCTACTTGTAAGTGTGCATAGTCCAGTCAGCAAACATGTAACACTGGCCTTTTAGTGTACACTGATGCACTTTCTGGGGAACATTGTAAATGGTGATGTGCTCAGTGTAACCAGGGAGATAAAATACCAGCTCTGCTGGTGTCTCCTGTCACAGGGAGCAGATTTGGGGAGTGCCATGGACCCCAAAATAATGGGCTTTGGTCTCATATGGCTTTGAGTAGGAGATATTTTACACCCACTTAGTCCTATAGAAAAGAGATGGCAAAAAGCAGTTCCTGGCATCTCCTATAGGTACAAAAGAAGATTTAAATACAGAAAGGTGAAAGACACTGTTTTGCTATTTCCTTTGCTCCTCTCAGTACATATCACAATAAACAACATGTGTGAGAGGTTTATTCTTAAAATATTTCATTGCCAAATTAGTACATTATCAATGATGTCTGGCAGCAGAACAATAAAAAAGCTCAGATGATTACAGAGCTGAGGCCAGCTGAGCTTTGGATGCAAGGGGTAAAAACAATGACCCAGAAAATATAACTGAATGAAGTAAGGATAAAATTTGCCTATCTTTGTGCCTCAAGTAAAACATCTTAGGACCCAAGGGCCCAAATACCAGACGTAGACCTCCAGATGTAAGTATTCATGAGAATCTTCAGAGTTAAACTAGAATACACCCCTGACAACAAAATAGAAAATCAATGCTTATTCACTGGATACTGGCAAAACATAAGGAATGATTACTCACCTTGTGCTGATTTTGCATCTTTTCCATTGCTGATTGTGGCTACAGGTCTGCAGCCTTTGCTCTATCATATATGCTCCATGTTCCAGGAACCAATATGTGCTTGGTTCTTGTGGTTGCTACCCCAGTCACTGTATTGCCAGGAATTTCTATATTCTTTGTATGTTTGGCAGCTTGAGGAGTTTATACACACATATGGGATTTAAAAGAATTTTGTTTAATGCTTTAGATGTAATTTAAACTAATGTCTTGTACACTAAAAAGTCTAAACAGCATATGTTTTGAGCTCCAGGTGTTTCCCTGAGGGAAGTAGTGAAGAGGAGAACCTAGCAAAGTGAGACTGTAAACAACTACTCTGAAGTATTGTATCTGGACACCAATACATATCTCTACACGATGGTAAGTGTATTTTAACTCTATTTTAAAATCAGTCCTTCATAGCTATTTCTTACTCTGAACACACACATGGCCTTACAAATTAAATGTAGTGATGAGGTGATGCATAATAAACACACTAATTGACAAAGTAGGATTCAATAAGAGTTACAAAAATAGAGAAAGAGCTCTTAGAGATAGTATGAGAAAAAAAAGAAAAAACAGCAAAAAACTGATCACAGAATATGTTAGAAGTCCTGAACCAGCTTCATGTAGAGCATTCACAGTATTATTGGAAATTAATAAAACTAAAACATCAAATTACTAAATAAAATTAAATTACCAAATTCAGTGCTGAAGCCATACAAACCATAATAGAGTGTGTCTGCCTTATAAAATGGTTACTACTTCCTGCTGAATATTTGAAATCTTTAAACTGAGAGAAGTGGCTCCCTTTGTTGTACTGCTGACTTTAGCACGCCCCCCCCCCCCCCCCTTCACCTTTGTGCCAAACTAAAGCTTTAGGGCAGGAATCTCAGTGTCCTGCTGAAGGGTCAGTGTTTCCCTTTCCAGAGCTGCAAGAAGTGTGGAGTCACTTGGATAGGTTGTCAGAGGTCAGTAGCATTGCTAGGAATAGAAATGAGATCTTCTGCTTCTACTCATTTTAATGGAATTCTATGTTGTTGTTTTAGAAAGGGCTTAGTGATGTTTTCAGTGTTATAGAAGTGGAACTTGCTGAGACAACAGCCAAGACAACTTTATTCCAGAGCACCTCTTAGCTGTGGTGCACCTGTGTTTAAGCCAATATAAACCCCAAAACAATAAAACGTAAATTTTGGGTGCTTGATCTGAGACACTTCAATACTTTTTTATCTTTGAGCTTTGAAGTGTCTCAGCTTGTGCTCCCAAAGGGATAACAGAAAAGAGGCAGGGAAATAGTGCAGAATACTGCTATCATCTGCGGTAAGAGATTTCACAAGCAGAATCTTACAACTGCATTTTCCTAGTCAATGAATTGTAGCACTAGTGAGTAGGATAACAGGAGGTAATTGCAAGACACCAAGCTAAGAAAGCACTGCTGAGGCACAGAGTTGCAAACATTGGTATAGATCAGCCTTAAAGATTAAGATTTACTCACATCATTTTTTGTGATAATCAGAGTTAGGTCGTAGAATCTGACACCTTTACTTATGTGTGACAAGCTGTAGCTGAGGTGAAGACCCCAGACCACTGTACAAAAGAATAACTGATTTTTTTTTCTGAAAAAAAGATGGTCCAAACCTGAACCCATTGGGAATCCAACATCTGTTCTGAAAAGGGGTTGAAGAGGTAACCCCCACTCCTGTCCCCTGCAGGCTGGGATAGGAGAGGAAAACAGGAAATTTTATTCATCTTACTTTCTTTCTTTTTCGACTTTCCAAGTTACAGTCTCCAGCTGTTTCCATAAAGTTTGTTTTCTGAAAAAAAAGAGACCTCTATAGAGCCCTTCAGCTTTCTTCGAAGTGGCTCTTTGTTGAAACCTGCACTGCATTTTTTTCAATGATTCCGGAGTAGTTGTCTTTCTTCTTTTCCCAAAACAAACATCTCTTACCCAGCTTCTCCTCAGCCTGAAAGAAAAGAAACAAAAGCAAAATGAAAACAGCGGCCTGGGGGTGAAGAGAGAAGAATGGTGTCTACAGCAAGAAATGTGGCCGTGCAATGTCAGACCTCAAGAGTTTATCACAGGAGACAAGTGAAAGCCTACCGGCAGTCAGGCAGCAAGGGTGCCTTCCACTTTGCCTAAAATCAGCACTTTACAGAATGTTCCCTGATACAGACTGACAATAGCACTCAGTGTTTTGGGACTGCTGGGCTGGTATTTTAAGTGGTATTCATCATGTACCCTGTATCCCACTTGC
Source organism: Pezoporus wallicus (assembly GCF_028554395.1). Classification (NCBI taxonomy): domain Eukaryota; kingdom Metazoa; phylum Chordata; class Aves; order Psittaciformes; family Psittacidae; genus Pezoporus; species Pezoporus wallicus. Next base: position 163,407 of record NW_026635251.1, read on the forward strand.
AAGGCAAGTTCTTCCAAGTTTTACCCTTCCCAGAAGTGCATTAACCCACATGGACTGTAGAAACTGGCTGCTTTCATTTCTTCCCTCCTTTGGTATAGGAGCAAGGCCAGAAACCCCTGCCAATGCTAGGGATCAATTAGCTGTCTTTGAGGCAGTTGGAATAGCTGTCATTGTTGTTCTTTCCTCTCTTTCTTTGCAGCTCAGAGAAGTGAGATTGTTGGGTGTTTTTCTTAAGGTGTCTGGAAGCAACTGTCTGAAGTAGAGAGGGATAATCTGTAGAAGTGCCTCTTTGTTTTGCAAGTCCAGCTTATGTTTCAGGGCTGTGTAGCAGGAAGTAAAAAGCAGCAAATGATATTTATAGGCAACCAATACTCCAGTGTTGAGGCCAAATTATGAATACTTTTTGGTGAGGATATTAATACAGTCTTTAATACTTGTGGTTTGTTTTGGTTTTTTTTTTAATGCCTCATATTAGCATACGTACAGGATGTTTAAACTGTTGGAGATATAATGCAAGGTTTTACACAACCAACTTTTATTCATGTTGGAGATAGACCTATTCTTATCTCCTGAAACATTTCCTGGTTTTCAGTCACTTATACTTTTGTGAAACATTTAGCATTGCAATGTTAAGGGTCTGCTTTGGACTGATTTTTCCTGGGAATTTTCTGTAAATTTTGTAGATGTTGCTAAGAATAAAGAAATGGGAAAAAATATGCTTCTGATGACTAAAAATTTGCTAAAAGAAAAGTGACAGGTTTCAAATCAAAGTTCACAACTGGAACTTGATGGGGGAAGCTATGACTGGCTGAGCAGCTGTAGATCTGCCAAGGGTACTGTATCTACAGGACTAGCTGAGGGAAAAGATGAGGATAAGGACCCAACAAGGCTGAGGGAATTAAGAAGTTGGTGGAGAAATGAACTAGGCAGTCAAAGTGCATGTCCCAGTTCCCTGATAGTGGTTTCTGACACTTATCACCATTTTCTGACATGCCATTAGCCAAACATCAGAGATCTCTGCAGTGCATTTCAAGGCCCCATTTACCTCCTGGTAGACTTGTGAATGGCAGCACAAAGAAATCTGTTGCTTTTTTGAAAACCAAATGTTGTTTACATGCCAGCTGAAGAAAATATTAAGGTTGGAAACTTTGGTACTACTTGTGTTTATGCAGGTTGTCTTTCTTGACAAGGTTCGTTCTATAAGCAGCACCAGAAGTTCCAGGAACTGGTCATGGTTACACAGTTGAAGACACTATAAGACCCTTCCCACTTCATTGATCCCAGAAATGGGAAGCAGTGTAGAGAAAGAGACAGAATTTGGGAAGAGAACATATGGCAAGGGAGTGACGTTCTACTCTGGAGAATTGGATACTATCCCTTTTTCTGTCACACAGCTCCCATGTGATGATGATAGCTAAGTCACTCAAGCCAATCTTTTCAGAAGCTGTCAATAGTTTTACATCGCTTTTATTCTTGGTGCAGGACTTGTAGGCGTGCTGAACTCTCAGAGCTGAAGTCAGTGGGAGCCATGCTCCCAATAAAAAGTAGTATTCAAAAAATCAGATTTGAGGAATTTAAAATCATGTCCAACATGATTATGTTTGGTCTTAATCTTCCTGAGATCCACCAGCTTTCAGTGTGAAGGGACACTGGCAAGCCCTCTCACTTTGAAGTGGTACTGTACAGGGAGTTCACTGTGAAGCTCTCTGTTATGAGGGAGTTATGTCTCCAAGAAAACCCTATATGGAAAAGAGGGATACTGTCTTCAGAGCAGGTTTTGAACAGCATGCAGGAAATAAGGCAAGTGTAAGTCATGTTGAACTGCAAGAAGAAAACAATAGGTGGAACAGCCTGCTTATATCACTAGCATGCCATCCTTGGAGCCGTGTGAATATGCTAAAGACATGCATATATATACATATGTCTTGTCATCTACAAACTCCTCCAAATTCTCATCTTGCTAGCTGTTTTCCATGGATGTTTAGTAAAGTAGAAAGTGTACAAATGAGGAAATAAGCAATTTCTCCACGTTAGGCAACTTCCCGTACAGGAAGAGATCACCTTTTTCACTTTCACTGCAAAAAGTCAGACTGTTAGTACTGCAGCAAGTGGGCTCAGCCCTTTTCCAGGTCTGACACTGCCAACATTTGCTCAGGTCTCTGACAAATACAAGACAAGCACAAGATGAGAAAGAAGCCACTCAAAAACACAATCACCAGTGCTCTGGCCTGCATTCTTGATTCCTGCCCCATTACCTGATGGTTTCACTAGCTTGTCTGAAACTTTCCTGAACCATGGCTCTTCCAGTGTGTCCTGGGTTCAGCAGTAGCAGTCAATTTTTCTCCTTCTTGGTAGCTGGTGCAGTGCTGTCTTTTGACTTCCAGCCTGGGAACAGTGCTGGTGATACCGATGTTTTCGGTTGTTGCTAAGTGATGTTTACCCTGACCAAGGACTTTGTGAGGCTCATGCTCTGCCAGTGAGGAGGGGAAGCCAGGGGGAAGCAGAGACGGGGCGCCTGACCCAGGCTAGCCAAGGAGGTATTCCATACCACAGCACGTCATGCTCGGAGTGGGGGGTAACTGGGAGTTACCCGGAAGGACATGGGCTTCTGGGTCGGACTCGTTTCTTGGCTGGTGGTATCGTATTCTCTTCCCTTGTTATTTTCTCTTATCATTGTTGTTGGTGGTGGTAGCGGTGGTGATTTGTGTTGTACATTGGTTGCTGGACTGTTCTTGTCTCAACCCGTGGGAGTTGCAGTCTTTTGATCCTCCTCTCCATCCCTCTGGGAGCGGGGAAGGGGAGAGCCCAGGGAGAGGGGGGGGGGGTTAGATTGCTCTCAGCCTGGCATCACTCACTGGGAGTGAGCGAACAAGCTGTTTGGCTAGGGTTTAAACCACCACACAGTGTTAGAGCAGTAGGCACATTATAAACATAACTAATTGTCTGCTAAGCTGGGTGCACTGTCTTAGGGGTAAATAGAGAAATGTTATCACTTCCTGTGTGACTGGGAACTTGTGATCTGGATAAATATCTAAAGAAAAACCCATGATCGTAAGGATTGTTCCAGCTAAGAGAAATTAATGTTTTCTGAAATGAGGCTTCTCTAGTGCAATCCCATATAATTGCAAAGAAAGTACAAAGCCCTCTCCGTCTTCACACAACAAGAACTGCAGAAAAGGCATGGCCTCTGTTTACAGCTCAAGTTTATTTTCCATTAAACACTTAGTATAAAAGCTCTTTTTCCCTTTTCTCTCTGCTTTTCTCAGAGGCACATTCCTGGCCCTTGTTATGTCAGTGTTGTTGGCTTTTTCCTTGCCCCATCTGTCTCTTCTTTGATCTTTTTGTCTCTCTCTTACAGACACCCAACTGATCACAAAACAATGGCCAATGAAACCCTTCCACCCATGTGTCTTGCAGGTGCCCTGGTTTTGGACAGTGACATCTGCTAATATTTGGAAGCAAGGCTACAGTAGTTTTGGCTGTGTGGTCCTGTAATGAACTTAACTGTTTTTTACAGCTGAGGGTTATAAGGGCAATGTTCACCACGATTTAGAGATATTTTACTCCATGTAGTAATAAAACTGTTGATGAGAAATTGGACTGTTTCTCAGCAGCATTGAGAAACACTGAAAGTATAGCACTTGAGGCTGTACTAGAGAACAAAGGTCCTTTCATCTTCTGGTTACAGTCTCTGTGCTTCATCTACTTATGAACTTGATGCTCTTCCTCAAAGCTGAAGACTCAGAAGTCTGAAAAAATGTGCTTAATGCATTTAAGCATTACCATACTTCTTACACTCATTACTTCAGTTCTCGGGAAAGTTACAAAATTAATCGTCCTGGGAGCTATCACAAGTAAAATCAAGCATATGATTGGGAAAAGCCAGCAGGGATTCACCAGGGACAAATCATGCTTGACAAACCTGATCGCCTTCTATGTTAAAGTTACCTGCTCAGTTGATGTGAATATTACCTACCTGGATTTCTCCAAGGCTTTTGATGCAGTTTTCCACAGTCTCCCTCTAGAGAAACTGATATGTCATAGTCTAGACAAGTGATCAGTGCAGTGCTTAGGGACTGGCTGACCAGCCGCACCCAGAGGGTGGTGGTGAATAGCTCCTTCTCAAACTGGCAACCTAGCACTAGTGGGGTACCCCCAGGGCTTGATCTTTGGCCCAATGCTGCCTCGTATCTTCATAAATTATCTGGAAGATGGGATCCAGTGTACCCTGAGCAAGTTTGCTGATGATAACAAACTGAGTGGGGAAGTGGACACTTTGGAAGGTAGAGCCACCCTGCAGGAAGACCTGGGTAGTCTGTAAGAGTGGGATAACAAGAACCTTATGAAATTAAACAAGGACAAGTGTAAGGACTTGCACCTGGGAAAACACAAACCCAAGAGTGTAGTGCAGGCTGGGATCTACCCAGCTACAGATCAGGTCTGTGGAAAGGGACCTGGGAGTCCTGGAGGACAGGCAGCTCAATGTGAGCCAACAGTGTTGCAAAGAAAGGTAACAGAATGCTGGGTTAGATCAACAAGGGCATCACCAGCAAGGTGAAGGAGCCATTATCCCACTCAGTGCTGGTCACGCCACACCTGGAATACTGTGTCCAATTTTGGCCCCTGCTATACAAAAAAAAGGTGTGGACAAGATGGAGAGGGTCCAGAGAAAAGCCACAAAGATGATCAAAGAGCTGGGAAAGCTGATATATGAGGAAAGGCTGAGAGAACTGGGTTTGTTTGGCCTTGAGAAAAGAAGGCTTAGGGGAGAGTTTATCTGCATGTTCCAGTGCTTAAAGGGTGGCTACAAGGATGGAAACTCCTTTTTTACAGGAAGTCATATGGAAAAGATGAGGGCTAATAGGTACAAATTACTCCTGGGAAGATTCTGGTTGATCACAAGAGGAAAATTTTTCACAATGAGAATAATCAGCATTGGAATAATCTTCTCAGGGAAGTGGTGGATTCCCCAATGTTGGATACTTTTAAGGTTCAGCTGGACAGGGTGCTAGACTGTGCTTTTGCCAAGAAAGGTTGGACCAGATGATCTTTGAGGTCCCTTCTGACCTGGTATTCTATGATTCATTGCAAAGTTATATTTAATTGCCTAAGTATGAGTTGTCTGAGAAAATAATACCTAGGTGTCATATGTTGTCATCAGCACTGCTTCTTATAGGTAGCTCTTGAAGTTTATCCAGTGAATTACGGAACCATGGAAGTGCTGGCTAGAACTTCTGAAGGTCTCCAGTCCAACCTCCTACTTGTAGCAGAACTATTGCTGAAGTTAATGCACATCAGCTACAGATTTGTCTACTGAGCCTTAAAAAGTGTCAAGGGTAGAGAAATCTCAGTCTCCCTGGGCAGCCTTTTCCAGTCATGCACTGCTCTCCTCCTGGTGAAGCTTTTCCTAAGTTCCTGCCCAGTGCACAGGCACGTCTCCCCTGTGACTACCCTACCTTCCCAGGTGCCCTTGCATAATAGCTATTATATCTACACCCTGCACCAAAACTGCTTCCAGAAAGAAAAAAAGATGGGTCATTGTCATAGGGGACTCTCCTGAGGGGAACAGAAAACCCGACATGCAGACCAGACCTACTTTTTAGGAAAAATTTCTTCACCAGAAGGGTTGTAAAACATTGGAACAGGCTGCCCAGGAAAGTGATGGAGTCACCATCCCTGGAGGCATTTAAAAGGCATGTAGGTGTGGTGCTTAGGGACATGGCAGACTTGGCAGTGTTAGGTTTATGGTTGGACTTGATCTTAAAGGACTCTTCCAACCTAGATGATCCTATGATTCTAAAAATACCTCTAAGGTCCAGCCTGAGCCTTCCAAGGTGTAGTTTGTACCTCTTATACCATCTGCCACTATAAAGAAGAGTTTGACTCTGATCTTTATAACTCTCCTTCAAATAGTAGTGTGCAACTGTTAGATTGTCTTTAAGTCTTCCAGGATAAACAAGCCAGTTTCCCTGATCTGTCCCTGTATAACTTGCAGTCTTGGGCCTTGACCATCTTGGTCAGCCTTCTGCTGATTTCTCTTCAGTTTTGCAGTATCCCTTTTGAACTGGGAGTCCCCAGACTGGACAGCATACCAAATGCAACCTGACCAGTGCTGAGTAGGGAGAAAAATAACATTTTGCCCCCATCTGTTTGCCGTAATCTTTCCCAGGTAGACCAATATGAGAGTTGCTTTACACACTTGGTCCATATTCAACATGGTGTTCACTGTGGTGCCCATGTGGCTTTCAGTGTTGGCCTCAGGAGGATGCTGCTTATTCCCAACTGCCAACCAGCCACCATGCCAATGATCATTACCTCTTAAGCCTCATAGTTCAGCCAGTTTCCAGCTCAGCAGTCTGTTTGCCAACGTCAGAAGCCTATTCAATAGTTGATTACTCTTTTTCTTGTCTATTTGAATAACACTTTAGTAATTGCACCATCTGTATTAATTCCAGTTGTGGATTAAGTAATTTGACTGCTATGTACGGGTAGTTTTTGCAAAGTTTCTCACTGGGGTAACTGAGGAGTAACCCACATGTGACAGTGTTCTGTTAACTTCTAAAATATGGATATGAAATGGTTACCTAACTCCAATAGTCATGACTGAAGAAAGTAAGGAATAAAGGGAAGTCTTGTCTGAAGCTCACTGCAGTCTTCTGTGGAAGCATCCTCAAGTTTAAGTTTTCTGTAGTAAAAATCAGCAAAGTGCTCAAAGACAAGGTATACAAAAGCATTGCCAATACTAAAAGTGTTGCAGCACTAAGACAAATTAGTAATCTGAAAAGAGAGTTCGTATTCCGTGTACAAAGAGCATACTGCAATCACCAAAATTGAGACTTATTCACTTCCTCAAAACAGAAAATTCAGTCTGCTAATAACCAGGTTTTTCTTTGGACTAGCCTAGCATCCAGTATTTTCATCCAAGAATATTTAGCTGATTCTTTCTTTCCATCTAAGTTTGAAAGTTTCAGCAGGCTTAGGTTTCTTAATTGCGACTAAAGCACTCCTGACATTCATTTGATTGTATAAGAACCATATCTTTGATTGGAAAGAGCGAAAGAAAACCCAGAGATGATGAAGATTTCAAAATATCTTTTTCAGATAAGAGCTTTAATCCCACCGAGAGCTGATTTCTCATGTACAAAGAGAGTGACAGAAGTAAATCTGTACTCCAGTAACCTTCTACAAGCTCAGTGCTTAGGGGTGTTCTGTGTATTGGGCTTTTAGGCCAAACTCAGGGTATTTTAGGACACAACTGGTTTTATTATTTTCTGGTTTAGCAAATTTGAGTTCTTCTGGAGTGCATGTTTTTCAAAATGATTCAAGCTAGAAAATTTCCCTTATAGTGAGAGATTGAAGAAAAAGTTAATGGATTGCTTACTCAGTCTTACTTAAGTAAGAAAATTATTTTTTCTAAGAGTAGATGACTTCACATTTCTAACAGCAGAGGGAGATTTCAGCTCTGGAATCCAAAACCAGACAAAATTATGCTGAAAATATGGTGCATGTTTTTAATAGCATGAGCATCCAAAAGTCAAGAATGAAGGTGTTTTCAACCACTGCACATTAGCAGAAGTGGGTAGGGCCAGGTGAAGGAATCACTAGCAGAGATGTTGGCTTGAACCTTGCAGCAAATCAAGCTAAAAAGACAGTTGCTGACAGATCTTGCTGCCCAACTTTCCTGCCGCTGTGTTCTCTTGTCCTTCCTTTTGCTTCCCAGCAAACAGGTTCTCTCCTGCCAGTTCCAGTTCCTGCCCTTTATCCTCCTTGCATTGCTTCTTTGCCAGCACCATCCTTTGGTTCTGGTCTGGCTTTGCCCCCTCATCTTCTACACTCCCAGTAACTCCATGGCTGACTCAGGCAATGCTGTTGGCTTTTATTTGTTTAGGTGCTACCCAGTAATGCTCCTCCAGCTGTGGTTCGAAATGTCTCACCAGGCAGCCACACACCTTGATGGCAGGAACAGGCAGCCCAGAGGATCACAAAGAAGCTCTTTGCTGTCCATCTAAAGGCACAGAACAGTCCTAATGACAGGATTTAAACTGCATCAGCACTTCTACCTCTTTTCTAGCACTAGTTTTAGACCACATCTGAACTCTGTGCAGAAAACAGATTATGGGTACTGTGTATTTCAGATAGCAATGGTATCTGTGACTGAAAATCAAGGGAGGTCATTTAGGGTTATTGCTATTTTTTCCAGCTGTCCATGGCCATTTAAGAAAACTCCACAAAATTACCTTCAAGAAATCTATTTGTGGAAGAGAGGAGCATCCAAGCACAGAAACACAACATGTTCAGACATATCTAGTGTAATGAAATAATTTTTTGTTCCTCTTTTGTTTTAAACAGTGGCATTGAAATTAAATGGATACATAAAAAAAAACAAAACAGTATCCTCCATGAGGTTTCAGCTTTGATAACCACATTACAAAATCCAGGTCTATCAGCATATGGGGACATCTGACACATCTTCAGCATTTCCACTGTCTTTTTGGACAAAAACCCAAAGAGTTAGGACCTGGCAAAACAAATACATGACTAAAAATGTGTGTGTTATTAGCACAAGAGTGCTTTTGGCAGGCATGTTTTAGTATGCTTGCTCTTAACATTTTACTTGCTCTTTGCTGCTGTAAACAAATCTGAAGGGGGCAGAAGATTTAGGAGCTAACTAATGAGTGTGAATGCTATAGAAAGGAAATGAAGATGAATGGCTATTGACCCTGTTCTTGCTTATTAGGCAGCAATTAATTTTTCAACTGTGATAAAACCACTTCAGCGTATCAGATCCCTGTGGTGGAATTAGTCAATACTTGGGGGCCTGTTTTTCCCAGTAATGCCCACAGGGCAAGCTTTTTCCAGCCATCCTTGAGCCTTGTTTGGCTCTCTCCATCTCAGATTCCTCTGCAGTGGCCTTAGGATCAGCCTTTCCCTTAATTGCCCATTTGGTGACACTGAAGGATGTTGGCACTTTTGTTGGCTCTGCTTGATTTTGAAATAGAGAAAGTGGAAGGCTAGGTCTTGGAGCCAAAACTCTATGAAAAGTGGATTTTCACCTCCAGGACAGCATTACAACTGATTTCCACTATATAATGGAGGGTGATTATAACACTGTGCATGCTTTGTCTGGAGCTGATTCTCCAGCTGTTGAAACAGTATCTTTTTACATTAAATTAAATTAAACTGTAGCCAGCATCAACATCAAGCTCCAAAAATGTTGTGCTTAAATCTTTTAGGCCAGATGCTGATCTCAGAAACGCTGGTGTGAATCTAGAGGAGCTCCAGTTTTATGTTAATGTATGTGAGATCAAGGAGCTGATTTGAGCTAGTGATCTGATTTCACAGGTGTGCCTTACTTTAAGATGCCATCAAACTAACTTCTCCCCCTCACTCTCAAACTGTTGAAGACTAAAGACAAATATTACTGGTAAACAAAAATTAAAAAAAATCAAGGGGAAAAAAGGTTCCCTTTCTTTCTCAGTTAGATTCTAGTCAAGAAAAAACAATTTCTGGGATATTTCCTTTCATCAGTTACAGCAAACTGAAACTAAGCAGGCAGAGTACAATTAAAAAATGCGTCTCTTAAGCAGAAAATCATTTGCACAAGTTTTGTGGTAGGAAGTTTAAGAACTGCGTTCTGTTCACTCTCTCTGTCTTTTTTTTTTCCCCCCATCATGTGTAAATCTTCAGTTTTTATTAAAGCCAACTTATAGAAAGTTCGTTCCATTGCACTTCCTGATATCTTAGCCTGGATTTGCTATGAAAATTCCTTGGGGGGCTTGGTAAGAAACTGTGGTTTTGATGTTGTGGTTTTTTTTTGTTTTGTTATTTTTTTTAAATGCCAAACACTCAGCAGTTGAGGGGAGGGGAATAAAATTAAAACAGAATTCCTTAAACTGAAAAAAGTGCATATGTGGCTGGGAGGAGTGGGGGGCTCTTTTTTATACCCCTATACATCAAAAATAGCTGAAGGGAATTTTCCAAGAATTTCCACATACCATGCACAGTTCATCCCTGGACTGGGACAAAGCATGGAAAGGTTCATTTTCTGAAGGAGAATTGGAGTTTTGGATAATATGTGAAAGGGGAGAGTGACAATAGAAATCTGCCATGAACAGAACTTTTGCATCCTACACTGAATGAAATAGTGCCTTAGGTATTAAGTATTTTTTCAGTCCTCTATAGCATTTAAAGTGAAGTGTCAAGGAGGCATTGTGCCTCTCTCCCACCATCTGTGTTAACACCCAGCCTGGAGCTCCCACAGCCATGGCTTGGCATGACTGCAGGCAAGGCGAGTTCCAGTGTGTCCCAGCTACTAGAGCCATCCTGAGGAGGCACATCTGAAGCATGATGCAGCAGCATGAACAGATAGGGTCACAGCCTTGCTGTGCATTCATCACCCAAGCTATAGTTTACTGGTCAAGAGTCTCACTCTTTTATTGCTGTCCAGTATCACATTTGGGTGTTACATGTGAAGATAGTGATTATCCTAAGTGATCACCACCTTTTGCAACAGGCCATTAGAGCTTTGCTGCCAGTTTACCCAGGCATGGTGAAAAGAGCATGAATCCCAAGCACAAAACAGTACTGGACTAAGAAAAGTACAGTAATCTGTCCTCTGCCTTAAAACAAACTGATCCACTTCAGTGGGGGGTTCCTTGTAGAAGAAAATCTCCCATTTTCCTGCTAGGGCAAGGTTTTCATCAGTACATATACATAATTACTTAATGTAATTATGTATTTATGCACTAACTTTTCCATTTTCTGTCATTTCAGTAAAAACAAGCAAACAATAGAATCACTTAAGCCTTTAGTGTTTATATTTTAGCAACACTTTTAAACAAGCTCCAGCATGTTGCAAGACAGCTTCATATTTTGCCTCGATGATTTGGTTTACCTCTTAAACAGTGAGATTCTTCTCTTTTTCAAAATACAAAGAAAAGAGGAGCTCATCCTCCGTCCTCATTCCTGTCCACCTCAAAATCTTTTCTTATCTTTTAATTTCGCAGCATGATATGAAATACATCAGATTTTTATCCACCAGCATGGTCTTACTGGTTTTAGCATGAATTATGCTTTACAGGTTTGTATGTATAAATAGCAACACTGAAACCAAACTGGTTTCTGAGCCAAAACCCCTTAAGCAACAGAATGAATATGGTGGTCATAAAGCAGTCTAGGATAATGTGGTGTTAGAAATACAAGCCCAAGTGTCCTTCCATATGCATTAAAATAAATGAACCCCAAACTCATCTATACTGTTTTATTACCCTTCTAGTAGTGCCATACATAGATACCTTGACTAACCTCATTCCTGTTTTGTAAAGGTTCATGTGCCAAGAATTGCTGGCCAAGAGTAAATTCTGCAGAGCAGCTTACCCTCATTTGCAGGGAATACCCAGCTAAGTAGTGATCCAAATGATTCAAGTGCAAACGTGAATGACTCTGCCCAGGACCAGTTCTCTGTTTGCAATATTATTTTGCAAATGCTCAGCTGTTGTGTATTTTCATATAGGTTCCTTCTTGCCTGGGATAAATAAACACAACAGCAAGCTCCAGATGTAATAAAAGACCCAGACTGAAGAATGAGACCACACGTAAAATAAACTCTAACAGTAAGTAACATGTCATGGTAGTATTTATTCTTCAAATGTTTATTATTTATTTGTATTGTAGGAGTGCTTAAAGGCCAGGGCTACTTTGTGCTAACTATTATGTAAGCTTAATAAAAAGCCTAAGCACCAAGGGCGGGCCTGTCTGCCTCTACGTTTACATTTACTGGTTTTATAACACTCATTTGACTTTGGAATATCAAAGCTTTAGAAGAAATCTCATCCACCTCCCTTCCTTTCAGACATGAAATCCCAAGAGCTCCAATTCAGATCTTCTCCTGTATATTTATTGCTTACTAAATGAAATACAGGAAAGGATTGTAATTCAGACTGCAAAATTCTACCTTCAAAAGCTAGGAAATGCCAGATTAAATATGTAATAGCAATTCAGTCCTCTTAGGTATTATATACATTCTGATAAAAGACCCAACTTTTCCTTTCCCCTGGCAACTTTGACTCATTCAGTGCTGGCAAATGAATCATGGCTTAATATTCTCTTTTATTCAGGTGGTTGAGTGTATGTTATGCACCTCTTTTGCTGTGCGCTAGACTGTCCTGGGCGGAAATTAAACGTTTTGATTCTTAGTTTTCTGTGGTGCTCTCTGTTGGTGTATTTGAGGGCTTCATGAACATTTCTAGGTTTTTCTTCAGAAAATCCACGGGGGTGATTCTGTTTCTATATTACAGGCAAAAAAACGATGCAGGGGCTGGAACACATCTTACCAGATGGTGTCATGGGTGGTTGCTTACTTCAGAGGAATAGAGAGACTGTGGAAACTGAGGTAGCTTTTGAGGATCTGGAGGCAAGTGCGCCCTCAGAACACAGTCTTCTTGCTGTTCCCTGAAGCCTCTTCAACAGACTTCTCAAATCCCAACTCTTGACTATTCACTGTTCCTGTTTGCTTCCTGAATCTTCCTTCCTCAGGCATTTCATCACAATTTAAGCATCTTCAGTTTTTAGGATTACCTCTCTGAGCTCACAGCCCAGGTGACAAATCACCATCCTCATCACCCAATCTCTCCCTCTCCCATTGTCATGGATGTGCTTGACATCTGCAGGAAATAATATGACTGGGATTTTGACAGGAGGGCTCCAGTGCCTCAAGGGCTAGACCAGATTTCCTGTAGTGCTTTTAAAAACCAAGGTCCAGAATTGAAAGTGCATTTCATAGGCATCCAGCTAACACTCCAGGCCAGGAATGTCCTTCTTGCAGATATACTTTCCTCCTTGTAAAATTCACACCATTTCTGAGGGATATCTGAGGACAAACTGCCAAGGGATCTTCTTTACTCTTCACCATTGTAAAAGAAATAATTTTCTTGCCCTAAAAACTGCTTTACACAATTTGCTATTCCGATTCCAAGTTCTAGGGAAAAAAAGGCAGCTTCCTAGATTATTGCATCATCATCTGTGCTTGTGAGTGTTTTCGGTATTTGATGATCTGTGGGTGCTGCTCTAAGATTCACGTATTTCCTAAAGCCATTTCCACAATAAGAAATACTGACTGTCAGGGAAGTGTTCAATGCCCCCTGGGCATGCTGTAGATCTAGTTACAGTTCAGCTCTAACACAGTTTTTTTTTACCTAGGAAATCCTCAGCACAACCAAGTTGCAGATGAAAATAACATTGCAGTAGAGCTGCATTTGTACCAAGGCTCGAAGTGCTACGTGTGTCTTCTGCTGGACAGACTGGCTCAACAATGCTTTGTAATACATGTAATAATATACGTCAAAAAGAGCACTGAAAGAAATACAAATCTTGAGGAGCACCCCAGGTCTTCGTGCAAGTCCTTGTTAAAGGTGCATGAAGACCAAGTGGCACCTTAAGCAAAAGTGAGGGGATGAACCAACAGCTGGCTCTGGTTGTGTTTGCCCCGAGGTGGCTTCCTCTGCTTCTCAGTGCTTGCTGGGTGCTGCCTCAGGGACATGGCTCCAGGCAGCATCATGGGCTGGCCAAAGCAGCAAGAGGGCTCACATTGAGTCTGTAAGCGTTTAACAGATAGTCTCTGAAGTGCACTCTGTGCATTTGGAAAGTGTTTGACAAAGATCCCTGAAGCCTCAGCTCTGCTCTGGATTAGGGGCTGTTGCTGTAGAAGGAATGTACTTTTAGAAAGACGTAGCTGACCCAAGAAATTCAGCATGATGAGTTAGTGCATTTGTCAGATTTCCTTTGATTACAATTGCTAAAGGTGAAAATAATATGACTTGAATTTGCTGGGTTCACTTAGATTTATTGGGTTCAGTTATATTTGCTGTGCTAAAAACTTTTGAAACCAGTTGTGATGTAGGATTTTGTATGAACAGCCAAGAGCCTACAGGTCCCTTGGATCCTGTGTGCTCTTCCTTCCCAGATCACTGTGCAGATCAAGCCAGTGCATTGTGTTGCTTGCACATCGCATCCAGCATCTGATGTCCCACACCAACAAAGCATGAGTAAATTCCCACACAGGAGAAACTTCAGAGTTGCTTCAGAGCAGCTGGGTTTTCAAACCCCATGGCTGGCTTCTCCTGTTATTTTTGTCTTTGAGTGCCCAGGCCTTACTGTGGCTCCGGGCCGCATGCGGGCCCTCTCCGAGCTGCCCTAGCTTGTGACAGCAGAGGGCAGCAACAGACAAAGAAGATAGTTTCATAAAGCGGGTCAAGTTCCACTTCCTGACATTTGCTTTGTGGATAAAGTTGCTGCAAAAATCGCTTGTGGCTCCTCTTCCTGCTCCCAGGCTGACAGGCAGTGTGCTGGCAGCCGGCTTGGGTGCTGTGCCAGCGGCTCGTGTCATCCCTGGCAGGACAGTGCTCTTTGCAGGGCCCCATCGAGCAGGAATATGGCCTTGCGTGGCTGTGCCTCAGCGACTGCGTTAGAATGGGAATCATGCTGATTTCAGAGACTTTGCCCAGATACAAGAGTGCCATATGGCGTTTTATCATGCTCATGTTGAAAAGCTGCAAAAATCTGAAATTAGCTATGGTTAGCTTTCACCACACAGCAAAAAGTATCACTTGCTTTAACGGTGAATAAATAATTTCTTATATAATGATGAGAGCTGCTGGGTTGCATTCCTTTTCTCCTTTGCTGTGCAATCTATGAAGAGAGATGTACATTTGGAAAATGTTTTGTACTGAAGAACAAAGAAGGAGGGCAACTATGTGATTTCTAACACATATTTTCCTCTACAGACTCAAAGAAATAGATTTTTTTGCTTGCTTTGCTAGTGGTTAGATAAACAAAACCCGGGGGAATGCAACTTCCCCTTCACTCTCCTGCCAATAAGCACCTGAAACAGGTTATGTGAGCGCAGTGTGGAAACTCAGCTGCTGGTATCCTCTGGGGTGACAGCACTAACAAAATGGGCAGATGAATTTCCTGGAGGTGAGTGTAGCTGCCCACAAGTGTAAGAACTGAAACTGCCATCACAGCTGGTCTTCATGCTACCTGTCGCATGTAGGCATGTTGTTACCATGTTCAAGCACCATGCTGGTAAGCTGTAAATAGCAGCGTGTATGACTTCAGGCAGGTGCAGGTCAGCTCTGGCATGAGCAAGTGCAGTGAGGTGGTTCCTCTGTCCCCTGCAGCAACAGCAGCAATGTCCAACTTATACACTGTCTTCAGAAACTGTCTCGTTATCTGGAAGGTGAGTGGCCTTAAACTCTTCACATTAAGCTTGCCTGATCAGATGAATTATTTCCGCGCTGAACAAACATTTGCAAAATTCAGCATAGTCTTCATGTTAGAGAGAATTCTTACACCAACAATAATTTTAGATGTTCCCTCCTGTCTATAATGGAAATTAGAGTTGGGTTTATGGGCTTCTAAAATCTCTGCTCCTACAGTGTAGGGACAGAGATGCTTAAAGAAACATGGTAGGTGGTTCAGACAGATTTGAGAACTGCACATGGGGGATCGATAGAGGAGATAGAGGATGAAAAACAGTCTGAAGCGACCTTCACTTTCCATAAATATATGTCCAGAAAGAAGAGAGCACTTTTGACCCGTTTATGGTTTTACTTTCCTGTTAATATTGTAAACTGGGACAGAGCACTGTTGTGTAAGCATGTAGCAAAGTGAAGCTGGCTGGTCTAGTTTCACTGAAACTCGGAAATTCATCCTAGCTCAGATTCTTATTGATCAGGTACTGCTAAACATTGCTTCTTCTAAGGAACCACAAGCATGCTATAGTACAGGTTTTATTTTTCACAGCTGCCATTGAGCAGCGTGCCTCTCTGCTGAGCATGGAAACAAACCCTGGCATTTCTTCCTGCTATCACCAGTGGGCAAAGTGATAAGATAGTACTCAGCATGACAGAGCACATTTTGATGGTATGCAGCAAATGAGACAGACCTCCAGTTTTATCTGGTGAAACTGTTCCTATGTAATGTACTCCTAACACTTGCTTATTTTTGTTTAAACACCTTCAGTTTGCACCTTCTTCCACATTAATTCTGTATTTCACTATTAAATGAAATTCTTTGATAAAATTAATTGTATTCAGTGCTGCTATAACCTGAGAGCTACAAAATATAGAGCAGGGTCAGTTTGTGTCTAATAGGTCTTCTAATTTGTTTTTCAACTCAGTGAGAGCAGGATTTGGGCCTGAAGTACAGGGCAGGCTCTATGTTGAAGTAAAGCAACCACAATCTCCTCATAAACAGGCCGCTATTGGAGCTGTGGTCACTTACATTCCACGGTAATGAGCACTGTACAAAGGTCTCCAGTGAATGCATCTTAACTTCAAGAGACAAAGATAATGAAATGCTGAGTGACTTAGTTTAGACCCGTATATACCCGTTTAGACCCGTATATACCCGTTTAGACCCGTAATACCATTGAGTGTTGTGGACCAGACAAGTGCCTTCCCAACCTAGCAGAATTGCTACTGGCACTGAGGGGACAGTCATGCACAGCAACCTTTTACCCCTTTCTCTTCCTAGAAAACTGTACATAAAAGTCTGCTAACAAATGCTGATATTTTTTCGAATTCAATATTGCTCTCCAGTGAGAACTTTCAAGTGGATTTTAGAAGCACTTCGTCTTCCAAGGGGAAAAAAGCCCAACTGCAGTGTTATTGACCAAAACCCACGTAGTGGAAGCATGCTTCACTTTAAATTATTCATTGTAGTTGTGATTTTCCAAGATCTCTAGGATATAAAATAAACAGTAGAAATTAAATATAATTTTTAATTAGAAAATAAATTCTAACATTAAAGGTTTTAACATAAGCTAATAGAAAATGTTTTATTCCTTTATCTTAGTAAAGAGTGAATAATAAATTCACTTCTTATAAATTTGATAACAAATTTGTGGGTTAAATTACATATCTGGTGAACAAACCACATGTATAGAGTGAGGGTGAAAATTTCATTTCTTGTCTCAGGCCTGTACTGAACAGATGAATTTTCACAGAATTTAACTCTTTCTAATATTCTGTAGAAATCCATGAAAAATACTGCAGGATGTATTTTGCCAAACTGCCATATTTCTCTGTTGATATTTTCTTAATTTTTTTCATCCCTGTTTCCTTCTTGGTGTATTGCTGCGGAGTGAAAGCCCTTACATGCTTGTTGGTGAGCTGGAAGAAGTGCAGTCAGTATACCTCTGCCTTTAGGCATAACACTCTAACATCATCCCATACAATTAACGACTTACAAAATGTTTCTTTCTCTCACTGTTCATGGCACATATTATAGATTACTTGCTGAAATTTGTCTTCTCACCTAGGGCAGGAATCTGCTGCTTGGTACATTTCCAGATCATGTCACCCAGGCATCAAGATAGACTTACACCCCTTAGCACAAAACATCCTTTTCCCCACCTGGAATTTCACAGTGATTGATTTCCTACAAAGCACCTCACTCCAAAGTGAATTAAGAATTGGACTCTCCTCCTTCCTGCTTCAGGAACCATTTTAATAGACAAATTGTGCTAAGCTGAGCTTCTCCCAAAAGTGTCACGCTGAGACTACTGAGACTACAGCACTGTGGAGGTGCAGCCATGAGTTCTAGTTTTAATCCTTTACTCACTCCCATACTCTTAGTAGATGTTGGGACAACATCTTTAAGCATTCCTTCATTCTGACATTTCCCACAACTAACATTTACTCAGTAACCCCTTTTTGCTTTCCTCCTACTTCTGTGCAGGCTGTTTTCAGAAGTGGCCAGTGAGTCTTATAGATGTCGATCAACAGCTCTGAAAACCAGGTCATAATTCACTTCTAATACCCCCTTCCTAAGCAAGGCTGAAAAGCCTCTTTCCCTATGCTAGCCTCACTTGCCCAGTCACTATTCTTTTTCCAGAGCTATAATCTGTCTCCTGGCAAGTTAAGTTGATTTTCACAATAAAACTGACCCAGTGTTGTTTTAGTTTTTGTTTTGGTTTTAGTTTTATTCCCTGCAGTCTCTTAACATCAGGAGAACAGAAGTTTCCAAATATTTGTCAGAGAAGCACATTCTCCTTATAACTATTTATCTAAGAAAAATGAATTAACTCTCCTAGATTTATTTTGTTAATGGTGCCTAGATACAGTGCTGTTTGGTACACTGGAAATTAACCTAAATAGAGCTGTCCTGGAGAATTCATTTGGAAAATAACTTAATACTACAAAGCTTTAGAGATGAAGATGTAACTTTGTCTTCATAAATATTTCTTAATGGGCTGTATTTCAAGTACAAAGCATTTTTTATTTAAGCTAAGACTTTTATGCTGCATTTCTGTCTTGTCTTTTTGTTTCAAAGCAAACAGAAAATGGTTGAATAAAACTTTACAGTGGGAACTGTTCAATTATTCAATGCAATTTTTTATGCTAACAGATAAAGGGAATTCGAAGTTTAAGAACATGTGAAGATGGCAAGGGAGGGGCAATTAGTATGACAGTCTGGCATATGGGATATATATGCAATACTTGAAAAGCATTCCCAAAACATCAGTATTACAAAATTTGGCATTGTTTTTTGGCCCAGATGCCTGACCAGTAGTAAGAGTCTCAGGAGATATTCCTCTTGAGGTGAGCAGACGGTGTGGGATCTAGATACCTTCTCTGATGCAGAACTTACAAACTGAGCATGGAACACATCAAACAGGGGAATACTTCGTTACTCAGAAAAGTTCCTGATCTGATCAACCAGTGATGGAAACTCACCTGGGCTGCTCTGTTTGGAGCCTGAACTGTTGACCTACCTTTTGCTATGATACCTTTCTTTGTTCCAGCAGACATCAGTATGGACCTTTCCAGCGTTCTCACTTGTCATTCCTGTGTACCCATTTTCATGTACATGCTTGCTTACGATTTATAGCTTTTGTGACACAAGTATTTCTAAAGTAAGTTTTTATTTCAACAGCCTGAGATCAGCAAGGATCTAGACAAAATAGGTTATCTGCATGCCCAGCCACATTTTTCTTGAAACATTTGGATTAAAGTTCCTTGGCCATGGAAATCTGTTCAGTAAAGGCTCTGCCTAGGTGATCTTGCAGCTAGTCACCATTGTACCAGTGCACAATTTCTTCCTTTCTGTCCTCCCTCTTTGTCTGTTCCATGGGAACAGGAAAGTATCAGAATTTTGTGAAGCTCCATTACTGACTTAGTACTGGGTTATGTCATTTTTCTTGGCATTTCTTGGGTGTTATAGAACAGCCTGGAGCTATTTCACAATCAGCATCATCTAAAAAAACCTGACTGTAGAAATACATTGACATTCACAAATCAATCACAGCTAGCTCTTAATCCTAAAGCTCTCTATCAGCATTTTTACCAGATGACATGCTGCATCTGTTTGTGTCTGGTGTGTCTTCACTGCT
The DNA here is from genome assembly GCF_028554395.1 of Pezoporus wallicus. NCBI lineage: Eukaryota > Metazoa > Chordata > Aves > Psittaciformes > Psittacidae > Pezoporus > Pezoporus wallicus. The sequence goes on from NW_026635251.1 coordinate 182,800, forward strand.
TTCGTTCTTTGGTATTTCTCACTTTTTTTGTGGACACCTGAAACTCTTCAGAAGAGCCATGAGTTTCCCTCAGGCAACTGATGCTTGCTTTGTGCTTTTGGGGGAATGCTGACACGTGCCTAGTTTTGGCAAACTGCTGTTGTTTCAGCTGCCTGTTTTTGAAGAGGGGTTTCATGGCTTCTAGAAGTTCTTGCAGTTATTAGAATTATATCAGTGGTGACTCCTATAATGAGACCTCTTTCCCTATTTTCAAATCCCATCCACTCTTATATGAGCAGATTTGACTCGAGGGGCTGAGTGTTGAGGGTTACAAGCATTGTTTTGTATATTTTATAGTCAACAGTGCACAGTTCAGTGCTGAGGCAGTCGGTTTTGGATATCCCCTCAACTGGATTGTTTAATCCAGTGCGCCTTAAATTCCACTGACGCAAAATGGGAGTACAAGGTTTGCCATCTGTTGCTCTGTCAGCATCTCAAAGAAATCATAAACTAGAAAGAGAAAACCATTAGGAAAAGGTACTTTCCCTGCATTAAAATATGCGCAATTCACATTGTGTTTTGCGATAAAACCAGATTTTTTATCAATGTACTGAAAAATCTAAAGATTAAATATTAAATATTGAAATTTCTCTTTTTTGCTTCTCTCTCAAAATATGTACTATGTTTTACTTTGTTCTACCAAAAAGGCCACAGAGCTGGGGATCAATGTGCTCTTTGGGACGCAAGACTGTTGTTTTGTGGAGTAAAACACTGGGGCAATTCACAAGCATTTAAACGAAGCTCTTTGGCTCCACATGGCATTCCAGTGCAGGCAGTGAGCTGTGGGGAGCTTACCAGGTAATTCATACCCAAAAGAATTCAAAAGGGAGGCAGAAAAAGCTATTTCTCTGAGGAGCAGAAGTTCTAATCCCAAAATAAAAGAAAGAAACTATGCAAACAGGATTTGCCTGTAAGAAAATCACATGCCTTGGGTCTGCTATGATGTTTGTCCCATGGCCCATCTACATTATAAGGCAGTGTAATGCTCAGATTATGGCATGCATTCATAGGCCTTTTCAAATACTCAAATGTCCTCAATGCTGTAACAATGAGACAACTGCACAGGCATACCTCTCACACTGTTCCATGTCATTTAGGTGAAGCTAATCCTTTTACAGTCAAGATTGTAAACAGCTGCCAACCAAAACCCTGATTTAGGTACCAACATTTCATTCCTAATGGCATCCTAATCCATGACTGGGCTTCTTTAGCAATACTGCAATATGGTTAACAGATCTTTCCCTTTGTGCCAAGAGGGGTATGGGGCCAAAAGGAAAATGGCAACGTACAAGAAATAAAATGCCTATGGAGAAAGAAGAATCCAGGGTCTGCCTACTCTTTGCATTGTGGTGATTAGATTTTTATTGATGTCAGCGGCTTTGAATCAAGCAGTTGGTGGTCGGTATAAAAATGTACTCAGAGAGATGGAAATAATTATTTTGAAATTCTAGATGGTTATGTTGCAAGATGATTTCTCTTACAAGCCTCTGTGATTATGCATTTCTGAATGCATGAAGGGAAGATCTGCTTTAAAATTTGAACTTTACAAGCTTGGCATTCATGTTGATGAAGTCTTGACTTCATATCTGCAGGTAGCCCTGCTGCACTGAGTGGATCCCCTTCTGGGCATGGAGATATATTGCCTCTGATCATGTGAAAATATCTATATTCAGTAGATAGTGTTCCAGATGCACTAGAACAGTTTTAAACTGTCCTTTCCACATCCAGTGTCTTCTCTGCTGAAAATTCAAAAGAATTATTTATTTCCTTTGCATCCTGGGTGTGCACATGGCTGACATTGCTCTCTTCACAGTTTTAAATTGTTGCTCACATTTTGCCTCTCCTATCTCAGCTCACACTCCAGGAATTTACTGATTGCACGGAGATTAAGGTTAAGAAGAGAAAGGAACTCAACAGTTTATGACTCCTTTCATTTAAGGAACTTCAAAATTTTCACATATTTGTTTTCATATTACTTCAAAGACTTTAGACCAAAGCTTTTCAGACCTTAAAGACTAAATTCTATGCCCCAGCAGGAAAGCAGATGAGATGCTTGTCACTATAAGCTGAAGAGATCTCAACTCTAACACAACTGCACTCTGAGCAGACAAGTAAGACATACTTGTTGTGGTTTAAACCCAGTCAGGTAATTCGTTCGCTCACTTCCCCCCCTTTCTTGCCCTCCCCCTGCTCTCGGAGGGACGGAGAGGAGAATCAAAAGAATGCAACTCCCACGGGTTAAGATAAGAACAGTTTAGTAACTAAGGTATAACACAGATCACTACTGCTACCACCAATGATAATAATGATAAAGGAAATAACAAGGGAACAGAATACAACACCTCACCACCTGCTGACCGATAACTCGCCCCCAAGCCCGACCAAGCTCCGACCGATACCTCCTCCAACCCTGCAGTCTCCCAGCCCTTCCGGCTAACTCCCCGTTACATCCTGGGCATGACGTGCTGTGGTATGGAATAGCTCTTTGGTCAGTTTGGGTCAGGTGTCCTGTCTCTGCTTCCTCCTGGCTTCCCCTCCTCCCTGGCAGAGCATGAGGCTCACAAAGTCCTTGGCCAAACCAAAGCATCTCTATCAGCTCTGTTCCCGAGCCGAAAGTCAAAACACTGCACTGCACCAGCTACCAAGGAGGAGAAACATGACTGCTACTGCTGAACCCAGGACAATACTGCAGGTTTTATCTGCCAGTGCTGCTGTATCACATCCCTTGGAGTGAGGGAAGAAAGCCTGGCACATCAAGCTGTGTTCATGGCATTTTCAGTCCATGCTGAAATCCGAGCCCAGTGTGGTGGGATACTGGTCCATGTCTGGGCCTACTTAACAAGTGTCTCAGTCATCATGCATCACAAGAACACTTTCCTGACCCTTGCAGGAGGTCAGCAGAAGCCTTGAATCTTGAGCTCTGATTTTGACCACTGTTTTTGTATAGCACTGTGAATGCCAGGAATGGGATAAGTATGTCTGAGCTGGGCACAGGGATGGGGTCTATAACATGCCCTGCCCATGCAGAAGAGAGGCTATGGGTGAGAATACTGTCCCTTCGGTCCTGATCTCTCTTCACTGGGGTTTCTCCTCAGAGCAGATAAATCTCCTTCTCTGGAGCAGTGTCTGATCTCATGTTGAACCCTGCTAGGGTGAGATCCCACTGGAGGTGCCCTTGGGAATCTGGAAAAGGCAGAAGGTTGGCCAATCTCTGATTGTTGGAGCTGCAGGACCACAGTCCCTTGTACCAGTATCTAGGGACCTGGCTGAATGCCCTGGAACATCCCAAAACACCACTTGCTACCTGTGGTTGGGGATCTGATTTGTGTACTTGCTAATGAGTTCCCCACTCCTTTTATATGCTGTTTCAAAGCATAGTCTCATATACCTAAGCTTAACTCTCAAACCTTAAGTCTCTTCAAGCATGATTAAACCTGTACTCTCATTCTTCCCAGACTATCCTAAATCTTTTACATGGTGTGTCATGTCTTTTTGAGAAGCTGGGTAAGTTCAAAACATTTTTGTGACCTTCTAGTGTTCCCTCCTGTATTCCCACATCCTTCATTATGTACAAGCACAGGGAAAGAATGAATTTCTCCATAGCAGCTTTACTGAGGCTGTGCACAGGGCCAGGCTGCATTTGCTATCTCTTTTCCTTTTTTCTTTTCTTATTTATTGGAGGGTTATGGCAGCTTTTAGTAGTAGTATTGACAGTTACTTTAAACAATATGTGAGTCGTGGCTGTTATCACAAGTCTGAATCTCACAGTCCATGGCTATCATCTGTGTCCCCAAGTCCCAGGAGCAGTTTGAATGATGACTGACTGACCCTGCAATTCAGATCATTCTGTCTCTGCAGTCTGCTGTCCTACCATTTTTATTTTGTTCTACACTGAATGCCACCAGCAAATATTTCATGTTTCTAAATGATTGATAAGCTATTAGTGTTAACTCAGGGACTGGTCGCTATTGACCAGGCTGGAATGGCCTCAGTGACAGACACATCTCTGTTAACACATGGTGATATTCGCCAGTGAGGAAGTTTATAGTTATTTTAATAATGTACTCTTATTTCTGCATAAAATACTTTAAAACAAAATATCACCTGGTCCTAAATCAAATGCCTTACAGAAATCCAAATAGACTGTATCAATACACACAGCCTTGTCAACTATACCTGAGACTCCCTCGAAAAAAGGTTATATTTAATGCCTTGATTTTCTGGTATACAGGGACGGCATGAGTGCCATTTCATCAAGCATACAATACAGAGCCTGAGGCACTCATGGTTAATGGTGTGTGAAGCTAATGCACTGCTCTTAAAACTTTTTTCTATCCCTGACTAAAGAGCAATATTAGTGCTCTGATGAATGAGTGGAAGTAACTGGGTTTCTGAGTAGGCTGAAATTATCTTTGCATGCCATGATTTGCATTTTGGAAAGGCAATAGATGAATACAGGCCACTTATTTACAAATTATTTTGGTTTTTAAATCATGACAGGCTAGGCTGAAAACAAGACTGTGACATGTCAGGTCTGGCAAACTTTGCTCAGACATTGTCAATCATTTTTATTTAGAACTGGCTGGCATTTTTCCCATTTTAAGTGATGATGATCCCATAGTCAGAGAATATGTAGCTAATTATTCTTCATTGTACTTGGTTTCTTGTATCTGATTTCTATTTTTATTGCTAGCTGTTCCCTAGCAAAGTGTCAGCTTGGAGGCAACTAGGCTAATGTTGCAGTTCTTCAGGCATAAACGCCAATACATTTCAATAAAGTGTACAGCAGGCTTCAGTATAGATCAGTGAGCCAAATTCCACTTTCATAATGCTGTCTCCAGGAGACCGGCAGTCTGGACCATTACCCAATTGTCCATTAAAATTTCAGCAAGACAGTGGACTCTCATTCTTAGGACTGTGGCTATAATACATTATTGTGTGTCTTTTTGAAGGGGATCTTTGAAATTTGAATAAGCTTTATCCTAAGTAGATCTGAAGATTTTAGCCCAGAAGATATAAAACAGATGATGACGTCTTAGTGTTTCTTATTCCATTACTATCCATTTTTATGCCAGACAGAATTTGTATGGAAACAATGATAATGAACTAAAATGGGATCAAAGTAGAGTCAAATGGAAGGTAATTGAATTGGTGAGACCTCAGACCTATTTGTCAACTGTTTGTATTTTAAGCAGTTCTTTAGCATGCTTTTTGTTTCTTTCTTATATTTATTTCTGTAGGGTGGCATTTAATCAAGCACAGCAAAACTTCTGGGTAGCCTTGATCTCATTTCTCTTCATCTCAGGGCTGAAGAAGCTCAGCTAAAGGAGATATTGTTAATTAATGATTCATGTCTCTCTCTTTCTGGAGTGACTCTACAATTTATAGATCGTAGAAGTATCCTCCTTTCTGCTCATATTTCAGGGTCATAAAAACATAGAGCTGCTGTTAGGAGGAGGCTGGGGGGAGTGTTTGCTACTGCTGCCTCAGAGGAAGACTCTAGCTGTGGGGCATGCAGGCTGCCCAGGCCGGTGGAAGGGCTGACTGGGGAGCTGCTGGAGGAGGTAATGGGCACAGCTATCATATGGGACCTTCCACAGAGGCAGGGTGAGCTTGGTCTGGCCACCTACACAGCACCATTGAAATTCTTGGTGTTGGGTAACAGGGAAGAGCTCCAATACCTATTTCCTAGAAGCAAGCTAAGAGCAAGAAATGGAACTAAAATCTTGGGTGGAAAATGATTGAAATACCTTAGCCTAGCAAAGGACTTAAACACACAAACACTGACCAATATCAGTAGAACAGGAAAAGGCAGGAGCTGATCTCTTTGTGAAAAAATGTGAGCCTTGAAGAAAATAAAACACTTTAAAATTTACAGTTTCTGACAATAACATGAATATATGGCTTTGAGATTAATATTTTTATTTTTTGGTGATGTAACGCTGTTGAGCATGTCCTGTTGCGATCCAAACCAAGGATGATTCTGCTGCTGAAGTGAGACCTCACCAGCCAGTGAGAACCAAGAGCAGTCTAACTTGAGGAACTGCATCACCTGGCAGACAAACAGCCTGCTCATCCCATGTGCAGGGTTATGCTAATCTAACCATCAAGAGAGTTACACAAGATAGTGATAAGAAGAAGAAAGCTAGCGAAAGTTAGAGGCTGAAATATAAGACTGAGGGGGGTTTGCCTTTCTTTACCCAATGCTATTAAAATAAATTGGCAGGTTAGCTCATTCTTTCAAAGACACTTTTGAATAGTTAACAAATACTTCAGATTCTGCAGAAAGCATTTATCAACACCTTTACTAAGTGGGTGTTTGCACAATCTTTTGCTGGATTTTGTTCCTGCATTCCTTGCAATCATTTGGTAGTTTCACAGCAAGAAGCAACCTGATTGCTGCATGTGAAGGCTAAGACAGCACAAGGAATTTGGCTATGCCTCTATGCCTACACACTCCTCAGAGAGCTTGGTCACCTAAAGCTCCTATGAGAATTCCATATTCAATAGGCCAGTTTTGTGCTCTAATAGCACTAAAAAGGATGCCACTGCTTCCTCACCCATAGGGATTTTCATAATGCCAGTGGCACTGTCCCAGAGAGATTTACTTGCCTAACTCGTGGTGAAGTCATAGGAGAGTTAGAAAGCAGAGAGAAGCAATTGAAGGCACTACCCTGCTTTCCCAGCTGGGAAGAAAGTGATTAACCAGAGAAATGCAGCAGACAGCATATTTAACAGTGTGAGCAAGCATTCTGGCTTGACCAGCTCCAGTCCTGGCTAACACAAACAGTGTGTCAGATGACAAATGTGGCAAAACATAGCGGTGTTTGCTCTGGGCTGTGTATTTCCTGGATGTGATTATGTGTCTGTGGGAAACAGGTTCCTTCAGCCTTCCTGGCCAGCTATGGGAGAACACTGATGGGGTGTTGAATGTTATTTGTACTCTGAGGTTGCTGGTTCAAATATCACCCAAGGTACCTTGTAACTAAATATTGTTACCATTTGATTAGAGCTCTGGCTTTAATATCAATTAGCCAGTGAAAATGGAACTTGTGGTTTCACCTTGCTTCTGAGTAGACAGATACTTCCTTCGTAACAACTAAGCCCTGCACAGCTTGCCTGGAATGGACAAGTGAGGCATTTGGGAAAGCAGTTAACCATAATCTTGAAGGAAGTCTTTTGATACCTGGATTATTTAGTGTTGCTGTACTTTTTGTTTGAAAGACTTGTTTTTCCATTCCTTTCTGCTTTCATGTGTGATCAATTCTCTTTAATTACTTGCTTCTAATTAAGAAAGGAAAGAAAACACAGCTGTAGTAAAAGACTAATTCATCATATAGTTAAGAACAAATCCTTCACCGGTATAAACTGTCCTTGCTGTAATGGCTTAAGGGGAGCTTCAGTTATCTGAAGGTCTTCCCCATTAATTTTGACAAGTTAAGACCATAAGCCTGTTGCAGTCCACAGTAGTGATTAGCATGCAAGAAAACTGGCTTTAGCCTCTTGGCAATGATGTTTGATCAAATTATTTGATGCTAACGTTCAAGGAATGAAGGTCAGTCATAGATGAGAGCAAGTGCAATTCCCGTTCTGAGTGTTTTCTTACTGTACCAGGGCCTCCTACTGAGAAAAAAATATCATACATCATACCTTAATTTGGGTGACGAGATAATTCTGTGAAGAATAATTCCTGGGAAGATTTTATCTTCTTTGCCTTTCTTGTATAATCTTCAGCTCCATAGCAGGAATGCTGTGATCAGAGATCTACCGCCTTGAACCAAATGCTGCATAAATGAAGTTTAAAAGGAACACAAGGAAAATGGGAGCCTTCCCACATAATGTTAATCCATCATTTTACCTTGGAAGCGGAGGGTGTTTCCTACATTCACCTTGGGTAAGAAGACCACCTCCAAGATGCTGAGTTGAAAAGGTGAACACTGTCCTGACTTGCAGACATCAAAGACCACAGTGGAAGTTTTTGAGTATTTACTCATATGTTTCACATTTTCATGATGCAGATTAGAAGCTGACAGGAGGAGAAAAAAAGCCCACAGAACCCAAACCACTTAGTAGCTGGTTGCAGCAAAACCCATCAAAGTTTATTTTTATCCTGTCCCAAACTTTTCATTAGTCAGAGTCCTTAAAATAATTTTGCATGCTGGAGAGAAATATGATTGTATAAACATGGGGAAGAAACCTTTCCCTTCATAAGTAGATAAATACGGCCTTTTATAAATGTTGACTTTTCTTTAGGTAGTCTATAATAAATTAGTATTGATAACAAAAGCAACTGAAATCCAATACAAAGAGAAAGTGGGTGGTCTGGAAATAAAAGAAAGTAATATGAATTGATTTAATTTTTCTAGAGGCTCTGACAGAGTGAGACTGTGAGATATTTTAGCTACATGACAGTATGGCTTTTTTTGCCTCTCTGATTATTCAGTATAGGATAGTAATAATGGTTGTGATATCTTTGAAAGCTTTGCAGCAAAGGAATATCTAAGACATTCCAACAAACTCAGTTTCCTAGTGTTTATCAGGTCATCAAACATATTTATGGAACTGGGCCAATTATAATACAGGAAAGGAGTGTGGCAGATTTTTGAAGACATACTGAAGATTTTGCAGGTGGAGGAAGATCTGACTATATGATTTCCATTTTGCATATTCAGTAGTTGATGCAAATTTGCAAGCGCTACAACAGTACTAAAAGAAAAAGTGAAATACGAATAACACAAAATACAAGTTAAAATTGGTTGCTTTGAAGTGTTAATCTGCTTAAACAAAACTGGAGAGGGAAGGAAGGGGAGGAAGGAAGGAAAGGAAGGGAAGGGAAGGGGAAAGGAGAGAAAGGAATGGGGAAAGGAAAGGAATGGAAAAATAGCTCCTTATTTGTGACTGGGTACTTCCAAGGTGGTGGTCGTTACCAGAGATGGTAGCGCTGCTGCTGCTGGAGGAAGGACACTGAAGAGTCCAGTGGGGCCAGGAGAAGGCACCTAAGCAGCTTCTGCCTGCAGCTGCTCAAACAGCTTCCAGTGGCCCTGGGAATGCTGTTTATCAAAGAAAAAAGCAGTAAAGGTTTTGTTTTGTTTGTTTTGTTTTGTTTTTTTCCTCCAAAGAAATGCTCAGGAAAATGCAGTTTATTCATGAGAGAAATATAAAGGTAACTCTTCCCTACCCTGGGAAAATTAGAATAACAATGCTGTATAATCTATATGTTCTTGCTTATAGATCATTGAGGAGCTGTCTGAACTCTTGGCTGTTGAACTTTATAGGGAAGAGAGTAGTAAGGAACAAAAAGTGGTGGTATCCAGTTACGTCCTGCCCTAAAACAAGGATGTGAAAAGAATAGTTAATGGTTATTAACTATTAGACTGTTTGATAAAATATTTGATATATAATTCAGTGAGAGCTGTGGAAAATGAAATCGTTTCTTTCCACATTCATTATTTATGTTGCTCATAATCTGCTATAAGTCTTATTCAAAGAAGATAAAGCAATTTGGTGAATGGTAGGTTTAGTGTAGACATTTCTTTTGTGGAGCTGGATCCATAAAGATAAACTGAACCAAGCATTAGTCAGAGTTTGCTGACACTAATGAGCAGGGATGATCTATATACAAAGGTATATTATGTACATATGCAAGTATATGATCTACACATACAAGTATTCAAGGCCAGGTTAGACAGAATTTTAAGCAACCTGGTCTACTGGAAGATGTCGCTGCCTATGGCAGGGGGGTTGGAAATGGATGATCATTAAGGTCCCTTCCAACCCAAACCATTCTATAATTCTATTCTAAACTATTCTATAACTAAACTCTTAGACACTACACTGATTAATCACACGAGGCAAATTCACAGGATCAGTCTGTATTTTGTAAGGTTATGTTCTTTATGATCTACTTTATATTATGGGCATAGACTGAGGTGTACCAGATCTGAAGACTCCCAAAGGAAATGTTTTACCTTTTGAACACAGGTCTTCATGTAAATACCACAGCTGACCATGATACCTTGTTTACAGCTGGGACCAAAATCTTAAGCTATTGGGCTTCCCCAGAGGTGAAAAGGAAACTGAAATCTAGCTCAGAATGTAAAGGTCAGGTTCATCTTTAGAAATAAACATCATGTATAACTTTCAAAGGACAGTGGTTTGCAAAATTTCCAAACAATCAAACAAGGTATCATGCCTAGTGTTTAAAAAATCATCATTTTTGACAGATATTCAAGTGCCAGTACAAAGCTGGCTTTATAGCTGCAGGGGTGCTCCTTACAATCCCATTAAGCATCTTCCCCTATATTTGGACATCAAAAGGCTAAACACATTTTGCTGGCACAGGAATGGCTGGAGATTACTCCATCTCTGATGGTTTTTTCTCTGCCCTGACTACTTGCTAACAGACTCATCTTTCCATAAATTTGCAAAGCACATGACCAGGGCACTCCCAATGACATAACATCTCCCATGATGAGAAAATGTTTGCATGGAGGCATGAGGGTAAGCACCTTCCCCAGGTGGATGAGAAGGAATGACTAGCATGGTAAGTGAGGAACAGTGTCAAGTCCCTATAAAACTTGCGGGCACAGCACATCTCATGGGCAGCTTTCGTTGGCAAGGCAAGATGTGAGCTTGACACTGCTTCCTGTGGCACTGTCATTCAGGCTGGTGCAATAAATGTCTCTTGCACCACACTCTTGTTTTGCAAAGGGAAACCAAGTTTTCTATGCTTACTGTGGTTTAACACTGCCATGTAGCAAGAACAAGAGACTCATCTATTCAATCCAAAGTCATCGGGAGTTAGCCCAGGAAGAAAATGTTATGGGGATTCTCCCAGCATCTTTAATATTGTTCACGGTGTAATAGAAAAATCAAGAAGCATCATGGGCATCACAATTTAGTGTTTATTTTCACTTAATTGTGCAGGGACAATGGGACTGGATTAGTTGGAAAAAAATGTAGACCTTGGTAAAAAGCAGGATGGTTACATAAATCCCCAGAATTTCAGTAATAAAATCAAGTTAGAGTGCTAGGCAGATACTATCATCTCCGTTTTAAGGAAGCTTAACAGATCAGATAGGGTTTTTTTAATCTGTTCATGTTTTATTTGAATGCTGAGTAAACATCTGAGCTCTATAATGAATGCAGGCTGTGTGAAAGATTAATGTGGAAAAAATCAGCCACGTTTGCATACATCTGGAAATAATTATTGTGCACTTAGTGCTGGGTATACATATTGTCATAATTCCAATCTTGGTGACACAGCAGGCATGGCAGCTCATTAGCTTTTCCCCTTTAGAGAGACAGGTTCAAAACTTAGCTTCCAGCAGGGATGCAAAGAGGTTTGTTGATTTGCATTTATTTACCATGTGTTTGAGGAGTCTCAGAAACCTCATCAGTATCTGCTGTTACAGTCAGATCTCTGTGACCAAGGAACCTGAGAATATCTTATTTTGGTATTTTGGGAAGTACATCCCACCTCCTTTCTTGCAGCTTTTCATTTTGGCCTTGCAGCTCCTCTATCCATCACACCAGCAGGCTGGCATCCTGCTGTCTGAGAGGGGAGAATGTGCAGGGCTGACTGGCTGCCCCCAGGCCAAAGCCGCTGAAGGAGGCTTCTTTTAGGACTGCAGCAGTTTTCATAGTATCTGAACCAATGACCTGAGTGCTGTAATTCAGATTTTTCCAGCAAAGCCTGTGTCCAATGCCCTCCTACCATTTACACCAGGGGATCTAACAGGGGAATTGTGGGAGTGCCTGGGGAGAATGTGTTGGTGGTTGACACTGACCTCTAGGCACCCAGGGAGGAGACCTACACAAGAGTTTTAACTAGGGTAACGTGCAAACATCAGCAGAAAGAAGGGTGGCTGCATTTTGGCCAGGACAGGTTGGGCTGGTCTCACTTAATGACAGGCTTCTTTTGCATCAGACTAGTGACTAAGTAGGGGGGTTTGGGGTTTATCTGTAACTCTTCCAGTGTGTCAGGACAGTGAAGGATACTGCTGGCAGCAGATTTCAAAAATTGATAAGAGCACCATTGACATAGTTGGAGAAGCATATGTTCTCCTTACTATCCAGTCATTCAAGTCTAAGCATACGCTCACAAGCAAGCAGCACAATAAATGAATGCTTTGTACTGATTATGCAGTAGGTGGATAAGAACAAGTTAGCTCAAAGGGTGTATTGCGTATTTCAGCTGCACTTGACATGACAAATCTTTCAAATGCAGACCTGGCAAGGACACGCTTTGAGCTCATTTATTTCCCTCAAGAAGCAAAAGCAACTCTTGAGGAAATTTCTTGATCCTGCTACAATCCATCAAAACCAACAGTTATACCCATGGTCTTTCAGGAGGAGACATGAATATTTTCACCTCGAGGCATCTGAAACCTTGGTTCAAATTGTAAATGACCAGAATTCTAGCTCGTGAAATAAAACAAAATGCCAGGAAAGAGACATGAACGAGTTAATGGCAGGGTCAGAAGTAAGATGAGAGGCAATGTATTGATTTCATGATAACAAAATGATGAGTTTCACAGCAAGGATTAATTACTCTGAAATTCACAATCTTGGACAGTAAAGGCTTGACTTTAATCTCAGCTACAAAATTAAGATATAAATTCATACTTTTCCCTCCATCTGCCTCCAGAGATGTTGACTTTAGTCTTGATTTTGATTTATCTTGTAATAGGAATGGAATCTAGTGTTGAGATTTGGATCTTGATTCAAATAGGGTGCAGAAACTGGACCATACTGAAAAAGATGAGATTGTGATATTCTGGCTTCATATTCTGTGGTCAGGTTTTCTATTACATGCAAAAAATAGGAACAGATCCTTCTGTGCTGGTTGCTAATAGTCCACATGGGAGGACAGTGGTCATTCAACCATGTATGGGCAGTCTCAAATGTCTATGCTGCAAAATCCCCACAATGGCCTCACCGTTTGTTGTAGTCCATTTCATCAGGTGTCACCTGGCCGTACTTGCAGAAAACTGCATGTACGTGTAGATCAAGTCTTTCACCTGGGAATGCTCATTAAGCATATCTTCTGTGCTGTCAATTCTCCATTTGCTTTTTCACAGTATCACACAGTATCACAGTATACTAGAGATTGGAAGGGACCTCGAAAGGTCATCTAGTCCAATCCCCCTGCCGGAGCAGGAACACCTAGATAATGTTACACAGGAATGTGTCCAGGCGAGTTTTGAATGTCTCCAGGGAAGGTCATTCAAAACCTGGGAAAGGAATTATCCTGGATGGAAGTGAAGGCTTTTTTGCATTAGGGAGTAACTTGACCCTGGTATGAGCCTAAACCATGTGTCCCATTCCTTCCCTTCCCATGACTTGTACCAAACCTATCCCACTGGGCTGCATGAAGTTCAGCACATGTTGCTTCAGACCATGGAGCAGTTTGGTGAATGTAAGACCAGGTTCCTTTCAGAGGAAAACAGATTGCAGGCTCTGCTCAAGGTCAACACCTAAGTCCTTCCACAGCTCATGAGGACATTAGAGTCTCAAGCAATTTTGGTCCTGCCAGAAGCATGTTGAGAGTATTTGGCTGATGAAACCAGTGTGGAATAAAACCCCTGAACTGCCTACATCATAGCTAAACCCTCTTCCATCTATTGATCCATTCCTCCTGGGCAAAATTACTTGCTAATGTGGATCTACCCCTGAACCCTTAAAAATACAATCACTTCTGATTTTAGTAAATGCTGAGGCAAGCAATGTGCTGCAAAATCATATCATGGAAGTGGATGGTCTGATTATTCTTGCCAAAATATAGTGTATAGCAACTATTTTCCTTCATGTGGCTGTGTTTCTCTGGCCAAACTCTTAACTATGGGGAGGCCATGGTGGAAAGAGTAGTAAGGGAGAAGTCAACAGTTCTGTACAAAAATGAGCACTGTGAGTGATCTCAAAATGTCTGTGAGGCAAAGAGATCAAATGTTGTGCAGGAGGTAGAGTTGTGCAAAGGAGATAGGTACAGAAATGAAACTACAGGATTTTGTAGTTTTATAGTTTGGTTATGTCCTGTAATTTGGCTCTGTAGCTTGGGTTATACACTGAAGAGGCTACAGATAGGTGGTGAGGAAGGTATTGTCACATGCAACAGGTTAGCAGAACTAATGGTTTTCTGTTGCATTTGGCTCGGGACATGGCTGTGTGTATTTTCAGTCTGGACAAAAGCATGACATGAACATGGAACTTTCAGGTATGCGCATAGGCAAAATTTAGCACATCTTTTCCTTCTGAGGACTGAATGGGCTTTTCAGTCCCCTCCTGTGGGGCCATACTTCACCACATCCCCAGTGTCATTCAAGTGCAGTCATTTTGCACATGCGACACAGAGCAGCAAGTCACATGAAACTGTTTCAAGCTGTATCTGTAACCAGGGTGCAGGTTTCCCAGTTCCTGGGATAAACATACCTTTGGGCAAATATTTTGCAGTGCTTTGTGGATAGGAGTATAGATGGTAATTATGACAGTAATTTGTAGCCTTTCTCTCATGAGCAAATTATAAACTTACTAGGACTACGGTTGGCCTGTATGAGGACATCTCTGATCGTTATTTAACAGCAGCAACAGGTATGAGATGAGCGATTTGTTAATCCTCTTGATAAAAACAAGGGAAACAAGGAAGATATAATGGAGCTACAGAAAAAAGTGGCACTAAAGCCAGGATTTCACTGCTAGAGAGTGTAATTCTACTATATAATTTGACCTTTTCTTCCCCCATAGAAACTGATTCAAGGTGGGGAACTTGGAAATGTGCAACATCTTGAACAGCATTGCCTGAAATACTTTCTTTAGGTCTTTTATCAAAATGGGCATCAAGGAGTTACTGTATACTTGGAAGATAAATGCATTGCTTCCTCTGTGCATTGCTCAGCATGAATTTCAGGAGGCATTTTGCAAAGTAAGATGTATGTGTCTTGGAATAAGATCTTATATCAAACTTATCCTTGAGGCAGCTGGTTACACATTGAAATTTAAATTTCAAGCATTTTAATAGAAGAACCCAGCTGAAATGTATTTGTATGTGTTTTTGATTTTTGTTTGCAACTACATGTTCTATCACTGTGCATTTCCCTTGGGCTGGTGTTGCAATTTTTGCCTTAAAGACAGTTGTTTGAAAATTCCTTGTTTCTGTTGGTGTGACTCCAAAACTTCCTTGTCAATGTCACTGCTGTCCCATGGAATAATGATAAGCAAACCAGGTACATAATAGCTAGAGAAATAGGGGAAATTAGTTTCTCACTTACATGCAATGTCACTTCTGTTTATTGGACACATATCTTTGTCATGAAGTTCACATGGGAATTCTTCACCTAAGAACTACAGTCTGCCCATGGGAGTATCCACACATAGCTTTAGGTCTCTTTCAGTGATCACATACTCAGGCCTGTCATATTTCACTTGTTAATTCCTGGGATTTCTCTGCCTTGCCGCAGCCTTATTCCTCCTTGTTGAAGAGAGGGGAAGCTGCAGCTGGCAGCGAGAAGCAAGAAGCTATAGGCACCTTAGAGCATAAACTCTAAGTGGGCTCTGAGAGCCCATAGCATGGGTCTAGTCATACACTGATGCTGGCAGAGCTAATGAGGGTTCTCAGGTCCTCTTCTACAGTCACTGCTAGATTTTGTGAGGAGCCTGTCTGTCAGGGCTGTGGGTGACGAAGAAATGCAGATTGGCATCATGCCTGGAGACAGCCGCTGTAGCCCTTGTTCAAACCAATCTCCAGCTGAGCTGGAATCACCAGAAGGAACACTGACCCTGGGCAAGAATAAGGGTGTTTAGTATACTCCAGTAACATACTGTTAAGGGATTGTTAATGGCTCCTCCGTGTGTGCACAAGTGTGTATACAAAAAGGACAGCACTGGTGCCTGGAATTCAGCAGATTTAGGAATAAGTTGACTAAATTATATATGCATAATTTATCTCCCATAAAGGACATTAGGAAAAAGTTTATATCACAGATTCCAGCAAGCACATAAATCCTGTCTTGGGAACCTGGGAAACAGTTATCATATATTCTGAAACCTGTGAATGTGCTTATGCCTCTAATAGCATCCTTGGAAATACGTTTTAGTGCTGAAGCTAGTGAAAAAAGTTAATTTTTAACACAACTGCATTGATTTTACCTGGGTTTACTATAGGGGTGAATCTAAGTCTTTCTTGCTAGAATGTTAAAACTTTGCAGTGAATCAAAATATACATAATGTAGAATATCCATTGGTGTTTTAAAAGTTTTGCCTCTTCTCCTTTCATAAAAAAAAAAACAAAACTAGTATAAACTTGCATCTTAAGTACAGTAAATGCAGCAATTAATTCAGTGATAGCATTTTCTAAAGGACATGCTGTTCCGTGTCTGACCACTTAAATACTAAACCAATTATACTCAATTCATGTATCATTTAGGCAACACAAAGCATTTAAGAAAGAAAAGTGAGTTTTATACAGTTTCCGTGGTGACAGTGCTAAAAGCAATAACAATAGCTTAAAGTATGTTTTCATTTAGAATATCTTTAAAAGAGCTTGTTTGGTTCACACATGCTGTGTTTACGGTCTAATTCATCCCAAATAACTGATTATTATAAAATGTAGCTAAACTGGCATGGCAGTATTGTTCAAACATTTCAACATAGCACCAAAATAGTTCAAAGTTTTTGCTCAATATTTTTATCACAGCTGACATGCACATTAGAATGTGAAAAGGTTCCAAAAAGGCAGTAACATTATGATTTAAAATCCGTGCCACAGTTTTGCATTAGGCCATCTTCCAGAGTACATTTTGATCTCACTGTTTTATTATAGAGTTCAGGAGCTTATCGAGAGGCAGCTAAACTTGTGCAAGCAAAGGCAATGTGCTGGCAGCTTCTTAGGAACCTAGAAAATTGTGAGTATTCATGTAGTCGTAAGGTGTAGGTGGAATAATTGATATCCAGGATTGTACTGTTAGCCCTTACTTTGGCCTTCCTTTAAAAATAATACAGAAATTGCTTCAGCTTTGACTCTACCTGCAACAAACAGCATTAAGGAATGTGTGGTAATGCAATAAATATAAAGTAAGGCACAAGGATTTTGGGGGGTGTTAGGCAATATAATTTGCAGGTTGAACATCACAACCTTCAGACTTAATGCAACTATTCTGGTTACTTCTAGCTAACTGCAGCATGAAAACCCCTTGAAAGGCCTTACTGCCTCTCAGAGTGAGGTAACTGAGCCAGTACTTGTTATGCCTACTAGGTATAGCCAGCAAAGATTTATGTTCAAAGCTATGCTTTCCTTTAAGTGTAGTGGTATTTTTCCCTAGTGTTTGTTTTCTGAATTAGGAGCAACATATTGGTGAAAGTTGTGCTTTGCAGTAAAACTGTCTTTGTATCACCTTTTGGTGACCAAAGCTAACGCTGTATATCTGAGAGGATCTTCTATGTTCACTGAGCTGGGAAGCAGTAAGTGCGAGTGATTTGGATAAGAAAGGTAGTTCTCTAAAGCTGCAAATTGTCCTTTATTTCTGATTGCTTTCTGGCAGACCTAATCCCTTCCATGGTAGCTGTGAGCATGGCCTTAGGAAGTGCATCTAGCTGAACTCCCTCTTTGGTAAAGGGATAGAAATAAGCTCACCTAGAATACAGCCAGGAGCATCTGATGCTTGGTTTCTCTTCCAGATGGCCCCACAGAGGTGCTCATCTGACTCTTCTGGCTATGAGAGGTTCTGTGGAGATCAGTCTAACCACACTAGAAATACATTTTGTAACTACAGCCTCCCCATCCACACATGCTTCAAACCATATCCATAGCTAAGTCTCTGGGCTGGGCTGAAGAGACGAACAAGATACCTCTGAAAAGCAATTTTGGGTGAGTATTGAACATTAGTCTTGGCCTCTCAACTGAGGAATGAGGTGGGTTAATACTTTCCAAAGCTTTGGCTGTCACTAACTAGTGTAAGGTTGCAGCATGCACATAAAACTCTTGTATTCTTTTTAAAAATCAGACAAGACTAAAATATGGTGTTCTCCTGTGAATTATAAATGCTGCAGCCACAGTTAGCTTCCAAGGTACGGCTCAAGCTGAATGATGCGTGGACTCTGAGGTAACCGTAGATGAAAATGCTGCTTCTGTACTTGACTCAGTCTTCTTGGAAGCTCTTCCTCCATAAACCTCCATAAACATCTAATAATGCACAGTAACTGCAGATACCCGCCAACTGGGATATGAATGCTTTTGTTCATATGCCACTACTTTGAAAGGCTGAGACAATGCTAAGAAGATAGCAGTGCTTGAACTGAGAACTTTTTGTGGATGTTTCTCCTTGACTCGTACTCCCACACTTGACTTCTGACTATCTTTCCTCTAGGCTGCATGAAAATCTCGCTTTCCAACAGAGGTTAGTGCAACTGTGTGCAATCATGTGCAAATGAGCAAGGTTGGTGATTCAGGAAAAGGTGTGCATATGTCTGAGACAGCATAAAGGGGAAGCAGGAGATGTTGCCACCGCAGTCCCAGCTTCTTGCTAGCAAGAAATTTTGGTTTAGGGGATCTCTGTGGTAGGAGTTCGATTCTTCTGTTCCAAAACTGTCTCTTGTTTATAGCACATTTACTCGTGGTTTTCCGGAGAAGGACGTGGCTTTGATTTCGTATGGGATGTTGGATTTTGGCTGATGTGCTTCAGCTGACTGTTATGGGGTTTTGTATGCAGAAATTTATTACAGATCATACAGGAGGCTTGCAACCTCCTGGAGAGAATGAGCTACTGTTCCTGGGTAAAGTTCTCCATTCCCATCCTGTAGAGGTTAAACAGCCAAATCAGATTATTTTTGCCAAAATTTCACACAGTGACTTCCAGCCCTTTTCAGTTTTCTGTAGCTCCCTGGCCTTGGCAATGGACTCTATGTAGAACACTGACGCCTTGACTCGGGTTTTCCAGGCAGTACATCCTTCTTTTAGATTAAATCCACCGCTCCTTTCACAGCTACATTTGTCCTGCGCCAGCTTTGCCATGCGGAAGGCAGTTCCTTGGTCATTTTCCCTAGCTGATGTTCACCCCATCTCTGCTTTGTACAGGGACAAAGTAAGAATTTGTAAGCTTACTAAAATTACTGGAGGGAGCTGTTGAGTCAAAAATAAACTAGATTTTGGCTCTCTTAGAAGCACCTGATATTTACCTGTATCAGCCTGTGCATCAGGACAAAAGGCCTCACTTTGGAACATCTTTGACTCAGATGAACCCTATTCTACAGCTCTAGCTACATCACCGGTCAGCAAAGCGCAAAGATCATCAAGAAAACTGTCTACTAAATGTCAGAGGGTTGTGGTGACCGAAATGAGAGCCTGTTAATTTATACTATTAATAACCGTTTAGCTGAAGAGTGTCTGAGGAGTTACAAATAATCTTTGTTTCTTTTATAGCAGGAGAAAAAAGGGAATTCGTGGTACTTCAAGTGCTGGGGTGTGTGTGGTCTTTTCCTCAGGCAAGCTTACTTGAAAAGTCATTCCTATGCTCATAAGCAGCCTGCAGCCATTTTAACTTCTTTTTCTTGGCTATAGTTACAATAAACCTTCTGCCCAGGTATCAAAGTTTGTCACACACATCTAACTAGAGACAGCAGATGTGAGTTATCTCAGATCACATAGCCAAAACCACGCATACTGTTCTGCACTCCTATCTCTAATATTGACAGCTTTTGCCTGACATAAAACATGTTTGCTATAGAAAAAACAGACATATCTTTAATAACCAACAGTGATTTGTAATTAACTGTAAAGTGCAAAGCAACTGTCCTAATTACCACACAGGTAAAAGGAACTTTTTAGGATTTTTACATACCCTGAAAGTCTTTGAATTCCTTGGAAATTACTTGCTGTCCAATTACAAGCAGCAAAACCTCTTATGATGGTATACCCTTGTTTTCTTACCATCTCAATAACTACATGGTAATAGGGCCTTCTGCTTTGGTTCGCTCTGACAACTTCAAATAAAGTGAACACAGGTTCCTCCAAGCTTTATTTTTCTCTCTTTTATACAGATTTTTGTTACTGGATAGCATCATGGTGTTGCTGCTTTGTGTTCACCTTAAGCATGCTTAAGCATGCTTAGTGTTCACCTTAAACATGCTTTGTGTTCAACTTAAGCATGCTTAAGGTGAACAGTAAGTAAATGAAAGTAACAAGCCCACAGCTAAGTGATTTTTTTTGCTTTCACCATCATTTAAAAATACTTTCATTTTTACCCTAAAAAATACTATCACTATTCCTTTTGATTTTACTCACTTTTGTGCCGAGTGTGTGTGTGTTTGTGTGTGGTGTGAGAGGGCAGATTAGATTCTGGATTAGATTTGTGACATTTCTGAATTTACCAAGAAGTCATTGCTACGATTTTCAAATGGTACAGGAAGAACCACTGACCAGATACATTGCTACTGACATTGGTCAGGCTGTGAGTGCACTGGGCAGATGTGCTTTGGGCTGTGTAGGTACTTGGTTTAATTTGCCAGGTGCAAAAAAGAGCCTGTGATCAAATACTTCCAGAAGCTTCTACCAGAGGCATTAACTACTGCAAGTCCAGTTCTTCTCGCAGTACTCTTGCTAGGTAAGTAAGAAGAAATATTATAGTACAGATACTAGGCTGAAACAGAAACAGGGAAAGGAACTTGTGGAGCAAGAGGCTGTCTGCAGTTTTATTTGGCCACTTTCCTTAATTTTCATTCCAGGCAGCAGGTACAGAAAAAGAAATACTTTGATATGCAGAAAATAAGTTTACTTTTCATAAGGTAGTATTGGTTCAATAGGACCACGTCAGTTTAGACCAGCAGAGAATTTTATATATTTCTTCTCCCTGATGCCATTAGCAATCCTCCAGAGCACAGTGTTATTACTTTTTTCACTATAGAGCACTGATTGCTTTTGAAATGCTGCTGCAGTTTATCAAAACAATGAGGCTAGTTCTCATTTATGAAAAGACTTCTTTCTACAACAGAAGTAGTGCAAAGGAAGCTTTCAGAAAGCAGTAACTGAAGCTCAGTGCACTTAATGTGCCTGTAATTTTTTTAAGATTGTGTATGTTATTGTCAGCAACTTTTATAGCCAACCCATCAGACAAAACATTACATGTAAACACACTAGAGCCTTTAAAGAGAAAGGAATAAATGGAAACTGTGATGGTTATAGGTTTTTTGATGGTCTATCTTTAAGAAAATTTCCTTTTGTGACAACTGTATCCCGACCAGTATTCTCCACCAGGCAGGCTACTTTTGTCTATTAATCAGACATATATTTGCTAACAATGTTGACACTTTTTGATAACAAAGCAAAAATCAATGAAGCTGAAGTCAGGGATAGTTTGGTTTCTATTAGAGTCTCAGCATGAGGCAAGATGAGTTTTCTTCAACTGACTAGCCCATCTGAGTCTGCAATATTGGTGATTTTTGTGAGGGGAAGATTTATTATTTTAATAATCATACTGAGTATTTAGTCTTCCTATGTCTCTAAGCTAATTTCAGAGAAAACAGAGGTGACATAGGAGAGATGTGGCTGCCTAATGCTGCAGGGAGATGTGATTAGTTTTATACTTGTATTTCAAGTAGTACATCATGATATTAAACTTGCTAAACACCCTTGAGAAAAGGAGACAGGACAAAAAGGTTTGGAAAACCACTTACAAGGCCTTAAAGTGGCATTGTCAAAATTTACCACCATTGAACTAACTGAAAATGATAAAATATTATTGGAAAATTATCCTAACAATTTTGCAGACTGTCAGATATCATAAAGTACCATCTTTCTACTGTAGTAGTAGCTTATATCACTTGAGGATATGTCCTCTGTGTTGTTAAAAACCACCAGATTCCTCAAGAAGTTCAAGCAACTTGCTGGTTAGAGGTGGGATATGAAGTAGTGTTCACTACATGAATAGTCACTGTTAAATTCAAGCTCTGTGTGTGTGCTCACTTACTGGAAAACCTGAATTCAATTAACATTTCTTCTCTAGGTTCTTTCTCTTCTTTCTGAGTAATAATGTCGCCAACTAATTATTCCTTAAGAGAGATCTCTTGAGAGGTGGCTGACATCTGCGTCATGTACTGACTGCTCTATTAGAAGTCTACTGGTATAGGCAGTTGGTGTCTGATCAGATTTCACGTGCCTCGAAAGCCAGACAGCCTGCAATAGGATATTCCTAGGCAGTTAAATCACATCAAATATTTAAACATAGAATTTTACATCACCCATTAGGTCTACTAGAGAATCTCACTTCTTGCTGCCAGAGCTAGCAACACAGTTTACACATTGTATGACTTTTAAAACAACTAACTCTGTTTCTTATGTCCTCCATGAGTAAGTTTCCATGGTAGTTTCCAATGTTTCTACAATACAGTTTTTATCAAAGTTTTTAACCACATTTCCACTGAAGAGAATGGCACTTTATTAGTTTTGTACTATACGAGAGAAGGGAAGTAGTAAGTTATAGTAGATAAACTAATGAACAAAACTGGAAGAAGGAAATAAGGTTTTTTCTTAATTTGTCAGTAAAATCTGAATTCATCAAGCAAAATGCTTTATTGTAAGACCTCTTTGATCTAGTACCAAATCACAGAGAATCCCAGAAGGGAGGCAAGCAGTGCATTGCCAGTTCTTGGAATGAACTCCAGCACAAAGAAATTAAATAATTTCCCTGTGGCCACACATTGGTTACAATGGCAAAGATGAGGTTTACAGCCAAGTTTTGTAATCCTGTCTTTAGACTGGTAAAGATGTCTTCTATCTTTGGAGAATGCCATGGTGTTTTTGCTCAAAATAATCCTCAGTGTTGCTCTAGTTCTTCTGCATCTGAAATAAGTTAATATTAAGCCCATGTTCCATACTTTAAGTGATGATACTGTATTGAAATTGTATTTTACTTTCCTAGAAAGATCGGCACCATTCTAATAATAATGAAAGCCCTCTACATGGTGCATTTCTTTTCCCCTTAACATATTTAAGGTGCTTCTTGGATCACCAATTCTTTCTTCGGCTTTCATCAGAAAAAAAACCTGTTCTTGTTTTGTCTGATTTCATAATCTTGTAGCCATCTTCACTTATTCAAGAAAAAAGATTGCTTTATGCTTATCCCATTGTCTGTTTTTGAAAGCTCTTCTCTTCTAAGTTTTTGCACAGTTCCAGAAAAGAAACTTCTGTAGTATTTATCTACACGTTGTTCTTAAATTTAGTATCTCCTCTAACTTAATGTCCTGAGAAATTATTCCACTTCAGAAAATACTCAACTTTCTTCATTCTATTATTATTTAGGCCATTTTCACTGTGTGATTTCAACAGGAGTGTAGTTTAAGAAAGCAGAGCTAAATACCAGAATACTGCTGGATGTGCAGTAGTTGGCTGATGTGATAGTGTGATAACTTTGAAGTAATATTAAAGTTAAAGCAATACTGCTTTCAGGAGATTTTGACATAGACTATTTGTATACAAAATGATTGCATATCAGAAAGTGTGGTATTATACAATGATAGCAAAAAGGAGATGAGAAATTGTATTTAGGAAAATAAAAACAATGAATTGGGATTTTTTCTAAAGGTGACAAAAATTGCGATTTCTTTTTTAACAAAAACAAAAACATTTATCTGAAGAAACATAGTTTTATGATCTATTTCAAAGAGATGGGCAGTTGTGTTCATATATTAATCACTGTCATGGTTCTAACCTCATGGTAACTTTTCACTTAAAGGTAACTTCAGCTGACAGTGTAACTTCTAAGAATAAGTGTAGGAGAAGAGAATCATGACAGGAGGGCATGAAAGTGATGACAGAGAGTATAATCTTTGGCCAGTAAAAATAACCTACTACTTCATCTGCATGGTCTGACTGTAGGAAGCATTTTGGGATGAGCTCTGAGGTGACTTTAGCAGCATACCTGGGAGGAAGCAAAGTGTGTCTACTGTTTAGCATACTCCCAAAGGGACATTTACCTCCTGTGGGGTGGACTTTGATAGCTTCTCTTGAGTTTTTCTTGAAAAGGCTGCAGCATCCATCCTCAGACAGCTTTGAAATTGGATGTGTGTGACTGAGTAGCATTAGAGTAAAAAAAGCTCCGTCTGCTCACAGGACACAACACATGGTGGCTACCAATTCTTGTGAGCAACCTGAAATTCAGTGTGCTCTTGGGATTGCTCTAGAAGGTACCATGGGTGATGATCCACAAGTCTATATAGTAACTTCTGTGCAAGCAAGAGACCTTCTGTACCAGTCAGTTTGGGGGGTTGCCTCCATGTCTGCTTCCAGTTGAAATCAACTCAAGACTTTGCCTCATCATTTCATAAATTGTCTTTTTTGCTTTCTTTGCTTTCTTTTTTTTCTTTTTCCTCCAGCTAATTCAGACTTGACTGATTTTTCCTCCCAGAGGGAAGATGTCTGTGGTTCCTCACATAGGCAAAGCTGCAGGAGATAAACAGAGAGAAATACGGCATTGACACATTTATTCAGGAGAAAAAAATCCTTCAGTCATACAAAACTTAGCACTGGAAACAGATACTTAAAAATAGGTCAAGTTTGAGACCTTCTGAAGCTGGCATTTTCAAAGGTAAGAAGTAAGAAGAACCTTCTGAGCACATGTTAGAGGTAAGGAAGTAAGGTCAGCGGGAGACAGAGAAGTATCTTTGCTCAATATAGTCACCAGGTTCCCTGCTTCTTCAGAAGTTTGTCTCTGCTCTCTTTACTTTTACAGGTTTCTCATCTCTTCCTATATCTCCAGCTCCATTTTCCTGTCTGCAAACCTCCCAGCTTCCCCATCTGGGTTCTGCTTTTCAGCCTGCCTCTGTTTTTGCACACACCTAAGGAATCAGTGCAATGCATAATCTGCTCCTTTCTTCACTCTCTCATACTACTCCAGAGATGCTGCCTCCTCCTCACACGTTATCTTTTACATGTTCGTGACTGGTCCAGTACACCTCCAGGAAACAAATATCCTTCCCTTGATACTGGAATGGAAATGTCACTTTCTTGGCAAAATACAAATCTTATTAAAAGCTTCTGACATGATTCAAAGTTCTATGAAATATTAGAGATATCAAGATAGCTGATCCCACTTCTACCACTCCAAGAGTGAGCTGTACAGTGCATTTTTTATCATCCTGTCTTCCTCCAACTATAAGCCATTATTGCCATTATTCACATAAGTAATTCTGTCTTAGTTGCTTTGCTGTGCATCATAATAATTTTAGGGTTTTCTGCTGTTATTTTTTTGTTGGTTTGGTTTGGTTTTTTTTTGTTGTTGTTGGTGGGTTTTTTTTTTGGGGGGGGGGGGTATTTGTTTTTTTTCCTGAACTTTTCCAGAGTTTTGCTCTGCTTTTCTTTTCTAAGTAATTTGACTTTAGCTTCTTTTTGCCTTTGAAGCTCTTCTGCTAGGGTCCTGCTTCATGATCTGAACAAAAATGCCCTTTGAGGAGGCAATCTTGCAGTCTTTGCTTGTTAAAGAACTGACTGAAAAGCAGTATACTGTTTCCTCTGAAAATGTCTGGGTTTTTTCCCCTGCTAAGCTTTTACCAAAAGAAGTGGAACACTTCCTACATTTCTAACATTTTCCAGCTTCTCAATGTGTCTGTGTTGTCTGCTGCTGCCGCATTCAATCTGAAGTACTCTCCACTGCTGAGGGATTTTGTATCAGACACTAAGGAGAACCAGCGAATACAGTAACAGCTTCAAATACATTGAAACGGTGGAAAAGCACAGAAGGAAATAATTACCACTTTATTCGTGTTATTAGGCTAGACTGACACAGCCCCTTTCAGCACACCATCTGTCTTCGATTAAAATGGAAAGGTTTCTGATGAAATAATGCATTTGCAAGCGGTTCACAGCTGCAGAGCCAACCAAATCTTTTAACATCTGTTTGATCCAATGAGATCTGGACCTAAGGTACCTTTGAATGAATATTCTTGAAATGGTGCTTTACTTTAGGTGTTCCTCTTCTGTGGTCTCAGAGGGTACAAGCACTGCCACTGGTGACCAGCATACTTTGTTGTGTGGAAAGGTCAGGAAGGAGACTGATTTGAGCCTGGTCCGCTGCCTGGAAAAATGGCCTTTTAAAGCAAGGTCAGAGTGGATTGTGCATTATTTTTTTGTGCTTTTGTTGGTCTAAATTTACTAATGGGGTTATCAAACGGGACTGTGGAAGGAACTCCCGGTGGAGGGGGTGGGTATGTGTGACATGAAAAGGTCTGCTGTCCAAATACATCAGGGTTTTTTATCTTCCCAAGTCTATTGCAGGTTTTCAAATATGTACAATGTGGGAGTTTGAAATTCTTGTCATTGTAAGACTATGACTGTGCAAAGAGAGGTCATTATGTGATCACTAATATTGCTCAGTCATGGGTCTTGCTTTGCCACCAGGCGGTGATGAACAGGAGTAACAATCACAGCATATGTTCTTTCAGTAATGAATGCATTTCTGACTACAATGGTTTTGTTCTTGTCAGGTTTCTACTGTGTTTGCTCACTGAAGGGAATGACGAGCTTACTCTTACTTGAACATTTATCTCAAATGTGTTCATGTTTCATAACCTCTTTGTTTGAAGCACAGGATATGACTAGATGCCAAAAAAATAGGTTATAACAAAGCTGCTGCTGCTGTGCCATTCATTTACATGTAAACAATTAATCCAGCAGGCCCAGCACATGCTCAAACTGACAGGTATGCACAGGCCAATATTATGGACATGCATAATAGCACCAGCACATCTGGATCTGAGTCTTCTGCTAGTCAGAAAGGTCTGACTGTTCTCACTGCAGGTTTTAAACCAGTGAGACCCACTCTGAAGTGAAGACACTGTAGGTGCAGGCAGCAGCTATTTTTAGCATCAGGCTGGTAAGAGCAGCAGCAAAGCCACCTGAGCCCCATGGCACCGAACCTAGATTGCCTTGGGAGATGTGTCAAGCTGTATGGGACAGCAGTGGAACAGGTCAGTCATACTGCTCAATAAAGGAAAGGGTTCTTCTATCCAGCAGCAGAAGCAGCCAACCTGTGTCTCCGAAGATCTTCCAAAAATCTTCATACTGTAGCTTTGTCTTCCCCTTTCTTTCTCTTTCCAAGGGTTATATCAGAGATTGCTTGCTGTTGGACCATCATCCCTGGGGCAGCATGACTAGATCTGTGCTATGATGTTAAGAAGCTGTAAGCTGGCTGGTACATTAAGTTGTGGTAATTACAGTCTGTGCCTATGGCTATAGATAAGGGCCCATAAGCAGATTGCCTGGACAAGCTGGAATGACGGCTAGTAGACTAAATTCCTCACAGTAACACAGAGAGAATTTGGTGTAATATATCCATTCCCCTCAGATACTTTGGTTACCGCAAGCCACATGGTTTGGTGATGATGTGTTCTGTTAGAATTCCCACATTTCTAGCAAACTCTGTCCCCCTCCAGCCATGAGTTATGACTGAGAACAGTAGACACCACTTCATACAGAGCTGTGATCAACTAGAAAGTAGAATAAATAACACAAAACCAGTCCAATTCCGCAAAAGTGAAAATGTAATGATAAATGATACTTTGGCATTGGTTAAAACACATGGTATATTAAGAAAAGGATGTACAGAAAGCTATTTGTGAATTTAAGATGTAATGGAGAGTAAAGAGCACTTTATATATGGAGACAAATGAGTGTCTGGGCCTAATATTTGGCAGCTTTGTCTGGAAGAAAAATAATGAAGCAGGAAGACATGGTGTGTATTATATACAACGCTTTTTTACAGTGCACCTTGTGACCCTACTATTTGGAACTCCTGATCACTAAACTCTTCACATATCCCTGACCAAAGATCTGGAGCCATTCATGAAGAGCTAGCCTGTGTACTATAGTTCCTGGTGTACAATGGAGGATGGTTTCAAGACTTTAGAAGGGAAACAGCTGAAAGAAAGAAACACTTAAGCTGTGTTAGGTGTGGTAGGTTTGTTCCCCAAAGCCTGGAGTATGGACCAGGACCATTGCTCTTGCTTTCTTAGGAAACAGGTCATCTCAGCCTGAATCCCCTGCCTGGTAAGGAAGCAGCACCCTCCTGACCAGGGAGACCCATCCTACGACTTCTTACTCATACTCACTAACGAGAAAGTTACTGCTTTCATAGCAGGAATGTTAAACAGATATTTGTCACTCCTGAGATGTTCATACCAGAGATGGAAACAAAAGAGCCTCAGTGCCTGACATTTTTCAGCTATCATAATTGAAAGTACTAGTAAAAATGTTTTTACCAAGATGCAGTACTCTCCATGCTATAGAAACACCACCCCTATGTCTCCATTAAGGCTTGTTGCATGAAAGGATTGGGAAGTTAGCAAGGACTTTGCTTTCATGAGTAGTAGGGAAAGTGCAGGAGAGGACAGTGATTCTTCCAGCCTTCCATGTCTGGTGTTAGGTGGAGAGAGTGAGTCTGGAGAGCCCTGGAGAGTGGGATCCAAAGGTACGAGCTGGATAAAGCTTTTATCTGCTTTTTTTAGTTGGGTTTGGTTGGGTTTAGTTTGGTTTAGGAATTTTTCATGAATTAAGGTTAGGACTCTAATAACAAAGCACTGGGATAAAATGAATAATCATGATGACACTAAAAGCTGTTAAACATCTTTAGCCACTGTCTGAAGGGATCAAAAGCATGCTATGCGACACCGATAAAAAGGTCAGTTCATGATAAGACTAATAGTGGTGCTTGAGGCCACTTGCAACAGCAAGTGCATTCCTCCAAATGGAAAAGCTTGATACACTCTGCCTGACCTTAGCCTGCCGTCAGTCACAAGCACTTTTGCAGTGTAACATACTGTTGGTGACAGTTTAAAAAATTGAAGAATGATCGAAGATCCAAATATAGGCATCCAGAAATAAGTATGTCACAGCACATGGACCAGAGTTTAGCACTGAAATTATGCCAGGTGTCCATAATATGCTGTATATGGCTGTACTAATCTACACTGTTAATTAGCTATCGCTCGCTTGCCCTCATGGCACAGAAGTTCATGTGAAATCCCAGAGTCTGGTTTGGGCTCTCTCAGTGACCACCTCCCACCCCAGCTGCACTGTCATTTTGGACCTTCCCTGGAAAAGGAGAGTTTCTTGATAAATGCGGGGAAACAGTCACTGATAAACTGTTTACAGCCCCCGTTGGTCTCTGCCTGCTTCCTGAACTGCATCGTGTGTTCATTGACTCAAGCTAAAATTTGCATTATTCATTATGTTCTTATTTATTTTTCATACCTGCAGAAATCTAGTAGCAGGTTTTTTTCCCCTGGATACCATCTCCCCAGTGTAGCCTAGGCTAGGAGGGAAATTACTTCAGTGAAAAAAGAAAATCCAAAGACAATAAAGCTGATATCACAATGAAGACTGCACAGCCCAAATACCAGTGATGGCAAAATACAACAGACTTTGTCTTAGAGAATTGTTTCCAGTGGGAGAAGGATGGAAGAGAGTCACATTCCAGCATCAGGGAGTCTTTGAGTCACTTCAGAAAGTGCCGCAGTTTGCACAGGTTTCACTAAGCAGGAGAGGGCATATTGTAGTACTTTTGGTTGTGAACATAGAATGGCTACTTAGGCTTGAGCAAAATATGAGGTTAAAATGCATAGCTGTCAAAACTGAAGTTCCTAAGTAAAACTGCCATTGCCTTTAATTACTGCAGTATTTGAAATCTGGCTAATATAGGCTGGTTTATTTAAATTTTCTCATTCCACAGTTTATAATACTTTTAGAAAATAACAATCAAGAAAAGCTCTAACGAATATCTTTAGAGTAAAATCATAACAACACACAGGGAAGTAGATCTTCTGGCCAAACACTTTTTTCACATCACATCACAAAGCCACTTTTAAAGTCCACAAAAGTCCTTTAGCATCTAAAATAACCATTTGGAAACATCGTGATAGTGTAGTGTTAGCTGGGAACAAAAGGCGAAGTGGTATGCCCTTTATCTAAAGAATTTTCGGACACAAACAGGAATTATTGGGTTTTGTGACTAGATTAGTCTTCATGCAGCACTAACCATGCAGCATGAATTAAGCCAGTTACTTGACAGTGCACAACATGTGAAAAGCATTATCTACAAAAATCTGGTGACAACATCTTAGACTTCCCATGGTGGACACTGCTTTAAAGAGGAAAGGAAGCGGGGGTCTTCCTCTACTTGCTCTGCACAGTCTTTTTTCAGAAAAGTCAAATGGACTTGACTGTAAATGAACCCAGCAAGAGCTGCCTGCCAGACAAGAAAAAACAACTTGGAAAAAGATGAATCAAGAACTGGTGCAGCCAGCTCTGTATCTTGAAACCCTCCTAGATCAACACTCTTTCCATAAAAGCCTTCCTTGTCAATGTCCCTGACTCCAAGTTATGTTTCATGGGGGCCTACTCACCATAGCACATCACAGCACTCCTTTTGAAGTGGAACAGAAAATTTCCACCATGGTGTTTAGTAATTAGAAAATGCTGCTTCATAATTAGGCCTTTTTTTAATTCTAGTTTATGTGAAATATCACTCCAAAAGAAGTCAGGGAGATATTCCAATAATGGTCAAATCTTCCCTTTTCCATTTCCAAAATTTATCACTTGTGTTCACCATTTAGAATTTAATTACCTTCTAACGGCTTTAAAGTTTTATATGCTTTAAAATTCTCATATTTTAAAGTCAAAGTAAAAAGCTATCATTGAGATAAATATTAAATATTTTATGCAGTCCAAAACAAAATCCTTAAAATACTTTCAATATATAGCAAACGTATTTTGTTTCAAACTTTGATTCACACCAAAAATGACCCTGCAACATCAAAACCTCCACGTGGTACACAAGTTCTGAATCTCAATCACTTTTATTCATTCCAAAATCCTGGGCTAATGACTCATTAGATGTCTTGTTATATCTACTGGAGCGCACAATAGGAGGAACTCAACAGGGGACAGTCCCCAGAAAGGACACTATGGCCAGTGAGTTAGGATTGTGGCTCATCTGGATTTTAGCAGTAGTGTCTGAACACAGTTCTACACTTGTCGTTGTTCTGGTCAGAGCCAACTTTGGGAAGCACAGACATTCCCAGAGCAGAGAGAACCAAAATCTGTGTAGTCTCTTTGGGTTCCCACTCCCAGGTGGTGTTCTAGGCAGCCACCCTTCATCTGAGACCACACGCTGAGAAGTACAGCATTGATGGAAAAATGGGCTCTTGTTGGCCGTTTGAGCTGGCAAGTGGGAAAGCTGATCACTGGTCGCATTTTAAATCTGAAAAAGGCAGAGTATTTACAGGCCTACAAAGAAGGAAATTATTAATGGGAATAATGCCTGGGAAGACAGTTAATCCTTTACTTGTTTGAGAGAGAGCCCTTACTATCTGAAGGACCTGTAACCTGATTTCTATGACATGTCTGAGTAGAAATACCTTGGTCTCAGCTGTGCTGGCCTCGTAGGCACCCTGTAGGTTTTGCAGCAGCTTTGACTCATTAAAGTCCCAAACAGCTGTTTTTGTGCCACATCTCACTGTAACACTGAGCTTGATTACACTCTGAACATCACCAAATTCTCTGCTTCCAATTCAAGATGATGTTTAAGCTCTGGCTTTGAAGTGTCTTCCTGGAACAACGCAAGAACAAACACTAGAAAATTTCTTGAGAAGCTTTTAATTGCTTTTCATTCCTCCATTCGCCTTCCCCCTTCCCACTCAGGAATAATAATTGCTTGTCTTTTTAACTAAAAACAAACTATGAGAAAACCAGGTATTACCCTACTCCAACAGCTGTATGTGATTTGCAGCACACATTGAATATGCTGTTTTAATTTTCATCACTTGTCTCAGAGCAAACTTAGCTGTCTGCAAGTGTGATCCTAGGAAACTGCACACCACAAAAGCACTGGCAATCTTGCACATTTGAGTCAAGTCAGGCTAGGAACTTGCTCTGTTATCAGTGCTGGTGTGTGCTATCATCTGAGAAGATATTAGCTCCATAGCTGGTGATAATAGCAGAGCTCTGTTGATTGCAGGAGGCCAAGACCTCCAGTTTATGGAAACAGATTATTGGTTTTATTTTAATCTGATCAGATCCTCAGTGGCTGCTAATAGCCATATTTCCAGTGGATCACATAGTCTGAATGTTTAAATTGTCCCCTCTATGTACATTAAGTTGTTGCTGGGATTTGACAATCCTAGCTCCTCAATCTATGCAGATCTGGATCAGGATTTTGTGACTGTTTAAATGTACTGTGTCCCTGGATAGCACAATTATATGACCCAAGAAAACTTTCCTTGTTTCATTCCCAGCTCTTTTGTTTCATGTCGTGTACCTAACAGGGTTGGCCTGCAGTCATTCCACTTACAGTTGGAAGGTATCAGTGTGTTGGTGTCTAATCAGATAGCAACTCTCAGTAATGCATTACCTGTTTGGGACTTAGAAGTTTGTCTTTTACTTACCCTAGTTCTTATAAGACATTAGTACTGCAATGCTTTATTTTATGAGGCTAATAAATTAAAACTTTCTTTCTATTTTCTGTTGGAAAGACAAAAAGTTGTTATCATTCTTGCAAAACCACATTAAACAGAAAGCAACAGCAACCGGAGTATTGCTGACACTGCTTAATGAAAACCAGAGCATTGCACTGGAAAACATGCTGGGAAGGACAGCTTCAATTAAAGGAAAGGAGAGATTAAAGACCTTTCCTTTATACAACCTAGGGAAGGAATGTGAAAGAATGGGTTTGGAGAAGGGTCTAATTGAAGGATAAAATGGAAACGGTAAATGGCTTAAGATAAGATCAGTAAGCAGAGACATTGAAGCCAGTATTGCTAGGAACAGGTATAGAAGTTCATAAAACCCCCCCAAAGCCAATTCAGCCTACCACAGACAGATACAGAGGAAATATCCTAGGAATTGTGAGCATGTAGAAATCCTATTGGACAAGGACAAAAGGTTTGAAAGGGAAGAATGTAAATAGGGTGTTTTTTTTCACATTAAAAAAAAAAACATTCACTGAAATGGGAGGAGAGTCAGGAAGATCAGGTCTTTTCCTGAAGGAGGAATGAATTAAATTTGGTGACAATTGTGCTCTGAAGATACCCCTGTAATCACAGAAAATTGGTTTTCTCAATAGGGAAATTCTGCAGAGCTTGGAAAGGTAAAATCTCTTAAACTCAAAACTACTATAACCATGTGTCATATTTCTTCTTAACACATTGTATAAAAGAGCTTTAACTTTGTCAAGTATATTTTTAATTAATTTAAATTTTTCATTCAACCAGGCTAAGAACAAGGGCAAAGCAGGAGGAAAGCGGGATGAAGGAAATTATTTCAGCTTCAAAGAATGTTCAGTTGCATTAACAACAGCAAGAGTAAAAGGATATCAAGAAAAGAATGTTTTCTGCAAAGTTAAGTCCTCATTCTCGTGAGGTTTTCTGTAACAGCCCAAAAAAACCCAGCCTTTTTGTTTGCTACTTCTCTAATTTTGAGTCAGGGCTAGCAAATCTTGTTTCATTCATCTATCAATGCTTTGAAGAGGGGTTCCACCTGAGCAATCTGCCACCTGTCTTCCAGTGCAATCTCTTTTTCACCACTACCTGGTTAGTAACACAGGTTAAGTGCTGCTATCTTTTGTAGTTATTATTGCCTTCTGATGCCAGTGACCATATTATGTATTCCACAAAGTGTATGAATGTACCTGCCCTCTCAACAAGCCATGCACATCCCATTTATTTCTGTTCTTAACTGCTGTTTTGCTGTCTTCATACCACACACTTGTTCTTGCCACTTGGTCCTTCCCACTGTCTATGTTTATTCTGCTAACTTTCTTTCTTTCTCAGCTATTAAAAGCCCTGAGGCTAGTCCAGTATGTGTGCATAGGTAGGTATGTATATACATGTATTTACGTATTTGATCTATTGAGGCCATGCTACCTTCCTGATCCTTTTTGGTAGCTGGTGTTTCGGGGATGATTGCCTGGCCACATGTAGACATGTGTGGTGGTGGAAAGAGGGGCGCCTGTCCCTGGAAAAGAAAGCTATTGCAGGTCAGGGCTCAGAGACATAAGGAGAGGTATGCGAGGAAGCTTGGCTGGTGACTGCCTGTTCCATAGCTAGCTTTTTCCAACGCCCTGGGTCCATTTATTTTGTCAGTACTTAAAACCTCTTTGGAATATTTATAATTTTTTATTGGGTGTTTCCAAGAGACGCACATAATATAAGTGGTCCAACAGTAAATCTGTTATGATGTGTTTATAAATGCAAGCTTTAGTGTCTCTGGAAAGTTTAGCATTGACCAATGCAAATTTAGTATTGAATGATGCAAATTTACGCAGGGATAGAAATGTGAACCAGAAGAACTAGGTCATTAAGGGAGAGTTTCTGGTTTTAGCTGAAATAGAAGAATATTGACTGACATCCTTAAAAATGGATGACACTTTTTTCATTGACTTATCAACACTCTGGTTTATCTTTCGTTTAAGCTCTGCCTCGGTGAGGCACTGGGAAGTGTTCCTGTTGCAGCAGCAGAGCTATATACAGCTATCCAAATTAATTAGTACTGTTAATCAACAAGATGTGTTCACCCAGGCTGAACAGTACATTGGTGGGATTTTTGACTTAGCTGTTTAGCTTCCTTGGTACAGTTCTATGTCATGTAGACATGCTTGGATTGACCTACATGATATACCTTGTAACTGGTACTGGTTTTCCCCAGAGTGTTGAATGACCATCAGTGATTCCCAGGTAGAACTCATTACCCTGGCCCTGAAGTAGGGCAAGATGTGGAGCAGCTCTCTATCAACAACTGCCTCTGGTTAACTCTGATAGCCTAACAGAGCTTGTCATCACTTACACTCCAGGTAGGCAATTCTTACTTCTTTTCTTTTTCAGCACATACTGACTAGTTAATGTTCTGAAAAGAGAATTATTGTGGTGGATAAAGATGATTTAAATGTAAAATTGCTGCAACTACTACAGTATGTAACTGTTAGTATGGAGACTAGCAGTAAGAGTGGTTATGAGTCTTCTCAGAAACACCTTTTGTGGGTTTTTTTACTGCCTTACAAACTAGAAAAATTTCAAAGGTTATTTGGTAAGGATCAGGAAAATGTCTCCAATCTTAAATTTCCATGAGCTGGAGAAGGCTGTTTCTCAGGCACCTCTGATCAGACGGATGCTCTTGTGTCCTTCCTATCACCTCCACCTTGCTACACCTTACTACAGATCCTAGGCAGGACAGGTCTGTAATGGAAGATCCTTCATGGGTAAAGTCCTGTTGCTTATGTAACTTGCTTTATTTAGGATTGGGTCTAGGGTCACAAAATAGTTGCTTTAATGGTGGGCTGTTATGATGCCAGCTGTCTGGTATACCTGAAGAGCTGCACAAGGAATTTGGAAGGCTACTGCCTTGTGCCTTTGCTTCTCTGAGAGCTTATTTCCTCCTTGATAACCTTCAGTTACATCCTGCCCATTTCTGAATATTTTGTGCAAATTTATCCTCTGGTCAAATAAAGCTCAAAAATTAAATTGGGTGGTAAGAGGTTTCATTTATGCTTCTCTGTTCCTCAGTCACTCAGAAGATACAAATCCTGCGGAAGAGAGGCAGTAACTACTATTTTACATAAAATGTATGTGTATATCTGTGCTGACTCGTTTAAAATTACTGCTTGATCTGCTGTGAGTATATAAGTTTTATACATATGCTCTTTAGAAACCACAATTTGAATACCTGACTTTAAAACTTCAGTGAACCAGATTCTGCCTCTGCTATATGGAATGATCCTTCAGCTTTGACTTTGGATAACACACTGCTGAAAGGACCTTTTAACATAAGCAAAGCTAGTAGAAATGGTCAACCTTTTCAAATGCATCAGCAAGGCTCAGCTTCCCAAATATATTTTGGTGCCTAATTGCCACTGACACAGCCTCTGAAGTAGTCACTCTGTCAGTCATTTTGTAGAAATGAGACTTGGCAATTTTTCTAAAGCTCTTAAATAAAAAAAGGGTTTGGGGAAGGCATTTAGCAAAATAACTGAGATTGAACTGCATAGAGGCAGTCTCTCCTGTAGAAAGCATAACATTTGAGGCAATTAGAATCACAGTAGTTTTGCGATTCCTATTTTTAAGTCGCTTGAAGTACCCTGGAACATAACTGACATTTTAAAAACTCAGTGTATTGTGCATGATGTTAGAAGAGAATAATCTGTGCTTGAGATGGAAGCTAAGTAGAAACCAAAGAAAACTTCAATAGCTTTCAACAGAAAGGAGGAAAATGATTTGTGATGTGCATTTTTGAGCAGAGCAGATAGAATATGGTAAAGATGACAGTGGCATGTCTGGGTGGTTGCTAGAGGGAGCAGAATAGCCAAGACAATAAAATCTGAGACTAGTGCAACTCTGGGCCTCCCACAGAGAATCAAAGTCCTGCTTTTGAGGAATGAGCAGAAATAAAATCCTGTGAAGCACTATAGCAACCATCACCAGGGATACCATCACAGATCTCAAACATGTTTATCCAGACGAATAACAAGTCACGGAGTGAGATGATAAACTTGGAAATGGTATTTTAAAAGTAAAACCACTGTACCTGGTAGTACAGAAATAACACACTTGAACTTCTTAGTAAAACAAAACTACTTTTCAGTAAGTGTCTTCTAGAAATAGCTACAGAGAGTTGTATTTGCAAAATACCTGTACACAGTAGAACTGGGCAGTATGCAAGAAGGGAAACTAGACAAAAGAAGTCACTGCAGTAGAACTAGGTAAAGATGTTTAAACAAATGAAAGTGGTTTTGTTGGTGTGGAGTTTCTTGTAGTTTTTTATTTGTTTGGTGGATTTTTTTAGAAATTAATAATCACAAAAAAAATATGGTCTTATGTTAGACCAACACATAGTGACATCCTCAGTTAATTGTGTTTATGAGTGAAACAAATTTCACTGAGTGTGGTGTGGCCCTAATGGATAGGGTTCAGCTGAGCTACACTCATATTTGGCAAAGGTAGAAACCCAACCAATTCTTGGCTTTATTTTGTTTTAAAGAGGGAAGTGGAAATTGTCACATCCCATTCCTGGATGTATCACTGACCTAATCGGTCACATTGGCCAATTCATCTACTTTTTTAGAGTTTCTATCTTTTGAAGGAACACAAAAGCTTGCTGGAATATTCTGAAAGTGAGCTACTTACCATATATGCGAAGGATTAAACATGTGAAGGGTCAGTTTACAAAATGCTGGATTACATAATTCATTGGCATTCTTCATATTTGACATTTTCTATCATGTGTCTTTCATGCTTTTCTCTTCCACCTATACAATCCATGGTCATTTTGTTTCTCCATAAGTTCTTCAGTTTCACAAAATTCTTGCTGGTGCTGTCTGCTCATCTCTTCTGCAGAGGTACATGACAAGGCATTGTTCTCCTCTATTCATGCTGAATTCATGAGTGATCCAGTAAGAACAATAGCTAATAGACATAATAATAACTAATGTCTGTGTAAGCAAATGTTTCCGCATCTCCGAATGTGAATTTGAACTACCTTTGCTGGTAGGTGGATGGTTTCAGTCCCCTGCTCTAACTCTCTGGGTGTATAAATGTTCATCAACTTTTGCAGATGCTTCAGCTAAAAATAATCCAGTATCCCACAAGCCCCTCAGTCTCTGCCTGGATCTCCAGCTGGTGCTAATTGACTCCTCGATGAAGGAGGCTGGTGCCTGTGTGCAAGACTGGGTCACCCTGACACCGCATCTGCACATCCGCTTGTACCCTGAGCCACCTGACAGACTAAAATAAGCAAGATTGCAGTCTGTGTGGCTGATGATCAGGCAAGTACAAAGCACCCTAAATTAGAGAAATAATTCTATTGTTTGAGATTTCAGAGAAACTAGTAATGTTTTTGTAGCTGTAGCCTAATCCTCATTCTGAATAAGAAAAAGCTCTTTCTGAAACAGGAAAGACAAAAAAAAAGACAAAGACAAAGGAAAATCACAGATGCATTCCTTCCCAGTCTCAAAAATACTGTCATCTCTATTTTCTTAAGTGGCTTTTTTGACTCTGGTGTTGTCAGTGCAATGCTTGCCTCCTAGTATGACATCAAACCATTTCTCAATGCTTACATCTTGGTTTATGACTTAAGAAAGGAGCACTTTGTTCTGCTGCTCTCTTCAGCATTACTCTTCACTTTTACTGTTGCTTGCACACTGACACAAATTCAATCATCTTTTCAGTGGATGCCTTACTTAGATTAAATAAACCAATATGCATTGCATAAAAGCATTTCAAGTTAAAATGGTTCAAGTCAGTCAAATAACTGAGAAGCCAAATGATTCATTACAGCTGATACCTTTGGTTATATTAATATTGCATCCTTATCTTTTTTTGAAGGCAATTAATTTCTTGCAGCCTGTATTTTCTTACTGCTGAACACAGAAGCTTTATTGATTGAATTTGCTTGGAGTGGGGAGCTGTATGTTTGGAGCTGTTTTCCCCTCTAACTTTTTGTCCTGGGTATCAAGGGTGGCAGAGCACCAAGAGTTGCTTGGCCTGATGCTGGCAAGCAGCTGCAGCCACTGGGCGAGAGATGCACAGGCCTCAAAAGCTGCAGCTGCTGCAATAACTCTGTTCAGGTACATAGGTCCATCTACTACCAGGAAAGGGAAATGGGCAAAGGCTGATCTCTTTGTTCACTGCTATGGCTAAGCAAGCATGGGGAGGTGAGTGGTATGTAACTAGGAGACTAGCAGTAAGAGTGGTTACGAGTCTTCCCAGAAACACTGTTTTGGGGTTTTTTACTGCCTTGCAAACTAGAAAAGTTTCAAAAGTTATTTGGTAAGGAACAGGAAAACGTCTCCAGTCTTAAACTTTCATAAGCTGGCGAAGGCCATTTCTCGGGCAACTTTGATCAGATGGATGCTGTTGTGTTCTTTCCATCACCTCCATCTTCTTACACCATATTGCAGATCCTAGAGAATATGGGTGTGTCATACAAGATCCTGAATAGGTAAGTGCTGTTGCTCGTGTAACTCGCTTTACATGGGAC
This sequence comes from Pezoporus wallicus, assembly GCF_028554395.1. NCBI lineage: Eukaryota > Metazoa > Chordata > Aves > Psittaciformes > Psittacidae > Pezoporus > Pezoporus wallicus. Next base: position 221,837 of record NW_026635251.1, read on the forward strand.
TGGGTCTAGGGTCACAGAATAGTTGCTTTAGTGGTGGGCTGTTATGATAGCAGCTCTTTAGCATACCTGAAGAAACTCACAGGGAATTTTGAAGGCTACTGCCTTGTGCCTATGCTCCTCTGGGAGCTTTTTTCCTCCCTGATAACCTTCAATTACATCCTGCCCAAAAGCACCCTTGCATGGCGCCCACACTCTGCCTCTGAGAGGGGTACTTGTTGCCTTCCCAGGTGTGGCAGCATTCTGCCCATGCTTTTCAAACCGAAAGATGATGTCTTTATGAGCAGTTTATTCTGAGTAATGAATGAATTGGGAGTATTTCCTCTAGCTTATGGATACCGAAGCCTCTCCTAATGATTCAAAATGATAGTTTAAAAAAGTTAGGGTTTATTTCTAGTTGGATGTGGTCATAGTTTTACCATTATAAGTGTATTTACCAAATGCATATACCAAGTACAAATCGGCTATGAATCAGAAGTGCCTGTACAGAAAGCCTGCTGATGTGGGAGTTTCAAGCATGCATTAGCAAAGAAGAGCTGTGACTCTACCGTAAGTGCTTTTTGAAAGCCCGTCTCATCCTGTATTACAAATAGAAGAAACAACTATCTGCGTTATGTTTGCAGCTCAGATACTCTGTATCCTCTAATCATGAAGATGAGGCAAGATGGAATCTTATTTCACTTTGTACTAGTTCCTGTGAGAAAACCACAGAGCTACAGCTTTCTGCTGGGTAATTTAGATACTTGGATCTACCTCTTCTTGGTAATTCTATCATACATTTTTATAGTAACTAAAGAAGAAGGGGATAGATGAATTTTCCATGACATTATGTATCACAACACTCTAGGGGTATCTCACAAAGGGTTTCATATAGCGGCTCCCTCATGTCCCCAAGGCTACACGTCTGAAATCAGAACCACTTGGTTCAGAAAAGACAGCAGCAATTAAGGATAGTGGGTGGTTTCCATGTGGTAAAAATCAGTAAGTTTCATGGCTCCCAGTAGAGCTACTCAGCCTATTTCAGCGAAGAACTTGGCTTCTTGGGTACCTATATGGCTTTTTGTCAAAGATGACTTTGTTCTTGGAGATGTGCACCAGAGTTAGCAAGCTGACGGTAGACCCAGAGTAAAAGAAAATAGGTTAAAAATGCTGAATTCGACACATGATGATGTTGGGGAGAATGTCAGGTTTTCTAGTGCCTTCATCCTTGCTCTAAGAATGAAATAACGCTGATGAAACACCTCGATGGAAGCTTTCTATAGCAAATTTCAAACACAAGAAAATTGAAATTTGTGTGTTCAGTGTCAGAGGCTTCAGAATTGGGGAGGGTTATAATAGAATATAAGGGGCATAAACTGGCCTACTTTTTTTAATAGGCTTCAGACAGTGCAATCTGCATACAATCTTTCAAGTATCTGATTATTTAATCTCATTAGCAGATTTCCTTAGGTGCCTGATGGATCAGCCAGCTAAGACACAATGGGACTGCAAAAGAACTGTTTAATTTAATGAATTTCATTAGATTATGAAGTTCTCACTTGATTAAATTGGGAATGATGAGCATTTTAACTTGTGGAGGCAGCAATGATCAGACTGAATTTGAACTTAGGGGGCCAGAAGGAGCAAGAAATATGATAATGAACTTAAACCGCTGTTAAAATCTACATGTGATCTCTGGATAGAAAAGAAATCTAGAATCTGAATACTGTGATTTTTTTTATTTTTTTTTTTTTAAGAAATGTTTATTAACCAATCATAACAGTCTGACATTTAGATAAAAATCTATATTAAAATGTAACATTTGAATAAAGCAACTTCTGGCTAGTACCTTAAATTTAATGCTATTGTCACAGAAATAAACTGAGATCAGGCAGTGGTCATATTATGAATCTATTCCGTTTTCCCATTTCTGGACCAGGTCCAGACCCACAGCTTTATTAATGCAACTGTAAAGCTAAAGCTATTGAATTCAAAGGAAAGAGTCCCTGTTGATTTCAGAAGGAGCAGAAGCAAGCCATCTAAGTGGCAATTATATATTCTTTACCTACTTTGAAGAAAAAAAAATAGAACAGAATATTTTGAATACCCAAAAATAGTTAAATTATGTTGTATGATCTAATACCAAAATAACCAAAAGCTGAAAGTATTATAATAAGGATATTCTCAGTTTTGTTTGTAAGAGGATATATACTTATCACTCTAACATTTGTTGTTCTGCTGTTATGCTCCATGGGAGACACTTAAGTTTGTTAGTAATGTTACTTGGTTGAGTCCTATCCCTTCTCAGAGCCAGATGACTTGCTGCCCTTTATTGTAATAACAGCAGGTCAGGTACTGGTGAAACAGGCAACCTGGATGATTGTTTCAGGGTCCTACAAGCCAGTGGGAATGGGAAGAACAAATCTTCCAGGCTGGGGATGAGAGTGAGTGGGACCTTGGTGAGCCTGGGGAGACATGGGAATTAGGAGCTCTGGGTTTTATTGCTCACAGGTCACTGGGTTGTCGTGTTGCTCCGGTCAAGGACTTTCTCTGGATGAACACTTGCAAAGGGCCTTTGGGTCCTCGCAAAAGAGAGTGCTCATGTATTTCCAGAGGAAACCTGAAGGGTCCTGTGGAGAGGGTGAAAGATGTTTCCTCAAACTGCTTTTGAAGAGCACAGGCTTCCCACCCTTTACACAGACTTGTCCTCTCTCTTGTTCCAAAGGGTTTACCAGCCTTTCTCCCCTAGAAAAGCTAATTAAGGAAACAGTGGTTACATATTATGCCAGAATCTGTGGGTTTATATTTTACATATGCAGCAAAACAAAAACTTTTGCTCCTTCATATATTGCTATAGAGATGCATATTGAAGATCGTTGTAAGAGAGATTTTAGGCAGTTTAAATGCAAGTAATTTATATGAAAAGAATCATAAAATAATTAAAGAATAGTCATAATTTTCAGTTTAACTGGTTTTCGGCTGCTCTAGTACTGGGGTCTGGAAATTTACTACTGCAGAGACAAAATACATACTGGCGAGAGACTCAGGCAGAAAAGAGTTGTCGGTGTGTTAATTCTTATTACAAGAAAGGCAGCATATGAATATTTTTGGGTATTTAACTGAATTTTTTTTTAAGGTTTAGCACATGCTTGTTCAAAATTCCCTTTGCTCCCAACACGAAAGCAAGCCCTCTGTCAAACAGACCTTTGATCAAACAGCTTAAAAATTGTTTTTATTCAAGCTCCTCATGTATAAGTCATCCTTGAAAAAGTCCTTAAATTACAGCCAGGTAACTAAAAGGGAGGAGAAAGAACTTACTGACCTCCAAACCAAGCTGCTTCATGATGAGCCACACTCCTGGAGCTGCTATTTCCTCTAGAAACCTGGCTCTTTTTTGTCTTTTCAGACCCTGGTTGGCTAGAAATTTCCTGGAAACCACAGGCTTTCCAACTGTCAGAGCGCTTAAACTTCAGGGAGTTCATCGCAGATTACCATGGTCCAACATCTCTACACTGTGTCCTCAAGCATATGCACCCAGTTATGAGTATTATGTGTGTACTTTCAATTAACAGACAACTAGTTACTGACTGTCCAAGCCAGTTTTCTAACACAACAGGATAAAAACGTTCATGTGCCCCAAAGCACAGTGAATTGTAGCATGCCAAAGTCAGGATTTCTTTTACATCTGTTCATGCGTATCAAATATTACATGAATATAGATGATGATAATTCATGCCAGTTGGAGCTTATTCGGATGTGGTGTTCTGTTTTAAGCTCCTTTTTCATCAGACCATGTTCATCAGTGCTTGGGTCCATTTCATCTGCTGGCAGTTAGGATATTTTGAGGCTCAGGGGTTTGCTTTGTTTGGCTTTTTTATCAAATTCCTGTTATGGAAGGATGGCAGGTAGGATTTGGGAGGAAGAAAAGCAGTGGTTTTTCGCAAAAGTAGGAAAATACATTTCCAGTGTGAAGAGGATCAGTGTCGAAATGCATCTGCTGCCAAGGAAATACACTGTTAGAGAAATAAGATCACAGTTTTCCCCTACTGCAGTTTCTCCATTTTGATTAGTATCTGTCTTACAGCGCACAGGACACAGCAACAGGAGAAGCTGCTGTTGCAAAATAATTGGGTACACATGGTATTAAGAATAATCTTTTTTAAAAAGGAACAGTAGGATGATACTTGATGCTCTCATTAGCATTGCAGGACACTGCAGCACAAGGAGGCCCATGCCATGAGGTCCATACCTGAGGCAGTCATCCATTGTTTCTCACATAGCTTTCTCAAGTAGACCTCAAGCCTGAGAAACAGAATATTCATTGTGTCTGAAACTGTGTATTGACCAAGAAGCAAGTAAAAGTAGATGATGATTTAACTGTTTGGAAAAAATCCTTGTCACTTACAAGTTCCTGTGTTATACACTTGTGTAAATTACCTAATCCACTGTGTCACCAATCATGAGATTAGGCACAAGTTACCCAGCCTCTGTCACTTGTAAATGGATTTAAGTCATATGGCTTGTAAACCCCACAGCAGTGCTAATGTGAGTTTATTTGGGTCCCATGGGCTGCTTCTAAAAACAAGTATTACTAATGTTTCTATATCAAATTCATAAAATTTGGAAATGGCTTTAGGTCTGGATCTGATCTTTCCTAAAGTCTGAGAATGCTGAGATGATTATAATAAGATTATGAAGCCAAAGACAACACTTGGTAAGCATCCACAAAGTGCTAAGAAGCACAAAACATTTTCATGTCACATAGCTGATATGACCAAAACCCAAGGGACAGTGACTCTCTGATGTTAAGTCCTTGACTCCTTTGTTTTGTGAAGTATCTCTCTGCTAAGCAGAAAAGCCACAAAGTCATATGGGGTTGCTTAATTTGTTTAAAGGAGTTGAAAATATAAGGCAGAGTCCCTTCCTGGTTGTGTGTGCGTTGCATGTGGAAACATAACAAAAACAAATTATTCCACAGTAGGTGGCCAGCATCATACAATTAGCATTCAGCCAAATGAAAATTTTCTTCTATAAAAGCTCTTATCAGCTTTTGGAAGAGGATAGCTGGTCAGTAGAAAGGGTCTGATAATAGTGGGCACTGAATATGAATGCCAGCTCTTTAAACCCCTGGAACATCACAGTAACAGCTGAGGCTGGTTCACTTCTGCATATTTGTTAGTATTTGTGCCAGACATAAAAAGTGGGTTTTTTTGGAAACTTGATCCTCATGAGCTCCAAACACCCATGTGGGTGGTGAATTGCCCTTTATAAAAGGAACATAACATTTCTTACTCCCCTTCATGAATATTAACCTTTTCTTTCTTAGAATGTTGCAATGACTTAGGTAACTTCTCTGTTTTGCAGATGTGAAAAATAAGGTTAAAATAGAGTACAAAACCCAAGAGAGAATAAAGTGATGTTGTTTGCCTTTTTAATATTTAATTTTGTTAAACCATTGAGGGGTTGGTTAGGGTTTTTTTGTATTATTTTATCCTTGTTAAGTCTGTTTGTTGATGACTTTCTGGTCATCCTAAAATCCTTCCAAGAGCCCAAGATATAATAAGTAGAACTGTAAATAACATGATAACATCTTATTATATAAGGCATAAATAGAAAACTATTATGGGTGAAAAAATGTGGTTTTTTTTTTTTTTCAGGGAGAATTAAGCTAAGCAAATACATATAGAACCAGGCAATACACAGGGCATAGCCCATTAGCCTAATTCCTATCTGTACAAAAAGCAACAATTAACTGAGTAAATTTGGAGAGAAAGTTTCTTTTCCTTGGAAATTTTCCTTTCTTTTCTTTGTAAGGAAATGATCTTCTTTAATAGGTCATTTATTTCATGGCTGCCTGCAATAGGGTTTTCCTTCTTTCCTTTGAAGTCTCTAGATTTAGCCATAGTGAGAGACTATGAGCTGAAAGAAACATGCAGCAACTCCCTCGTCAGATCACCGATTAATCACTCTGGACCTGATCTTTGCCCACTGACTTTGATTGGGGTTATGATGGGGTATGTTGCTTGGAAATAAAATCCAGTAATTCTGACCTTTCGGGATGAACTTGGAGTATATTTGTATCACTGAGTTAATTCCTGCCACTTCTGGACAGTTGTTTGATCTTTCTGTAAAGATCTTTGCCTGTCAAATAACAGTCCGCTAGTCTTACTGTCTGCAAATCTCCCCCCTTGAAGGGAGGACTGCATTTATTAAAAGAAGACTGCCTGAAAAGAAAAAAACATACTGCTCTTACCTAGTTACTGTGCATATGAAAGTAATCGAGGTTGCAGCTTCTAATCCTTTGACCTAAGCTCCATAGTTCTCTGAGATGATAGGTAAATAGTGGTATACCCATTTTCTAGGTAGGAAAGAGAGGGAGAGAGAGGTCGTGTTATTTGACCCATGTAACACAATAGGTTCTTGATAGGGATGAGATTGGAAATAAGTCTGTAGACTTCGCTGCCTTCCTCAAGGATGCGTCCTGTGAATGTGCCCTATAATACTGGACATTAAATGGTTGCAAAATTCATCTGAACCCGGACTGATCTTGGCATCCCCCAGAAAGAGAGCAGCCAAGTACTTTTCAATTCAGTGAGAGGTACAGTAGTAGATTTCCAAAACTGTCGGAGTAATAGGAAAAATAAAGAAGTCCATACATCATGGCTGACGGGGTAAAACAAAACACAAACCAACCATTAAAAAGGGGGCAGGAAATGGTTACATGAATTCAGGTGTAACAGAATTTCAAGATAAAAGTGTTTTGCCTAGGGGATACAGTCATTTTCATATTACAGGGATTTTGAGTAAAATACCTCTGGATAAATACAGCTCAATTGTATACAGAGAATGGTGAATGGCGTGGTTTGTTTTCAGCTCGGTATCTGGAGGTGGGAATTGACTGCATAAGAGCGAGAGCAACAGATTCAACATGTTAAGCAAACACATTCTCTAGGTACGTTTCTTCTTCAAGTGTCATGACAACTAAGCAGAACAACTAAACCACGAGTATTTATTCACTGCTGTTGCCACTCAGAAGGCTGGCTATGCATGGCCTGTATTCTGCAGTACTGCTTGCTTTATGGTAAACCGATTGCTTTTCCTCATCCTCTGTAACTGCATTTGGGAACGTAAATGAGTATGAATGTGTAACGTTGCCAGAAAGTAAAGCTTTTAGATTTCATGTATTTCCTTCTCTAAGCCATTGTAAGAGTACAGTTTAATATAAATCTTGAACACTGCTCTGAAGCAAGTTATTGCAAAAGTGTACTTCATTCAATGTTGATTGAAACCCTGTCACTGCATGGTAATGCAGTATGCCCAGAAAACTCCCTATATATGTCAACAATAGAATTAACAAGCTGCGCTTGAGTATTGAATAATGTCATAGTTGTAACAGCTTGGGGGGGGGAGAATTCTACTTACCTTTGGGGTTCTTTCGTTCTCAAGATTAGCTTCTGAGGGGCGGCTGAGTGCTATTCTGGTGTCTTACCCATGACTGGTGTCTGATTGAACTACTCATCTTGCAGAATTAAACCAGCCAAAACTCCAACGACCTTACCTCAGAATACTTTTTGTTCATCTCAAAATGTAACTAGAAATATCCAGAAGAAAGAAAAGTAAATCAAATGACAACATCTTTGCTTTACCTAGTATTTGCTGCTAGTATATCACAATTAACAATTACTAGGAGGAAAAAGAAAGCTAATCTATTAATTGGGAGCACAGTTAAAACAAACTTTCTGAATAACCTCAGCTGCCCGTGTGCATTCAAGGGAAGACAAGCTGTTTCAGAGATAGCAAGATATCAGGTTATACTAGAGCGATGTGCTACAAGATCTGCACTTTGAACTGCATCCAGAGGTGAACAGGTCATCAAGGCCTGCTCAGCAGCCGGTGAAAATGTTCCTACTAGCTAAACTAGTCTAGTTGAGGGGTGGCCAGATTCAGCTCAAGTTGCAGTTATCTAAAATACATAGGGATTTTGGCACTCATAGCTAAATTTCTACAATTTTCACCAAATTAAGAGTTGGAAAGATAAGTTATTGGTTGAATCATCTTGAAGATGAAAAATGCTTCATATATTACAGTGAGAATTATATGATTAGTGACTAAGTTAAGTGTAAGATTTTATTTGAGCTCCTGAACAATGTTTTCAGAGAGCAGAGATAATTCCACCTGTAGTTCTTCTCCAGTTCTTATAGTGTTCCACACATACCATCGTCTCACAGCTGTACAGAAAATACAGCTCAGCACACCAAAATTTTTATGAGGATACTGTAAGAATCTTCATGCCAGTTTCTGTTATTACTAATCCCACTGTGAAACAGCAAACTGTTGAGCTTCTTTTCAGCTAAACCAAAGTAACTGACAGTAGAATTTGGTCTCTATCATGTTGTTTCTTGATTGATGCCCAAGCACTTGTGATGTCTAGTTTGCAATGCCAAGTGAAACCTGTATCTTCTGTTTCAACATCTTTGCTGTTTTAGAATACGGCTTGAATATTTCTCTTCGTATGTGCGTGAAATGAAATCCAAAAGACATTTTTTTACTCTGGTTTATTCTAAATTTCAGTCCAGTATTGACCTCCTTATTTTACTCTTGCAGTGATTTGGCACAAAGTATCTGTCAGTCTACACCTCTTGAATTCTGTTTGATCCTGGTAGGTCTCTCCGTGCATCCAGGGGCAATGTGCAAACTCCAGGCTGTTGCCTCCTCTGCTGTTTCTGTATTCATGGAGATGAAATGCACTGTTAGGATCAGGAGTAGTGTTGTGCCTGTTTAAACTGATACAGGCAAAAAGTATATTCACTTTGACAATGACCACTCTTTACAGAGGTGAATACCACCAACGGCTTCCTTCACAGCAAGCCCATTCTTCACATCTGAACCTTAGCATTGTGCTCAGAGTAGTAGGCACCTGTGGTGTCTGCTGTGACAAAGACTGTGAGTCAGTCTACAACAAAGGAGACTGAGCTTCACCCATTTAAGAACATGGGAAGGAGGAAAAGAAAGGCAGGGGTGGGGGAGAAGTTGTTACGGTTCAGAAAGGTCTTGGGTTGATTGCTTAAAGGAATTTTCTTTGGTTCAGACCACAGGAGCACACTGAAGCAGGAGAGTACACATGGTTATTTATCACTTTGCTTTACATAGGAAAATACATTAGCAGATCTAGCAAAGTGATTCTGTACTGGAAATAATACTAAGCCCATTCAGCATGTGTTCCTGGAATGATGAGCTTGGGGAAAATGTGTGTTGAAGCTGCTTAGGTGTGGAGTGGACATTGACGCTGGTCTGGTCTGGTGTGCCCTGGGTGAAAGGATCTGGGAAAATTCAGGTCTTCTGAGGTTTACTGGTCCCACAGCCTGTGCCACAGAAGCTTCCCAGAGACAGCAAGGATACATAGCTGTAATCTTTTTAGACTGAAGAAAGCTTGAAGCTCTTGGGTCACAGTAAAGCTTCCAAATGAGTCAGGCAGTGAGGGTGAGTGAATTTTAACATGGAGATGGAGTAATCTACTACTATTTGATATAAAATTAATAAGTGAAGAGGAACGTTTTTCAGAACAGATAATTGACATGTTCTGTTACCATCTATATATTTGTGTCTTGAAATGGTTGTCTTATTTTTCTTCTTTAAAAAATTTTACTTTAGTTTTAAATTGCACACAGACATTTAAGGAAATTAACATCTCCAGAAACATGGTGTTCCATGGCATACATTTAGTCATGTCTAATAAATATTGTTTCAAGGCTGGTGAGTGCATTTAAATGAGGAATCTTTTCATTTTCTCCTACCATACCTGAATTTCTGCTCAAGATGAAATTATATTTTTAGCATTTCTTTGTTTGTGTGGTGCACAGAACACAGCCCAATCTAATGTAAAATGATTAACTCATACTAAAAAATAAGGAACAGAGACATTGGTAAACATCACACAGCTCCTGGGAAAATGCATTTCTGAAGTGAGAGCAATTCTAGTGGAGCCCACACGCAGTGATTGTGAACCTGGCTCTCGGAAACCTTTTCTTGGTTTCTTTATATGTACTCTGTAAATTTTATTTATTTAAAACATTTTAAAAGTATGGATTTGCCATTTTTTAATTTCAGTCATCTCCTGTGTTTTAAATCTCTGTCTTCATCCTGCATTTAAAAGCTTATGTTCTAATAACCTAGACATAAATTTGAGGGTGCTTCAAGGTTTTGAGTTTAGGAGGAAATCTGTACTGTGAGATGTGGTTTTCAACCTAGCCCTTTGATAGTCTGGTATGCCATAAATCCTATAGCATCTTAGCTATAAATTTAACATGCAGTTTGACAGCTATGTTTGATTTTGATTCTCTAAACGATTCTGAAGGAATAGCAAGAATCCATCTATACAGGAACGAGAGACTCCAGTCTTTGATTTACCACACTTTTGGCAAAGTAAATTGTGTTTGCTAATGAATAACATCAGGAAAATTAGCAGAACACAGGAACCTTTTAATTCCCTGACAGAATTTTAGATGTCGTTAGCAAAACCCTTTCCCACTCTTATAGTCACAGGCAAAACCCCAGGCTAAAGAGCTTGAGGTTCTCCTCGTTCCCTGATTTAAAAGGTAGCTCCTTTCTGGCTGCTTTATATTCTGCTCAGTTTTAGCTTTTCTCAGCAACACTGACAAGGTCAGTGATGTGCATTAACTGGGTACAGTTCAGTTGTGCCGTTGTGTGTATACTCCACCAAGGCAGCTCCTGAACTGCATGCAAAACTTGTTCCCTTAAAACACTTCCGAGGCAGTTGGCCCAGGTGGTGGAACAATCTCTCAGGTCACTTAAAATACAATGACTCCATTACATGAAATAAAAGGCAAGCATCAGCAGTCTTGCCATCTGTAAGAATAGATACCTGACGTTCAGAAGCATGCTGTGCAACAACCAACATCAATGTTCAGCCTTAGTCTGGCTCCAGCTGAATTAAAAGCAAATTGAATGGAAGCAAGATCAGCTAGGGAGTTTATTTTATGTAAAATATAAACATGTTAACAGGAGAAAATACTGTTTTCTTATGTTACAACCTTAATAACCAACATGAGATTTATCTTACAGTTCTGCAGGTAGTGCAGGGTTTAATTACATGTACATGATTAAAAAGAGCAGATACTCAATTGTACACATACACCATGTATTGTACTCTTTACAAGAAATTCAGTACTTTTATGTGTCCCCAATTGAGTGACAAATAATTTTACTACTTCTTACTCCATTTAAAAAACTAGCACAAAATATTTAAGTAGTTTTATTATGATTGCATCATTCTGACAAGGTAGAGAGGGACTCCGTATTTACAAACAGATATACATATTCAAAGCCTCCAAAATACCAGCCCTTTCCGTATTTCTGCTGCTTCTCTTTCCTCTCCTCCCTGCCCCACACTTATATTCGTACATTCCTAAAGAGTCATGGAAAAGTTATTGAGCTTGTGTTAGGTCTTCTTTAAGAAAAGCCACTGAAGCTTGAAAATTGTTTCCAGGAAAAGCACTCGAACCTGTGACATGGCCACCTTGATGTTGCTCTTGGTGTTAGAATGACAGTTGAGAGAGGACTAAGAAATAATTTAGTACGTGAACATAGTCCAACATGGGACATTTGCAAACAAGAGCACGTTGCAAATACAAAGCTGACATTTAAACTCAGCATCTTTAAGGTATGTGTATTAATGAGGTTTTGGGGAGCAGGGAGAGACAGGTTGCAAATATTTATTATCTACTGTGGCAAGTAAGATGTTCTGGTAAATCACAAGGTGTCTTCACAAAGCGTTTGCTTCTGTCACTTTGGAACCCCTAAGAGAAGGATTAGGATTACCTAGAGGACAGAGCACCAACTTCAGATGGGTGCAAGCTGAGTGTTAGGAAGCTGTGTGACAGTCCTGCTTCTCCTGCAGATGTACTGTGCTATCACAGAAAAGCCACTTACTCTTTAATATTCTTGCATATAGCAAAGTTGCCACCTGCAACAGCCTTCACCAGAAGCATTAGGCTGTTAAATTGATCACTGTGAATGGCACACAAAAGTTATTTATTTTAAATAGTGCAATAGTCCCAGTTGTGATGACCAAATGCAGCAAAATTACTAAAGTATTATAGCAACTGTGAAACTATGAATAAAGGGAGTTATGTGTGGTTTCATATTAAACCATTCAGACAAAGCCAGCAAGCAAACGTCCTAGGAGGTAAAGAATTATTAGTGTGTAAAAAGGTGTGGGCTTAGACCAGAAGGTCCCATCAGGTGGGCACGTACCGTTATTTGACCTTGTGTGCAAAAAGTCTGTGTTAATCTGAGTAAGCCTAGTGGACAGGTTCAAGCTATCTCTTTGAAGTAACGCATGCTAACTGGAAAGAAATTAAAAGAGTGTCTATTGAGGTTTCCCAAGGGCCATTTAAATATGAAGTGCCATGTTAAATTGTGAAGAAATACCTCAGCAACAGAATTGATGCAACAGGAAAAAGACCTGGACTTTTAATTGATCAAAGAGAGTACAATGTCTAAATAACTATAAATAACCCTTCCATTAACAACAAAAAAAGTCAGTGACTTTCTGATATGGGTGCCACAGATGCTGGACTCTAAAAAACATCCAATGTCTTTGCTAGATGGTGTGGCTTTTCTTAGACCAGCACTTTTCCTGCTTTATTTTCTCTTATATGAGCCCAAGTGGATAGAAGGAAGTTGCAAAAAGATTGCTCTCCTTGCTAGGACTAACACAAGAATAAATTCAGCAGTTAGGATTATTCATACTTGAGACTGTACAGAGCACAGCTAAAATGGCGAAGACAGCAATACCTGCATGATCAGCTGACTGACAGCTAACTCTGTTTGGTAAAAGGAATTCTCTTGTGAGAAGAGGAGCTTTCCTAAATCCTAATAATTGATAACTGTGCCACAGATTGAAGTATTAAAGTAATTCTCAGGTTAGCAGGTAGAGTGCAAAAAAGGCTATGAAATGTGCACCGAGTGCAACTCATCAGGTACATACTGCTATGTGCAGCAGACACATAGTAAATACTGCATCCTTGTTATGTATGAATAAATTTGGGTTTGCCAAGTTTACAACCCAGCAGGGACCACAAGCTTAAAAATGGAAACTGGGTTGTAACTAGAGACGTTGGATCATAAGCAAACAGCTACAAAAGCAAAAAGACAAAGGCAAAATGTTAAATCAACTGAAATTTCACAAGATTGAAATTGTTTCTTAAAGTGCTATGGTTGATTACATTGTAAAAAATCAAAGTACATAAAAATTAGAACAGAAAACAAATAATATCAAGTACATAAGTTATTCTACAAATACAATAACAGACCAATGAAAAAGAAATAAATTAAAACACTAACAAACATCAGGTACACAGCCAAAACTTCTTAAAATTTCTAGTACACATTCAGCTGTAAGATAGTGCTAACACTTGTCAGCCACCAACAGCAAAAAAAAGCTGAAACAAGAAGGGTCTGCTGCTGAGACCATCAAACCACTGGCAGCTGCAAGCTGTCAGCTCAGGTCCCAAGTACATGATGCTGTAACAGATGGGTGAACAAAATGTGATGTCTGAAGGTAAAAGACAGGTTGTGGGGGCACTTTGGGACCCAACAAGTAACATGAATTTCAGTTTCAGCTTAGTTAGGTCTTTGATATCTTTATTAAATCTAATACAAATGAAACACCTACTGATTTATTTTCTTTACTCCAGCTGCTAAAGGAACAATACTTTTAAGATGTAGTCTACTGCTCTGAGGTAACTGTAAATTATTAAAATAAGATTGACATGAATAATTTGGGGATTTAATTCCTCAGGAAGGTGTTCTGCTTCACTGATACGGTTTTCCATTACTCTCTTCTTCTGCCTCCCTCTGCTATGTCCCAGAAATAGAAATTACATAAAATCCTGACAGCCTGTTCTGTGAAATATAAAAGTTGAGGTCTGAGCTCATCCTCTAAGATAACTGATTCATCAGCACTGCGGCACTTCAGTTGGGTTTGGTGGAAAAACAGCACAGGACAGAAATGTTCTTTTTTCTAAATAAGAACATAGTAATAAGATTTATAAATGGACAACACATCCCAGCAACAGCATGTGAAACAAGTAGAAAACTTCAGGTGTCATTAGTCCTAATGTGCTCAGAACCTGACACTATAAAAAAGTAATTTTAGGGAAGCACAGAATACTATTGGACACATCTGTGCTACCGGTTTGTTTTCTAGCTGTTGGCTGAAAACCTTCTATTGTCCTAGATGTTTTTCCATTCTTTCATAAGGGACTGGAAAGCTACACAGAAGAATAAGAGAAAAAGGATTACGTTTTATGTAATCAACTAAAATAATTTATATCGTATGATTGTTCCTGTGAGGATCCTGCAAAACCAATGCGGGTGTTCTTTATTTGGCACAGCAGAGTTCTGCTGCCCAGACTGGCAGTATTCCTACAACCGCGATGGACACCTTTTGATGGACTGAAGTCAAGACATTCAGCACACTGTAGACTGTATATAATTCAAAGAATTGTGACTGCATTTTTCATTTCTAATCAAAAGAAAATGTTCCTTACTTGAGCTGGTGTTGCCATGAAGTGAGTATTCCACAATATTTCAGAGTTACTATCAGACCACTGATGATGGACTGGTGTGATACCAGTGCTGTGATCTTTCCATGGGTTAGCATGAATTTACAGTATACTCTATGAAAAGGCTTATTCTAGTAATTTTACTCTCAACAAAATACTGCAATTACCTGCATATTTTGCAACCTAGAGCTGTCTTGCAGCTGGAGAAGACCAAAGATTATTATCCTGTACTTTAGCATTTAAATACTAATTCATATAATTAACCTTTTAAGAAATCAATTTTCCAGTAAATCAACTGAAATATGGAAAATATTTCTGAAAAATTGAACTGATTTAAAAATTATTTTAATGAAAAATTACTTTTCATATAAACGTGAGCCCATAACTTGCAAATAATACCTCAAGAATATCTTTTTTGTTACTTGTTTTAAACTTGAAGAATGCTCTAAGAATGTGCAGCAGTAAGCCATGAAGTACAGGCCCTTGAACCAGCACTGGCTAATGCTGATCAAGAAAGTGCCTTCATTCACAACAAGGAAACCTTACCCCTTTTAAAAAGGCAAGTGATCATTACATTTTTATATGGAATTTCTGAATGCTAATAAATAAATACATTAAAGAGGGGTTTGTAGGTTTAGCTTTTTAATGGAAAAACTCCTGGGCTTCAGTGAGAATTGAAGTCTGTAAAATGCCTGTCTCCTGTGTTCGAGACAGAACATTTCATTCTAACATCAATAATAGAACTAGAGCTGCATCTCAATTATGCTTGTCTTGAGCCTGCATATGAGCTTTCATTCATGTGAGTGATCTTTGTAGACCACTATTATTGTTCACCCAAGTAAGTAAGGTTACATTCTAAGTCTGTTTTCTTGTATTGGTATAACAACATGGTAAGTCACAAGTAAAGTTAGATGAAAAGTCCACTTAAGTTTCTCATTCAGTATAAAGTGCTACATCTCTTCAGTTTACAAAATGGCCATTGATAAATCCAACTGAACTTCAGTTGATGTTACAGTAAAAGCTAGTACTTCATTTTCACCATTATTTAGCAAACGATATTTTACATTCACAGTAGATTACAATGAAAAAAGTTATTCTCTTTCCTATAGAAGAATAAATTATAAGATTTAACTGCACTTCAAAAGCCTTTTCTTGAAATGGAGTGTTGGCCATAAAGTGGCAGTCAGGCTTCTTAAAGAAGGACCAAAAGCAGCATTGTCTATTAAATACTTAATGAGAGTGAATGAAATATAACAGGTAGAAATATACCTTGTGAGATGAGAATATTTCCTTGTAAATACTAGAATCAACTATCAGTGCCCCTAAAGACATGAAGAGTGTTTTTGTTGTTGACTTCATTGCAACAGGAATATGGCTACTGAAATTCAAGAACTGTATCATGGAGTGAAACTGTCCAACTAAGCAAGGTGCTTACGCAGCGTTACCAACTACCTTAACCTTATACTGATTCCTTCTCATTCCCTGCTGATACTTTCTTCTACATTCATTCTTTGCCAAATTCCAGTGAGTACCGCAATTTTATTAGCCAGTACTTGACTAATGCCAGCCAAATTCACCCAGTAAAATCACAAACTAAGCCTTTTGATGTTTTTAAAGTCAGACACTCCAGAAGCCTATCTGTTTCTGTGGTGACTCTAATGCTGTCATACAAGGCCAAAAAGTTAGAGATGGTATGTACCTGACAGTGAGTGTAAACTAGTGGTTGTTATGCATTACGTTATGTTGCTAAGAAATGGACTCTGTCTTGAGAAATGAAAATAGAACCTGCAGAAAATTGCAGGATCAATTAATGTCTTATGTACTGTGTGAACACCACAGTTAAATGCACTGTCATTTCAGTCCTGAAGGATGTCATACGTGAGCACTGTTGCAACCTCTGCAAACTTAAGTAAACAACCCATGATATTTTTATGGAAAGATAAGTTCAACCTCCATACATGCAATTTATTTGTGTCATATGTGTCATCTCACTCCCTTTATTCCAGTGCTCTGTAAGTTCTGAAATCTCACCTCACCTGTATTATCTCATGATAAACAAAGTGACTGGACATACAGAATTACTTGGTTCCACTACAATTTAAATCCCTCTATGTGAATTTTAGGCCTGAGGTTATGCACTGAAACTTTTTAATAACCCAAAGCTTAAAAGATTTTGAAACAATATCAGAGAGTAACATGTTCAAAAAAAAAAAAAAAATCCCCTATACAATCACAATTCCAATCATCACGAAACAGTTGTTTTTTTCCTTACAATTAAAATGGGTACATATATGTCAGCATTTAAAGGAATGCTTTGTAAATCAACACACCCCAAATCCATTTAGAAAGTTTTAAACAATTTTTGTCTAAATGCAGTGAACATTTCCATATAAAATACTACTCTAGCTGGACTGGGTTTAACAGTTGACATCCAAATCTTATTATCTGTAAATGGTACTCCATATAAATTCCACTAAAATCTGACTGCAATTAATTCTTCAATCACACTTAAAAACTATGAACACCCCCCCCCCTCCAAAACAAAGTTTTACATGTCAAAAATGGATGATTATAGTCAATATCACATAGACCATTTAATAGGAGACAGAGTGTATCGTCGTTCAACCACACAAGACGTGGTCTGTGTAAAAGTCAGTTAAGGGGGTCCATCAGAGTCTCTCACGTGCAGCATCATTGTGCGCAATTGTCACAGTTTGCCAAGTTACTCTCTTGACTGATAGAATAAAATATAGCCAGACTCTGAATTTTTTGATATATCAGAGGTCAGACCATAGAATTCTTCAATAGCTTGAGCATCTATTTTCTGCAAAATAAACAAAAAAATTTAACGTGCTGTTAGGTAAAAGAAGTACCAAACCTGGATCAAATGACTGTGTAAACATGGAAAACAAATTCAGTTACTTGTTTCAGGGTAGCAATTAACAAATTCTGTTTGCAATTTAAGCAGTGAAAGGGTAATGTTCTGGGGCTAAGCCCTACTGCTCTCAGTCATGGAAACCAATAGGAATGTTGGTCTTGGTGAACCTAACCGAATTAAGCTTTTTCCAACAACAGCGAGACTCCTTGGAACACAGTAGTGAACACTGCTGAAACACGTAAATGTGAGCATGTGACCCCTCCCTTCTGAAATTTCCAGAAATACTCCTCAAGACACAGCCCATCCAGAGTCCCAGTGCTTACTTTCTTCTGTTGGATTTACTCCTGGGAAATAAGGCTTAAGACCTCAGTTTTGTTAAGGTGCCGCAAAGACACACGGGGATTGCTTAGGAATGAATTGTAGGATGCTCAGACAAAATCTCTAATAGCTGCAGGCCAGATCCTGCTCTAATTTACATTCAGACAAACCCAGATCGATTGTAGAATCCACACTTTCTTCTAACTTCCCAATTGTTCAAAAATTAAAATTCTAGAGCAATGCTAGCTTTACCCAATCCAGTTTTGCCAAGTGATGTTGCCAGGGATTGCAACATAGTTCATGGATATTTTAAGTCATAATGAACTAAATTGATTTTATTAGATATAGAAATAATTCCAAATGAAACCCTTCAAGTCTGGTATTAAAAACTGATGTTGCTCTGAAATAAAACAACCTCCTCCAACACTGACAGAAGAACTACAGGATGAGTTAGTTTGTTTGCAATCTTACTTAACAGAGTTGTGCTAAATGCCACATTACAAGCAAACTGTGGCTTTGCAAACTAGTAATCTGCACACAGGTCTGGATCAGAAGTTTAACCCCAGATAGAAAACAGAACATAAACATAAAAGTTGTGCTTATGACCTTCAGCATACTGACCTCTACAATGTCATCATCAAACAAGAGCCAAAATCCATGACTTTTCACAATAGTAATATAATGCCCCCGATTCGGCCCACTAGAAAGCAAAACACACAAACCCCCAAATATTAGAAGATACTATTGAGTTCATTTTTGATAAGTCAATTTCTATATGCAAGCAGACTGAATTAGATCTAAATGTTATGAAGAACATAGTAAACCCACCCCTGGTGGTTCAGTAGACATTTACTCCTTTCACCTTTTTACTGACCTTTTGCAAAGGCTTCATCAGCTGAAAGCTAAATGTATTTTCATCTGTTCCAAGACCATTTTCAAATTAACCTCTAGAATAATAAACAATTTGCTTCTGGCAGGCATCAACTACTGCCAATATTTTTAAGATGTAATCATAGAATCATAGAATAGTTAGGGTTGGAAAGGACCTTAAGATCACCTAGTTCCAACCCCCCTGCCATGGGCAGGGACACCTCACTCTAAACCATATTACCCAAGGTTCTGCCCAACTTGGCCTTGAACACTGCCAGGGATGGAGCATTCACAACCTCCCTGGGCAACCCATTCCAGTGCCTCACCACCCTTACAGTAAAGAATTTCTTCCTTATATCCAATTTAAACTTCCCCTGTTTAAGTTTTAACCCGTTACCCCTTGTTCTGTCACTACAGTCCCTAAAGAAGAGTCCTTCCCCAGCATCCCTAATGAACTAAAATTATGGGGAAAAATTGCTTGGTATCAACTGTGAATATTTAGTTACATAGAGTCTTTGAGAAGAGGGACAAGTCATATTCTTAAAGCCCCAAGGATTTTTGTTTGTTTCATATTTGACAATACCCCATATGTAAAAAGCTTTATTAAAGCTATCATTTTTGTTGCCTTGACAAGAGAGCAAGATAACCTGTTGCAGGACCTGCATGCTTCTGGCTTTCACATAGTCCTGGCTCCCAAGCTCTGTAAGTGGGATCTTGAGGAAGGAAACAGCTCTATTAATTCAAACCAGTCTTGTGACTTCTGGAGGCCTGAGACATTGTTTTTAGAACAAGTAGAGATTTACTGTGAGGGAGGGTGGCCAAGAGGTTCAGGCCACAACACAGCAAGATGGGGCAGCAGCACAATTTATGACCTCGCTCCCATTCTCCCCGCATTTTGTCAGGCATGCCTCTGCCCTTGGCAAATGTCTGGCAACAGCTTGAGATATACATGAAAGTGTCTTACCTTCCACAGTGAACAACAACAGCTACCAAGTCATACATGCGATCTAAGTTGACAGCATCGCCAGATGTGTTGAAGAGACGTAACTCCAGAGGAAATACTACACGATAAGACAGCTTAGTATATCTGTGCAATTGCTCCATATACTTGAATCTCTTGAGGTGTAAGGCAAGAATCATTGGCAGTTTTTTTACTCTCATCCTGTGAAACCATTAGAGTGCATGTGATAAAGACCTGACTGGTTCAAAGCCATTTTGTCTTTCCTTAATGAGTAAACGTTTGCATTGTAAAAGCACTTTGTAAGTAACAGTAGTCAACCAGCAGTAGCTTCTAAACTAAGACACATCTAATAGCTTTGAATTTGTCTGTTATCTCTTTGGCCCACACAGAGAATGTAGCTGGGGTGTAAAGCTTCTAGGTATCTAAACATAATAAATATCAAGGAGGAGGTCTGTCAAAGCCCAGGAGGGACATGGTGAAATAGCCTGCTCTTTGCTTACCTTTTCTGTGCCTCTTGTTTACTGCAGCAAGTTTCACAGTAGTATTTCTGTTCACTACATAATGTCTCTGTGTTACTGAAGTCTCTGTAAACAGACAGAGTTATCAGTTTTTAAAGGATATTCACACTTTTGCCCCACTTGGGCTGATGAACTGAAACCCTAAAAGGACACACAGGATCAAATCCTCTCTCCACTGAGCCCAGTTTTCTACAACATCTGAAGCAGCAGTACTGGGGTTTGCATTGGGACTTTAGGCATCTGGTGGCTATGACAGCCCTGTATTAGGAACTGAGGCCCTCCATACTATCTCAAAGTATCTCAAAGTAGGAATTATACCCTAGCCTATTACATGTCAAGACTTGAGTGTAGTCACTCAATTCATCCAGTCCCTTTTTAAATTATTTGCAGAATGGAACAGCTTCAAGTGCACTTCTATCATCGCCAAATAGCTCACATTTTATGGTGTTCTGTAAGATAGATTTGAATCCTCTTACACAGAAGAAATAAATTGAACTCACTTTCCTGCATCCTCTAACCTCTTGAACAGTCTTCCAGAAGTTATTTGATTATACCTTCTTCATGTCTAAAAAGGAAAGTTTCAGCTAGTACAGAAGGCTTTCTAAATCTTGAGCAAGTAAATACGATCGGAAATTGTTCTGGATTGAGCTTTTAAAGTGATAGAGGCAGAGGAAGGCTGCTTCGATAGCGTCTCTTAGTTCACAGAAAAGATTTGTCAAAAGTCGCTATGCCAATATGATTTGGAGCAGAATTGTAGCTACCTAAAAAACCTGAACTGTAAAAAAACCTGATTGATAGTAATTTTTTGTCACCTCTAGTGTTACATAGCAGCTGAGCAGGTGCTTTGAGAACTGTAAATGCAAACAAAAGCACCTATCTTCCACTTAAGCACACAGGTTTTCTTGTGACTTTGGGCCTTAAATAGATATATTTGAAGTACAAAACTGTCCTGTTGATTGCACCTACATTGTATCTAATAATCTTCTCAAATCCAGGCAAATTCAGACCCATTCAGACCCATAAATAATGAGCTCCATTCTACCATTGCAGTTTGCATTTATGGAGGCTGAAGCTGCACTGTCTGCAAGTGCAGTCTGCTTTCACAGTAGGCAGCACTAGAATTATCTTACAAAGGCAAAGGGAGGATTCTAGATCATTATTTCTTCCTGGCACCATCACCACAGGTTGATGAGAAAGCTGAAGGCTATACAGATTGCCATGGCATAAGTAGTAGAATTTCTTTACATAAGTTCCTAAAAGTTCCTCTTTGTTATGCTGTATGTTTATATGACAGGGAGGCATTTCATATGGCTGAATATTATACTGAGAATGCTTTTATTAGTTGGGGTTTTTTTTTCTTTATATGGACAAAATACATGTCCTGAAAGATACGTTGCAACAAAACTTTGATCATAGAGATAATTTTCTACCTTAAAGAAAAATAAAGCATGATCACTGGAATGAATATCTTCAGTGGTACATACTGATCTCGAATATCTGATTTCACATTTGAATTCAAAGACAAAATTCAGCCAATTCCTCTGAAAAAAAATGTTAACCTTTCAGGGGATCATGAATGAAGAGATGAAACTTCAAAAAAATATTAGAGGCAGGTTCTATGTGTGGGGAACACGACACCACAAGATTCAGTAGAATGTGTTTGTGTTAAGGGAAGAGTCTGATGTTTACTTTTAAAGCCTAAAGTGTCAATTTAAAGAAGACCCAAACAAACAACAACAACAACAAAATCCCCCAACAGGTTTGTAAAATAATTTATTTTTTTTCCTTCCTCCCTCAAAGCGAAGCAACAGAAATAAATAATATTTTTTCCTAACATAAAGAAACACGTACAGATGGTAGGAATTTGATAGTTCTGGGTTTGTTCTATGCTAGACCTCCCACGAAAATGAATTAAACTCAGAGTCTTTCTGAATTCTTTTTAAAATGTATTCATTATTCTGAAACTGATAATATCTAATATTTTATATGATAAGTTTACTGCTGTGGAAATTGCACCTGTGAAAGCCTGAGAAGTATGCAAGTACTTGATAAGTTGAGGGACATTCCCTTACATGTCCCTTAGCATTTCTTCTTTTGTTCTTTTGTCTTCTACTTCCACCTGACAGACCGTTGTCCTAGTCTGCCATAGCAGGTGAAGCACAGTCATGGAACTTAAAGGCACTACTAATTCCCTTATTCAGCACATATTAATTCCTTTCTTGTACCAGGAACAAAACTGGTGGTATATTTATAAGCGTTAACTCTTTCCTTGTGGGAAGGGAGGTATGCAGGTGAGGATTAGATGCTTTTGCTTCCCTTTACAACTGCAACTTCAGGAGCTGTTTCAGCAATAGACAATTTTCAGCGTGGCCCTTCTAATAGATGCCGAATAGGTGAAAACGTGAGATTGCTGACTGGAGTTAACACAGTCTGCATGTATAAGAACTATAAGCTTAAGGAACTTTATACCTGCAGAACTAGTTCAAAGACATTTCTAACTCTCCTGTTCCATTAACAGGTCAATCTGCATTTTGCTTATATGGTATTTTAACAGGATTTTTTAAATACACCTGCTCAAGCTGTACTTATTTATAATTAATCTCATGTGCTTTCACAGCCCATCTCTCTGCAGTCTCTATACTACAGTATGAAACATGATTTCTGCTGTTTATATGCATAAATAATAAAAATTTTCTGTTTTAAGAGATGAGAGAATACTTAGTGGAATAAAAAAGCACAGGTGGACAGTTAAAAGTCAGGATCAAATGGACTGGTAAACTTTGCAAGTCCTAGTGGAAACACAAATAAGGATATGTACTATATTTGTTATTAGACTTCCATTGCTTCAGGCTCCATTTCCTGCCCTGTAGAGTCAGACTGTGCCAGAGGCTTGTATTCATTGGACATTTTATGTACACAAGGATCTTTTCAATCTGAAAAGCTAAAAGAATAACTAAAATGAATACTCATCTGTAGTGGCAAAGAAATTCTTTCTACTTAAATGTTACCTTCTACAGTTTTTCTTTAAGTAAGTTACCTTTTCAGTGCAGTAGCACTTAAAGCTGTAAAGACACAGCAAAGCATATTTTATAAAACAAAGAAACAGCGAAGTTCCCCCAAAGAGTAATAACTTGGCTGTTCCTATTACTAGAAACCACAAGACCACTTACACTTCATTTAATAATGCATAATACCATAGAGCAATGAGAGGAAATCCATATTCTAACTGAATATTTGTTGTCTAAACAGAAGCAGACATGCTGATAGTGTAAAAACCAAACAGAATAGATGGTGATGACTCTCTTTCTGTTTAATCTGTAAATAGCAACCTGCACCTCCCACCCCAAGAAGAGAAAAACTGGGATATTTCTTCCCTTTATTTCCAAAAGGAACAATGTGTGGACTTCAAACTGTATGCCATGCTATTGGAGTAAAGGCAGATGCTATATTGAAATGTGTAAACAAAGTTTTAGGACATCTGTTCTTCTCAGGATTGTGTAGCTTTCTGATGACATATTGTGCCTAATTTTAGGCAACTGCACTTCAGGTAAGATAGAGTTCAAGAGAGGTTCAATTGGAGAGAAGCCTAAGGAGTAATGAACATGAGCAGAGATCTAGAGAAGATCACCTCTGAAGGAAAGCTTGAATGACCTTAGGCTGCTTAACTTAAGAAAGCAATGACATTCTTCCTGTATGTAAAAGGCTGCTGCTAAGAGGAAAGGGAGTAACCCCTGGTTTATGTGCAGAGTACACCAGGCAAGTAGAAATGGGCTTGAACTAAAACAAGGAAGATTCATGTTACACAGAGGGATAAGCTTGTTAGTAGTAAGAACAAGGACTGAGATAGATAGGCAATCAAGATACCACTGATAAAAGATCTTTTGGAACAGGTTGGACAAGCATCCTATCTGAGGTGGGAAAAGGGACTAAACTCTTGTGGTCCATTTCAACTCCACTATGCACCTGTCAATTGCAGTAGTGCAGATGCAGTTCTTCCACATCGTAAGTTACAGCCACTTGGTGTTCAGTAGTGGGAATGCTATAAAACAGCCTTTCCAAACAAACTATTTCCAGGAAGCTCTAACAACTAAGAAACTGAATTTAAAAAATGGAGAAAGCTGAAGGTCAGGTGGCAAGTTATGGACAGCAGCAGTTTCTAACAAGTTCACCAGACTAAGCTGTAAGATAGTCAGTGCTCAGTCTCCAGTAACTATGTATGACGGAACCAAGTAACAACTCAAGTTAGAAAGGACCTCAGAAGATGCACACTTCAGCTTCCCTGAATGTCAGTGTGATTTCAAATTGACTTTGAACACCATAGAGAAAGGCAAGTAATGCTGGCAAAACCAAGTTCAAGGTAATGGCTACAGTGAAGAACTTAAAAGTGTGCAAATAAAAACCTGTAGTACTAATACTGATTCAGTTATTGGTGACCATGAACAAACAAAGAGATGGGAAAAAAGAAGACAACAAGGCCCTACTCTTCGCTCGCGAGGCCACGCCATCAATTACTTGAGGACTAATCACTGCTACAGTACCCTACAGGAGACCGAACGGAAATTGAGAAGGAAAAACCTTACTGGGTTTAGCACTTTAATATGTAACAGAAGTTACTTAGTACAGTTGTGGTATCTGCAGAGAAATCACTTTCTGACTTACAAAATGGTTAGTACCTTCTCTCATATGCTTTCTCTTTTTGTAACTCTCAGCTTAGGGTCAGGTGCCAGGCAACACTTCCTAAGCATTCCAGAACAAATGTTAAATGCAATTTCAAAGTTGGTAGCAATTTTGAAGCTGGAAAGAATAATTTGACCAATTGATACTCATTACCTTAGAGCAGCAACATACTGCTTTAAATCTAGGAATTGGTTTATTGTATCAATGCCAAAACTCCGGATATTTTAAATCTCTCAGAATAATCCTCCATGAAGTCTCAAAATTATTTTGACCTCTGAAGTATTTGGTCAGTAGTGTCTACTAGGAGCAGAACTAAAACTTAGAGTAAAAGACTTTTCCTTATAATTTTAGGATGAGACACAGAATAGAAATTTATATGGCAGAAGAACTTTTAGACTTAAGAGATCTTTTGCCCGCTAGGGACTATAGTACTCTTTCTCCAAAGTACTCACTTAACTTTTAATACGCACATAAGTCCTAATCAACAAAGCACTTAATAAAAGCTTAATGATAAGCACACTGAAATCCATTTGAAGCCAATTATTCTTCTGCAGCAATTCTTCCTGGTGACAAGGCAATCAATTATTTTTCCCAAGAGATGATTTTTTTCCTCTTTCAAACACATATATTGAAAAAGAAAGTGAGTAAAACAAAATATACTGGTGTATCTTTTGTCATTAGAGGAAACATCCAGTTTACAATCTTTTTCTTCTGCTTAGGAAATGTTCAAAACCCAGTGCTATTCTCCTTTTCCTTTCTGTACCTACTAGACTTGGAAAATTTAGCAAAGTCAGACAGAACTATCTGCCAGAGATACACTCATTTACCTTAGACAGTGTGTAATTGATGTGTTCTGCTCCACATCAACAGAAAGGTCAAGAAAATCTTCATCTTTGCTACTAACCTGTTACAAAAAATATACATGTAAAACAGACTTAGTAAAACACCATACATCTAAATGCTGTTTGTATCTATGTGCAAATGCTAAAGGTAGGGTAATTTCTGCAAAAATAATTTTCACAAAAATAACTCATTTCAAGGCTTTTTTTTTTTTTCTCCTAGTTCAGCATGACTATATTTATTAGTAACTCTACCAATCCAGCTTTCATATAATTTAGTCTGTTCCACTTCTCCAAGCTCACCAACCATGGGTCAGTGACTGTGGTCTACTGTTCATCAAAGTGGGGACCACCATCCGCTGTATTAGCTGTGACTGGTGCATTAAAATATGTATCCTTGTTATACAGTGTACTCTAGTTTCACAGTTTATGCCATAAGAAATTATTTCCATTAGTAAGAAAGCAATGAAAATGTCTTCTAAATAAGCATCTATCAAGAAATGTCATTTTTAACCATGCTCTTTTCCAGTGAGTATTCAAAAGGCTGATGTTAAATTCCTGGTTGACACAGCTGCATTTCCCCATTGAGTATAATTTTGATTTAAAAATTAAAAGATTAAAGCTAAAAATGGAAACTAATAATACTTCGCAAAATAATTTTGATTTTGCCAATTTTTTTAGACAAGAGCTGAAAAATTATCATAAAGCTTTTATTTTAAAAGTAACCCCAAATATTTTCAGAATGATGGACCTTGATTTTTGCTTTGAAAATGATTTTTCACTTAGAGTATGTAATCTTGAAGATGTAACAAACAAACAAAAAATTTATCCAAATGGATAATTGTAATACTTCAACTGAGTCAAAAAGACAGCACATGAATTCAGTCATGTTCGAAACAACTAATTCTGTTTATAAAATGCATGAACACTCTGTATTTTGCCTGCTATTGCTGCATTTTCTTAGAATAACTAAATCAGATGTTAGGATAGTGAAGTTCAAATCAAGAACTTCAGTGAGTGTTTGAAATGATCGTTCTGATGCAAGTCCTTCATGCCCAGATTTCTGCAATTCTAGTAAGTAAGGTACTACTTTCAGTTGATCTTTGCATTATGTCAAAGATCCATAAATGTGGCGAATGCAGTCTTGAATCCAAAAGAACACCTTTAGTAGAGAGAATGTTGATATTACCAAAGATGTACAGAGGCATAACGTGCACCCAATTAAAATGAACAGCAGTTCTCCAAACAAAAGTCCTTCCTGAGACATGATTTGACCCACAGGGGCCAGAAAAAAAACAAAACTGGCAGCATTCAACTGCAGTTAAAAGTACACAGCTAGAATTTGAAAGATACAAAACTTCAGAGAACATTATGTCTCTACAGCTGGAACTAGAGTTCTGTCAGATACACTGCATGTCAAGAAAGAAATACTTGGAAAAGTCTTTGGCAAGTATAGTATTTCATCTGAATCCCACAAAGAAGCTCGGAATTTTGTTATTGATTTCATTACATCAAATATTTACCGAAAGGGGAAGATGAGTTAGTTGGAGCTGGAACATTACAAGCCAAAACTAAAGGTAGCTGGAAAACCAGATTCAAACTGAACCCTTTCTAAGTGAGAATAAGAACTCCTGGATTCTGAATGATTCTTCATGCACTGCATATGAATATTTTATTTTAACAAAGGAACATCTTAGCCATTTTACTATTTCCCAAAGATTTCAAGACACAGTAATAGAAGAAAATCAAACTGGGAAGTTATCCTGGGTAGTATACAGTATTTCTGCATTCACTGGAAGATATAGATAAGCCTTCCTACAGCAGCAATACCTAGCAGAACTTTTTCCATATAGCTTGATTACTTTAAATTACAAAGAGTATTGTGCAGTTTTGCTGTTCTCAAGGACACATCCTGACTTCATTAAAGTTTGTCTGAGTAGACACTGGATATTAGTTTAGAATTAGGACACAACTGTTTAAAGGAATTTGCCAGTTAAAAGAAATTCTATGCTTTCACTTATTTTTACTTGCTATTATTACTTGGATTTTTATAAATGAAACAGAAAAAAGAATTACTTTTCAATCTCTGTTGTATTTTCGCTATACAAGCTTGTTCCAAACTTGGTTTAACCTCTTTTTTTCATGTTGACTATCGTTTGATCTCTTTCTTTCTACCCCCCTCTGACACAAATCCCTGGGCAAGTCATATTTTCTTGGGATAAAGATCATTCTTTATGATTAGAAATATCAGAATATGTTCTTTTACACATCTGTAGGACCTGGGTAGGGTTTATCTCACGGAATTTCAGCTGTCCAAAGTTATAAATATTTAACCTCAGCTTGCTTGCTGTCTGAAGATACCTTTTCTGGGCACCTTCTCCCATCTTAAAGCAGATAGTCTAAAGTTGCATTTCCTTTGGAGGAAGCAGCACTGGTCTGAGTTAAAAACATGTTATTCTTAGGCCATATCAATTTGCTGGCCCAGTTCACAGCAGTGCTTCACCACCGATTGCAACAGCTCAGTAACACCATGAAACCAGGACAGGCTGTATGGAGGAAAATACTGATACTGCTAAAAACTTTCTGTTTCATGAAACATCCTAGAAACAGACAAAGAAAGTATCCTGCAGGAGCTCCTTTGCAATTTCCATCACCTACAGAGGACCTAATAAAACTAGTTCATCCTTGACACCTACCTTTTACAAAGCAAAGGTTAGGTGAGGCTGATTAAAAACTTTTTTGAAAGCCACTGTCACTTTTCTCTCCAAAACATCTTTTTTTCTATCTGTGTTACTCTTTGACAAAGAAACCTCACAGAGAGGAACTTTATTATTATTATTATTATTATTATTATTATTATTATTATTATTTTTACTTTTAAGTAGGAGCATGTGATTAAAAAATACAGAAAATGACAGCAGACTTACAATAGGGTTTTCTAACTAAAACTGATTTTTACTCAGACTTCAAACTGACAGCATCCTCTAGAAAATATTAGGGAGATAAGGAAAACACATGGTTTGTTAATAACAAACCCTCTGTATGCCAGTCACAGTCTTAGGAATGAATTAACACAAATTCATCTTAACATTTCACTTATTCATGGAATAGAGAGGAGTATCTTCTTCAAAGTTACAATAATAAGGAAGGGTATTGATTAACTCACAAGGATTTTAACTGTAGAGATATGTATTAGGGCAGCAAGACTTGGCATAGGTTAGCCAAGTAATGCTTAGAAAAGTAAATTTTTAGAAAAGAATATACTCACTTCAAGAAGTAAAGTCTACAGGAATATCCACAATTCTCAGATGTCTGAAAAGATTCATATATTTATATATAAAATGCATCTATCTATTAATGGGCAACAACCAAAAAAAAATCTATCCCAATGCTTACGGTTTCACAGTTCAAACATCTAGTTTCGTTAGTCAGTGTTCCCTGAAAAATCTCATGCACCCAGGTGAGTTCTTGCTTATTGTTCTCTTCAGCTTCATTCATGTTGCCATTTTTCAGTTTCCCATTTTGCTTTTCCTGTTTCTTCTCCTCCTGCAATATGTCTGCGATGGTGTTGAGCAAGTAATTTAAAAACTCATGTGCATCCTGCTGCATGTAGTTGTCAAAGAGATCTGTGAAGAAGACAGTAGAGATTTCGAAAGTTAACATTCCCTTCAAGAAAGCAACCAAAATTCATTATTTCTTCCCAAATACATAAAATCATATCATCAAACATGTTGGAAAAGACCTTTAAGATCATCAAGTCGAACCTATCCCCCAGGCCTGCCAAGACCACCACTAAACTATATCCAAACTAAATCTCTCCTGGCGCAGCTTGAGGCTGTTACTTGTCTTGTCTCTTGTTACTTAGGAGAAGAGACTGACCCCCACCTCACTACAGTCTTTTTCAGGTAGTTGCAGAGAGCTATAAGGTCCCCCCTGAGCCTTCTCTTCTCCAGACTAAACAACCCCAGTGCCCTCAGCAGTTCCTGGTTAAGACCTGTCCTCCAGACCCTTCACCAGCTTTGTTGCCCTTTTCTGGACCCACTTTTGTTCATCAAAGTGTTTAGAATTGTGCCAAAGAAAAGCAGTTCTGCAGTCATGCTGGCTTCAGTGGAGCTATTTTGGGGAAGGCTTCATCTCACTAAACTTTAGCTGACTGTAAGGTTATGTTCTGGCATTGGTTGTGTAGGCTCTCACTGCAGTCAATGAAGAAAGCAAGAGGGTGACGCTTCCTAAATTAATTCCTTAAACCAGTAACTCCTTACACTAGACACCTAACTACACCTGGTCCTGACTCCCACCCATACATTCCAAGTCCCTCAAACACCTAGGAACATCACAGAGTCTGGAGAGTAAGACACATGGCTGGGGAAACAAGACACTGAATGCTGACACATACTAGTGTACTGTGTCTGGCTGGGATGGAGTTACATTTCCTCATAGCAGCCCATACAGTGCTGTGCTTTGTGTGGCTAGAAGGCTGTTGACAATGCTTCAATGTTTTGGCTATTGCTGAGCAGTGCTTACACAGCATCAAGGCTGTTTCCAAAGGCTGGTAGGCTGAGGGTAGGCAAGAGGTTGGGAGGGAAAATAGCTGGGACTGCTAACCCAAACTGACCTAAGGGATATGCCATGTTATGACTTCATGTTCAGCAATAAAAGCTTAGAGAAGAGGGAAGGCAGGGGATGGAGATTCATTATTAAGATGTTTGGGTTCTGAAGCGAGTCCTATGCACACCAAAGCCCTGCTCCCCAGGGAGTGGCTGGAAATCACTTGCTGATACAAGGTAGTGAATAAATCTCCTTTGGTTTTGCTTTTTTCCCTTTAATTATTATTATTAAACTGCCTTTATCTCAACACAGAAAGTTTTTTCATCTTATTTTCTCCCCATCTGGCTAAGGAGAGGAGTGAGAGAGGCGTGGTGGGAACCTGGAAGCCAAGGGTAACCCACTACAAATGGCAATAATAACATCACCTCACAAAGCACATTTTTCACACACAGGTCAGATGAGCAGAGGCTTGCCTCTTCAGAAAGAAATGCTTGCAGGAGGAAGAGAGAATATCTCAGTGGTGATTTAGTACAGATTTCTCCAGTGAAGGCCCAATTTGCCCACCATGTAGAAGAAAAAAGAATCTGTGTTCCCAGAAATAGAATCATAGAATCACAGCATGGTTTGGGTTGGAAAGCACCTTAAGGTCACCTAGTTCCAACCACCCTGCCATGGGAAAAGGACACCTTCCACTAGACCACGTCACCCAAGGAAATGTGTATTTTTATCCCCCTGCTCCTGAAAAAGCTCATGTGGATTTCATCTGAAAATACTGAACAGATCCTTTGGCTTTGCAGTGTCTAGCTGGACACATAAGCAGGTTAATACACCTACACCCTGAGTCTGGTCCTAGTTTTAAAAAAGTGGAAAACATAAGATCCAGTCCCTAAAAGTGATCCCAAACAGTGTGGGGGCATTTATCACTAGGTGATTCAGAGCTAACTTTGTCACACTCTCTAATGCTTGCTCTGGAATGAACTGTCTGCCCATTTATATCCTGTCACTGGGAAGCAGTTTCTTCCAGGTGTTCGATTCATACTTTGCCTCTTCATTCAAAGCTCCTCTGTTTCTAAGCATACCACCCACAGTGATATGAATCCAGGCCAAAATGGAGTTGTGTGCCAGGCTTCCTTATTTCAAGATGTTCCTCATATTGCTTAGACAGAACTACAAGATCAGCCATATGTTGTTGCCAACCTAATGCTCAAAAAGGGCCTGATGCTTCACGAAGTAAGGCTGTGCTCATTTCTGAGAACAAGAGGAGCAGTTGACGTGTAGTTCACTGAACACCCGTGCATACATAGTTACCTGTCCTGCAGGGTGTTTTGGACTAGTGGTGCCTGTAGCACTCCCAGTTTACACAGTTTCTATGCTGCCAACTGCCCACAGTGTTTCTCTGTGTCATAACCACAAAGAGGTAATTAAAAAGTTACAGCAGAGCATCACCCTACCCCCAGCCCTAGCTCACTGTACAGTGCGGTCTGTCCCACTGTGCTCTGAAAACATCAGTGATTCATGCACCTTTGGCAACTTATGAGACCTGATATGGTTATTCCAAGCATAGTATCATGTACATAGATACTAAAATATTAATATCTAAACCCCAAAAGTAATAAAAGTAATTTATAAATTTAACCTGAACATCTGATTAATTTGATCACATTGCCCAATATTTATTTATACTTTCCTGATCAATGTATAAATGTCTAAGAGGACTCCAGTTTTACACTTACCATTCTCTTTTCGTAGCCTTGATATGAACTTCTTTGGTGGAATAACTCCAACTTTCTTCTTCTGAGTAGCAATACTGTGAAAAAGATCTGCCAGGCAAGTCAAGAGATTTTCCTTCTTTTTCTGTTGGGCCTTGTATGATAATACATTTTCCCGAAACGGCCGGCAAAAATACAGTGCCTGCAGCACGGAGTTACAGTAGCAGGTGTTCCCAAACTGCCATGTAAAATCAAAAACAATCTTAAGCCCTGTGCAACACAATAAAACCAGTTGTTTCATTCAGCTTCTGGCTCCTGTGCCCCTGTCACATACCAGCCATTGTGCCAGGCAGCAGCTGTAGGAATATATTTCCATACCCACCCCTGACACTACACAGGAAAAAAACTACGGTGTTCTAAATTAGCTAGGATACAAAGTAAGTTTCCACTTGCAAGACATCTATTTATTGTAGTGGCTCTTGTTAAGCTTGTTTCCATACATTAATATATTCTTGCTGGGTTCTATCTTACAGCTCAGTAGCAGAATGACTAATGTTTTCAATGGAAAGAATTACTATATCTCTTTTATTTATATGAGAATAAACAAGCGATTAAACAATCTTCTTACTCATGCTCTCCTTAGTTAGTTAGAAAAGCTCTTTGCTCCTTAAGAGATTCTGCTGTACCTAAGCTTGTACATACTTCCATCCCTTCCTCCCTCACGTTTCGTGCCTAAAATAGACTTTTAACTTTATTGAAGTGTAAGTTCTAATCCCTGGAAACATTCATAGAACACAGATAGATTCTCTGGGGGTGTATCTAGCTTCAAACATCTGATACAGTTTTGCAATCCACTTTGCTTAAATTGAACCATGAGCAGCACTTTCTCAGGAAAAG
Organism: Pezoporus wallicus; assembly: GCF_028554395.1. NCBI lineage: Eukaryota > Metazoa > Chordata > Aves > Psittaciformes > Psittacidae > Pezoporus > Pezoporus wallicus. The sequence continues at coordinate 254,616 of NW_026635251.1, forward strand.
GCAGTCCTACCTTAGAATGGGATTGGGAGAGAAAAGAAAAGAAATAGGAGTAGAAATGAAAGTTTAAGTAACATCAGAGCCATAGTTGTGTATACAGTTTGCCTAATGGAAATCGTACTTACATTGACCAATCCAAAGTAGTGTTCATTGATTGGAAACTGCTCTGGGCCAATGTCTTTTTCCAGAGCAGAGGCATTGGTGCCCTATAAAATAAGGAGGAAGAAATTATTTAGAGTAACAATATCATAAAATAAAGTTATGGACAGCATTGAGATAGGAACTATTTTTTTCCTTTCAGCTACGATTAGCCAAGCTAACTCTGTCTTACTAATGGCAGATATGACAGCCACAGGAGCTAATAAAGCATTTGCAGTTCTAGGTGGTAGAGGTGACCTCCCCAGACACTCTAGTAACGGCTGCTTAGAAGTGAACAGGTGACAACAGCGATTCTCACATCCACCTTCCCCTTATTTTTACTGTGTATGGGAACAGTTGGATCCCATTATCCTCTTGCATCATGAAGATACTTGTTGACCTTAAGCAAACCCCTTAAAGTTATCTTGGACAAACCAGTTCCTAGATGTAAGGCAGGTTTTCTAATTCGTCAGCAGCCTTTAACAACACTTGAGCTCCAGACAGAAACCCAGTCCTACGAAAAACATCACGAACATTAAAAGCAAGTGTAATATATTTGTCACTTTGCCTTATCTAACATCAAAGGGTGCATAAGCCCAAGCACTCTTGTACCTTTGTCACTGCCTCAGTGTGGGCAAGTTATGTTCAGCTTATCTTCATTCCAACAACAAAGTTGCTTTCACAACTACTGGTGTGTGAAGTACAACCACTAATTTTGTATGTTACGTGTAGTTTTGCTATATTAAAACACCCATTTTAAACACCCTTTGGTTACAAAGCAAGCCAGAAAGCTGTATTGCTACCAAAAGAAATGCCATCACTCCTATCCACTCTATAAACATAAAGATCCCTGTAGGACCTGATAAAAATGCTGTATTTGGACAATATTCCCTATCGGTTACCAATTTTTAATCTGCATGAAAATTGCTTTACTGGCATCATACATTTATTTACTTGCTAAGCATGCTCTGCAGTGTGAAGCATTAATTAATAGTGCCTATAATATTTCCATCCCACAAGAACAGCACAGTTGGTTGACTTTCATAAACCCATGTAAAATGCCCCTGTAATATGTCAACACAGAAAACATCTGAAGACTTATGAGATTTCCAGTGTTCCTGAGTTCAATAGCTCCTGAGTTCAATGTTTCCTGTGTTCAATATACTTGCTCAGAGACTTCATCAGCTAAAATTTTTGAAGTTTCTGCTAATCAAATTGAATAATTTTAGTGTTCCTTCCTCATCTTCTTCCCAAATCCTGATTTGTGTTTCCTTACCGCACCTCCCATCACCACTGCTTGCTATATTATGCTATTATTTCATGTCAACTCATCAAAAGAAGATGATTTTAGTCAACAGAATCAGTGGAGTGAAAATCAGCACAGGTGCTTGTTGAGAATTTGCAAGTGTTGAAAGTAAAGCAGCTCCTTCAAGCTGTCAGCTTCCAGAAAAGCTCAAAGATTTTGTATTTCACAACCCCACATCAGATCTCTTTCCAGTCTCTTTCTCTCTCTCACACACACAGAGCTCATTGCTCAGACCAAGTGTGTCATTTCCCAGACATTCCCTTTGAGACTGAAGTACTTTACCTGCACAATGCTCCATGCAAAGCTAAAGGGATATGTTATTATCCTCTGCTAAACCTCAGTAAGAAATCTGTAAAAAGGAATGATCTATAAAAAGCAATTATTGGATACCTTTCAATGGGGATGACAGTGTGATAATTATGCAAGTTCCATATGAAGATTACTTTCTTTGCTCGGAAAGTCAGCCTTGCCAAAGATACACAGACTCAGCAAAGCATCCAGTTTCCCGAGAGGGAAGAAACTGGTAGACATTTGCCTATCTGATATTAAAAGTGAAGCAAATAGCCACTCTTACCCTCAAAACCTTGTCTGATGAAAGAAAAACATGACTACAGAAAATTAATGCAGCTTCTCAAGAAAGCTATCTTCAAATTCATACTCATTGTACAGCGTTCAGATCAAAGCAAATGTTTTCTTCGATTACACTTTTAGCATTCCAGTCAAGTTCCCAAGCATAAGAATGAAATGGGTGTTTTTCCAGCTTTTCAGGAAGTATCTTCCACACTGAAAATAATTCTCTCTCTAGAATTCATAGAAAATACTATCTCTAAAAAGCAACCTCCTACTCTTTCATAAACTAGAGGCTAGTGTATGTTGTTAGACAAGTAGAATGCAAGTGCTCTGCTAACTAGCTGCTCCTCCATTACTCATTTGCCTTTCCTCCAGGGCCAGGGTTTCTTACTTCAGAGGATGCCAGATGGTTTGCAAACCCTTTCTAGCATTTAAATTGTCTTATAAATATTGTGAGAAAGAGCAAGAATCAGGATTTACCAAACAAAATTATCACTGAAAACCAAACAAATCCATGACATGCACTAACTGATCTCCGTATAAAATCCATGCAATGCCTGGAAATTTCCAAAGTGCATGTTGTTGAAACAACATATACTTAATAACAGCTCACCATAGTGCTTATCCTCTCCAAAACCTGGCCTTAGCTGCAGCAAATATGAAACAAATCACTGTATGCCAGCTTCCCAATAAAACAGAGATGCTAAATTCAATCTTTAGGTAAACTGACATAACTCCCATGGACTTCATTACAAGTTGTGGCTTCTTATATCAAAGGCCATTTCAAACTGATTTATTTGAGGGTCTCCAAAAAGACACTGTTAAATTTGCAGCAAAAAGAAGAGTAGGAAAAGAGGTAAAAGGTACAGAGATCGAATTCTTCAAAGTAGAACACTTCTCTGACATGAATTAAAAAAAAAAGTGGACAGACTATTTAGTAAACTCAAACCATGCCACATGACATGTATATGTTTTGCATAGTGTCTCCTCAAGAAGCAGTTGACCTGATGGCAGAAGAAATGATTGGAAATTTTCTAACCAAAGTACACCAGAAACTGTATAACCGATCCAGGTTTAAACTGGAAATGTTATGTTATTAGAGATCTGCTAAAGGCGATTCAGAACTCAGTTTAAACCAACCATACATAATATGGAAAACCTGATAGCCCACAGCAAAAATCAACCATGACTATTTAATATGGTTTTATAAGCATGGTTCTGCTTATTCCCACTTCCAGCAAGTCATTTTGGTCACTTCTGCGGTGAAACCCCACTCAGACGATTTAAATGCAATCCATTCTCTATGATTTTATAAAGAGTCCTGTGCTTCAGCTAGGAGGAGTATCCTACCACAGCTGAATCTACTGTAGTTTCACAAAAAAACAGTAAGAGTGGCAGTGCAGCCACAGAGTCTGAAATGAGGAGAGACCACGTAAGTCAATGACCATGAAATAAATTCATATCCCAGTACAGAGACAATAAAGAAGACTGTCTCCTTAAAAGAATACACTAATGAAAGAAATACAACAAAGTGACTGAGGTGGCCAGACCTTATGAGAATGAGAACTAGGTCAATGTGGAAACTCCTAATATGTATTCTGCGGTGTTGGTGAACCCTGCCTCCTCTGAAGTTTTACCACTTAATTCAACAAGCAGTATTGAGTCCTTATAAAATAGCAAAGACATAGATTTGAAGACATATTCAAGCATGGGTCAATTCAGGCTAAGCCAAGATTTCAACCACAACATTGCTTCAAAGCTATTCTGGCCATATGACCTGCATTTTTCTCTTGTATTATTTTGCTCTGGGCCTTCTCATGGATAAGACTGCCAGTTTTCTTTTCAGCTGAAATTTCTGATAGTGTTGCTAAGAGTATAATTTGTGCTTTGCATCACATGAAATAGGTTAAGTAAAAAAAACCTCCCATTCCTTTTCATTTTAGAATGTAAACAAACTAACAATGCAGGGAAAAAACCCACATCAGATTAGATCATTAAATCACATGTAGCAAAATAACCTAAATACAATTATTCTATGGAGGATGAGAAATGGAACAGAGCTAATATAAAAAATACTGCAAACAAGTAATCAGATTAGACTAGACTCGTGTGATAGAGCTGTAAAAATTGGCACTAACTTTTGAGAAATATGCATGTACTTAATTTAAAATAAAGGAGTGCAGTAAAGAAATCAGAACTTTCCATAGGTGACCTGTTGAAAACCTGTTAAAATAGGCTAATAAACAGAAACACAGAAGAGCTTCAGATCATATACAGCTGTGAATTAGACCCTTTTTTATTAACATTCAGGGAAAGTGAGAGCAATGTACTAGAAATAGAGTTTTTTCCTGAGGGGGGGAAATGAAGACTTAAGACAAAGTAAGGATGAAGTCTAGGCTGGTAGAAGAGAAATTACAATCAAAATAGAAACGGCTTCAGTGCCAGTCAGCCAGAGTTTCAGGATTTTGGAAGGCACAGCATATGGGAAGGAAGGGAAAAAGAAGATAAAGAAAGATGTGAAAGACCTCCTGGCCAACAAATGGCAGTGCTAGATAACTCAAAAGAGAGGAAACAACTACAAATAAAACCCAAAATTAGCTCCCAGAAGCAAAACAGAGGAAATGAGAGTAAGAGAAAATCCAGCAATATCATACCATGCAGTATACTTGCACCTGCTTTCAACAGACACATTACCTGTCCTCAGTGTTGGACCTTGACTATCCTCAAGGACAATCTCAACTTTCAGAGAGGTATGGCAAATAATTGGAATAGCTGAACCAGACTTCTTCCAATTTAGTATCTTCATAGATACTAAATGTCAAACCTGAAACGTTTCTGTGACTTTTAAAGTGTAAGTCCCACAAAATGGCTGAACTTAACCAGATAGCTTTTTCCTGTTCTGCAAAGAAATGTTTTATTGTTTCTCCAGAGGAGCTATTTTGGCTCTTTGCTCCCACAAGATAAAAGGGGAAAGAGAGGATGCTATGAAAAATGTAGGGGATCATAGTAAACAATAAAAGATACTTTTTTTCGCCAAACAGTTTCTGATCATTGAGGCAGATTACAAGAGCTTAAAAGCAAGTGTCTAATTTGTTTTTTGCTGGATGCACTAAACTACCTCTTATCACAGATCTAAGTATTACATATACCGTAAATAACTTTAGCTCTTCACTGTGTGGTTACCAAGTGTCCTGGGTTCAGCAGTAGCAGTCATTTTTCCCCTTCTTGATAGCTGGTGCAGTGCAGTGTTTTGATTTTCGGCCTGGGAACAGAGCTGATAGTAATGTTTTGGTTTGGCCAAGGACTTTGTGAGCCTCATGCTCTGCCAGGGAGGAGGGGAAGCCGGGAGGAAGCAGAGACAGGACACCTGACCCAAACTGACCAAAGAGGTATTCCATACCACAGCACGTCATGCCCAGGATGTAACTGGGAGTTAGCCGGAAGGGCTGGGAGACTGCAGGGTTGGAGGAGGTATCGGTTGGAGCTTGGTCGGGCTTGGGGGGCGAGTTATCGGTCGGCTGGTGGTGAGGTGTTGTATTCTCTTCCCTTGTTATTTCCTTTATCATTATTATCATTGGTGGTAGCAGTAGTGATTTGTGTTATACCTTAGTTACTAAACTGTTCTTATCTCAACCCGTGGGAGTTGCATTCTTTTCGATTCTCCTCTCCGTCCCTCCCGGAGCAGGGGGAGGGCACGAAAGGGGGGGAAGTGAGTGAACGAATTACCTGACTGGGTTTAAACCACGACACCAAGAAACAGATAAAAATTGAGAGGCTTGAAATTCTGAACCACTTACTTAAAATCCTGCACAAAAAGTTTAGGGCACTCAGTCTTATATAGCTTTAAAACCCCCTGGTTTTCTCAAAGCACAGAGCAATCAAGTACTGGAAGGGAGGTTCTAGTGACATGTTGCAAACGTGGTATCTAAACCTATTAGCAATTTGTTTAAAATATTGACTTTTAAAATTTCCAGGTTTAGACAAGCTTTACCAAAATGCAGCTCTGTATTCTCGCATGAGTCTGTCTCTGTTCCCAGTTTAGTAGTTCTTGGATTAGTGGCACTCAGGCTCTTGCGGGAACAAGTAGCAAAGCCATTTTTTTTTTGTTTTGGCCAGTTTCCTTCTTCAGAGGACATAACCTCAAGATGGCTTCACAGGTGAAATAGGGACTGAGGTTTGCTTACAGACTATAATTTCTTCAGTAACATTTTTTGTGTGGGCCACCCAGACTGCATACGTGCTGCATTTTAAAGGCAAGGCAACTTCTAGACTTCATCACAGCTGCACCAGCCGGAGTACTCATTGATAACCTGGAGGCAGAAGAAAGAACATCTTCATTAAATCTCAACATAACAGAGCTATGAGGGCTGCAGTTATGTTGCAGGACAGGCTTAGAATTTAGAATTATTTTTGACAGCCAATTTTTTTACAGTTTTTTTCTTTTAGAGAAGTGCTCTAAAAAGTAGAGACAAGTGCAAGATTCTGCACATCAAGAGAAGAGTCACCTGTACATGCACAGAATGGGAAACAGCTGACTAAAGTATTAATGATAGGAGAAGAGAGGAAAGAGTTTAGAAACTATAGTGCAGTATAAGATGAATAAGCATCAGCTATGCAGTGCTATTTCAAAGAAAAACAACAACAAATGTTGACAACATAATAAAATTCCTACAGACTGGAGTCTACAAAGTTCTTAAACTTTCCTGTTTAACTTCTCACTGGTAAGACTTCAGACAGGACCTTACAAGCAGGTTTGGGTGCTAGGTTTCAAGAAAGATGAAGAGAATCCAAAAGAAGGCAGTCAAAATGAAAATCGCAACTCCAGAGAAAAATGACCTGTAAAAAAAGTTGAACCAGGTTGTGCTGCGTAAGACAGAACAGACTGAGACAAGGCATGACAATATTTTCAAGTACATAGTTTGCTGCAGAAGAGAACCAGACTGTTCTCGATCTCAAAGGTGGACAGGACAGGAAGTACTAAGCTCAAATTACAGTGATGTATATTCGGGTAAGACATTGGAAACATTCTAGTCATGAGGACATTGAAGAATTGGGATAGGCTGTCTAGAGAGATGATGTAGTTACTACCCCTGGAAATCTTCGCTTTTGACAGAGATACGTCAGAAATAACACAGGTTTATCAACTGGAGTGTCAGTGTACAGTTGGAGACTTTATTGTCCTAGGACAGTTTGAATGCAACTCTTATTAAGTCATTCATTGTGAAATCAAATCAAATAACCGCAAAACACAATATCCAGTAATATCTAGCTTGTAACCAACAATACACCAACGTTCTCTGCAAAGGCTGAGCATACCCAAGAATATGCTTATAATGGAGCCAGGACGGAGGATATGAAAGCAGAAATACTGATACACTATGGTGTTTAGAGTATATAACATACATAAATGTATATGAGTGTATCTACCAAACAGCCAGCCATGGACAGTGTTTTGAGGCTAAAGGAAGATCAGGAGAAGAGACTTTGATGCCTGCTTCTCTGACTGGCCATGATTTAATGCCACAGACTGTGGTTCTTCAAGCCTATCAGAATCTCAGCTCCTGTCTGGCACTTGCCCACCACACAGTTAATCAGGTTCCAGAGTTTTCTTTTAATCCCATCTCCTCCACAATTCAGACTCAGCCTTTCTGAGCTATGATTAAGAAGTTCCTTTATTAAGGTATTTAGCAAACCCACTATTAATTCAGCAACTTGAAGCCAAAGACAATAAGCATTTAAAAGAAACACACTGTAAACCACACACTGTATTCATCAATTGTCCTGTTTTGCGTATCTTCTATGCAACTACTGCATGATAACTACTTCGGATGTGTTGGCAACTGTGAGGTATCTCAGATGATGCTTTTTATCAGAAGCGACCTGAATGCGTTCGGAATGTTCCATTTATTAAATTGCCGGAACACTCTGAAGTGCTGATCAGATTATTTGAAATACTATTACAAAATTATGAAAAGGGGGGTTAATACTTGTTCTCAGCAGAACATTAAAAGGTATTTAAGAGAAATACGGCCTGCAGAGCTTGTTAGCCATCTCTGTAAATACATATGTCAATACATTCTGAAATGGTTAGATGTCCTTCACTGTACATAACAGTAATATCCCTAGACCACAGCTGCAGCATGAATTTAACTCAGAACTTCAGGCTGTACCAAAAGCTTATCAACAGAGAAATGTGCTGCAAAGTATTTCAGTAAGTAGCAATCTTAAAGTGCCAGCATGCCTATCTACCTTTGAACCAGAATTTTGCACTTGACCCATCAGGTTATCTCACAGAAACAATACCAAAAAAGATTATAGCATCGTAGGGGCCAAAATAGTTTGTGTCTACCCGAGGGCTACATGGCACTGGGTGTTGGTATTCCCTCAAACAGGGTTTCTTCTGTGTATCTTACGCTTCTTCACATCTATCATACCTGTCCTACATAAAAGCTGATGACTGCCTATTTTGTGCCTCCTTCTGTGGTGAACGTGATGTGCAGACAGACTGGATAAACTCTCAGAGTATCTGAAAGGCAAGTAAGAGGAACCCTGGGGACTAGACCTCCCTTTTCAGAGAGGTTGGCCACTGTGCCCAACCAGATTCCTTTGGTCACAGTTGCCTTCATCGCCTCCACCCCAGCAGAACAAGTTTCAGCTCTCTGGTCTCATTAAACAAATCAGGGCATAATAACTAGTCCTGTTGCTATTATAACTGGGGGGAGGGGGGATCTGGCAAAAGGCAAGAGAGGAATTTTCTTTAATTCTAGAAAGTTGTGCATTTGAATGTTAACTATAAATAAATGTCCCAAGTGGAAAGTTTGCACCTAACATTCTTTTTTACTGATTAGCTCCCACTGTGTCTGCCTGAGCATGTAAGAGCTTACACAGTGAATACATAGTACTAGATCTCTTTTGCAAGCAAGTTAAATACTGTTGCTGGCTTCCTTGCTTCAGTTGTTTTGATCTTGGAGAAGACTGAACCTCTACCATCTTCATGAAGCCAAAATTACAACCTGAGATGCTAGATCTCAAGCAGTCAATTAAATAGCAAACACACATCCTAAAACGATGACTACCCAGGCTTCCTTAAGCTAAACTCATTCAGCTAAATTTCATCTATTCTTCCCCTTCAGGACATGAAAGTACTTGGACAAACAAGTACTTGGACAAACAAAAACTTCGTCAAGAAAGGACTACCACTGAAAACATAATCTCTGCTGCATTCAGAGCAGGACAAGTACTTCAGGACCAATTCCTCCCTCTATCTCTCCCTCCTCCCTCCAAGAAAATCAAGCAAGCAACATTTTCTTTTTGCAAAAGTAAAAAAAAAAAAACCCAAACCACTAAACAAGCAAATAAACTGAACGCAAAAAACAGCTTTGGACACTCCCAAGTGGAACTGGAATGGAAAAAAATATAAGGAACAATATTGCTATGTTCTACCAGCTTAAAAAACTTAGAAACATACCATCATGCAGCATTATTTATCAAAATATACTATATTACCTAAGAGTTATGCCCATTTCTTAGTCCACAGATTGAAAGTAGTGCAGGAACAAGGTCTAGGAATTAATGTCTTTGGTAGATTTATACATGCCCAAAATCAAACCAGTGCTTCAAATATTCAGGTTCTATACAGGTAACAGATTTTCTTATATACCTCTAACCTTCCAAAGTCCCATTCTTATATATGGTCCCGTTCTTATATATGGTTGTCATAGCTCCTCCTCCAGACAAGTGAGTCCAAGTCCACCACCTTATCTAAGCAGACTCATTTGTGGAGGAGCGATGAGGCAGTGTTGCCAATACTTCCAAGAACTTATGTTTCCCTTACAGCCCCAAATTCCTGTAGCTTTCTGACTTTCCTTTTTTTTCCCCTATAACTCCCAAGTCCCTGTGGATTATCCAGAAAAGTCTAAAAGTGACCAGTACAACACAACATCTCTAAAAGCTAAGTACACATACCCCAAGGAATATGTAGCTTTAAAACATCATTACTGTTAAACCAACTTCACCTTCTGTTGCAGTACTGGTACCATGAGCTAGACCTGCTTTGAATTATGAGCTCTTGTATGCCTTTTCTGCCTGAGGCTCTAATTCTTCCCTTCAGTCTCAGGTGGTACTGTTGCAGGATATACTAGCAAGAACAGCTGAGCAGCACACCATTAGAACAACCTCATCAGTTTTGCTGTGAATCTGTTCAGTCTTTGGGAGAAGTACACTGAATACAAGTACACCTGTCTGAAGTGCATGAGAAAAATCATGGAGTTCCTAGTACTTTATGCCAATACTGAAGTCTTACAGCCACCTAAGAGGCTCCAGCTTCCCTTCATGTGGTGGTCTCTTGTGCAGTACACCTACCATTCATCAGCAATAAAATCTGGAGCCTGCCTCAGAAGGAAGGTGAGCTCGCCCAGGTCTTCTATTCAGTCCTGTACTGTTCCTTAAACCTTTATGTGCAGTATCCCTGGCCCACTGGTCCGCAGGGCTGGGAATTATTAAGAATAGCGAAAAGTTTAGAAAACTCCTTATTGTTGGTGAAGAAAGGTGAGCACGCAGATTATTTTATCCCAAGTCTAGATTTCATAGTAAGTTGTCTTAACGCCAAATCCAACCCTCCATCTCTGCATTTCAGAGCAGGCACTTCAAAGGGAGGACTGAGACTTAAGTCAAAACTATTTATGGGATGCCCCAGCCATCTGGTTGGGAAAAAAGTGCAAGCCTGCTTAAGTGGAAGGATGGACAAGTGGAATCATGGACATGTGGAAGGGGAGCAGGCAGCAGTCTGCACTCCATCCTGCAGATCACTGCTGCTGACCCTGCAGGAGCCAGGCCTCTGGGGCTGTGCCTGCTGCCTTAGCCTAGAAGTAAGCTCCATTCTCCATAGCCCATGAATGGTGCGTGTGGCATCACAAGCACAAGGCATGCTGGGGCGCCACATGGAGGGAAGCTGGCAACTGCGTGTAGCTGCTCTTGAAGAACCTGGAAATAAGGGGCAAAAATACAGACTAAAACAACAAAATGTGCAGAAATAGGTTTCTCTTCTGGTTGCATTGGGGTGCTTAACACACACCTATTTCTTTGGCAAGTTTATTACTGCCTCACTGTATTAATAAACCTTTGACAGACAAAGTTTGAGTTTTCCCTTTCCCCACCAATAGGTTTCCAAAATCTAAACCCAATCAGATGCTCCCAGTTTGCTAGGGTTAAAATTACACCCAAGAACAATGCAGAAAGTGTCCTTTCAAGTGTTCCTGGGAAGGAAAGTGGCAAAATCTGAAGATAACAAACAAAATAATAAAGTTTATTTATTTCTTCCTTGTTGCCCAGTCTGATTTAGATAAAGTTAAGTGATTCAAAAGTGCTTAACAAACAGTAGTCCTCTCTGAGTGGCATGCAGTGTGAGCTAAATCCTGTTAGATCTAAAGCCAAGACTCCCTAGAACAGGTACCTAGCATCAGAATCCTAAAGCGTGTAATCAGACATCTAAACATCCTCGGTTTCTGTGTAACCTGGGAAGCTCCTGGCTCCATGAGACCACAGCGTGCCTGCCTGAGATTGTTAAATGGGGTCACTGATGTAATGCGAATTCAAAGCCCAGTTCTGGGGTTCTTTCGCAGCATTACTAGGGTAGGAGGAAGGGCAGGAAGAGGAACGGCGGGCTGTGTCTCCGTCCGCAACGAGCATCGGCTGGGGCCAGCCCTGCTCCGGAGGGCCCCGCACCGGCTCAGCATCTCCCGTCCCTCCCCGGCCCATTCCCGAGCTGCCCCGAGAAAACTCCTCGGGACATGGCCAACTCGATCCCAGGCACGTCCCTGCGCAGCCTGCACGGCTCCCCCGCCGCCGGGGGCAGGGATGCGGTCGCTTCCTTCGCCTGGCGCCCCTGGGGGGAGCCCACCCCCGCTCGGCCCCGGTCGGGCCTGCCGCCGGAGGGGCTGCGTGCGCCCCCCCCCCCCCCCCCCGGCCCGCCAGCACTCACCATATTACAGATGGAGGCGATGTTTCTGACGGTCATTAGTCTAAAGGTTGCAGCGATCCCGCACCGCCATCTTTATAAGGTGAAAACAGCCCCGCTCATGGTGGGAAAAGCGCAGGAAGGCAGAGGGGGCGGCGGCGCCTTCTGCTCCGGGGCTGGGATAAAAGCAAGAGGAGGGGACAGCACAGGCACCCTTTGCACCCGCAGAGCGCGAGGAGGACGAAGCTTCCCTTCCTCCCTCCTCCGGGCGAGTGACGGGGAGATTCAGCACAGCGGCGGGAGCAGCCGCATCTCCGCTCCTTCCGCCTCTGGCTCTCGCACGGTCCGCAGGGCCCCGGGCTCCCGCTGGAGAGCTCAGCCGCGCCTCTGCGCCAGCCGGTACCGCACTAATCTCTCCCTTCCTCCTCCTCCTCCTCCTCCTCTCCCGGCGGCTGCCGCTCGCCGCTCCATTGCAGCGCCGCGCCCGCTGATCCGCTCTGACAGCGCCGGCCAGGGAAGGTCAGCGGCAGTGCCCGGCACCGAGCACCCCGGCGGGGCGCTGCCGCCGCAGCCAATGCGCTGCGGGGAGGAAGGGGCGCGGAGCGGGGGACGGGCGCTCCGGGGAGCGGGGTGCTTCAGTCACTGGGTCGGGAACAGCCACAGGGCTGCGAAACTCGGGTTCGGTGCACGTGAAGTCAAACGGGCAGGGGCAGGTGAGGGACGGGAAGGCAGAGCCCAACCAGGGCCACACGGATGTGTGGCAATGCCAGCAGCACTGTAATTTAGGACGCGATCTCTCAGTCTAATCTGGGGTACAGAGGAACCCAGGCACTGCAGACCCGGAGCAGTAGGTTGGAATGGCACTTACGCCCACAGAAGGTGTTTTGTATTGCCATTCATGCAGACAGCACTTGTCTTCACAAATACTGGCTTGGGACCATGTCCACACCACACACCTTAGCGCCAAAGTGCGTTCATACAACACCGTTAATGTGATAATCTCAGTTCCTCTTCAAGAACAAATAAGTCAAGGCCCATGCCTTTCTCCAGGGCAAAGCAGTAGGAGTGTATTAAATCTACAGACGTGATAATAGGCACAAGGTTGTTAAATAGCTAACTTGAGGCCACACAGCAAATCGCTGAGGGAAGAAAGAATGAAGTTCAGCTAAGGCAATGATTCATCTTTGAATTTCCCATTTCCTTAGCAGATGTTGCTGCTCTCAGCAGAAGCAGAAGGCCCATTTTTTGTTCCTCTGCAATGCTAAGGAAACCATTCAGAGGAAGAGAGAACTGCTAACATTTCTACAGGCACCCCTGCTCCTCACAGCACCTGGGAGCATGGCAGTGCTTGGCTACACTTTTTGCTTCATGATGCTAGAATACAATAGTTTCAGCCTATACAGCCTGGCCCCACAGTCTTTATTTACAGCAAACATTCTGAAGCCAGTATTTATTTATTTAATTAATTAATTAATTAATTTCAAGAGAAGGTCTATGATTACTAATAGAAATCTGACATAGGCAGTAGCATCTAAAGAAAATTCCTACCCTAAGAATGCTGTTAGGTAAGTGGCCTCATTCCAGCTCATTGCAGAGAAGTGCCCACTTCATAAAAACATCAAATTTGACATTAGTTGTCATCCTTCTATTGACAGTTTCAGCAATGAAACTCAACATGGAGTTGTCACAGAAACAGAATTTCTTTCCTCAGTAAGTTGGATTAGTTATATTAAATCATTGCAAATATTTGAAATACAGGATGCAGAAAAAAATTTTGGACATTATGAATTGAAGGCGTCAGGGCGGCTAAACTGCTACCTAAATGCATAAATCACCATGTAAAAGGGGCATCAGATGTAACACTGAGAAAAAAAATATCTTTGGCATAATTCTATTAAGTTCATGGTCCTGCATTATGTGTGAATTCGATCCTAAGTGTTTAATTTGCTTAAATTCTGAGGACTGGATGATACATAACATCATAGGTTTTCTCTATGTATGTAGCTGAGGGAAATGGGAGTTAAGCTGAGATGTCATTTCTGAACTGGCCACCCCCAGCATCAGTTCTGAAGCAATCAAGGCCGATTGGTCTCTGGTACATTTCTAAGCAGCCTGCAGCGTACTGCACTACAGCTGGGTTTTAAACTCAGATTCCTTTTATTCCGGAAGCCTAATGGTGTACTCTTTGCTGCAGCTCATTTATTCCAATTCACTGTAGAGAATCATACTTGCTGTCAGTGAAAAGTTCTGAAGCAAATGAAAGGGCTTGAAAGGTGATTAAAAAAACAAATGAAACAAAGTGTGGTAACTAATAAAGCCATTTACCTCACATATATTTTAATGTCAAGCACATCATTCATATGAACTTCAGAGAAATCACACAAAGCAGTTAAATGAAAAATTAAGGAACAGGTAAGTGGTACTTTCATACCTTTGCTTTCTTACTGATACCAATTACTTCACTTCAGGATAAAGCTTCAGGGGAGGTTCTGTTTGTTAAACTTCCTTTTTTAAAAACATAAATTGCTATTAGTTAACCATTTATTGTCTGTTCAAGGAAATGACAAATGTTGAATATAAGCATACTTGGAAATATGCACACATACATAATTCTGTGAAGAATTCAGTATCATTATCCTTAGTGCTAATAAAAATACTTTCATTTAAGAGTGGACACATTTCATGACTTATTGCTGAGGAATCATATTAAAAATAAGAAACGATGCATAAGTGTTTATGTGCCAGTTGAACCACAGTTAAGCACTAGCTTTTTTGCTCTTCAGGTTTGTATCAAACCAGGAAAGAAGAAAGACACTTGGAATGGGCTGGTGAGTGTTTTGGTTTTCTCTCCATGTTGTCATTTTCAGGCCTAGAAAGTTTGTTTCTGTAGAATTTTGAAGATAAAAAGTGCTAAGAAGAGCAGCAAATGCTAGTTACAAACAGTATAGGGACTGTATGAGTAAGAACAGTGAACAATTGTTTCCACTCTAAAACATTGCCCTATCTCTTCATAACAAACAACTAACCCTGTGTTTGAGTGTTAGACAAAGAGAAGGAAAACAAAAGACTATTTATAACCTAACAGTGCTTATATAATTTCTGTTGAAAGGTCAAAAAATGCCTCCTGCATTTAACTTTAGATCAGTCTTGGTTTCATCTGGTTATACACTATAACATTCTTATTTCACTACATAAAATAGGAAGCTATTGTAAATATCCTCTTTGGCTAGCAGAGGCTTGAACTTCCATAACATTTTCCACCTGACCTTCTCAGAGTACTTTGCAAACATTCTCTCAGACTTGTCAGATTGTGGGTGGCAAGTTAATATTAGCTTCTTTTACAAAGCAAGAAAACAGGCAGCAGAAATTTAGCAACTTGTCCAAAGTTACACAGGAAAGTTAGCAGCAAAACTGGGACTCAAATATCTCTCCATGTTGTGCCACAAAGAGGATATTGCACTTCCTCTCCAAAAATCTTGGAAAATTCCACAGAGGTCTCATTTATGTTTCTCTTGTAATAAACTCTGGTCCAGAAATAGGTAATCATCAGTTTTGCTGAACAAGTGTTTGGAACAGAATCAACTTTAGGATACATTTCCAGGCAATTAAAGGGACATTTTAATGGAAAAGGCAGTTAAAACAATACTCAGGTTTTCCAGAAGGTGGGAGAATATATAATAAGAATTGAAAAAGAATTTCAATATCCAAAATGCTTTCAGTGCCAGCAATGGATGTTTAGAATCTTACACACTTTTTTTTTGTTTCTTGTAGTCACATTAAATTATGCTTTACAAAAATACCAGTATGTCTCTAAAAGAATGGCCAATATGCAGACACAAGCATGAGGACTAAGGATTTTCCATGACGCTTGGCCCCCAATGCAGAACAGATTGGGAGCTTTAGCAGAATGTCAGATGCCAACTTGCAGTCCACAGGCTGAGGCTGTAATGCATTGCTGACAGCAGGTCCATGGAAGCCATTCTATTTACACCTGAAATTATAATGGGAAGAACAAGTTGCAGTCCCTGAAAAATTCATGGCAATCCATAAAAAATGTGGGGAGCCTCCCCACAAATATGGGGCCCCTTAGTCTAAAAGACCAAAACCCAGCTTTGGAATCACTATTCTTTAAGACTGTCAGCTTCAAAGCAACCCCTACCCAGCATTTTTACAAATTACTGTAACTATTCTATGAAATTACTTCACTTGATTTAAAATACAGTAAAATTTTATCTTTAGAACCCTAACAACAGCAAATTCTCAGAAACTGCTGTTTTACAGAAGAAAACAAAACACATTTACAGCATCTAACTTTGTCTTTTTTGGGGGGGGGAGCAGACATCAGATTTGAAAGCTGAAGGGCTGCAGAATAAAACAGATGCAAACACGTTTATGTCAGGTTTTTTTTTTTTTTAAAGAATGAATAGGTAGAAAGGGCTAATACATAGTAATATAGTTATACAGTGATAAACATGAAACAGTCTATTCTATGTAAAGGCAGTTGAGGCTTGTAAAGTCAGTTTGGTGCTCCATAATGGTATGTGATTATCTCTTAATATCTCATTCCTGGCTTTTTCTTCCTGCTTCATTGTGTTTCAAAAAAAAGAAGTATTTGAAGTTTTGAACAGTGGCAATAAGAGAACTCCTGTGTATTGCTTCAGCAGTTTACACAGCATTACCTTCCCTGACACTCACTACTCAACCAAAAATATTCCCAAATTTTTGTAAGGTACAAGCTTGAAGAGTGGCCTCTTTCTCAGGTATTTTATTCAGCAAGGGGAGTTCACTAGAAAACTTTACTAACATTTTTCTTATATAAAATGTGCTTTCAGTTGGAAAGATACTATTTAAGTTCTAATCATACACATTGGCTAGAAAGAGGTAACCAATTTTTTTCACCATGTAAGTAATTTATTGAGTAAGAAGAGACTCACTGAGCACAAATAACAGAAAACTTAAATTTCTAACAGAAATGTACTAGTATTTCTGCCTCTGGAAAGGAAATAACAATTCTGGCTTACCCTCCTCTTCTTCCTTAAAGGTTTTATTTATTATTTTTGTTCTATTCCACAGGCTCTAATTTTAACTACCATACACTCTGATGACAAAATAGAAAGAGTATTTTGACAGCAGACAGGCTGTAAGTGGCATTTAGTCTATTTTCAGCATGAATTTAAAATAGCCTTTTCATTTTATGCAAATTGTAGTGTAAATTAATCCAATTACATTTTTATTACATTATCACATTGCCATCTCAAAGTTCTAATCAAGTTTAAAACAAACAAACAAACAACAACAACAACAAAAAAGGCTGCTATATTGTAAAAAAGGCTGCCACATTGTAAGGTCCCAAACCTGCCAATTATTTAATGCAGACAGATAGTGTCCAACTGCAGAGGCTGACGGTCACATCAACATTTTACTTGCTTGGTTTTCCTTCATATCAGGTGTGGAGAAAGACAGTGAAATTTAAGTGAAACTGTAATGACAGTTGTACATCGTGGTGAACCCAACATGATGCTTTTAAACAAATGTCAGCTACAAGAGACTTTGAGATTCAATTCATGCATCCCACAAAGACAGACTTGGTTGATCAGAGCACCATTCTTCAAGATTTGAACAACTATGTTCAGGTCACCACAGACTCCTTAAAAAGCTCAACACTAAATTCACAAAATAACTAAGGCACCCAGCTGCCATATAGCTGATCTCAAAATGCTTCTCCAAATTCTTCTCCATGACTGTCTAAACCAGGAATGCCCTAACGTAAACAGACCCAACATCATCTACTGGCATGGTTGACCAGGTGACTGAGTTTTTCCTGGGCATGTGTAGAACCTGCTAACTTTGCACACTGAAAAGAAGCAAAGGCTTCTTCATCATGAGGGGACCAGTGTGGAACAGAGGTACCACCTCAAGTATCTGATTCTTAAGTGTAACTCTTGTAAAAACTTCCCATGCTGCCTCTCCCTTTCCATGTTCTCATGTTCACTATTCAAGTTCCCATGATAACTGAAGTTCCTGTAAATTCTGCTCACAACCAGACCTGCATCTCTCCTGGTTAACATCCTGGATCCATCTCAAAACTAAGCTGTGCTTGGACCCCACAGTAAATGTGGGTTTTCCCACAAGTCCCCAAGATACACAGAGTTGGGGGCAGACTCAGAGCCAACTCAGAGAAGTTTGTACAGGTTAAAATTAGAGGCAGCCCTTTCCCTCCAAAACACAGAAACAGCAGATCTGCCTGCAGCCTTGTAGGTAGTAACTCAATGCACAACTCAGCACTTGCCCAGGGAACAGAAGAACCCTACCTGCGTGTACAGAGGATCAAATTCACATCTGACCCTTGCTAGGACAGTGATTTATTCTACAGGGTAGGTTTGGAAAGGGACAGACAGGTCAGGTGGCCTCTGCATTCCCCTTCTTGAAGTTTTGCCACTATCAGACAAGAAAGTAAGCTTCAGGGAGCCAGAGAGAAGGCAAACAATGCAAAGCCTGTATGGGGAAGACAGAAGAAAGCTTGTGCAGGGGAAGAAAAAGGAGTAGGATTTTATCTGAATGATTAAAATTCTCATCTAGGATGGATACTGATCACTGGCTTGCTGTGCTAACAGAGGTGCCTGTTTACATTCTGCACTGGAAAAAGAAGAAACTGAACATGACATACTTCCCCCCAGAACACATAGTAAAAATGTAAAGGTTGGACTCCAATTAGTCTTTTTGGCTACATTACAAGACAGGACTGATCTGACTTATGTGTCTAAATGTAGAAAATTATCATTGCAGAGAACCCCACTGGAAATAATGTGAAGTTCGTATCCATTGAGTGACTTACCTAGAGCCTCAGCACAGCTTTTGAACCTTGATATAGTCACAATAAACTTACTGGAACAGGGGTTACGATTGCAACAATGTTTTAAGAATCGAGAATTAGACGTAACTAGAAGCACTTAAGAAACAGTCTCTAGACCTATCACTTGTTTCTAGCTATGTAACTGTTGCAGGCTGAACCAGATCAGTTTATATCTGCTGAGGGTAAGGTAAACACAGGGTTCAGAAAACCGCAGAGGTAGTGGGCCAACCTGTTACACAACTTAAAGGTGTTACTTTGTTGGTAGCAACTCAGTGTGAGCCAATACCGATTCTCAGGGAGGCAAGAAGCTATGAATTACCAGCATCCGCCTCTCTGTGAAGCAGGGACTTTTATTGAATTCCGAACTGCACAGGAATGTAGATCTTGTGGCTCCTACCAGCTTTGCTGGGCAACATTCAAAGTCTCTGTGCTACAAATTGCTAATTCCCAGTCTATGTTAATCTGCCTGTACTCACCCTAAAACCTCATAGTATTATCTCCAGACAGGCAACATATCTCAGCTGAGGTAGCACACTAGCTGTTTTGTACCCATATTGTGCAATAACTTGCAGGACAACAGGCCTGGTTCCACCTGTGAATGGCAGGCGTGTTCTAGAGCAAGCTGCATGTGCTGTATCATCATCAAGGGTATTAGCACTGAGGCTTACTTCAGTATCCTTGCACACAGATCCTAAACCTCCTAAAGCAGGGCTCAATTAGGAGTTTTAACAGAGATCAGAAGTATTTAACTCCTCAAAACCGCTACACAGCTGCTGCTTCACATCGAAGACGGTTTTGTTTCTCTGTGTTAAAGACCTCCTGGTCCCTGGAGTCTGGCCTGGGCAGAGAGCGACAATTATGTCCCAGCGAAGATTAGCGCCTTGTCCTGACCCAGGCCGCTGGTCCGCCCCTGACTGACCGCCGCAAAGGGAGCGACTGCGCCACCGGCTAGCTCCTCACTGCAGCACGAAGCCGCCTCCCCACCTCCGACAGCAGCGATCCAGGGGTACGAACCGTCTCCTTACACAGCACAGCACCCCCTCACCCCAGGGGCTGCTCGGAGCACCGGTACCCGGGCCAACTGCCATAAGGTCCACGCGCAGCTCCACACACCACACCCTCCCTACTCGCGAAACACCACGTGCTCCAGCTCCACCAATAGGCAGCGGCGCCCTCCCCAGCAGGTCTCGCGGGAACGGCGGGACCCTATTTAAGGCCCGGGAAGCTCCTCTCTCCCCTTTCCATTGTCTCCCGTCGCTGCGGTAAGGCGGCTGCCGGAGTGCCGGGTTCCTGACAGGCGGGGGCAGGGGTGGTCCTTGCCGGGCTCTTCCCTTCACATCTTGCCCTCTCGGAGCCTGGCGGTGCTTCGCGGAGTCAACACAGGGGGATAGAGCACCTTTCCCTCACAAAAACCCAGTGCGGAGCCTTCCCCTCCGCCCTGCATCCTGTCGTGAGGCACAAGCGGTCCCGCTCCCTCCCTTCCCCGAGGCCCCTCGCTCTCAGGGCTGACTTATCTCTCTGTACCCCCCGCAGTGTGGAGAGACGAAGGCAGCGGGAAGCGTCCCATGGCACCGGCAAGGCCGTCAGATGGTCCCGAAGGCTTTGTACGCTGCGCGGCCGCGCCCGGCGTGAGCAGCAGGCACGGGGTAGTAGGCCTTGCCAGCGGGGACCGCTGGGGAGCTGGAGTCGTGACTTTGACCGTCCGTAGGTAAGGGGGCACATCGAGTTGACCACATCTCTGAGTCTAGGGCTGATTAGGTGAGGTTTGGGATGTCAGAGACAGAGGGCTGTGAATCTGAGACTTCCTACCACTTGTAGACAAGCTTGCCCGAGAGTGCTGGTCTGCATTACTGTGAGATGAAGTATTTATCTATACTTGTACCTTTTACTTTCTTATATTTTTTTTTTCTTATAAGCTGCATCAGGAAAAGTAGTCGTAACCTGCAGTGTTCCGGGTTCCAAATGCTGTAGGCACTTAAGTTCAAATGGATTTGATAACTTTTAAAACAAGGAAAAGTCACTGCTTGCGTAGCCTTTTGGCCCAGACTTCTAGTACGTGTGCAGCAGTAACTTGGTATACCTTTTGGTTGAGAGTATCATTTGGTTGAGTGTATCATTTGCTGCAAGGTATATGTAAGTAGGAAAAATGCGGCAATAAATTGCCTGGTAAAGATCAGTCTGCTAAACCTAGAAAATCTACAGCTTGCTTAAGGATGGTGTCAGCACTAAAAGCAATTTAGGCTAAAAAAAACCCCATTGTTTATGATTAGTAGTATATTTTTAAAGATGTTAAAAGACTTATTAAAACAATCTTCAGTAGATTGAACCATTGGCTACTTTTTGCACTAGGCTGAGATTTGAAAATGAGCTTTGTAGAGTATGACCTTGAGAGCAGTTAATTCAACATAATAGCAACTCTGTATAATAGGGGCTTTAAAAAGGTCTGTAATAGGACAATATAAAGTATATTATGATTTTAAAGTTTGTCTTTTTTTTTTGTTTGTTTGTTTAGAGGCCACACTTAGCAATTTCATGTTTGAAATGTTCTAAATGTGGATGATCAAACCCAAACTGGAAGCAATGCTCAGGACTTCTTAGGAACATATACCTTCTGCTAGAAAGTAAGTGTGCTCCTGTCTAATGACAATTGCAAATACTTTTAAAAATTGCTTTCTGACAGTTCACAAATCTCAAGCAATTTTTAATACATCTTTTGAGTAAACTGCAAGTTCAGATCATCTTAGTTAATAATAATTTTAAAAGATCATGCTCTAATCTACTCCCCTTTTATGCTTTGCCCTCTTAAGTCTGCCAGTGTCTTAAGTGGCCAACACAGAGGGGTATAAAAGTTCTCTCTCAAACCCAGAGATAAGGTTGAAACTTTTCTCTGGATCATGCTGAGAGGAACACAGTCATGATACTCCCTTCAGGAAGCTGGTAAATCAGCTTCATTAATAGCTTATAGGTAGACTTTGATCTGTCATCTGATTATTATGCTATCCAAGCCTTTGTACCAGTTTCATGTAAATCTTGCTTACTTTTTCAGGTTTCTCAAGTCTGGTGCTTTATGGACATATGTGATAAATGTCTTCAGTGAAAACAGGTCCTTGAAAATTGGTTGATCTCCAGGTAGGTAGTGTAAAAGGGATTATCAGATGCTAGTGGATGGTTTGCCTTCTCTATCTGAAGTTAAATTTTTTCCTTACCTGAAAACAAAACAAACAAAAAAAACCACCAAAAGCTCAACCTTAGGCCAGTTACCTCTTGTGTATGCAGGATGCTGACTGCAAATAAAGTGTCTTTTACAGGGAGGAAACCAGCATGTGCAAGGGACTTGAACTTATATTAGACATCTTATGGTTTCAATGAGTGGCCAGTTTCTGAACTCGTACTACACGGCTCCAGTTGTCACCTGCAATGTATTGTCTTGAACATGGAATTGAGACAAGCAGTTGCTAAAACTATGTCCCTTCAACGGTCATGTTTAAACAGGAACCTCACCATTTGTTGAAATAGGTTTCTTACCAAAAACTCATGTAACTTAACGTCTGTGTGGATTAATTGAAATAAAATATATGAGAATGCTACCAGAAGCTTGTGTGTTCTGAAGATTTCTTTTTGGGTACTTCCTGTATCTAAATGCTTTGTGTTTTCATGCAGAAACATTTTCTTACATGCAAACTTGATAAGTTTAACCTTTAATTTACAAATCCATTGAAAATGCACTCCTTAATATTCATCTTCTATTCTGAATGTCTGGTCATGGTTTTCTGAAGTATTTCAGAATGTAAAAACACTGAGATAACTGGGCAACTTCTAAGTTATTTCATTAGGCTGCATTTACATATTCTCCAACTTAGTGAAAAGATTGTCTCAAACTTTAGAAGAACAGTTATCCTTAGCAAGCGTCCCATCACCTCTTTCAAATAAACAAAAGAAAATTTTGCAATATTCCATGTAAAAAATGACTGCATAGATCTTCTGAGAGAAAGATCAATATTGTGTGAAAGAAAGCTTGTATGTGTTTTTCAGTTGCTTATGTTTAAGCAAATGCTAAAAACCTTTTCCCCAGTGGTAGAAATTGAAGTGATTTATGTGCATCCTATTACTAGCCTTAGAAAGCAGAAACAAGGACATAAGATAGTAGCTTGCCGGCACTCCCCACTGCCTACACAGGGAAGCGAGTGGTTTTAGGGCCAAATTCTTAAATATGCTCTGTTAGATTCAACCCCAGTCTGGCTAGGAAGTCGTCTGGTTGTTGTCTCTGCTTAAATATAAAGTGGTGTCTTTTGTGGTCTTGTATTTGTAGCCCACTAGGCTTACGTAAGTCTTGTCCTCTGGACTTGTGTTTTAATAAAAGATGAAACTGAATTTGAAGGGTATACAAAAGTACTTTATATTAAACCTGTCTGACAACTGTCTGGTTCCTGTTATGAGACAGAATGAATCATTTTCTTGCAAGCCTTGTCAGTCATTTTATAGACATTTGTCCTCTGCAGTCACACTCAAGGAATAAGCTTTAGTCTATTCAGTCTTGCCTTATGTGAGAATGGTTTCATATCTGATTCATGCTGCCCTGTCCAGGTTTTTTAAATCTTGCTTCTTTCATGTTCTGTACTAATTGATAGTATTCGACATAGATAGGCTTCTAAATGTTCTGTCCTGTTCTCATTAACTAGTAAGCTTGTTTACATTTGGTAGCTTAGGATAATATTTTCAGTGAGCTGTCTACACTTCCAGAGCTTTCTGAAGGGAGTGGAAGCTATCTTGGAATTACAGTTGGAGTTTTCCTTTCCAGACTCATTAGCCAGGCAATAAATAGTGTTAAAATCCATCTGCGGCTCTGTCCATGAGGATCTTGTCAGAGTCAAAGATCTTTTGGAGTCTGCAGCCATGGTTAGTTTTGAGTATTCTGTTGGGTTTCTTTTTTTTTCACATCAGTA
Source organism: Pezoporus wallicus (assembly GCF_028554395.1). NCBI lineage: Eukaryota > Metazoa > Chordata > Aves > Psittaciformes > Psittacidae > Pezoporus > Pezoporus wallicus. The sequence goes on from NW_026635251.1 coordinate 278,378, forward strand.
TATGCTAAAACCAGAACTTTGAAATCTTTTCACTTAAAACTATTTCTTCCTTTCCTTTCTGAATTAATGGTCTCAGTGTATAGTAGGAGTCCCTTCTCTTTCATGGTATCTATCATGCCCTTTGACTCATGTTCTGTGCTTAGGTGCTGACACCTGAGACTTGTTTGGGTTTTTTTGAGGCATTGCTATTCAACCTCATGCTGTGAGATTGGTGATAAAAAGTACCATTAAATTCTAATGACTTGGTCTTTATTCACAAATTTGTTCTAAAATGTTCCAGACAGGCCCTTGTTCATTCATCCCTGGTTTTTAAAAACTTTGGGAAAATAATCTCTATCACAGACAAATCATTCATTTGACTTTTGTAATGCAGCCGTCAGATGCTCAAAGACTCCTTTCATACTTGTTCATTTCTTGGGCTTGCAAATTCTTTTGCAGACTGCCTGCTTGTGATCCGTTTGAAGAGATTCTGTTAATTCTTGTATTGTTCCTTAAACATTGCTGCTGCTGCTTCAGTATCATACAGATTTAAACTGGGTTTTTCAGTTCTACTTCTTGTTTTGACATGACTTGTAGTTACTGAAAGGTACAGTTTCACATTCCTGGTTTAAAAGTGCTATTATTTTGTGTGTTTTGATTTGCCCATCAGAGTGATTAAAACTTGTCTTTTAAGCAACATTCTATCTGTTTAGCCATACTGCACCATTTTTAACTGGTATTTTAAAGTAGTTTCATTATTCTCCTTTTTTAGCTTTCCTAAAGGGAGAAAGTTGCCTTAAATTTCAAAGAAGTTCAATATAGAAATGTTTTAGGATGTGCTGCTTTCAACTACTGACAGCTGAAATTTTGTTTCCTGTCAGTCTTTCTGTTGCAGAAGATAAGCTTTTTCATGTTAATGGCTTACACGCTTGTAAGTATACTGGCAGTCTGTTATACAAGTTAATGCAGTGTTAAAGTCCTCATTTGCTGTAGCTATTAATGAAGTACCCACATGCCACTAAGTGATAATGTTGCATGTCCACTCTTTGCTGTTCTGTCTTTCTGAAATATCTGGTCAGAAAGACTGATGGAGAGATATAATTGACTCTTAAACATGATTGTTATCCTGATTTTACACAGCATAAATGGATTCAGTTTGCTGGTTTTAGTGCATCTGGAGAGAGCAAGAATGAAAATAGTATACTTGAGACTTCGTCCATAGTGAATGCTTAAAGTTTCGCCTACCTCATTCTTAGGCAATCTTAAGGCAATAATTAAAAAATGTGAAGATTTATTTTTATTTTTTTCCAGTAGAACTGGTTTAATACAAAATCAAATTTAGAGTTTGTATTTTAAACTAATGAAGTATCCAATAGTTTCATGGGTTTATAAGGCTCATGACTTTTACATTTGAGTATTATCACTCAGTTGGGGCCATTATTCCATGCTAAAAACTGATTTTGAAGAAACTGGTTGGCATAATATGTCACTTGAGAGCACTCTGTTGTGTGACTTCTTGTGAGTAGTTATACTAAGAAATCTCTTTTCAAGTAACTTTGACTTGTTTCTATTACATCTTTAGGCTTTTTGGAATATAAATATGTTGGTTCAGGGATCATTCACCTAATTATATTTATGGTATATCATGTTAAAGTAGTGAAGCAAAACAAAGGGATTAGTATTAGCCTAGGAATATGAAGTAAGTCTAAATCTGTTCTGATAAATCTTTATTGTTGTATATGACCTCATTCATCCTGACCACCACCTTGTGGACTGTATACTTGGGGCTGTGCAGTTTGCTAAGGGAGAGCTGGTTTGTATGAATCCTGTCCTCTAAATGAAGTTATAAGATTGAAAGTTTTCCTTTTATTACTCATTGGAAAAGTGAAGACTAGTAGAAGAAAAAAAGCCAAGTTTGCTGGAGAACAGTCAAGGGCTAACTAATTGGCTTACACCATTATAGATTTGTATTAACTAGCCTTGTTAGAGGCTAAATAATATAAGCAAAACTCTGTCATTTTATAAATTTTTGTATGTATGGTTTGCTCAGTAGGGATTATATGAGAGTTTGGGGGAAAATAAAGATGGAGGAAAGCTATAATATGGCTTTTAATCTCTACATTTGTGTTTATCTTGGCTATTGATTGCAAATGTAGGAATGCTGCTTTGGCTTTTCATTAACTGAATCTGCAAGAAGGTTAAATTTGTTCAGCAAGACTGAAGATTGTCACAGAAGGTGGAATATTTTCATACCTGTGTATGCATTCTGTGTTCTAGCACGCAGTTGAAAAACATGGTATTTCCTACTTCCTTTTAGTAATTCGTTACAACTGTTAAGACTCAATGATCAAATGCAGGTAGAAAAGCTGTAGAATGAAATGTGCTTGAGGAGTAACGTGTGCTGAGCCCTGGACTATTGTTTTCTGTACACAGGGCTACACGCAAGGGTCTGGCAAGGCACAAGAATTCTTATTCTCCCCTTTTTTTTTGAATTGAGAGCAGTTGTTGGGGGACCATCTTAAAAGCCTGGTACTCCTCAAGAATTTCAGTTCTTACGCGCTTGGCAATATCGGAATTTGTGTGATGACTTTTACTTAGTACATAGGTTTGTGATCTGCAGGGTTTGTACTGCTTTCTTTTTAAGAATCTAAAGTTTGGACGCAGGTATTAATGTTAGAGTCAGGTTTATGACTCTCTGTGTCCTTACATTAATATATCATACATACTGATCTTCAGTGGAAAGCTCAGAGGCAATACTCAAGTAATAACAGCTACTTGTCCTAACTATTCAAGTTGATGGTTAGTTGCCTGTATCTTCCTTATGTTTCCTCCTGCTTTCACATAATGTTACAGTCATATCCAAGATTTCTCATTTTATGCAAGGAACAAAATAGCAGTAGGGTGAGAATATAGGCTGAATGCACACAGAGAAACAATGATTGTGCATCCCATGTATTCTGGTTTAGATCAATGCAGGCAGACATTTCTTACAAAAGTACAGCTTATGAGATGGAAAACCCCTCTTCTTATGGTCATCAGCTATCAGATCTATATGTAACATGTTTTCTTAAAGCTTTCTACATTTAGTTTCTGATGCAACTCACACTGGATTTTTCCACACATCAATACTTTTTCTTACCTAAATAAAGGTGAAAGCTGTGTGACCTTCACTGACGTTCATTGCTGCAAGAGAGGACCTTTTCTGTTCAGTGAACTTTGATGTAAAGATGAGAGTTTTCCTCCTATGCTTCGATATTTAATTTCTACAGCTTTGACTCAGTGCATAGATGCTGAATGCTTGAAGACTGAAAACACTCAGTCTTTCAGATCGAAAAAGGTACAGAGACTGACAACAATGACTTGGCATGTTCAGATTGTGTTGTGCTTACTGTAAGACACAAAGTTAATTTAATTCACAACACAGTCTAAAAAATGTATTTCAATTAAATATACCTTATTAAAATCATGAGCAGGAGTAATTGGAAATAGGCATACCCCTAGCAAGAGCAGTGTGCACAAAACCAGGGGGTAAAAAAGTGCTGGAATTTCCTGCTTTTAGCACTGGCTGGGTTTGGAGATGATAGGTTATGTGTATCTCTGGTTTGTTTAATGTAGCAGGTGAGGTCATTTTATTTCCTTCTCAGTGGTATATTGCACACTAAAGCAGAGGTGGTATGTGGGGCCTATGATTCAGAGTGTTTTTCAGACTGTCTCCTGACAAGTGAAAGGACTGCATGAAAGTAAATTATATAAGGACATTTGGCTTGGATTTTACAGTGCTCTTGCCATTGAGTCTTAATGCAGATGATGTAGGAGGATGAAGTCCCAGCTTCTGTTTGGCTGTATCATGATCAGTGCCTTCAAAATAGAATATTATCTCATGTAGTTTGGAAAGTGAAAGAAAATCAATTGCAACTCTGTAGGAAAAAAAAACCACCAAACTGCAAGCTGCTTGGAAAGACTGATAACTAATGTTCTCAGGATTTTAGTAATGGATCCTATTAGGTTCATCGCGTCTTTTTTTTTTCCCTCCAAAGTGTAAACATAAAATACATACATCACACTTGACTGATAAAGTAACCAGAACGGAATAAAGCCAAGAAAATATACAGAAGGATGAAATCTGTGTTCAGAAATAATGTGGACTCCCTCACATACCCAGACTCAAGACGCTGATTTCAGGTCCAGTATGGCACAAATGTTTTAGAGTTGCTGTTAAGGTGTGACATCCAGATACCTCTGGGCTTTTTCAAAATGTGTGTTTTAGACCTTGCTGCTGCTGTTTCAATTTGCAGATAGGTTATGGCCCCTTTGTCCTCTGATGTGTGCTATAGAAGACAAAAACCCAACAAACAAACAAAAAAGTAAGTAGAAAAATATATTAAAAAATAATAAAAAAATCTTTTCTGCTGGGCTATGTGAAATCTGGGGTTTTCATCTACACATACTCCTGCTATCAAGAAAAGATGGAAAGAGGAAAAAAGGTGTAATGATGGAACTCATAAATGTGCAGTAAAAATGTGTGCTTTTATAGAAACAGTAATGTGAAAGTGATTAAAAAGCAACCCCAAGAACTATAATATTAAGTCCCTCCTAGATTTGAGCTATTACTGCTTCTTATACTGCATAAAGAGTACTTTCATTGGAACTGCACATCAGCTGCGCTCTTTCCAGTTGTCCACTACTCCTTGTTTGTATATTGTTGAAGGCAGGGCATCATAATTTTTGGCTTATGCAAAAAGATGTTGCCAGATCAGTATTTTTGTATCGTTTTGTAGTAGGAATAGCACCCCAGGTTTGTGTACTTTAACTGTAGATCATGTTTTCTTCATAGGGCTGCAGATGTAATAGCAATGTGGTCTGATTCCCACTTTTGTCATGTTAAGACTGAGAAATCTCACTGATCTGAGCTAGGTCTCATCTACCCTCTTGGTCTGAGCTGGGAAATGATGGTTTGAACTGCTGTGGCTCCTCTGCAACTGTTTTACCATATGTGTTAGTTAAAGGAAACTAATTGTACAAATAAGTAACAGGGTGACCTTTTTTACTGCTATTGAGGTGCTGTATCTCTGTTTTTTCTTCCAAACTAAAGTTTTATTGCTGGATCTTTTTTTACTCCCATTATTTCATCTGTTCTCACCTGATTTGATGTAAGACCTTACAGTGTGTCAATTACCAAGAGTCAAAGACGAAGGAAGATCTCAAGGTACTCCTGTAGCTTGGTCCTATTAAACTCTACACCATGTTCCTCAGGCTGCCAAGTTCTTTCTGGTCTCCTCAGTCTACAGTCTTCCTCTGCAGTAGCCATGATTTTCACATCTGGTGGAGCTTCCTCCAAACAACCAGTTTATAAAACTCGATAGGTTTATTATAGTGTTTGAGTTTTGTTATTGCTGTTTCTCAGAAATGCTAAACAAAAACCCTGTCTTCAACTAACAGAATATGGAGAGCCACCTCTTATCTCAAACTGCTTCACCACACTATGAGTTACAGGGCTGCTTAATTCTTATTAAATTGTTGCATTTTTACAAAGTGGAGATTCAGTGAAACTGTGCTTGATCACTTGAGCAGAATCAGCACCCCCCCTCCTCTCTGCAAAGCTCAGTTATCTTTCTGTGGTTGCTACTGATAGCCTACTGTCTAAATTGATTTGAGGTGCTGTCCTCAGTCTTGCCTCTTTCTTACCCCTGTAGCTCACCTCACCATTCCTGCTCTGTGCTGTGCTACCAGGTGCCCAGTCAGAAGGTTTGGGGATATATAAAGTTTGGTTATTTGTACCATTTCTCACTAATCCATATGCTGTTAACCTGAGCTCGTCTTTGATCTTGTTCCGCAGGATATGACAAGTTTTTGGCTTAACTCATGCATTTTCTCAATTCCCTTTGGTTTTTGCTTTAAGAACAATGATCTTTAATCCTCTGTGTAAGTGATCTGTCCTTTCATTGTGGCTTCTCAGTTTAACTGTGAATTATTCCCATTTCACCATTTTCTGTTTTCATTCATACCGAGTCTACCTTAAGAAGGTTTTTAATATCCTCCCAATATTTTGTGTGAGCACAGAGAGAAAAGGACCCTTGTAATTTCTAATTGGAATCTTTGAAGTAGTTATAGACTGCAATGTAAATGCCTTTAGTTTTATTCTGTTGGACTTTTACATAGTTTATATATGTCTTTATTGCACTGAGATTTGAGCACAAGTCAGACTGCTTAAGAAGGTCTTGCACAAAACTTAGTAGTGCAAAATGTTGTTGCCATTTTCTTGTGGAAAAGTAAATTAGAGATGAATATTTCATGTACTGAAAAGGGGGTGGAGAAGATTTGTTTTTGCTGCCAAGTAAATTATTTTCAGTTGTCAGATTTCAAAGCTCCAAGTAAGAATATCATATGGATCATCTGTTTGCTTATACTCCCAGCTGCCATTCATTCTACTCTGGCAGAATTTCTCATGGTAGAGCCTATAAATTGCATGTTTTGAAGTAATTTAAAATAAAGGCTTTGAGGGTAGGGTGTTTCAGAACTGGATTCTTTCCAGTCTTTTTGGAATTAGAGTTTTACTGTTGATGTCAATAGAGCAAACTTTGGCCGGCGGTGCATGGTTTGCAAATCCTACTGCTGGTTACTAAAATCAAAATCATTGGTATTCCTTAATCTCTTCAGGTGGCAGGGTGTGTTTGGTTCAGAAGGGTAATTTGCATTGGCCACACTGAAACTCTTGATAATATAATTCTTTACTTATGTCATGAAGCCAAGAGGCAATCAAGGAAACAGAAAACACACAGACACAGTTCTTTTAAGATATTTTAGTTCATGCCCCATGTATCATCAGATACATCACACAATATAAGTAGTCTTGCAAATACTAACTATTTTAGTCGGCAGGAGCTTGATTTGATTATGTTTTTGTTATGATGCCTTTCTTCTAAGAATCTGAGCTGGTCCTGTGTAATACTTGGTTTTTGTCTTAAAATACAGCTCTGGAGGTAGAGTCACTGTTTGCTGTTCATATCCATAGTCTAGAACACTGCAGAGCCAACCTGTAAATAAAAACAATCACTGAGCTAAAGGGTTTTAGGAAAAGATGAGTTTGTACAGGGAATGGTGTGAAAGACTTGATCTAGAATACAAGGACAGACTCAGATTGCTGTGTGCATGCTTTAGTGTTATTGTTGTAGCATCACTGGGGTAAAAGAAAATCCTATTTAAACAACATGTCATTAGTTGTAATTAAAAACTAGATATAACAGAGTTAAAATAATTAAACAAACCTACATAGAGAATGATAGCTTGAGGAAGCACCATGAGATGTCTGAAAACCAGTTTATAGCCATCACATGCAGGGGTGTAATTCCAATTTTAATTTGAAGCTGGAAAGCTACCCCAAATTTGATTTAAGTTTTTTAGCATGGACTGAAGAAAAATGTAGATATGGTTGTGTGAATGTTTCTGAAGAATGAAAGCACAGAGTGAAGATGCAGTGAGTTGTGTTTCACCTCTCATTTAGGAGTCTTGAGAGCTGGGTTTGGTTGTTTTTGTTTGAAATAGCTCAATAAACACCATTAACTGAATGCCACCTGTGGTGGGAAGTCCATTCATTCAGTCCCCTAAAAACATTAACTGAGGGGGGAAAAATAATCAAAGTCCCTGCTAAAGAGATGCTAAATCTTGTTTGTGACAACATAAGCTTTGGTCCACCAACAAAGTATTGATGCACGTTGGATTACAAATTCAAAGTCAACATGGGAATTAGTTGGTGATCAAAACTTATCTAGAGCTGATATAGTGTTGGCAAGAACAGAATGAAACATGGACCAAAATGTGGACGTTACGGGGAATAAACAGGAAGAATTAGAGAGCTGCAGGCATAGCCTGCATGACTGGAATGCTGTGATGGATACATAGTTTTTAGCAAAGATAGGCCGGGAAGGCAAGTTGGTGGAGCTGCTCTTCAGGTGAGACAGCAACTGTAGTATGTCAAGATTTGCCTAGGGGTGGATGAAGAATGAGTCCAGAACTTATGGGTAAGAATTAAGGGGCAGACTAGCACAGGTGGCACTGTTGTGGGCCTGTTACTACAGGCCACCTACCTGATCAGGAAGTCAATGATGCAGCTGAAAGCAACCTCATGATCACAGGCCCTGGTTTTTATGCAGGGCTTCAACTACCCTGATAATCTGCCAGAAAAACAACACAGCTGGGCACACGCAGTCCAGGAGGTTCCTACATTGACTTTTTGACACAGTTGATGAAGGAGTCAGTAAGGAGAGGTGTGCTGCTGGACCCTCTACTAACAAAGTTTGGTTGGGGATGTGAACGTTGGGGGCAGCCTTGGGTGGAGTGACCATGAGGTAGTGGAGTTTAGGATCCTGCATGGAGGAAGCAAGGTAATAAGTTGAATTACAGCCCTGGATTTTAGGAGAGCTAACTTCATCCACCTGCATGTGATGCTATGCAATCTGCTCTAGGTGAACTTGCTTTAGCAGGGGGTTTGGACTAGATAATGTCCAGAGCTTGCTTCCAGCTTCAACCACTCTGTAATTTTGTAAAACTCAGTATGTCTAGTCTACATTGAAACTGAACTAGTCCTTGTTTGATGATTTATATATCAAAGCTAGAAGCATGTCACAGACCTCTCACATTTCTGACCTGTTATTTAACAAGAGGGGGGATATTCAGTACAAGGAATTGGTTATCGGTGTCTGGAGGTTGATATTTTAGGAGTCTGAAATATACTTTGTTCACACGCATAATCTAAAAAGATGTCCAAAACACAAGCCACACGATTAAGTGTATTACATAACAACTCAGTAACGTTGCTCTAAAAGCTCACTTGATCTTTCTGATCTTGGATAATTTTTCCCTCCAGAATTGTTTGCAGGCAGCTTGTCCAGAAAACAAATTGTTCATTTAGGTAATTGCTATTAATTCAGCTGGAATAAACTTAGGCTGATATCATCTCTGCTTGTTAGAAAAGCAGTGCTCAAATTCAGTGAGAGCATCTTTGAGTTTTCAGATGCCATTGGTTGTATTGGTGGTGTGGTTTCTGTCCTCGTGTAACTAGCAGCAGAGCCATTTGAGATCACAGACTGTGGTTCTTTGCTCCTTGTTCAGCTATAGCTCTGCTGAACACAGCGCTGGGGGTTTTACCACATTTGCTTGTTGCTTTTGATTCCAAGCTGTTTGGAGCAGGTCTGCTTATGTAAACATGCATACAGGAACAATCTGCGCCAGGATTGGATGGCTACCCAACATTAATCAGAACAAAGACAGAGGACTCATCAGGAATGTAGGTCCCAGCAGGCCCAGCTTCTGGGGGCATTATGTCTTCAGGAAAGTTAGGCAGTGAGGAGGAGGGTAATGGAAATGGATGGGACCTCATTACAATTTGCATGCCTGTAAAACTATGCTCTCAGACTCTTGTAGAACAAGAGAAGGGTACAGTTCCCTCACTTGGGAGTTAATTTTCTGTTCTCTCCCTGGAACTGCAAACTTATAAATGAGCCTGAAGGGCTCAGTGCAGTGTAAGAAAGTCCACTGTAATTTGTACAGAATCAGTCTGTGCTGCGATAGCAGAGAGGAACACGGTGACTAAGCCAATAGGGAGCACCATGAAATTGCATTTAGACTTCTTGCAGTATGCAAATTAATCTGCTTAGACCTAATTTTGTGGGGGAGTTTGTGCTATGAAGTCTGTGTGTATCCTAAGGGGACCTGGTTCTCTGTAGTGTTGGGCATCCAGCAACAGTGCAAGATACATGGCGTTAATGTCTTAATAATAATAATAGTAATTTCTACAACTGTTTTAAATAGCTGGAATTGTGTGCAGAGCAATAGAAGCAAACATGTCTCCTTATAATCATGCTTCTACAAATAACTGATTTTACTGTATTGAGTAAATTAGTTCCTTCTTGTGTTACCCATTACGTCATTGTACCCATGGTACAACAGTCAAACACCTTGACTAGCCAAGGACAAAAGTGTGCTTTTGATAAAAGGTGTCCTTGTGCCTCATTTATTCAGGGCACCTTAACTGTTATAGTCTCTGCATATGGTAACAGAGCTGCTTTTATCAAGCAGGTGACAGTTTATAACGCTTATTCACATAATGTGAAAGAAGCTTCCAGAAGTGAGAAAATTCTAGTGGAGTGTCATATATAGGTTTTTTTAAACCTAATGAATTGTAACAAAAGAGGATTTTGGTCTTGTGAAGGAAATGTTCGTGTATCAAAGCCAGGACATTTTGTATAATATCACGATAATTATATTGGAACACTGGGACACAAAAATAACCGCATGTAAAGTGTCAAAAAATCATATCTTCAAGTCTGTTGTTACTAGAAAATAGGTCAATTTGCACTGTTTTGAAGGATGTTTGTGACCTTTCTGGTAACGATCTTATTGGCTTGTCCTTATTCAAATTACAATTCTATCTCAAAAATAACACCTGGGTACATTTGCTGTTCGAATGCTGAGGTGGAGGACAAAAATCTTCCTGAATGCTTAATTGAATGAAACATTTCTGGTCCACATTTGTGTTCCTGGTGATCGATTGTTCTGGCTTAGCAGCTCTGCTGGCTGCATACAAATACAGGGTACCAGAGGCCTTTTCAATAAGCACACCAATTTAGTTAAGCTGCCTAAACTTCTTGTACCTTTTCCACATTACTAATTTAAATTGGCAGTACTTGTGAATGGTATTGGGTTGTCAGCACTACAGAAAAGAACTGTTCCTTTTGTTCGCAGAACTAGTACAATGTGAGCTTTCTCATCTGGTACCACAGGATGACTGCGGTGAAGAGGAGGGAGAAGTTCCCATCCTCCATCTGAAGCAAGAGCCACAAAGGACAAACAATCTTATAACTTGGCACTAGACTTAGCAGAAGAGTTGCTGCTGAATCCCATGGATACTGGTTTATGCCGGTAATCTCCGCAGTTTTTGCTGGGGTGACAGTGCACAGTAACAAAACCCCATCTACAACAAAGCAAAGATCAATACACAATGTTTACCTTGCTTTGTTATATGTCAATAACTCTTGACTCTGTGCTCTTTAGAGGAGCTAGTAACAGCACAGCTATCTTCCTGTACTCATGTGCCTTTATATGAACCAAGCAATCTAATTAATATTTTTATTAAAAAATATGTAAAATCATATATCTTCTAGTACCTCAGATGTACCTTATTTAACTGTTAAAGAGCAATTTATTTATATTTGAATCACCTTCACATTAGTAGCAATCAAGATCAGAGTGGCAAACATGTATGTTCTGAAGTTCTTGCTAGTAAAGCAATCAGATTCCGTAAATCTATTATCAAGGTTTCTTCATCTTACCTAGAAACATTTCAGTCCTACAGATTATCACATCACAAAATCTTGCTACTTTGCCATTTGGCAAAAGGCTTTATTCTGTGAGTTAAATAAAACTCTAAACCTATTTCTGCTTCTCATGTGCCAACTAGAAAAGCTCTGTTCCAAAAATACCCCATACAGGTGGCTGTAGCGCCCAGGAAGAGTGTGAAGTGGGTGTCTGGTTGCCAGTGTGATGGTTTCAGCACACTGGACATGCTGTTCCATTGAGGCTCTTGAAACCCTCTGGTTTTAGTGCTGAATACAGTTTAGCTGGGTAAAGATCACACTGAGAACCACTTTGAAGAGGGAGTATTTTTGGCAACTGCTGCTGAGATAATTACTTCTAAACCATTGCTTGTCCCAGTAATGAAACAGGTTTCCTGCACCCCTTCACGTGAAACAAGTTCTTTGTGCAGCTCCTACTTAGCTGGCAACTAACTTACTGAGCATCCCTCCATCTCGCTTCCTAGAGCTATCCTGGGGGTAGCTCTTCCAGTCCTGGACTTTTAATGTGATACTTCACCTCCATCAACATCTTCTCCAGCAGGGTTGCAGCACAGAAGGGAAGGTGAACAGCAGATTGGCTTAAATTCTTTTCCCTCCAAAATCTTAATGTTTCATGCCCCTGCCAAGTCTTCTTCCTGCTACCCACCTCCATTCCTCCTCCTCACCTGGTGAGACCAGGGAATCCATAATCCTGCTGCTCAAGGCACAGAATGCTTTGAAAATAAGCAATGTAGTACAGACTCATGCATCTTTTTAAAAACCATGTACCTGTTGAACTCTTTACAAGCTGGTTGTAAATTGTGTCATTGTTTACTGATTCAGTTGTGTATTTTTCACATAGGCTCGCTCAGCAAAGGAATGTTTCCATTTAAGTCTCTTGGCAAGGTGAAGCAAAATCGTGGCTTGCAAAATCAGTTCTGTTCACATTAGAAAATGCTTGTTACTATTATTTGTGAACTTTGGATCAGGAATCCTCTGTGTTGCGTGTGCTCCCCAGTGACTGCTGTGTAATTAGGCCCTGATGTTTTGGCAGAAGAATGCTCCCCAGCCTGCTGCCAGACCAGTATGCTCCCTGGTGCACCTGCACAAAGCTTCCTGATAAAGCTGCTCTAATCGGCACCTGAAGGAATGTGGTGTAGATTGGCAGCAAGTCGCCAGTACAGTGGCTCCACTGTATCCCCAGTTAAGGTGTAACTGATATATAAACAGGAAAAAAAGCTGACTTTTTGTTTGTAACAGGCAGTGAATAGAGTTAGTGGATTAGATTTGTATTTTGGAAAGAGCAAATTTCAGTTGCTTTCAAACACTTGGCTTTGGTTTGGTCCTGCAAAGCTAAATCAGGAAACCTTACAATTATCAGATTTTTATTTTTCTCTATAACCTGCAATTCTTCCCATAGATAAGGACAAATTAATAGTTTCCCCCTTTTTTGAAATTCGGAATGAATTATAGCCATTCTTTCCAAAGTTTTTTCTAGCACTTTCTTTTGAGTAATTACTTTTCATATATTGATTTTTAAGTTATCAGCTAAGATCCAAGCCACATTCTGCTGAATTCTGCACATGCTTCTTGTGCTCAGGCAGTCTGCATTTTGGTAAGCTACCCAAATAAAACATATTAATAAGAGAGAAGTACATTTCTTACCCAAACACAGGTCATTGCAGAATCACATGGACCAGTAGTTAGGCCAATATGATTCAGTGCAACTGAATCACTGTCTGTACTAACTACTGCTCTCCACAATCCCGTTACACAATGGCTCTCATCAGATGTTACAAGTGGTAGACCAGCACCTAAGAGGGTAGCTGATATCTGTGGCTCCCTTAATTTAGATAACTTGCTGATGCAGACAGATATTCCTTGGAAGACAAGATTATTCCTTGAGCTTATTTTTCTCAGACATCCCATATACTTCTAGCTAAAGAATTACCAAGAAATCAGAACCAGAAATAAGAGCCAGAATGGGCCTGGGCTGACCGATTCTGTAGTTGATGGATGGTGTGGCTCTGTTAGTTAGCAGGCTGTGTGCTGTGTAATGCTCCTTTCTTTTACGCCCTGCAGCACTGCAGAATGTACAGAACAGACTGAGGCATTGTCTTGAATAGGAGCCTTTTTAAAATCACAGCCTATAAATTGCTTTTTCCCCCTTCCAATATCTTAAAACCAGATAAGCTCCTAATGAAAAGCTTTCATATAACCTGCTTCTGCTCTCCAGAAGACAGACAGCAGAGCACCAGGGCAGCGTCACTGTGAACAGACCGTATCTCCTGGTGACTTGAAGAGCTTTCCTGATTAAAGATGTTTTCCTGACTCAAGGCCAGACCTGAGATAATGTAGCTACTTTTACTGTGATATCTGAGTAGGTTTGGAGTCTTGAATCTGTTTATCTCCTCTATGATAGAGCAAAGGCTGCACACCATTTACACAGCTATAGTGAAGAGCTGTGGCAGCGAGGGAATCAGAGCAGAATCTCAGAAATCACAGACTATCAAAACATTCCTCACCTTTTAATATTTTACTAATGGGGTGGATGCATTTTTGTCTTTTATTTTTGCTTACATTCCCAGGTGTCGTGGTCTATCACACTTCCTTTGAGACTGTGTAGACTTAAAATCATAACTCAAGTTAAACTCCTGACCATTTTGAGCTTGCTTGTTGGTAGTCCTGGAATATCATTTGATGCATTTGGCAATGATTTAATTGTTACCTTTTCACACAAGGTGAAGGAAAACAACAGAACATGTTGCTTTCTGAATGTTGTTCCCCAGATTTTGCAAGAGTCAGCCTCTGACCCATTTTGTATCTGTACCTTGGCAGGATGCAGTATTGCATGGGGGGACCCATAAAGGGGTCCCACTGTGACATGATCTCAAGGTCACCACCTCTGTGGCCTCAGAGCATCCAGCTCTGGATAAATCACAGCCTCACAAACCTTTCATCTGGCCTATACATCGCCACTGCAACAATGGGTTCACAGTGATATTAAGCAGCGGAGGAGATGGCCATAAATGTGACGTAGTGTGTGTGCTGCATGCCTTTAGTGGTGGCACCAGTTCCCACCAGGGAGGCTTCTGAGAGTCTTAGGGTTCTTTTAAAAAGGTTAATGAGGGAAGGGAGGTTCCAGCATTGCAACTGAATTTCAGAGTAACCCCCACCAGACTACTCCTCGTTCTCCTCTTGCTGAGGGTGTGGGGGTGCAACTGATGTGTTTCTCAAAGACCAGCTATGTCCTACTGCATTATTGATGGAAACAAACTGGCTTGCTTTAGCCTGAAAGACATGTAGAAGGAAAACTAGGTTCAGTTTGTTCACAGCATGAGACTACCTTCATTTCTAACAGAGCCAGTGTGGCTGCTGAGTTAGTGGTGAAATGCTGTGTGCTGTTCACAGTGCATGCACTCCTGCCCAGCCATTCACGTGGGTGTCAGCAGGGCAATACTCGTGTGCTCTTCATTTGTGGAAGAGGTGAAACCCAAATAAACGAGCCTTTAAGTAAGGGCCTGTGTTTAAGAACACAGTGGGACAGGGAGAGTTTGTACCAATCATTGTAATTTCTGATATTTCCATACACACATTCTAGTAAAATCTAGCTGTTAAAGTTTTAAGGACTTGCTGTCTTTTTAAGTAGCTCACATGGGAGACACAAAGGCAGATTCGTGTCCAGCCCTGAGATGTGTCCGGTTCACAGACCACTGCTGTAGCTTGCTTTACTCAAACTCTTTCTGGAAGATGGCCTTGGATGAAGTAGAGATGAGGTCAGTTTGAAAGTGGAAAAGCTCTGGAAAGGTGCTTCTACAGATTTCCTTTCCTAAGCCAACAGGAGCTTGGCTGGAAGAGCCCTGTGAGGAAAGGGGGGATGCGTGCAGCAAGTTGCTGAGTTATTAGTAACATCTTTGCAGTGTTAGGCAGAAGAAATAAAAATGTATTTTAATTTATTTGTAACTCTTTCCTTGCCTTGTTTATTTACTTGCACTTCATTTTCTCAGTCTGGGCAAAGGAAGGAATTTCTCCTTTTTCATTCATGTTATTAGTGACAGTATCCTCAGACATCCACGTTCACAGTGCAATATTTATCCATCTAAAAAGGAGTGCTTTTAAAATGAAATTATTCACAACTATTTTTATTTAATTTGGGATTTAAGTAATAGACAAAGTTGGACTAAACAATACCCTTTAGACAATGAAGCCCCTGCAAATATCTCTTTTTATTATGTACTGTTACCCAAAGGCTCAGCGATGTGGCAGTCAATAGATACACATATCTATATTCACTTTCCTTGTAGTTAAATTAACTTTAAAAGCAAATGCGCCATTAGCCTCTGATCATCAATCTTAACCGAATAATGGGGCTGTTTAAAGCCAGATAGGCTACCCCCCCCATTCTATTAAAATATTTACATTGTAATAATTCAGTAGTTTTTTGGTTTTGTTGTGTTTTTTTTTTGCTCTAAATGGAAGGCCTGTAAGTGGGTGAAAGTATTTTAAAGCAGGGTGAGACTGAAGGGACGTGACATGTTATTGAATTAAGGGCCTTAGAAGGTGAGGGCCGTGCAGTCATAAATTCCAGGAATGCGGATGTGACTCTGAATGTGTATATGAAGTTGACAGAGTTTGACAGCTACCATCTGTGAACAATAATGTATAGAGAAGCAGGGCTACAAGACGCAGGATGGAATGTACCTATCAGGCTCTGAGGACTATAACAATTTACTACTCATTATCAGCGACCACGGTCATGATTAGCTGCAGGGGTTGGAATGAACCTTGGAAATTATGAGAACAAAGTTCCCCTTGTTAAAGCACAGTAATTAGTTTAATACATACGAGGGGAAAATGGGCAGGAGACTGCCTTTATTTTCTTGCTCAGTAACACTAAAAAACTACACAATGAAAATGGATGGACTGTTACTTCTTTCTGCATCACTTGAAATGCGAGAAAACAGCTATTTTGTATTCATGCCCTTACTATTCCATGGCTTTCCACAACTCTTTGCAGCAGAGAATGGCAGAGACATAATTATGTAATAACTGAGTTTATGCTACATTTGCTGATCAAAGCTGATTTCCCAAGGTCTGTACTCTTCTGTGTTCCATCAGAGCATAGCATTTTGGCCAAAATATACCTTTGAGCCATAGTACCTTGTAAGTAAAATCTCTATTTCAAACAAGGGGTCTTTGCTGTTTCCTCAGTAGTCTGTATCACAATCAAATCTGTGTTTTACCACAGGTTTGTATTTTTTCTTGGTAAATACCATCATGGACATTGCAGCTGGAGCCACAGAGAAATATTGTGAATTCTCATTTAAGGTTGCTCAAGAGCACTGTCTGCCAGGACAGAGAACCAGCTTACTGCTTAGTACAAACTGGCATGGGTCAGTCCTACTTGAAATTGTGTTTCTGAGACTCTGTCCCAGAAAATCAAGGAAATTAGCAGATAAGAAAACATGCTGTCTCCATAATGCATATCTCAATGTCTACAATAATATATATTCCCATTCTTTTCTTGCAAGAATTTGCTTTTCTTACAAAAATTACATCGATCCCAGTCCACAAACATTAGTCAGTAGTGAACTCCAACAGCAGTTTTAGCTCCAACAACAAGGTGCCCAGTTTTCTAGGAAGGGCATTTGACTTTGGAAAATATCCAGCAAAAACAACACATAGAAAGAGAGAAACAGCAGGAAGTCTATTGAGCAAGAAAGATACCATCCATCCTCTTTTAATTGAAAGAGAAAGGTTAAGGTTGGTTTCAAAAGAATGTGTGAGCAGACAAGAAAAGTATAGTAAGCAGTTCTTGTGATAGATGGTTTAAATTTAGGC
This sequence comes from Pezoporus wallicus, assembly GCF_028554395.1. Classification (NCBI taxonomy): domain Eukaryota; kingdom Metazoa; phylum Chordata; class Aves; order Psittaciformes; family Psittacidae; genus Pezoporus; species Pezoporus wallicus. The sequence goes on from NW_026635251.1 coordinate 295,528, forward strand.
CTGGGGTGGGGGTGGTGGGGTTGGACTATGTGACCTTTTACTGCTGCTGTAGTAGGAAAAGATGAGGTTATTTCTCAACTGGAAAGGTTGCCTGCTTTCTCATTATCTGCTTTAGAAAAAACAGTAAGGTTATCAACAAAAAGCCATTAATATAGATTTGCTGCATCCATGTGAAGTGACTGACTTGCACAGACACAAAGGTGTGTCTGTCATGATCATGGACGTGCCCCTTATCTCTTGAATAAGCTAACCTACTCTGGGTTTGGGGTTGGCACAATTTAGTATCCAGGTTAGCTTGGTATGTTTTTTCTGCGTTGAGATGACCGCAGGCTAAACATGCCATTGCAATGGCAAACAGCTGGAACAAGTGGGATAAAGGTAAGCCTCTTTCCTCTTGAATTCCTCAATTCAGTTACAAATTCTACATACACCAGTCAATGCACACATGGCCTTACTGGCAAATCAGGATCTTTTTCCTGATCAGATCATTTTCAACTAAATACAGTGTAAAGAAATCAGTTTAACATTTTTCCCAACAATGTATTTTTTATGGAAGACATGGAGGAAAGGTGTGTAGGTCAGATTTGTGATGGAATCAGTTTATTCTTCAGTGGAGGAGAAACCATTTTTTTTTACAGCTAACTCTAATTAGTCATGTCTAAAAGTGCAGTTCCTGAAAGGAATGAACATGCAGTTGACTGGTATTGGTGTGGAAAGGTGCAGGGAGTATAATGATTCAATGTTGCAGGGAGTTATGTTGACAGTTGTCCTCCAAATTGTTTGGTATTCAGACATCACCCATAGAGGCACCAACTGCCAAGTACCCAGTAAATACTTGTCAGGGACCTAGACAGATACGTCTTTGTGTTCTGAAAACTTTCCTGCATCCTTTCTCCCTAAGAAACCTTTCACAGCAGGTCCCATTCTCTTCGAATGACATTTAAAACGGATGTGCAAAATTAACCTGCTGACTGTCTGTGGTATCATTTGATGTTGCATGTGGTCACAGTCAGTTTTGTCCCTAGCCTGCTCTGCTTCCACTTGAGTGAAGGGGGAACTCCTTTAATTAGGCATTGTTACCATTTGCGCCTACTGTGTGTGAGACAGAGAACGTGCCCGCACAATACAACATGGGCTGACACAGACTGGAGAGCAACCTAGCAACCCAAACACGAACTGCCCTGGGGCTCTATACGAATGTTACAGACACGTGCTGGTGTGGAAAGCCCTTTCTACCTGCTATGATTTTGCTGCTATTGTTATCTGCAAAAGCAAGATAAAAGCTTGTTGAGATTTACCACACTACTTTATGTCCTTTATTTTGCTGTGTAGACATTTCCAAAGACATTAAAGCCTTTGAGACTTTAGCAGCCTGTAAAAGAGAACCATTTTCTAAGCCTGCCTGTCTAATGCAGGTAATCTACTGCATTCCTTCAAAGCAGTAAAGAAAATAGCAACGGGGCTGAAATTGCCTGTAATTTTCCTCCTAGCATTTTGTAACTGGAGTATTACTATGTTATTTTACCTCTCTCTTTTATGTGGATGCACTTTCTGAGGCTTTGGGATTTCCCTAAAAAGTTTTTCTTTATATGTTTTTAAACATCAGTATCACATTAAGGTTGGTACCAAACATTTTAGTTCTAAATTACAGGTATTTCTTATCTTTACCAGTGTTTGTTCCTCTCCCCATCCCAACAAGCCAGTAGGGTAGTGGGACCAGGCAGTCTGACCTCATTCCCTACTTTTGCTACTTGAATCTGCTGTCAACCAGGAATTTGTCTTACAAGTTCCCAGCTCCCAGTTCTCCCTTGCATTCAAGCTGTCTTGTAGTGATTAACCAACTTATAAACACAGTAGAAATTACTACTAATAACGGGTCTAACCTAAAAAGATATTAATCTCAAAGGGTTTTGTGGCTACTTCGTGCCCAGCAAGTTCAATCTCAACAGCTTCCAGAATTTTCGCATTACTCTATGTAATGTAGTTTTGAGACATTGTTGAGTTGTTGGGATTTTTAACCCGCTTCATTGCTTTTGATTAAACAATAAGTTTCTGAAGATATATTAAAAATGTGCAACATTGGTCCAATTCAGCCATTGATAAGTGATTACGTTTTCGCTGATTTTCACTATTCCATGCTTTTCCTTGCCTCTGTATTCCCATTACACTAAGCTGTAGATCTCAGAGGACAAAAGGTTAGTTCTAAAAAATCAGCTACCTTATTGGTGCCTGCACTTGCAAAGTATTTACTTTGAGTTTTACTGATTGTGATGTTCCTCTCTACTGAACACAGCCTTTCAAAACATTGTTATTTCTGTTCAAGATCTGATGTAAAACTTAAGCTTTCTCCAGGGTTCTAATATGCAGAGTATGCACTGATGTGTGGAAAGGTGTTTTATTCTGTTCAACTTTTATCTTGTTTAAATGAATTATTTTATAGATGGCATTTCTTAGGTTTCAGGTACAAGGCAGATTTTAGGGTACAAGTGTCATGGTTCCTATGGGGTTAATGTCTAGTGATATCCCTGGGTACCCAGAAAATGGATTCAAGAGTAAAACCTGATGCTGTCCTTTTAATGAGAAATCTGATAATGAATAACAAAGCGTCAGCCTACAAAAACGGGCTGGAACAGCATTAAACATCTCTGGCAGACAGGCCAGCATTAGCAGAAAGCCTGGGGTACACAACACACACAGGCATGTTGCCCTGTCCCCATATCCTGGCTACTGTCTTTCTGCTTGTCAATTAAGAGGTAATTGAACTTGACTTTCACTCCCTGAGCATTTCAGAGGTCTGGATCATTGTCAGTCTCTATCCCCTGCTGTTCTTAAAAGCAGAGCCAGCAAGGGGGATGGGGGGGGGGTGGGGGGGTGGGAGGTAATGAATGCCATGAAATGCATGCACTTGCTCATGACCTTATCAAATTCACACACACAGCCCCCACGCTGGTTATTGTTAGGCTGCCTTGTTGCTGAGTCAGCAAGTTTTGAGCCCCTGTTAAGATTGCAGAGCTTACCTGTGTCTGCAGTAGTTAAGAGAACAAGACTGGTCTGTGAAGCTGCCAGGCCTTCAGCCTGCCCCTTATTTCACCTAGAACAAGAGGGCTCCAGGGGAGGTCTGAACAGTTGCCACAGTGCATATGACTCATTATAATAATAAAGGTTGATGTGGGCTTGCTTCTAGTCTGTGCTGTAAAGGAGGTTATATTCACTGACAGTATAACAATACTTTTACCTTTCCAGCTGAAAGTATTAATGAACAGGTTGGTCTCTCTTCATATGGGATATGGCATTCTAGGAACAGTCACTGGGTCGGTTTACTGGAGAAACCTTTCATGTTTTCAGGAGAGGGTCTGTTCACATTAATTATTCTCACAGCTGGGATGGAAGTATACCGTTCCAGTATACTGTAAGCTTTTCAGTAAGTAGACTGTAGCCAATGCCTCATTTCTTCAGCTGAATGCCCTATATTACTGGATGACATAGAGAGGTACTTTCTTGCTTGCTCTCCCCTTTCTCTCTGGCCTTCTGAAGCTTGTTTCTTTTCTGTTTTCTCACCCTGCTTTAAGAGGCAGAGGATGCCCTGTCTCCATAGGAGAATGCAGTCCAGTGCCTGGAGGAGACTCCTGGATATGACCTTGAATCACCTCAGGCTGAGGAGAGCATCTAGAAAGTCTACTGCTTTCTAGATTAGCACTTCAATCTCTAGGCAGGCACGGGCAGTCATAAGCAGTCTCCATCACTCTGCCCACTGACAAGAAAAACAAGAGTTGACTATCTGCCCCCAAAGAATTGGCCTGTCTTTGGACATCATTATCCCTTGGTGTCTTAGTAAAACTGGGTCTAATAAACTTCACAGCATCAGTGTTCATGCAGCCAAGATCATCACATGACCTATGACAAATGGACTGGCTATGTATAAAAGCATCATCCTTCCTACTGACTCTGGCTGATAGCAAAGTCCCTATGAAGCTCTGTGGGCCACAGAAAGTCCTATGGAGGTCCTCCTGAAACTGCTTTGGCCATCCTGCAGGAGAGGAACACCAGTGACAGCAGTGGGGGCAGAGGGCTTTTTACCTCATCCTGCATTCAGCTGTTGATGCATGGCTCTGCCATCTTGCCAAGTTGATGCAGGTTAATCCCTGCTAGGAATCATGGGACTTCACTTCCAGAAAGCTCCTCCAACTTTCATCCTTTGCCAGCACAAGCTGGCCTCGCTTGCATACCTGCATGGTTTTTTGCAACCCACCATTTTACTGACAATGACTCACACCTTGATAGTACAGCATTACAGAAAACAGCTAATCATCCACCAGAGAGGGCTAACTACATGTTTTATAGCCACATGAACAGCAGAGCATGCTTCAGAAATGCACACTCTGTGGCCACAATTCATGCATCCCAAGATACCTGTCAGCAGACTTGGAGGATGGGAAGGAGAAGAAAGGGGAAGGGAAATGGGAAAGAAGCTTCTTGAACCGTGCATGAAGTGCTTTCTTGATTTTCCTGCAATTATAAAATCAGCTACTTTTTTTTTGATACACATTATTTTAGCATACAGCATGATTCCTTTTGTTAAACCTCACTGAATACTGGGAACTCTGAGAAGCAAGTGTGTAGAAAGGCACTAGCAAGAGGCTGAAGGAACCTCCCAGAGCAATGCAGCTGATCCAAGAACTCATATGGTTCTTGTATCAGTTGTCTTGTTTGGGGTTTCTTGCAGAGCCCCACTAATCTTACTCTGGCTCTCTCAAAACACTAGTATGTATCACTAAAACATAGCCTGCTAGTACTTGATACAGCACATATTGCTTCCATTCGTCTCCTTGAGAGAGATTGTGTAAGCCCATGGAGTTTGTCTTCTCCATGGGCTGAAGTATGTCTGAGCTTGGAGGAGCTTGCCTCAGTTGTGACTACAGCATGTGCCAGTTGGGTCTGCTCTTTCTTCCCAAAGGGCTGCAAGGCGGGACAAGTCAGCTGGATTTGGCAGGCAAACAAAAACCTGTATGGCGACTATAAGAAAAACAACTGCTCCATGGTTTGGAAACTCTTGCTGGATCACACAGTGAATCAGAGCATGTCCGTTACTGCTTCACATCAGCTCTGCTTTTAAGAGCACAGCCTTGCAGTGAGGCCAAAACCAAGCCTTGTAGCATATGGATTTTAATCTTGTAATAACAGCTCCGTTCTCTAGACATGAAGTACATATCCTCCAGTAATGTGTGATGAAATGTAAATTGTACATATTCTGTATCCAGCCTCGTCACCCATGCTGGCAGCCTCTCCTTGGGAGCCTCAACAGCCCTGCACAACCATAAGACTCACGTTTTCTCATCTGTCCCCCAACAAAGCCATGCTTGAAGCCACAAGTTTCACCTACAAGCCACTGGCAGTTTCTTACATGATGACAGACCTTTATGGCAATTAGCCAAAGGAAAATACGTGAACAGATGTGGAAGGGGAAAAAAAAACAACCCCCAGAACAAACTCTTGTGAGATTGAACAAACTTGTGAGAGCCAGAGCTTCCAGACCTCAGACCCAGGTCACTTCATTTCTCATACAGCATCACTGTGCACCAGTGTACATGCCACCAGCTGAGACCATGAGCTGGTGCAAACCCAAACCTGGAGTAGGCTCTTCTCTTGGCACTTCTGGGGTGGCAGCCAGTGCCTGTCTTGGATGTACTGTCAGCACTGGCAGGGACTGGGGAGGCTCTGGCTTCTTGCCCAGCAAGCCGTCAGACACCAGGATGGCCTGGCACAAAAGCCTGCAGGAATGCTGCCAACATGGGAGATGTGCTTTTGGCTCAGGACACCAAAGGACAGCTCGATGCATGGAGTGGGGGTGGGCAGACAAACATAAGGGCTGGGCTTGGTGTATGAGTTCATATGGGACAGTAAGGTGGTGGTGTGGGAAGGCATGGGGGTTTGGTTGAGCTTGGCTCGGTATGAGAGTGGTTGGCACAAGGATGGAACAAGGGAATGGGGACATGCTTCATTCTGAGGTGTGACCAGAGGCAGATCAGTGATCACTGCTGTTCAAAGTGTTGGCCAGCTCTTTACATCTCAGTACCTCCTGCTGTCAGTGGTAGCACTTAAGTTAACTTTGGGTACCTCAGATCTAGGGGGGCACCAACTTCCTGGAGGCCCTGCGGCAAGGCCACCGAGCTCCAGAAACCCTAGTAAGGTCAGTAAGCTTTGGATCTGTCTGCACCCTGAGTCTTGGCTGAACTGGGCAAAAGTGAAAGGTTACTTACCTCTTCTGAAGTCCCCATTCCTCTTCTGGCAGCCCATACACTGCTGTGCTCCTGACAGTGAGGAGCTGCCTCAAACTGGCTAATCTGTTTTCTGATGCAGATGAATTGTGTCTGCATTTCCTTCTGCTGCTTGGGCTGCAGGAGTCAATAGCTGCCATCAGAGCTGGGAGGTGAGGCTGGCAGCAGGGCTCATCTCTCAGTGCATGAATGCTGCTGCGTATCATTGCTGTAGCTCTTGGTGCCTGACACAATGCCAAGGACGCAATGATTGAAATAACTACCTGCAAAAAGCACACCTGTATGGCTCCATTTAAGAAACCCATGCATTATGGACTGCAGAATATTACAGGGTGAATGCATTCTTCCCAGACCCCTTCCTTTCTGGAGTACTACCACAGGCCTCTGTATCCAGCCTGCCCACAGTGTCTTTCTCTCTCACCATCCCAAGTACAAGCTGTGATTTGCTTCCTTTGCAGGATTTTTTGTTCCATTCTCTATTTGCTGCATGCTTCTTTTCCTGTCTTTGAAGAGTTTTTCCCTGAAAATATGTTGGGCACATTTTCAAGTGCAAATGGAACTTCAAGTCTGAAACACAACCAAAGACTCACATAGTTTGCCTTTGCATTTTATTTTAAAAAATAAAAAAGGATAAATAAAGTACCCTTGCTTAGTACTTTTTTGCCAGCTAAAGGACAGTCTGCCCTACTGCTAGGAAAAATTGTAAGATAAATTGGCATAGATGAGCTGCTGCACAGCTTCCAGAGAGTCTGTAAATGCAATCTCTTATAACTCTGAACAAAGGTTTCTACTTCTGCAAATGATTTGCTAGTCAAAGTAGGACATTCGTTAATAAATGTAAATGTTGGTTTAGAAAATACTGTATGAGTGGAGTTTGAGAAAATCATGTTCTATTGTAGTCTCAGCCAGTTCTTTGTTTCCCCAGAATAGTTTTACTGAGCACTGACTTTTTTAGAGGAGTTTTTATCTCAGAGTTAATTATAACATTAGAATCTGTCCCATATCAGTAATAATGCAGTTGTATTACTTGCTGAGTGGACAGGAGCATGAACTGCAACTTAAGTTCTTTCTTCATAGCTGATTCATAGACCAAAAGACAATGAATCTTTTATGTACCACTGCCTTCTGGTATTTTGAAAGAATACATATTTTGAAAGAGCTGAGATTGCAGTTATTGCTGAGATACAAGTGAAACACATTCTGGTTACGTGTTAATGTTTTATTCATGGCTATATGCAATATTAATGCAAAATACTTCCACTTCTCAGTTAGAAATCCTATTATCAGCTTGTGATGTTTCAGCTATTTCAGATGACAAGATGTGAGAGAATGTGTGAAAAACCATAATTTTTCCCAGGCTTTCTAGATACTGGTTTGTGATTTTTTTCCCCAACTTCAGACAATGGGAATGCATTTTTTTAGTGAATAATTCTATTCCTATACCATGAAAACGACTGCAAATTTTGTTACTAATGTCAACAGAGGTGGAACCAAACCTGTAACAAAACATACTGCATCAGTGCTACAGCAGCATGTAATAGAGTGTTTTCTTACATACTTTAATGAATAAAGGGTAGTACTTTGCCCTTAAATGCCTTTTCATCTCAAATTTAAAGTGCAGTGTATTTCAAGTTGACACTTAAAGGACACTGTAGCCACTGTAGCTCCAGTCTTCCCTTTGCCTTTTAATATAAGGCGGCACCGAAGTCCTAAAGGTCAGACAAAGCCCATTGGGAACTAAGATGCACAGAAGCTATCACTCTGCAACCTGCTCCAAGCACAGAAAAGTGTCCCTGATGCAAAAAGCATAGAGCTGTCATTAGCTCTAAGCAGGATCAGTACTGAAATGAGGATGAGCTATTGGCTGTCTTGGTTGATTCGGTTATGTTGCAGAGGTTTCTATGTTTTGTAACAGCAGAACCAAGCCCAGTCCTGATTCTTAAATGGTGGCTTGTTCACTGATTAGAGCCCTGGGAGAGCCCAGTCACTTGCTGGCAGGGTAAGGCTGCCTCCAGTCCAAGCTGTCTATCCCATCTGGAGAGGAGGCAACTGCCATGCTGTATTAACATTTCTTCCATGGTCATCCTGTAAGAGTGTGACTCCCTGGACATCAGAAATTAAGAAAAACCCACATTAAACCAACTTGCAACTGAGATAGGGAGGCTCTTGGCCTTTAGCCAGCTAGTTTGCACCCTTGTCCTCATACTCATTCCTCTCAACAAAACCTGCTACTCCAGCATGCGCCCAGAAAAAGGACCCTTCTCAGAGGAACTAGTTTAAGCACAGGTTTTCTTTCACATCTTACTTCACCTGAATTCGATAAACATTAGTAAAAATGGGCTTTATTTTGTACAGTGTGAACAGAAACTTCCTCTCAGGATGCAGTTCAACCTGGCTTGAATTATAAATGATTTATAAGCAGCCGAATAAAACTCACCCCAAGCTATGGAGCATGACAGCATGAGGCACTCAGGCAGAGCCTGTCCTAGGCTCTCACCCTTATGGCTTCTATCTAGACACTAGAAAACAAATTGCTCTCTGATAGTATTTTCCTTCCTCATTTGGTGGAGATTCCTGTAATTCATTCTGTGAGAAAACATGACTAATGGATTCATAAGTAGAAGCTTTGTTTGGTTGGTTGGTTTGGAGAATTCAGTGAGACTGTGTTAAGGGTAAGCTGTAGTTCAGCCACAGAAACCCATCTCTGGGGTATTTTGGGCAAATGAGAGTATTTATCATCAAAGTTCCTGAATATTTTAAGGAGAAAAGTGCTCTGGCATAGCATAACAAACAAGTGGAAATGCTTTCCTTCTATCTGGAATCGATGCTTTCTTTTTCCTCCTAATAGTAAGATGGCATTAAACCTTATAATGTGCAATTGACTACACTGCAGCAGCAGTGTCCCCTTTGACTTTGCAAGCAGTGCAATTACCCTGAAGCCTGCTGCTGGAGGAGGCCCTGCCAGGGGCGAAAAACTGGCAGCTGGCAGGACCAGGACCCCATTTCCTTCCTCGCCTCGGGACCCATTCCAGCCATACCAAGCCACAGCACTGCAGGTAGCACAGGGCAAATAACTCTGTGCTCTGAGCAAGAAAGTAAATATCAAAATGACCATGAAAATTGCCCAACCGGTTAGAACTGGCTCCAGCCAGGAACTGAAGTTCTACTCAAAATACTTAAATCCCATTTGGATGGCATAGATTTACATTCCAGATGAAGAATTAATGGCTTTCACACAATATCCTCAGCAAAGATGTCCCAGCATACCAACCTCCGTGGTTTTGGTAGCTGGAATTTGTAATTCCTCCAGGGGCTGCATTCTTCTAAGTGTTACTTCTATTTTTGGACTACTTGCTTTATTTAGAAAAGAACCTGTGCTCTTGTCAAACCGTACAGACGATATGAGTCATCTATACAATAACACTAAATTATCTCTGTTATGGCGCAGTTCATCATCATCACAAAGGGATTTATAGAAAACAAACATAGCTGACAGACTCTGCACTTAAGCTTCCTGTGTTTAATCCTTGTGCATGTTTACCCAGCTGAACAGTGTATTATTGAAAAATAGATTGTTATTAAAATGTTGGGTGTTGCGGAAGCTCCAAAGTCTCTTTTTTTTTCCTAATAAGAATGAATACCATTCCTCTGATGATTTCCAGCTGCCTATCTATAGTCATCTGCCTGCATAATAGTTGTATGAATGCTAATGTCTATCCTGAAACTTTGACAAATAAATTTTCTTAAGGTGTTAGGGCTGCTTTGTAGGCAGCAGTGCTTGCTCATTTAAATGCCTTAAAACACATCCTTCAAAAAGCACCATCAATGGGCTCTAACCTTGGACAAAACAATACAGAAATTTCTGATACAGAAACACAGCAAAGCAAAATATAACCAGCTTCTTGCAGCCTGTATATCTATAGCTATATAGCTTTTTAGAAGTGTCTCCCAAGAAGGAATCATTTATTTCCCAATTTTCTTGTTGCCTTTTTATTGCTTATCTAGTTTGGATTCTCAACAAAATGTTTTGGATCACCTTCTTTCTTAGGGAAATCTCTATAGCTGCAGGTTGTTACCTACAAATTGTTAACAATAATTGCATTTTAAAATGGTGTGTGGATCCAGTTCCCACTGAAAGGCAGTAGGAGTGGAGCACTCAGTTCCTTTAGGCGTTTAAGGTCTGCAAAATCCACTCAGAAGGAAAACCCTCTGATGAGCTGCTCCTTGATCTAAGGAGATCTCCTCTCCTCCATGATCCCTCTTGTGTGAGCTGGCAGCAGGTAATTATCTCCCCTCAAATGCACCATTTTCTAGGCTAAACAAGCCTGTCTTCTCTCTGCTTGTAAACCTGGCATTTCTTCTTCTGATTGCCCTTGCAGCCCCCCACTGTACCAGTTACCTCTGGAGCACAGATGGGAAGACCCATGCCTGATATTCTTGGGGAGCTTTCACCCACCCCACCACTCTTTCTCACCAGGTAGCTGGCCTAACATGACTCTACTGTCATGCTTATTTCCTGTATATTCAGGTTGCCTCTTTCCTCCCCAGTTTCAAGGAAGGCCTCAGCCCCAGGTTTGTGATGTTTACAGAAGCAAGCTCAGACACCTGATCGAGCATGTAGCCTGAGATGTGATGTTCTCAGGCTTCCCATCAAAGTTGTTCTACTGCCCTGAGAGATTTGATATTCATTCAGGTAAAGAGAAAGAACAATTCCTTCCTGGTGGTTCAACTGCTCATCTCAGAAACTTCAGGGCTATAGTCTGCTTCAATGTGGTGTGTCTATGGGAATTTGCTACAGAATATTTGGCTGTATTAAGCACTGAGGTGTTTCAAGAAGAGGCAGCAACTGAAAGGAATTTAGGTAGCAAATACATGCTACCTAAATGTATAGACTAGGCACCCTAGTTGACTTAGAGTTTGAACTTTTCTCATGTACCTTTGCTATAGATAAACCATGACAAGCCTATGAAGGAGACAGTAATTCCTGTACGAAGGGAATACTTCCTGTGCTGCACAGGTTGATTAACTGAGGATTTAAAAGATACGCTGAATAATATCCAGATCTTCAAGTGTATTTAGGTGTTCTGTTCCTATGGGCAACTAGAATACAGACTGCCAATATGACAGGAGACAGTGTAATGACATGCATTACGCAGTTAAGGCTTTAGGAAAATGCACATGCATGTGGGAGGATAAGTTAAGGTTGCCCAGGCAATCCAATTTTTAGCATTTCCTATATTTTCTGCTTTTGACTTTGCAACCTACATGTTCACTTATAACTTTCTGTTGTAGTATGTAGGCATGACTTGAATTTACATCCTTCTTGCTAAAGAAGTTATATTAAAAATGTGAAGCTATCAGTATCTTTCCACTTTATAACAAGGTTGGCTCATGCCATGTTCAGTGAGGGCTTGTGCCATCCTGGCTTACCTCCCTGAGCAGGGCAGACATGTATCCAGGGCTTCCACCAGCAGAGCTGCAAGACCAACTGCTGCCTGGTGACAGCCAGAACTGGGATAGGTGGTAATCTAAGTGCTGCCTTCACTGTCTTGAGTTCTCAGGAATGTAACTTCTGTGTGATGAATCCAGGAAGTTAAAGTATCTGCAGAGATTAGACTTACAGATGGTATATGCAAAAAGCTCTTAATTTGGGTAGCAACTGAGAGAAGCTGCACCAGCCCCAGTGCTCCTCTGCCGGTGAAAGCATCTTCCTACAGTTTGCCTGGCACAGCAGGACTTCTCAGTGACCTTTCCTAATGTAAACCAGGGGTTAGCCCCTTGATGAACTGACTTGTAACACAAGGTGAGACTCACCAGCAACGGCTCTTCAATGCCACAGTTTTTAGAGGGCTTAATATAGATCCTGAAGTACTCCTAAAATGGAAAACAAAAATTCTGCTAAATCCTCTCATACACATTTTTTGAATGAAGCATTAGAGCTCGTATTAATTCAAGAGATTCCGTCATTTGGCCTTCCTCCACTCTGCCTTTTCAGCTCAAACAGGCATTCTGCGTGCAGAGCAACTGCTTGTACTGTGGGGGCACAAACCAGCACAAAAAAATACTGGCAGCAGATGGGCAGCCCTGAATGGAAAAGAAAACCTTGAGCTTTTCGCTGCTTGGATTAGAGTTCGGGAGAGTTACATAAGGAGGAAATGGGGAAAAATATGCAAGCTTGAGGGAAGATAAAATCTGATTAAAATGCAGACTAATATAATTGCAGAACATTACTCAGCCTTCCTTGTGGAGAGAGAAAAATGCCTGCTACTGTGCTGCTATAGAAACCACATAGGGTCTGCAGGTAGGTGAGGGTGCATGGAACATGTCCCTACTTTCCTCCCCCATTTCTGCCCTGGAATGAAGATCGTATCTTGCTCAGTAAGCTTAGCCCTCACTGGCCAGGAGATCTCTCCCAGTACACAGAGAAGTTATTTTCCTGTTTATGTAGCGTCTTTTAATATCCCTGTTCCCTCCCTTTTTTGCTTTGCTCTTGGGAAGCAATGCAGAGCTATGTCAGAGGAGGGGGTAAACTCGGGTCTTCTTGAGCTTTTCACAGGGATTGGTTGACTTGGCTCTACCTATTGGGAGCATGGAACATATGTACTTTGCCATGAACAGCCAGCTTTCTTGTACTTACTCCTACAAAGCCAAAGAGATAATCCACAGTACTTTGGAAAATAAATACTTACCTGGAATGAGCAGATGTGGTCCGTGTTCCTGAACACTGTGTCCACATCACTTGTTTCCCTGAAGGCACACAGTTAATTACCAGAGCACTAGAGAACAAAGTATTGTCCATTCCCTGGCTGTTGATGGAAGTGTTTCTACAGAAGGTGTTAAGCTGCATACGAATTTACCCTCTGAGCAGTGCCATAGAATATACTATAGAAATGCATCCCTGAAGTGTGAAAGTGTGTATTTGCACCAGTTCTGACCCACACCTTGTCTCTGACAGCAGTCACTTCTGCTACTAAGAGGAAGGGATAAGAAGTTTTGCATTGAAAAGCCTGATGAGAAAGCCTGTCCACAGTCCATTAGAGCTCCTTCTGGCCCAAAATACTTGAGAGACTGGTGCAAAATTTGAGGAGATTAAATTACTGCTCCTTAAGAATTTTATGCTAGCATAAAGTACTGTAAAAATGCACTTTCTCATAATTTATAAATGAACACTCCTTCTTGGAACAGCGATAACTATCATTTTTGTCCCTGTGCCTTCCTACAGCAATTGTCCCAGTGGCTCAGTTATGTATTTTAGACGAACATATTTTGTATCTCATTTTTTCTGCAAGTTCTACCTTTCAATCTGGCTGATTGTTTTGCTCTTGGTGCTCTGACACAGGGGGAGAAGATCCCATTCTTCAGTTATTTTAGCATTTTCATCCAGTCATTAATTAATCATCATCTCCTTCATAAAATCAGTTTATTGAGGTGCAATCTCATTTTCATCCCCTTTTCCATTTATGTGTTGGAGACACCTCTTGCTGGCACACATTGCTATATGTTAGGCCTAAATATTTATTTATTTCTGGAATGGTGTTAGAATATTCTCTGTAGGCCTCTACAAAGGATCTCTTGGTCATTCAATCTCATTGCCACTGCAGTCAGCCACACCATGTAATCCCTTCTAGAAACAACTTCAGCTCCATTTAGAAGTCAGACTTGATTTCCTCCCTGCCACTCCTGCTGGAGGACTGTTCTGGTGTTTTGCTACTCCAGCTGCAGAGCTGAACATACCCACTTGTTCTCACAGTAATTTCAACTTTCCTGGCTCCCTCATTTCCTAAGTCCCACTTTCTTTGTTTTGACAAACTGGATACACTAAGCGTTTTTATTCTCCTCTGAAATGGGTTGTTCTGATCATCAGAGTGACTTTTGTCCATACTTGTTCCATTTTGATTTACTCTTGACTGCTGACAGAACCACACATTGCACTGCAGATCTTTTCTGAAATTGCTTATCTATCTGACATTGCTGGTTTTAAGTTTCCCTTTTTACACAGTCCCTACTCTCTTTGTGATTAGCCAGTCCTTCTTTTCCAAATGCTGATCTCATAGTCAGTGGCAGACATTTTTGTGATTAATTTCTGCATGTCATTAGTATTATTGAATTTAGTTATATTTTCATTAAACCAGTTCTGGGAGGCATGCAGGATCTCCTAAAGACTAGTCCCACCCATGTTTGAATTGATAATGTTCCCCAGCTCATGTTCTCAGTGACACCAACACAATAAAAATATGAAGGACAATAGCAGCCTTGATGAATTCCACAAAGCAACTTTCCTTCTGTCTGACACTTCCTGTATAAAACACCCCCCTGTTGTTGTCTCCTGATCCCCACATTCTTCTGCCTTAATATCCATTTCCTGTCTGGGCAGTATCAGATATTACTGGCATCACATCGATTACATCTACCACATTTCCTTTCTTTAAGGAAAAGGGAAACAAAGTTGTATCAGAGAAAGATATCATGCTGAAGCAACATCTCATGTAATCATATACTTCATTTTATCCCATTTATTCCCGTATCTTTAATCATTCTTTCCTCCAGAATTTTTCCTAATTATTGTAAATTATTTCCCTCTGTGTCTTTAATGCAAGTATTCCAGAATATTTTGAGTGCTGCAGTAAAACTTCTTGCTCCTTTCACCCTCATCTCCACACACATGGCCCACCTGCATTCTCTACGAGATCGTTTTTCCCTACTGCAGTAATTACCTATGATTTTCTTCCCATTACTCATCTTCCTTCTGCTCCCATCTTTCACATAATCATCTTTATTAAAAGTGGAAGCAAAGTGCTTCTTGGTTTGGTAAATATTGCCAGGCTTCCTTCAATCTGTATGCTCTTCTTACTGCATGACAGCCCTTTTCTTTTTCCCTGGCTGAAGTAACTGCTTCTGGATGCCATTATCTATCTTCTGTATTTCCTCATCTTGAAGACGAAACTTTCTTGGGAGAGTGATCCTCCCCACTGTTACATGTAGGTTTCTATTTCCAGTGACCTTAGTTACCAAGCTGCCAGGAGATCTTCTATGAAACCCTTTCCCTTTGCTTAAGATGCAACATCCAGATAATTTCTGCTGCCCCGGCATGAAAGAAGTCTTTCCTTTGTATTCAAGTCCTTGAGTCCTTCAGCCTTGTTGATTTTCTTCTGATTAGGTCTCTTACTCTGTCCCCTTTTGACTCGGAATGCCTTTTTATAAATCTACGCTGTACCCATCTATTCATTTTCAACTTCATCTATGAAAATCATTTTCCCCTATGACCTTGCTAGCCTTACAATATACTCCCTGCTAAATCACCATCACCTGCTGACACTGACTGTCAAACAGGGTTTCTTCTCTATTGTACCCAGTGCTGCTCAGCTCCAGGCATCATTCATAAGACTCTGCTCTCACCTTCCTATCTGGGAAAGCAGCACTACTGCAGGAGCAGCAGTGTGTTTCATTATATTCCAGGTATCTTTCTTCATTTGCAAAAGTAGCTCTGCAGCTTATAGAGAGCTCTGCACAAACGCAGGTTTGCTGCGATGGTGACCACCTTCGGCCTAAGTCACATCATCAGCCTCCCAGTTCTACCCCGACCCTCTTTAACCCTGCCTCTGCTGTGGTTTTGAGCCACAAACTGGGTCTACTGCTTTTTGTGTGTGTGATTAGCACTAAGTGTTACCCAGTGGCCTTTACTATGAGGTCTGTCTTTCCTGAACAGGAGGGTATTTTATCCCGCTCCGTCACCACTCTCCTATCACTCTTTGTTTGGGGGGCGCGCAGGTTTTACTCCTCCATTTTGAGCTCAGGCTCCTTGCTCATACCGGCAAGTGTTGCAACTGCTCCCCGGCGGGTACCTTCCCTCGCTCCCCGCCCACCTCTCCTGTATATTTCCCCCCACTTGCCATCATCGTCTGCTGTGTCTTTACCCGTTCTCACATCCATGTTTTACTCCATTTTTCCCGTTTCTGTGCGTTATAACCGAACTCAGCAGGCACAGACCTACCCCAGCCTCGTCTCTTGCTTGCAATTCTTTCTGCTGCAGTTGCAGCTGTTCTGGTTTCAGTCGGCTCCTGCTCTGGGTGGTTAGTTGAAAGGCTTTGCCAGGGCTGGAAGGGAAGTGGAAGGGAGGGAAGAAGGGAAAGGGAAGGGAAAGGAAAAGGGAAGGAAAGGCGAGTTTTGAGGGTGTGGGTGCAGTGTGGGACGCCGCTCGTGCACAAGCCGACCCCCGGCCCTACGGGGCTGCAGGGCTGACGTGCCCCCGGCCAGAGGACTGAGCCTTACACACGCTGCCTGCGTTTGTGTCAGCCTGGCGGGACGGCCCGGAGAGGCGCCGAGGTCGGGTTAACGGCTCGGCCGGCTGCCGTTAACGGCTGGAGGCGCTCCAGGAGCCTGCAGGTCTCACAGCGTCCCCAGGCTTCTCCTCACGGGCAGGAGCGCGGGGCCGCTGACAGCCCTCACCGCGGTGAGGGCGGCGGCGGTGTTGGAGGGGCGGCGGGGGGGCTGCGAGGGGCGGTGGAGCGCGGCTAACGGCTGTCTGTGCCTGCCCGCAGCGCTAGTGGTGCGGTTCCTCACCCGGCGGTTCATCGGCGACTACGAGCGGAACGCAGGTAGGCAGGCGGAGGTGTGGCGTGGTTCCCGCCGGGAGCCGTGGGGATCGGGGTCTCCGCGGCCGCGAAGGGGGAAGTTTACTGGGAGGAGGGAGAGCGGCGCCCCAGCCTCTGCCCCGCTGGTGGCTTTCTACCCCAGAGCCGCTCGGGGGTACACGGGTTGGAGAGCTGGGGGTGCAAGGCATGGAATCACTGAATGGGTTGGGTTGGGAGGGACCTTAAGATCACCCAGTTCCAGTCCCCCTGACATGGACGGGGACAATTTCCACTATACCAGGTTGTTCCAAGCCCCGTCCACCCTGATCTTGAATACTGCCATGGATGGGGCAGCCAGAGCTTGCCTGGGCACCCTGTGCCAATGCCTCACTACCCTCATAGTGAGCTGCATCCTGGACGTTAAAGTATTCAACCTAGCCCTAAGCCAGGTCCCAAGTGTGAAAGGAAGAGCTGAAAGCTGTTGGGGCTGTAGGTGCGCTAACCCCCAAGCTGTTCCAAGGCTGGCTGCTCACTTAAAATCTGTGCCCTGGGCAGCTCTGGCAGCACATGGGAAGGTGCATATCCACCACAGCAAACACACTGTGATCACAGCCTCACTAGCTCTGTGTTTCACTGTGGTCTCTGACAGGCCTTACTTCGTATGTGAAAATGTCCCTCTTTGAAGTCCTTTAGCTAAAATATGAAAGTATTCTCCAAACCTAATACTGCATTCTTGGCAAGCTGAATGCCAGCAGCTATATGATCTGGACAGTACTAGCTTAATAGGCATAATGCTGGAGTGTAATGCAGCAGGAAGTCTAAACTAATGTGAATGTAAAACATACACCCATCTGTTGAGGAAGTTACTTGAAAAAACTAAACACACACACACACCCCAACAAATCTTACAGGCCAGGCAGCAGAGAGCTTCACTAAAGCATAGAAATAATAAATGAAAAGCAAACTGATTTTCTGTATTAAAAGCTGGTTATTTTGCACACTTACCTTTATCTAAGCTATGACAGTCTTTAAGAAGTGTTTAAGTCCCAGGTTGCACATTATTAAATGCCAAGCTTCCAAAAAAGTCAATGCAAGATCAAATCCCAGGCTTCTAGTAAAGCCATAAATTTATGGGCTGTTACATACGAAAAGCTTGCAGCACTGGTTCCTTGTGTCATAAATAGTGATACAACTTCCCTACCCAACTAATGGGCAGCAGAAGCAATTTATGTCTTTAGAGTGCTGGCTGTATTTGTGAACCTGTTGGTGTTCTTGTCAGGTAATCTCTACAGCAGGCACATCCAGATAGATGGAGAGATGGTGGCTATTCAAGTGCAAGATACTCCGGGAGTTCAGGTGAGCTAGATGCAGCCAAGCAGTTTACCAGAGCAGCTCTGAGTTTGTCTGCTTGTGTGTCTCTGCACATAACCATCTTGTTATGGTCCTTCTAGGAAGTATTTTGCTGTCCATTTCAGAGTTCAGTGTTCTGTGTGGGAGAGGTGGTAACCTGTGTTTTAGCCAGCCAAGCCAGATGTGTTGGGTGCCTGTAGTGTGTTGGTAGTAAAAGAAAGCAACTCACTGTTTCGATGAATTGTTTGTACATTGGAAGGCCATTACTTCTGAGTGGCTGAAGTACTGGAGTGTCTTGTTCCTGTATATTGGGAGCATTGGACATAAACCCAGAAACAATTCTGTGCATATACAGTGCACGTAGAAGAAAATGTCATGATCACTGCCCCGCAAGCTTCATAAATATGTGTGACAAAGTGAAGTCTGTATTGTGGCTGTGCTCATTAGCATGTCACAAGTTAAAGTTATGGATGTATAGACCTGAGTAATGCTGGATTGTTGCCTTTTTGAACTGGGCAACACTCCAGGTCTAAATGCTTCCAGCTCATATCTTTGCTTCTCCAGACTTACTGTCTAGCCAGTTAATTTCCCATTCTATGGAACTACAAAGTCTTTCTCTGCATGCAGAACTACTCAGGTCAATTTTCCATTTGAGTATAGCAAACACCAGTGTTAAATTCCAGCTTTTTGCAGCTGAATCAACATACGCATTTATTCACCATGCTCAGATTAAGCTTGTACTTACAATGTGAAATGCAAATATATATGTCTGAAGCTGTAAAAAGCTATTTGGCTTCACAGACTCCTAAAGACAAATACCTTTAATCTTTTATGACATCATCTATCTAATTTGAGACCATTCATTTTTCAGATCCATGAACACAGTCTGGATTGTAATGAGCAGCTGAACAGATGCATTCGCTGGGCAGATGCCCTGGTGATAGTCTTCTCCATCACAGACTGTAAAAGCTATGAACTACTCAGTCACCTTTACCATCATATTCGACAGTTGCATCCAGGAAACACAGTCCCTGTTGTCGTTGTTGCAAACAAAGCTGATCTCTTGCACATCAAAGAGGTGGAGCCTCAGCAGGGACTTCAGCTGGCCAACATGCTGGGCTGTACTTTCTATGAAGTATCTGTCAGTGAAAACTATAACAATGTCTTCAATGCCTTCCATCTCCTCTGTAAAGAAGTCAATAGGCAGCAAACAACCAGCACCCCTGAGAGAAGGAGAACCTCTCTTATTCCGCGGCCAAAATCACCCAACATGCAGGATCTGAAAAGAAGGTTTAAGCAAGCTTTGTCTGCCAAAGTGAGGACTGTCACTTCTGTTTGACAGCAGAGACTGGTCTTCCCAGCGCTTAGCCCGAGACTGAAACCTGGGGTGTTTAACACTGGCACGTCTAGAGTCCAAGGCATTGTGAAAGAAGGATGGTTCAAGTAGTCTTTTGCATGGCTATAGGAGTTTTTAAGCATTTGCTTAAGTAGTCACAGATTGGAAAAGGAAAAAAAAAAACAAAACAAAAACTCTTGAAATAGTTCTAGGATGTGACTTGGAGAATGAGTATTTTCAAATGGAAAAGGAACTTGTCAGGAAATGAAACAAGCTTTCAGTTTGCTTTTATTCAGTCATACAGCTTTGGCTTTCATTTGTGCAGAAGCAACCTTTTTAGCTGTAACTCAACCTGTACTTGAGCAGGGAAACACCCTGAACTGCAGTTCACTGTTAAGAAGTAACCACTTGAGTCTTGTTTTTCCATGGATGAAGGACAGCATGATGCATCTGTTTAATTTCATTGCACAGCAGAACTGTTTATCTCAAAACAAATAAGCAAACATGAAATTGCTCTGTAAAAATAAGTGTAAAATAAGTGGATAGGACTGGGTATCAAGACTGTAAACAATGGTCCTTTATTTTTTTACTAGCTATGGTATTGCTGACAACTTGATGAGATTTCTTTGTATGCAAAACTATTGTGCAGAGGGTGTAAACATACCTACTTACAAATAACTTGTGGATTTTACAGACTAAAATGATTCAACTTGGAGCTTTTGAGGAATGAGTGTGGAGGTGGAGTCCATTATAGCTGTCAGTCTAAGACACCTCTCTTCTCTCTCCCGTGTGCAATAGGCACAGAAGGAATGTGGCTGTGATTCAGTGCGGTGTGAAGCACATCTGGCTCCAGGCGATGAAGCTGGTGGCATATTCTGAGCTGAGCCAGTCTGTCTTCATCCTTAAACATGTGGCAGATTTATATATATACACACACACACTTTTTTACATTGAGCCAATGGAGTTCAAAGCCTGAGGGCCTTATACACATGCACTTTAAAAAGCCGGTTGTGCTTTTGTTTAAACTGTAACTTATTTATTTTGTGTACAGTTACTCCTCCTAGGGAGTGAACTTTTCATTCTTACTGCCTGGTTCAATATTAAACTTCTGAATTGCATCTTTTCTTGTGTGTTCTGTGTATGTGAGAAGCAATGGGCAATGGCCAGTGAAATGTTGAGACAAAGCTAGAGCTTTCTCAAGGTAGTTAATGTACATTAGTATAAACCACAGGGGGGGGAGCTCTCACAACAGCTTTACAACTTCCTTTTAAGAAATCCTTGTAGGACAGGAACTGAATGAGGCAGAGATTTCAAACTAAAATGGGATTCTTCATTTCCCCTTGTCAAACGCACCCACTCCAGTGAGAAAGGAATGGTGTGAGGTAGGTCAAAGTCTGAAAGAACGCTAAATCTTCCAAGTGACTGCTACTTTCTCAAAACAAAAAAAAACAACAAAAAAGCCCCAACTTTATGTATTGAGCTGTATTACAATGCGGAACTTAATCAGAGTGCAAGTCTTCAATTATTTTATTACTAAGACCCTGAGGAGGATGTGTGTGCTGGGACTAGGGTGGCTGCTGCACATGGGCTCACCTGGTTAGCACACAGCTGTAATACCTGGTGCAGGGAAACCCTGACAAGGAGCTGCTGCTGATCATCTTTCTGAGCATGAGTTCCTAGCCAAGTGGTTTAGGATCAGACTTGCAAATAAAGCTGAGTCTGCTTTTCCCATCTGGGCTTATTAAATCACCAAATACTGCATAGCTTATTAATACAGTAGAAAAGCCGCTTGTCAAAGGTGGCTTTGTGTTTTCTCTTCTTCCTATCTTTTGAGTATCACTTAGTGCCACATGCAGAGGACTTTGGCACTCCTTGCTGTGGTCCTGAACCTACCTAAGTGAAGTGGCTTCTGTGCTGCTCCTACTCATCTGATCAGCACACCCCCCCAGCCTTTTCCTGGAGCACAGGCTATGTGTAGCTGCTACAGCTATTCCTTACAAATAAGCAGCTATTACACTAGGGCCACTGGCAAGACTCAGCTCCAGGCTTTTGTGACCATCTTCCCTCTTCAGCTGCTTGAGTACAAGAGGATGGTCGAGTCCCCAGAATCCATTGCCATTTCAGCTGTGGCCCCACTGGCTGAAAAGATTCCTGCAAAGTGTGTGTGGGGGGCTGGAACACTAGTTTCTGCCTCAGTCAGAGGAGGTACAAGAGCACCAGTGTCTGCTTACAGTTACACTCCCCCCCTCTTCTCACTATCCCATACAGCATGCCCTTAGATGGCCAAGTCAGAAACCCCAGAGCATCTGATGAGACACGTGAGGGAGAGAAGACCACCAATGCCAGCTTCCATTATCACCAGAAAGCATCAGCAGCATCTCAGGTGTGAGTAGCTGAACTCACTGACCAGCAACGGCCACTGCATGTAAGGGAGCCTTTCTGCTGCCAGCCCAAGGCAAAGGGTCTTGGTTCTCTGGGGCAAACAAGCAAAAGAAAAAGGGGTTGCAGGAACATGCAGTCCTGGCATGTGTAACTCTGCGTACTAGGAGAGAAGGAGAAGATGGATGAGGTTTGGCATTGTAAGATCATTGCTTTATTGATTACAGAATTTACAAAACATCTATATTCTAAGATTAAACAGTACAGAAGACAGAAAAAGAGGCTGATTATTTGCTTTCAGTTGCTCCGTTCAAACTATTTCTTGAGCTTTTAACATTGCAATCTCATAATAATTCTCATTTTTTATAGCACAAAGTTCTATTCTATAGCCATTCTTATAAATTTCCATAGAGGCGACATTGTCCATGCTTTATAACTGGTCCATTGTTTCCACCCAGCCACCCAAAAGTGAATTTAAATCAAAATGTGCCCTTTTCTGAAGACCATTAAAAACATTTAAGAGAACTTATCCTAACCAATGAACGAAGGTTAAAAAGCTACTTCCCATTTAATCTACTCCTTTGGCATAATAAAGAATGCTCTGATAGACTGAATGTCACTTACAATTTCTCATCTCAGTGTAAGCTGCAGTCTTAGCACCCTTTGGGTGAAGCAAGAGGATGCAGCTTTAGAGCTCTACCATTTTACACTGCAACTTGGAAGGCTTGGTGCTATGGGCAATCACAGTCTCTACTGGCTGCTGCTTTTTTATCACAGATTGCAGCAAAGTTTTATAAAGAGAAATTACATAACTGAATTTGATAGCGGCTCTTTTGTGATCATAAATTAAAAACAAAAGCTGTTTTCTAATCTTGCTGCTCAGAAATCTAGCTCAAGACAGAATCTGTGCTGCGGCCTCTTGGAAATGGGATCGTGCTTCTTTTTTCTCTCTTTTTCTTTTCTAAATGCATATGAGGGGAGGAATCTTCCAGGGTTATTATCAAACCACCACAGCCCATATGTCTTCCTGCATAAACCTACAGAGAAGTGTGCCATCAGAAACAGCCTTTTCTCCTGCGACTGTGGGTTGAGAAACTAGAGCAGGAAACAGGAACCTGAGAGAGAAGCAGCCACTCAACGCAGCCCTTGGGTACAGCTCTCTGCTTCTCTGCCTTGACCAGTCCTGCCAGGAGAGCACCACCGGACTGGGAGCTGCTCTGCCAGCTAAATCAGGGCTGTGCTCCATCACCTCTCCAGGGTGCAGGACAAAGTACGAGCAGAGGCTGTTAACCCTGTGTAAGGCACATGTGTTTTGCATGGTAGCATGACAGAGAGGGTGGATTTTGCTGGCCTTTCACTCCCTCAGCAGCATTTCAGTCCCTCCATAAGCAACGCCCATGAAATCATCAGGAATACCCTCGATAAAAAAAAGTACTGCTTGGGGAGTGCAAATTCATCATCACCTGGTTCTCAGCCTCTCATTTTCTAGGGAATTATGACAAGTGATCATCTTCGCCATGCCAAGAGGGGCTGGGGTGATTCAGCACTGCATGGTGCTATTGTTAAGGAGGGGGGAGTTGTGGATCGTTTTGAAGAGCTGCCTGTGAGCTGTGCATGTTCCTTTGCAGCCAGATACCCAGCTGTTTCAGCTGGAGCCATAACTACAGCAGGGCACATGCCATATTTTGTAGGGCTATCGGGAACAGTGATAGACCAGGGATTTGATGCTTCCAGCTGAGGCACTCACTCATCTTCTCCACAGATCTTTCCCCATCAAATATCACTATGAAGCTGGAGACGGTCTGTGGCAAATAACAACTCAATAGTACTACGTGGAGTCAGGAGAGCAGAGGAGAGCACCATTACCTGAAAGGGGGAACAAGAAACAAGTCAAAACAAGGGGACCAAGACTGATCGCAGTCCTAATGAGCTGTGGATATGAGGCGTTTGCTTCACCCAGCACTAGGCATGCTGTGTGTTTCTGGTGTTTACTGACAGGGCAATACAACTTGCCCAGTGAAACTGTCTGCTCGCTAATAACTGCAGTTAAATCACTTTAAGGAGCATAATGACTGGTAGCATTGTACTCTTAATGAATGTGTGCTTTGACACATTTCTACAAACATCTTACCCGGTGATTTGTTGTGACTGCCATTGTGTTTACTGAGGCACCAGCTGATGAAGCAGGGGTTTCCCCTACTACAGCACAGATTTGAGTGAAAGCTGTTTCCTCCCAGTTGAAGGTAAGGTGAGCACCACAGGAGTGCTGCCAGCCTGCTGCGGGGAGCCACAGTCCCTGTTCAAAAATCACTCAGGACCAGGCACAGGCTGTTCTGCACAACAGAATCAATGCTCAACCTCGAGCACGGTGGGGATGCTATTGCTATTGTTCGTTCAAATTTTTAATCCAAGATGGGTCTGATGAATGGAACTGTTGCTCGCTACAACCATGATATGCATCCTGCTACATTCAGGTACCTGTTTTAATTCAGTGAAAACCAGTATGCAGGTGCCTAGGGTGAAGGCTTATCTGCACTGCAAAGCCAGGAGCGAGTGTGTATGCTCTTGCTGAGTGGAGCTAAGCCAGGGCTGAAGTTGTAGGACACTGCTCTTGCAAAGCCTCAAGTTCAGCAGTGTCCATAGGGTCAGGACTGAAGGCAGGGATGTAGGGGGAAATTTATTTTACAAACCCACTTGAAAATGAATTTGCTTCTTCAGTGCAAATCTGAGGAGAGGAAGCACAAGCATCAATAACTGAGTATGCCTGTCTATACATTTCCTGCAGCAGCTATCAAACTAGTTGTGCTCTTCATCATGCGGCTTCAATGTGTGATAGTGCTGCATTTCAACTTTTTTTGTCGTTCTTTCATCTTTTCACTTCAAATAATGAAAGGATCCCTTCTGTACTGCTGGTAGTCTTCCCCCCACTTCTTCCCTTGTCCTCCCACACAATCTGTGGCAAACTGACACTGATTATCTCTTCTTCTTCCTAAGGCTAAAAAACTCTGTAATTTGCAGATGCCAAAGGCTGACATTGTCTTACTTATGTTACATGAGAATGAGAGAATGAGACTAAGCACAGTATGTGCTCATCTTGTTATCACGCAGCTTAAGTCTGAAAAACACGAGGGGACATGTTACCAAAGTTTTCTGGGCGTACAAGCCAAACATCAACAATAGCCACTGCCAGATAAAAGCAATTTCTTTTTGGAGTTCCACCACTGAACCCTGAGGGGATTTGTGCAACTAATAACAAGTCCAGAGAGAAAAATGAGATCTGCAACTTTAACGCCTGAGAAAGGATGCAGATAAATACAGTGGGACTTCGTCTCTTTCCCCCCAGTATCTCTGTACAGCCCAGTATATCTGGGCTCATTGAGGGGGATGAATGTGAATATTTGTTCCTTCATTTTTACAGAGAAGGGGGGAATTGCACAGAAAAGTAATGCCCATCTCTTCTCCAGGCTGATCTTTTCAGGACAGCGTACCTCCTTTGCAGACCTTCTCCTTGTTCAGCACAGCACGCTTGTCTTTGATGCTTCACCTGAAGTGCTACCCCTCCTGACAGCAGCTGAGGTGGGGGAGCCAGGAGCTCCCATCCTAACCCACTGTGCTGCCATGGGCAGCTCCCCCTCAGCAGGGAAGGATGCAGCTAACATCTGATGTTACATCTGGAGCGGTTTCTCTTGCCTGCCTGCCTCAGCCACAGCCACATAGATGGCTGTGTATGCTGGGAGGAGGGAGAGTGAAACATGCACTCATGCCCTTTTCCGTATTTTACTCTCCTCATTAAAGTGGAAAAAAAAGGTAATAGCTTTATTTGAAAGTAGGATACACGTAGGAAATACTGTATTCCTTTGTGCTGCTCCACGAGAAATAAAATTGACATTCATATTGAGATTCAGAGCAGTTCTGTGGATGGAAACATGTGTCTCCCACTCCACATTTAAATGTCATTTGCTTCAACTCCAAACAACTGCTGTAGTAATCAGTGTGCCCTGTCAGTTTTTCTGTTGCTCTCCTCAATTCTTTACTTTTGCACCCACACGTCTCTCCATTTCTCCAAGGGCCAATAATTAGTATAAATGTCACGGCTTTGTTTGACTGGAAGGGACTTGGGAGGTCAGTGTTCCCCTGATGCCTGAACCTGATTGCCTGAACACCACTAAAAAGGTCTGTTAAAGGCTGGCTCCAGTTAGGCAAATGCCTGGCTTTTGAAAAGAGAATAATCCCAAACAGGTGGCACACATTCACAGCTAGAGTGCAGAAATCCAGGTAAATCCAACAAACTCATAACCTCTTTTCTATATGAGAGACTTGCACAACTGCTTTTCTTCTTTCTCTTCCTCCTCTCGCCTCTCCCCCAAAGTCCTTTCACCTCTAACACAGCACATTTGGACAAAGGGCAAAATGCAGTAAAAGCTTAAAATTCTTTAGGAATCTGCCTCAGAGGGTGACCTGCTGCCAGGGTTAAGCCAAAACAAAGCAACACCAGATCCCATGTCACCACTGTCAAGCCTCAAGTCCCTCTAGAAAGCCAGCCGAAAGCCTCTCTGCATAGTTCGCAACCAACTCACAAGTTAACTCTCTGCTTATCTTTCAGGGTGTATTAACACATTCTGGGTGTGGATTAACTTGTCCATCAGTGTGACACAACTCAATCCACCTCCACGAGGGGAAAGAATTTCATTTGTTGTTTTCGGGGGATTAGCAATAGGCTAATGGGGAAGAAACACTAAAAGATGGCGCTCTGCCTTATAAAATACTGCTTGAGACTGCTTCACAAAGACAACTAAAACATGGAAAACACATGTCAAACCAAGGGGCTGCTCTGGCTTTGGTTGGCTCAATTTTGTTAATGATTTCTCACTAATCAAAACTGCATTCCATAGGGACTGAAAACAAGATGTTTACAAGCCGCCCGGGAAACCATAGTTCTGTGTATGAAGTAGCTGGTTGCACAGCACTTCTCTACTTCTCTACAGTTTTTAGATTACCCTGTGTATCTGCACTCAGCAGATACCTGATCGTTCCTCTGCAATTAAATGATATTTACCACCTCAGGTGCCACCAGAGCTCATCCATCTTTCTCCTCTCCCTCCCCACTCCACTCAGATGACAGCTGCTGTAGTCAAGTTCTGCTGCCAGAGAGTGGATGGACAGATGCTACTGAAGCTTCCCTTCCAGAAGGCCAATAGCACATCCAAAGGCTGCAGAGACTTGGGGCTCTCTCCACATCACCTACTTCAGGCTACTTAAGGGCTCTAGTGGTCAGGTATCTATCAGAGATAGATGTTCTGGTCCAGAAACAGTACAGCTGTATTCAGGCTAATTTATTTTGCTCCTCAGCAGTGCTAATTGATTTGCCTGGATAATCACCACTGGGTGCCACCAGGTGGTACCCAGATCCTTGGCAGCTCCTTCTGAGCATCCCTACACTCTGTCCTGTAGATGTACTGCCAGAGAGCCTGTAAACTTTTGGACATCAAATATTTTGCTTCATAAAGAACATGAAGAAACAAATCTTTTGAGACATGATGAAAGCCCCTTTGGAATAATGCCATCTATTATAGACTACCCAACCTGAGTTTGAAGTCTTATTGCTTGCTCTAACATGTAAAAAAAAAGATCTCTGCTGCCTGAACATTTCTTGCCTACAGATGTTTCACCAACAAAAATCCTAACACCATTCCTGCCCATGTGGCTGTGGTTTTTGTGTAGGTTTGGTACCATTGCTATAGGGAACATTATCTGATGAATTTTCTTAGTCTTTGTTCACACAGGAACTGTATATTTAGAGCTCTTTTTACCTGGGTACCAGGTTTGCGTGTTGCTACTAGATCCTTCACCATCTTGACCTCGGAGACTGTGACTCCACCAACCATAAAGATGATCAGAAGAGGATGATCACCAGGGTGAGGGCGATTCACCTGTAAAATGAAGGAAAGCATTATTTGTAGTTGCTCTGTCCTACTTCGAATCCATGGACTAGCAGTGATCTGCTCCCTAAGCTGCTGGAGGAAGACTAATGAGGAAACTCAGAAATATTCATGGAATGCTGGTCTCTGTAGCAGTTGAGAGGGAAATCAGTGGGGTTGATGCCCTATTACAACTAATGAGCTGTTTTCAGGGAAATTGAATCCTCATGGCTTCCAATAAAACCTAGGGAAGTTTCTCGTGAGGTCTGAGGGCTTTCCCCTCTATTCCTTCATTGTTTCCTACCCTCTCCCAAAGTGGGAGGAGATTACTTGGCTGGATGCACACATATGCATGAAGCTTTAAGGAATGAGAGGTAAATTACTACCCAGCAGAAGCAAAAAGTCCAGCCTAAACATGCTAGAATCCCTGCCTGCGGTCAGCAGTGGAAAGAATTGCAAGTAATGTGTTTTCACCAGTCCAGTGAATAATCCTTCACAATTCATCCAATGAAAATAAATTGGGTCTGTTATAGTATAAATTCAGTTTCTAGCTTGTTTCACTTTACAGTTTTCAACACATCTATGACCAGGTTATAACTAATATAGAGAAACTTCAGCTCAAACAAAATACTTTTTTCATTTTTCCCCAATTATCATTAAAATGGCACAAACATTCCACTTCAGTTAAAACTCTATAAAATCACATTTCAATTTTAAATGTGAAGGTAATTCTTTACATCATTTTTTTCTCAAACACTTTTAGAAGTCTGATTACTTTGCTGTTTCACAGCAAACTCTTTCTTGATAAAATACTCCCCTGCCAATGCCTTTGCTCCAGTGTTTGGGAGTGATGTCAGTGGAGCCCATTGCAATTGGAAGCCACATCACCTTTGAGTATAAAACACTCCAAATGTCTGGCTTCAAAAAGTGACAATGAGAAGAGTTTAATTTGTTCTTTTTTAGACTCTCTGCCCCCCCCCCCTCCTTCCACAAGTGCAGGTTTTCAACAGCATTCACTCAACAGCTTGAAAGTGGTCATTAACCTGTGTTTGGGCAGAGCACAGCTCCTTTGCTTTCACCACCACGGCAGCTACCTTTGATCCCTGTGGCTCCAGTTCCTAAGGGTACAGATCTTCTTCTCTTCCTTACTGTGCCTGTCCTATATTTAGTTTTTGGGCAGCTTTTCATCCTGGAGCTCCGTCAGGCTTTCTGACATGCAACCTTTAGAAGAGACTCTTCCCTTTGAAGCAAGCATGGGGAGATGCATGCTCTCTCTCCAGGCTAGCAGGACACTGTTTACAGAGGGCTCCCTGCTCAGTGCTGCTTCCCAGACAAGGAGCTCTTAAATGCCCGGGGAGTCTGAAAACGGTACAAAAAGCCTTAGATAGATGCATTAGTGAGCTGAGTATTTGAGTATTGGGTGTCTATTCTCTCAATCTTCC
Source organism: Pezoporus wallicus (assembly GCF_028554395.1). NCBI lineage: Eukaryota > Metazoa > Chordata > Aves > Psittaciformes > Psittacidae > Pezoporus > Pezoporus wallicus. Next base: position 324,799 of record NW_026635251.1, read on the forward strand.
CCACTTTGCCAGCCATCTTCATTGAGCTGATGGCACAGATAGCATATATACTGCAATTCATCAGGGTGTCCTGCAGTTCTGATGTGATAGTTAGCAATTTTCCATTTACACCAACAGACCAATTAAATGGATACACCAGAGCTTACAAAGACTTTCTTTATACACTTTTTCACATCAGACTTCTTGCTTTTCTTACTAGCTGCATATAACACAGTGTCAACCACAAATGGAAAAAAGTCCATTCTTATTACAAACACAATAAGAAGTTTGAGTAAGATCTAAATATTAACTTACAAAGCAGTCCAAATAGAACTATTACTTGTTAAATATCACAGTATTTCACGCTGTAATTGCTGTAAGCAGTGACACAAGGTTAAAGAAATAACTGCTCACAAAGATGGTGAAGATAAAAATTGATAAAACGCTCTGCTATGGTACTTTGAGGTAATACACGAATTAGTGTTTTATTCCTTTCCTTGGGTCTTTGCATAAGTCTTCGGTCATTCAGAAGCTTCATGAAATGAAATGGAGCTGTTTGCTCTGACAGTACAGTTAGAAAGAGCAAAGAGCTTGAACTTCAGAGACTTGATAGTGAATAAACCCTCTATTTCTTAATGTCTTTTCTAGTGACAAGAGAGTGACAAGCACGCGTGCATAACACTGGACACACTGAAAGGACACCCAGTGTAAGGATATTAATCAGAAAGCACAAGCTCTCATGGCAGTACTAAAGAGAAAATGTCTTGACAAATCATTTCCTTCAGTCAAAATAAACCTAGATCCAAACACATGGTGCCTATATAAAACTTATTATTTTCAGAAGACTAAAGTTCAAACCACAAATTCCAGAAATGCATATTAAAAATACTATTAGGCATGCAAACTCTAAATTAAATTAGGATTGCAATGAAAAGGGTCCTGGAATCTGTAATTTTGTTATGCTATGCACAAGTGTTTTGAAGGAGGACAATACTCTGGGTACAAAATATTTGGCTGTGTTAAGAATGTAAGTTTCTGCCAAGATTTTTTTGTTTGATAATACAACCACCCAAGGCTCTGTCTTTTGAAGGAACTGGCTGCATGTAGCTAAACACAACTCACTTCTGTAATACAGAAGAACTGAAATGGACTGCAACAAAAGCAACGTGTTCTGGGACCCTTCTAAAGTTTGGCTGTCCTGGGACATTTCCAAGGCCTCTGAATCCCATTTACTGTGAAATCTGAAGTTTGCAAAAAATCCTCAAGTAAAATTCATTTTCAGTTCAAAATGCCATGTTAATACATTAATTTTAATGAATTAATTGGAACCATTATCTCAAGCAATTAGAAAGACTAACAAAGAATAAAGTAAAGCCACTACATCAAAGTGAGGGAGTCCAAAGCAAGAAGGAGGCATGATTCCCTGAGTGTCCCAGCTGGACATCAGGCCATTCTCTCCAGCTCCGAGCCCACCATACTGCATTTCCTCAGGACGATGGTGGTTAGAGGGCTCTTTGCTGGTGTAAGTGTCTGTATGGAGGAGATGGAGAGGATAAGATGGGAAAGTGGGATAACAGTGGGCAATAAAACTCTAAAACTGAAGCAGGAAGGGGCTGGAGGACAGGTTTGCTCTCATGGCTCAGAAACAGCCTTTTCCTCTGAGGAAAGCCAGCAGAAACAACCTTTACTGTCCCATGAGGGCTAACTCCGCCAACCAGGACACCAGCACCAATCCATCTGGTATACTTGCCAACTAGAAACCAATTAATTTCGCTGAGTAAGTGGAAAAAGGAAAACACATTTGATCACCGGAACCCAGACTGCCATGCAAGGCACTTGGTATCAATGATAATAAGCTGAGATCATTATAAACCACATGTGGTCTAGAGCAGCAGTCAAGAGGAGTCCTTGAGGCAGGGAGACCTTTTCCCTTCACCTGCCCTTAGCTTCAAAACAAACACATTTGCAAGAGAAACAATTTCTGGATGAGAGATACCTTTAAAAGTCTGTGCTGGATGAACACATCTGAGCCTCTTGCTTACCAAAGCATGTTTATGTGAGCTGGTATTTATATTCAGGCATTGAGAAAGAAATAAAAATATAAGGAAGCTCATGAAATAATTACTGTGCTGATGGTGCAGTAAGTGAAGAAGATCCTCTTATGTAAGAAATACAGGTTGGTCAGAAACTCATCCAAGTAATAACTGATCACTTGCCAGCAAGCCAGCTACAAACCAAATGAGCAAGCATGGACACATTATTTATGAGGTTTGTGACTATGCATTCTACACAAGATTCACTTGCTCATCTGCTACATATTCCATGTAGCAGTGTATTTGTCTTACTAGCAGAGATGCAGGTACTTACAGGTACATATTGCCATAATACACTTACGTGATACTTGCACACAATTAATAAGGACAGAACAGCCCTCAAACTAGCCAAAGGTGTCAATGTCCCCATCTAACTATTTAGACCTTCTGGGGTATTTCTGTTCCTTACGTTTTTGTTTTGTTTTGTTTGGTTTGATTTTGTTTTCTTAAAAAGGACAAGCTATGTTCCTGCTCAAAAAATGGCAATAACCACAGGCAATGAAATAAATACAATTGTGAGACTCACAAAACCAAGCATTTAAAAAGTGATTGTGTGCACAAGCTTGTTTACTTTATTTGATGGTGGAACATTTGTGTTTTCTTCTACTATTTTTGGAGTGTTGGCATGAATTTTTTCAGTACTAATAAATGAATGGAAAGAACATTGGGTCACTATTTCTATAGCTATCCTTCTCTGTCTCAGGGCTTTATCATAAGCTATGAAGAGCTGAGAATTTCCATTTAGGAACCGAACTGAATACATTTTGCAAGTTCATTTCAACTGGGCAGAGTTTCCTGAAAACAAGCACTGGATTTTAATCACATCTGATTTTGTGCTTGAGATGAACTTCCTCTGAAAGAACAGAAAAATAACTTTGTTATTCTGATAGTATGTTCTAGAATAGTACCAGTATCACAGTCAAACGTTTTTTTGTCTCCTGCCTTAAATGCATGGCAGGCCTAGCAGGTATTTGCACAAAACAGAACTTTTTTCCTTTCTATGACCACAGATCAATTCAGGTTTTAAGGAATGTTTGTAGCTCTTCCACTCCACCTCCCTGTCCAAAGCAGGGCCAACTTCAAAATTATATGAGGTTGCTCAGGGTTTTGCTTGGCCAACCTTTGGTTACTTCAGAGGTGGAGAATCCACAGCCTCTCTGGAGTTAACCACTCTTAGGGTGGACGTTTTTTCCTTATATCCAGTTGGAATTTCCCTCACTTCAACTTGTGTCCACTCTCAATAGTTTGCTGATGCCTCTTCTGTGCTGAGAAGTAGAAAGAAGAACACCTGGCACGGTACAGAAGCTTACTGTATTCATAACCATGGTATTGATGTGGTTTGATGTAAATTCAGGTTTGTTTTCAATGGAGAACTCAGGATATGCAGTAAGGCAGAGCTGAATGCACAGCATGCTAGCTACTCTGCAGTTCATCTCTGTAGACATCTAGTGAACACTTAGCATGGCCTAATTTGTAAAGCAGAGTAAGCTCTTGCAGAAAGACTGTCTTAAAACCTGCTAAGAGCATAGAGAAAGCAATTTCTGACTAATAGGCTTCCTTCCTCCACAGTGCAACTTGAACAAGATGAAGTTATGGAAAAGACACTTAATATGGATCTTCCCTGATGACTTTCCTCCCCTGTGAGATCTGAAGGTTCATACTTCTCTCCTCTCTCAAGGCTGCTTGGTGTCCTTAAAACGCTTTGATGAAGTGTCTTGTGGAAAGCTTTTTGGAAATCCAGGTAGGTTATATGAACTGGCGCTTGCTTATCCAAAGCTATGTGAGGTAGGACTTCTCAATAGCAAAGCCACACTGCCTCTATTCCCTGCCTCCCTGCAAGCATTTAACTCTCCTAACCACCCCGTAGGTTCTGCTGAACAGTATCAGCTCAAGTACATAAAACCAACTACAGCCATCTGATGCCATGACCTCAGGAAAATCTTACAGATGAGCTTGGGAAGCCTGGCTTACCTTCATGAACATGCTAAATCCAGTTTTAAGGAGGTCAGTGAGGCCTGATGACATATGCTCAATATCAACAGGATCAGGTCGATCAGGATTACAGATCTCTTCCACTACCTGTTTCAGCAGTGGTTTGTAAGAAGCCTGCACAAAAAGAACAACGCACTGTGAGTGAAGCTGCTTAGACTTGGTACAACTGCTCTTCTGAACATTTTATTGCCATGAAAGGTAATAAAAATAATCACCCTGGAAAGGAAACCATTCAGACAGTTAAAATATTATCAACGCAGCAGTGGTCTTTGTGACCTTGACCACAAATGGTGTGCACCAGCTTAGCATCAAACTGAACAGACTAGAATATAGCCACACATTTACTCTGCGCCATGTGTATTGTATCAGTAAAAGCAGGCAAGGATGAAAGGGGCTTCTAGTATCTCTGGAATCTTTTTGGAGAAAGGGCTAATAATAGGGATGACACTGTTGCCCATCATGCACCCCTATCTTATTCACTTTGTAATGATTTTACAATCACCTAAACAGAGGTTTTTAGGAGGGGTTGAGTATTAACTACTCATGCCTGTCAGGCATATCAGAGGGGCTCAGAAGAGGCCAACCTGCCTGTTTGTCCCTCATGGGAGAGCAGAGCTAAAAAATCCCTGTTAGTCCTTCAGCTTTGATGGCTAGGGCGCTCTACATAGTACTTTCACCTCTAGAAAACCTGGAGAAAAATAGGCCAAACAACCCCATCAATATCATGTATCTCAGCTTCAGAGAAGTTAGGGACATACTAAATATATAAAGGTACAAATGGTCAGCATCTTGGAAGATCAGCTTCCAAAGAATTCCCCATGCATCCTCTTCGGGGTCCACAAAGCTTCAGGACTGAATATGAATTAGTAGCCTAGAAATTGTCCCATTCCCTTACCAAGGTTTAAACCACTTTGCCATCCTGAAAAAGTTTCTAAACTAAAAAAAATTAGGGACTTCTGGAAAGATGATCTTTAATGAAAATTCAACTTTATTCGGTTTACAGATAGAGTTTTGTTTTGCTGCTTTCAACTTTGCCCAAACTGCAATGGAACCACAACTGTTTCAGGAAGTGTAACAGCCTTAGAAAATTAGCAGCTTTCAGATTAGCACATTTGCTTTCCTTTGGGACTAGCCCAGGTATACATCATCCCCTAGATGTCTTAAGGCAATTGAGTATGACTTCATTAATTTTGTAAAGATATTATCTACAAGAGACATCATGCAAGATAAATGTAAAAATGGATGGAAAATAAAAAGCAAACCACTTGGCTTGAAAATTTTCTGAAGTAATTGAAGAAATGTTTTTCACCCAACACTTTACAGTGAGAAAGAAAACTTGCAGTTTTCGAATACAGTCCTGTCAACAAAGATTTATACAACTCGTCCAGCTCTTCTCACAACATGTGCATAATTTTTAATTGAGCCAACAAAGCAAATTACAGCAGACATGAGCTGCAGGATCTTTTAGGAGAACATGCCAAGATTTGTGTCAATTCTAGTCACGCAATAAACAACTGTTTGACAATACACATGCAGACATGAAGTCCTATGTATAAAAATCTGTTTAATATCTTCACAGATGAGGAACAGAAAGACATTAGGAATGAAATAGTTTTTTGAATAGAGATCAAATCACAGCTAAATAGAGAAGCTTTACTTTATGAAATTAAAGGGAAAATATTATCTGACTTCAGACAAAGCTATGTACTCAAAAGATGTTAAAAACGTGTTATGGTTTTGCATGTCTGAATTTTCAGCACCCAAACTCACTGCTCTTTAAAATGATCCAGTTTGGCTACACAGATACTGAAAGGCAGGTAGTACGGTCACCTATCTTGTTTAGCTACGATAGTTTCAAATATTTAAAAAACTTTTTATGATGTAAAATTAATCTATTACATTTTTTCTGGAGTTTTTGTTTCATTTTTTTTTTGTACAACCCCAAAAGCTGCATTGATTTCTAACTCATAACGAAACCTTAATCAACTTTAAATTTTGTTGGGGCAGAAATTGTATTTAAAAGAGTTGTTAGAAACCTTGATGGCTATTGGACATAACTCAGACAAGTTTGTAAGGAGAAAAGGAGACAGAAGAGAGAGAAAGAGAATGAGGAGAGGGAAGGATGGAGGAAGGCAAAGAGGAAGGAAGAAATATACTTCAGATGAATATGAAAGAAAAAGAACAGTAGTTACAATACTAGGAAAATACTCTCCTCTTGCAATGGTCACTACATGGTTTAATAATCTGATAAAAACACATCATTTTATGTAAGACATATACAATTCAATGCTACAAAAAAGTCATTCTAAGAAGCTATCCGATTGCCACTTCCTTACCCGTAGACACCTTTTTTGAGTCTTAACAAGAAATGGAGGCTTCCCAGTTCCTAACAGAGAAAGCAGAAAAGCACCTATTATCTAAACCCATTCCCACAGCACCACGCCAGGCTGGGAAAGTGTACAGCCACAGTAAGGGAAGGACACTACTTCAGAGGATCTAAACTGATTGCATACAACCCATATATTAACACCTGCTAGTCAAAACAGAGGCCCATTTGTAGGCAGATGCATGTATGATGGAAAAAACCACATCGCTTGCTTATTTTAGCTACTCTAAGCCTCCATAACTGCCCTCAGCAGAAGGTTGGTACTATTCAAGCAATTAAACCCATTGCATAGCCAGATTAGGGGGCTGCAAGGTGTTAATACATCCCTTGCTGTGTTCCAGAACTTAGCCCTAAGCAAACAACCTGGGTTACATCCAAAGAACACACCGATGCTAATTACACTTCCAGGAAACTTTCAGAGGTTATTTTCTTTACCCTCTGACAGCTCCTCCCACCCCTGAGCTGTATTAAATGTTTAACAATTCCCCCCATTTCAGACACCAGACTGCTACTAACTGCTAGGGGACTTCAGTTTTTCCACACCTTAGTTTTCCAGTGACATTTTGTAACACTCCTGATTTTTGTTCTTACAGAGGACTGCTTAATTTGTACTACATCCCTTTGCTGGTCTACAGCATTCTTATAAGTTTGGAAGGATTTTTTTCTGGCTCAAGAGTCAAGTTTTATAGTCTCTATATCACTGTATGTGCTTTCCATTGTAAAACTATTTTTAACTGAAAAAGGGGAGACAGAAAGAGAGAAGAACACTTTATATTAATCCTGATGACCTATAGTAATACCATAGTGCATTTTTCATATTTTAGACGCAAAAGCTGCATTTTTCACCTATTCACATATGGGACTGAGTCTCACAGAGGAATGGGAGAGAAAATACACAGGAATATAGTTGCTGTATAAATGTGGGTATCCTGCTTTGCTATGCCATGAGAGGTCTTAGTCCAGAATCATCTTGACCTATCCCTTCCTTTCACAGGCATTTATGTCATAGCACAGTGCTGCAGAACAAATCCCAGATTTCCTTCTCAGACAATTACACTTGCTGGCATTGATATGGATTTCTCTGAGTTTGGATGAAGGACTTGAGGAAGTTCTTGATGATTGAGTCAATTATAAAACCTGTACTTAAGTATTTTCCACATGTGCAGAACACATATGATTAGCACATCAAGAAAATTAGTGCTGTAATTTTGACAGCATGCTACAGAAACAGCATATGCAGGGAAAAGAAAGATCCACTTGCCTGGTGGGTGTTGCTGCCTGGATTATGTATGGAATTAAACTGTTTCATGTGCATTCGAGCTCGAGCAATATTCCCGAGGGACCGAAAGATACTGTCCACTGCATCTGTGGCTTTCTGAGATGTCAGGTTCAGTGATGAGTCACAGCCTAAAGAAATAAACGTGGAGCTGAGTGAGTGAAAAGCTTTCAAGTGTTTTGATAATAAGCAGTAGGAAAAAGATAACTGGGAGGAAATTTTAAATTAGTTTCATTATGCTATATTCTAGAAACTCAGGAGCTTGTTAGACAGTGGCAGAAGTCTCTGTAGCTAAGCAAGAAGACATAGTCCTAGACAGCAAGTGAACAGCACCTCTCTAATCACATTTGTAACCCAAATCATAGAACAATTTCTTCGGCGCAGGGTATGTTTTGTTGTCCACAGCAAACAGAAGATCCCATGCTAGCAGGCCCTGAAGTTTGTTGGTCTCATCTGGGCAAAACAGCCTTGAAGAGGGGAAGTGCTCCTCAGGCATTGTAATGGGCCTCTGGTTGGCAGCCTGCTGACTCCAAATGTAGCTCCTACTTTTGTGACAACAAAAATGTGTCTGTGCTAAATAAAGCAGAAATGATAGTTACACACTGGAAAGAGCTGTACTGGCATAAAAAACTCCTTATCCCTCAGAGTGGCACAGTTACTACTTCAAATGTACTTTTCCAAAGCACTTCAGATAAGATATAATGCTTATCTTCCACTGAGGAGAAACTCAATTTACACGACCATGTAAAAGGTTCCTCCAGGTGGCTCAGCAGTGCCTTGGCAAAGAGAAATTCTTAGCCTTGGCTGAATCCCCCTCTCCACATGACCTATACTGCACAGAAGTACTGAATAAATGCTTTCTCAGCTGAGCTGCTGCTGAGAATCGGCCAAGTGAGAGAGAACTGGGTCACCTGGTATTTGTATTTTCGTGTCTACACAGCTCTACACCTTTTGACATCTCTGCCTGCCTCTCTTCTCACTTTATTTCTCATCCCTTTGGTGGAAGATCCATCATAAAATAACCTTTCTTGCCGTACATGCACACCACCACACACTGGTGTCTTCTCTGGGGGATGCTGCTGCAGCAGTTTGTGTGTCCATCCCCCAGTTCCACAGTTGGTCCCTACATCTATGCAGAATCCTTCTGAGAGGATGGGGTCTCCCTGCAGGTCCCAGCACCCACCAGCTAGCAGCATGCTGCACCAGTGAAGCCTGGCACTGAAAACAGACATCCAAACTGTTGTGATTGTATGGGCAACTGATTTTTGTGAGGGGGAACTCTGAACAAACTTTACAACTGACAGGGGACAGAATCGTTATGAACTAAAGAAGCAACAAAAAAGGCGGCACTTCCAAACTTTACAGGGAATTTGTATTAGCTAATCTGGATCACTCACGTCTTTGCATTCCTTATGGCAGAATACATATATATAAAATATATATACACACATACACATGTATAGAGGTCTGGAACTATTTCTAGAACATGGTGATCAGACACTGAGCTTTCATTTGTCTGAATATTATTTGTTGAAAGGCTTGAAGTCAGCTCCCCAGCTGGTGCAGCAGAACAGATAAAATGACTGTACTTCTGCAGGCTACATCAAACCAAGCTGCTGAGGATTTATGCCATTACACCCCACAAAGCAAAGAAGTGAACAAGAACTGTGCCTTGCTGACTCCCATGTTGTAATTCTAACACAGACACTCATATTTCTGGATAGGCTCTTTAAATTAATTTTCTTAATGAGTGCAAAATAACTTACAGAAATACTGAAATGTTGTTGTTATGTGTGTGCAAGATCTGCATCCTCTAACACTCTGATTGACCCAGGTTAGTTTTTCATTTGGCTGAGCAGCCTGTGTGTTGCCCGTGAAAGCCCTGAACACAAACTCTACTCTACAGCTCATTACCCCACTCCACTGATGCTCTTGACATCAGAAAGATAGCTCCTGTGTGTGATCTCGTGCCAGTTTATGTGTAAGGGAATGGGGTTCAACAGCTGAAAAAAGGGAAACAGAACACCTCCTGCACAGATGAGGTTGGTATTAAAGTCTGAGGTAACAAATCCCAGTTTGTATTTATCATTAGCACAGGCAGAGATCTTGTATTGTCAGTGTGCTTTTACCCTGCCCACAAGAAAACAGGGATGAGAAAACGGGGCAGTCTCCGTCGGCTCCCAACTCAGAGGCTGTGTGTATTTAACAGTCAACATTTATAAAGCATTTTTTCAGATTAAAATGAAAATGAAGAACCATATCTCATTATTGCAGAGGTTTGTGTTCTCTCTCAGAGACAAGTTTTCCCTGGTTTAGCTGCATTAGAGATAAGCAGCTCCTAGCTAATATAATCAGTGATATTTTCTTTGTCCTCTCTTTTCCCCTGTGTTGAACAAGTTCAGGCAAGGTAAAAATCACACATCAGGCTTGCCTGCTTTGCACACTCCTTTTTTTTCTTAATTGTTTATTTTCTCAGAGCATTTAAAAGCCTTTTGTTTTGGCCATACAGTTATTTTTTTTCATTAAAAGAAATATTTGTTTCCTTCTCCTGTTGGCATCACTTCTCCTTCTCTCTTTATTTTAACAAGAGCCTTTTGACCAAGAAGTTTCAAACCATCTTGTCACTTCCTACTTCTGGAACTGCTAGGGCAGTTTCCGGTGGACACGGTGGCTGGAAGCCCCCGAGACGCTCCTTACCTTGCCTGACCCAGTGCATCCCACCTGGCTTTTTGTAACTGGGTCAACCTTCTCTTGGGCAATTTCTCAGTGAAGCGCAGCCTCTGTAACAGCACTGCTGGAACCTCACTGCCCGGGAAGTGCTGTCTGGAGCTTGGGCTTTTCTTTACAGCTCGTGCTGACACACTGTGGGCTGGAGGAGGCCATGAAATCATTCACCCTCACCATCTGTTTGACAGGCCACATCACTTCATCACTGTCACCCAAAATGAAAGGTGCAGGAGCCCTGCTGTGCCAGGTTGTGCTCCTGGAAGAGCACTGGAGCGGGGTGTGCTTCCAGTCTCCACAGCAGTGTGGTGCTGGACCTAGTTCGGGATCCAGGGAGGCACTGGGAGGTGAAGCTGGTCTGGCACCAGTGGAAGGCTGACCAGAGAGAGGGAAAGGAGGCATACATTCAAAGGTTTCTCTAAAATGTTACTTCTTGGGACTTCTGATCAAGTACTACCACATGTCTGGGTTAGGGAGCTGCAGCTCCCTTTTTCCTGCCTAACTTACAGCTCTTTTTTTAAAATGTAAATTAAAAAAAACAACTCTTTTCTGCAACCCGTTATTGTTGAAATTAATTAACCAAATCGCAGGCTCTCTGAAGGCTGCTGCCTACCCGTGGCACTGCAGAAGGCTTGGAGAGGGGAGCTGGCTTTCTCTGGGGCCTGCAGAACAACAGAAGCTTGTGTTGTACAAATGGCAGGCAGTTACAAATCGCCTCCCGTTCACACCTGCCCTGTGAATGGGGCTATGTGTGCATATGGAGAGCAGAACACAATCCCTCTTCTCTGCTAGCTTCACACTACCAAGAAATCTGCTTCTTTTACAATGAGGAGGTGGAATACATTAGCTGCTGCACAGCTCACGTGCTAATTAAAACAACTCTTCCTGTTACTGTTTTTTTTCACAGGAAGTTAAATGGCATTTCATTTGGAGACCATGCTGAATGAATTCCTTTGAATCCCAAGCCCTATTATATAGGGGAAAAGGCATTTAAATGAAATTTGGTGATTTCCTGTCAGACTTGAAGAAGCCCAGTGGGGGGAAGTCACCATTAACCAGCATGGCGCTAAAGATTTTAAAGCACACATCCAAGATCTTGATATCCCAAGAAGACCACAACCTAGTTCTGTGGTAGGTGGTGCCCAACCTCATTGACATTGTTTCTGTTCTGCTTCAGTTCACTTGTTCTGAATTTCAGGAGAGTGAGACTGTCAGGAGCTGCATTCAGCACCTAACAGGATGAGACTACCAGCCCTTATTTTTGACCTACTTTTGAACTTTTTCATCAGAAATAGCAGATCTCCTCCTAAGTTACATGTCTGCATAACCATTAGCAGCAGAACTAATCCATTTTCACAAGAAGCTTGAAATAGGAGAATGGAGATGTTCTCTACAGTCTGGAGTGACCCAGAAACCAAACTGGAACAGTTTTTCTACTGATTTCTGAAATTGGAAGGAAGTTACTGTAAGAAAAAGACACAGATATTGTGAACCCATGAGACCTACAATTACAGAGCGGCACGTGATTGATTATCCCCTCCCTGAATGCAACAAATGAGAATTTCATATCTGTGTATCAGAAAACCTTTCCCTCTGCTTTGTGTTTTGGGTACATGGTCCAGCTGTTATAATCAACCTTGTTCTTTCTCTGGAGCAGTATGGTAATTATGAACACTCTGTGAAGGTCTTTGATACTTCTGAGACATCACTGAAAGGCCACAATGCTTACAAAGATAAAAAGTTAGGAAAGCTTAAAGTTCACCACTTTACTCTGCTTTATTGGTATTTATTTAGGCTTTTTCTACCTTAGACTCTCTCTATAGCGCATTTACAGAAATAAACCAGTGTAAACCCTGGAATGGAGCTGGCAGAGTATCTGAGCCATTTAGAAGTGCACTCTGGAGCATGGGCTGAAACAGAAAAGTAGTACTGTGAAGAAGAGACAATCCAGCATTAGGATTGCATTGTGCAAGCTATTTTTTAGGTATGCAGAGTTAACTTTCTTGTCAGTGAAAGACCAAAGAAAAACAGAGATACAGGGTGCCTTGAGGGTCAGAACTCAAAATACAGCACCATGATCAACCAATGAAAATCTTCTACTTGTATACTTTAGATGATAGTATACCAGTGGGGGCCCTTCTTTGTCTAACAGATATGTCTAAAAGGATACATACGTATACCCACAGCAATAAGTTTTATAATAGTTTTGATATATTCACACATTAAGATTGTTATGAAAAAGTAGGTACAAATGCATATGGTTACACAGACCACAGCTGCTTTTTGCAAGGGGAAAAAAAAAAGTGTAAAAACAGAAGCTACGATGAAATCTGTGATTCTCCTCTCACCTTCCCAATGGATTCTGTCATGCATTTCAATCTTTATTCTTAAATCTGATTTGTATTAAATTGTGTTGCCTGCTGCACCTAAAAGGGTAGCTGGTGAGTGTGACACTGTGGGACAAGGGTGGGCCAGAATACAAGGTATTTCTCACTGCCCAATAGCAGAACCAGCAGAAGGTGAAAAATCAGAATTGACTCCATTTTAGTTGGGGAGATAACAGAGAAAGGTGCATTCCCTAGACCCTGAGAAGAAAGCATCTAGAGGAGGCAGATACAGCGGTGTCTGTGACAGCTACCCTGTAGCCCATGGCATGACTCTACCCCTGTGGATGGAGAGCATCCTGCTCTACACTTGCTTGGTCCTCCACATCTCTGGCCAGAGCATGCATGGTGAGGGCTCAGGCAGCCATGTCCATGCTGCTGGCAGTTCTGAGTGAGGAGCAAGCCTCCAGGCAGCCTTGAAATGCTGAAGGCCAGGTCAACACCACAGTGGGCTGAGTTCACTTGACATTAGCAAGTGATTCAGGAGCTACAGGTTGGATTAGAGGAAAAGAAGGGTAAAAAGAAATGGGAAAAGTGGGAAGATTTTTAAAATAGTATTTGGTGTTTAAAAGTGAATTTAAACTCCAGAAAACAGGCACTTAGCAAAAAAATTATATGAAAGTTATAAAAAATCCCTCCAAACAAGTCCATTTTGCTGAAGCCCTGGCAAAGCAGTGTGCCAGTGCTGCTTCCAGAGAGGGGCTGGAGCTGGAGCTTGTCAGCCGGTGAAGGGGTAGGAGCAGAGGTGCAGAGATAACCTGCCCTTACCTACAGCCTCAGGATGCTCTTGCCCCATCTCCTACCAGCAACCGCAGCACTTTCTAAATTGTTGTCCTGATTCAACTCGTTTTCTCTCCCTCCTTCCATCTCCCTCTCTTCCCATCCCCTTCCTGCAATGGCTCCTTGCCCCAGTCATATCTCAGCCCTTCAATGCATCTGAGAGGTGGAATTCAGCTTGGACGATACCACTGCTAAAGCACTCCATCCCCATGGCCTGCCATGGCAAGAGGCAAGTCATCTGTGCACCAGAGGTGAAGAGGCTGAAACTCCTCCAAGGCATCCAAGATTTTAACATCACAGACAGAGTGGGAACCCAGGATTTCCTAGCCCTGGGCTTAACTGGCCCCTCTGCCAGTAAATGCAGCACTGAATAACAGCTGCAAATGCTAGCAGGCAGCTTTTAAATGAGGATCCAAACTCTTAACAGTACCAAGCATTCAGGGATAGAGCACAGGTATGTCTGTATGGGCAGTTCAGCACATATCTGATGTTTTTTATATATGGACATACTCTGTGAGCTCTGGTGCTCACCAGGGAAGGATGGCAAGAGGCAGTGGTGGAAAAGCCTATTGCTGGCATCAAGTCTTTGAACCTCTTCTGGAAGCTGCTCTTTGGTGTGCAAGAGACACACAGTCCGTGTGGCTAAGTACTTTGCTGGATCTCAAGCTCTAAAGCCACACATGTAAAAATCTGGCTGCCTACTTATGTGATTAAATATGGATTTAAGACCTATCTTTAGAGAGTATTTTCTTTTTTTTTAATTTTGGCCTCAATATCTGTCACTTGGACATTTCTATTTTACGGGAATATTTTATTGCCTCTTTCTTGCCAAAATCCAACAGCACAACTTGTAATATCAACTTTTATGAAGCACTGCAAGCTCAGTACTGCAGGCTCTCATGTTACATGAAATTAAACTTGTCAATCCAGCACACAATTACAGGGAAAAACTACAGGACTTGCTAGAATATATTACATAAATTAATTACAGGAGGAATTTAAGTTAGGCTCAGATGTGCTTTCTGAAGGAAATGAATGTAACAAATTCATTAGGGAGCCATTCAGTTCCTCCCTCAAGTAGTCCCTATCTTAATTAAAACCCCACACATATTACTAAAGCTATGGTATATCTTCTGTAGGTCTAATAAGGCCTCCCAATCATGTTCTTGCAAGCATTCAGTAAAAGTCCAAGTTTTACTAAATGATGTAGAGCATTTTGAATATACTGCCCTATATGACCCTCAGACTTTTGCAAGTTATTCTCAGCTACCCTCCTTTTGTCTTCAGACTGGTGGCTGAACTTTGGCCAGGACAGATTTTTGCTCCCATCAAGGACTTCCTTGCTATTCATGCATCAGCCAGCACCTTCCAGTGATGCTATGAAATTTCACCCTCCGATCTGCTGCCTCTTACCTACTCCACAAGGTACTCCACGAGGTACCACATACATTCAGGACAAACAATGTGTGGGGAAGAGGAAGGAGGTTTGTGTCCAGGTAGCAGAGCTATCACACCTTTGTGTGAGAGACCACCTGGAGCTGGATGAACCTTTTTAAGGCTTTTTTGCCTTGCTTACACTCAGCACTGTTAATGCAGCACTTCACACTACCTGGGACGAGGAAAACCATATGCAAAGAAAAGTGTTCCTAAGCAACTGTGTTTAAAGCCCTTCATAAAGAAACACCCCAAAGGCCTGTTTTGTCTCTGCACTATGAAGCAGCAGAGGAGGGAGGAAACTCATGTAGAATTCCAGGGTGCTTTACCCACACATCCTCAGAGCAGAACCTCAGGAAAACAAGGCAAGACCTGTAAATGCCTTTATTTTTATAAAACTTTTCTAATGATGACCACAAGGAATCATACTTTTGAAACAACAATGATGTGAAATAGGTCTTTCAGTATTTTTATTTGATCTTTTTGCCCCGCTATTGTCAGTGGTACCATGCACACAAATGAAGGGTTACACCTCCCTGGTGTCCTGGCCTCACCAGGGGACACCTCTGGCAAGGGGCTGGCTGGGGCTGTAGGAGCGCTGCTGCAGACTTGTGCTTTCCCAGTAGGAGGCTTAGCATCCCACTGCACACCAGAGAGACAGTGCGTGGGCAGTAAAGAAGCTATGCCGTGCATCCTTCAGCTGGTCACACACGTGCTACCTAGGCAAGGGGTGTATATAAGACACAGATGTCCATATTCTGCAGGCAGACAAGAAGTTACACCAAAGCACAGCCCTCTCAAGCACTTCCATCACAACCAACAGTGATTATAGCAAGGAACATGTGCAGTTTAATCCACATACAGCATCCAGTTTGTGCTACCAGCTCAACTGTATTTCATGCTGTGCTTACAACAGACCCTCCGGAGACAAACCCCATCTCTGGTGTGTCACTGTGTTGATCTACCGAACAAATGACCTGACGTGATGTTACAGTGTTTCAGATTTTCCTGTGCAGAATACATAGAGAAAAACTGCCACCATTCATACAACTAAGTCTGTCTGTAAAACACAATGTTGTACACATGGGCTTGAGATGCCTGACTCATATTCTGAAGCTATGAATCATTAACAATTTAATTCTGGTATAAAAGCAAGCTATATTGTCTGTCACCTTACCAGAATTCTAGACAAAAGGTAGATGATAAGTTTAGCCTATAGAATGGGTGATTATGTTATTTGGAATAAGCACCATGTCTCAGATAAGATCAGGAAAACCTTATTTTGTAGAGGAATTTGCTTTTCATGAATCTCATGAAAATATCTAAGCAAAACCAGTATTACATTTGGAGTCAGAAATAAATCAGGAGAGGTGTTGGCAAATTTCTCTCTTCAGCTCTGGTTTAAGTGGTTGTTGATATTTTTCATCAGCTGCTGTAAAAGCGTTTAATTTGAAATCATTGCTGGAATGCTGTTTCAAAAGATAACTCATCTTGGTTTTGGAATATTTCACATCTCAGTGAGAATAACATCCTATAAAAAATACCTTCACAGGAAATCTTTTCTGTAATGAAAGCAGATAATACTGACTCATTTAAATTATTTAGATGTCCTCCTCTGTTCACTTACTCTTATAATCCACTGAAACTGTGCACTGCACTTTATAGAGGTGGTAAGAATACAGCGCAGTCCGAACATGTAAAAATCTGCAGATAAACAAGAAAAGGCAACCAAGTAAAAAGCATGGGCAGAAAGAACAGTAATAAAGCAATAAAAAAAGTGAGTTAGAAAAAAAAGCACTGCATGAATTATCCCACTTCATGTTAATTTTAAAATTGAAATTACTGCTATACAAGAGAGAAGACAGACTGCATAAAATGTACTCTGGGTGAAAAGCAAAACGAAGGGAATGAGGCTGCAGAAAGAGAAGGAACCCTGCTATGGGCAGATGGACCAATATGGCACCATTTGTTTCCAAAGGATGAACAGTGACGCCACGTGCCCCTTCCCCTCAGAACACGAGTGTTGCAGCTGGCCATGACCAAGACACAGTAGATCCCTGACTACAAATAGCACAAAATTATATAATGAATGATCAATTTTATCCTTTTTCTTGACTGTTAACTAGAAAGCACACTGTACTGCAGATAGCAAGTATCAGTCAATGAAGAAAAGATCAGCAGTACAAGCTACAAGCGCATGTATAGAAGGAGGAAATATCCTGGAGTATTAAATGGAATGAACTTGCATTCATGAAGCAGATAATAATTCATAGTATGTGCAATAGATAAAAAAAGAGGCCTCAGTTTAGCTGAAAATGTAAACACACATTCAACTTAAAAGGTGCAATGGGATGAAGTTAGGGCAATGCTTAAATGCCTTGTTGAATTAGGGTTAAAATCTCTGGTTTAAATTCAGAAATAATTGTGCTATTTTAACTAACAAAGAACCGAATGGCTTGTGGAGTTGGTCTAGAATGTTTTGTAAGCAGTTAAGAATTTACATTTTTTGCCTAGAAATCGAAAATGCATGCATTGGTGAAACACAGCTTTTAACACAGGCTTGAAGAAACAACAACTGATAGAAAATGCCTGGGATCTGTAGTCATTTCCATTTAGTATAAACTGTTAATGTTTCCAGGGAAAAGAAATAATGAAAAACACTCATGATCTTGTAGCCAGGTTTCAACACCTGCTTATTTATTGCAGCCAAAAGAATAAGAATGAAAGAGAACATGTAATTTCAAAATTAACTTGATTTTTTTTGTTTTGTTTAGAAATAAAGACAATAAATGCAAGGAACTGGTCAAGTCTAAGGACTGACAGCAGCAATTTCGTCATCAGACTGTTTGCTACCGTGGGTCTGGGCAAGTGTAGCTCAGAAGCACTGCGGCTCCAGATGACCAAACACTGTCATTTGCAAGATGCCTGTAAAATGGCATCATATAACTGCAACAGAAATATTTATAATAATATATCTAAGCTAATAGGGTCTCAAATGATCAGTAGACATAGATGCATTTCCATGGATATGTACTGCATGTAATGGAGCCTGTGGAGGAGAGGGGAGACTCCTGAGAATCCTGCCATAATCATGTTTCATTTCAGAGGGGAAAATACTGACTAATTTTGGTTCTGAAGTCCTCATACCAGGCTGAGGAGCAAAACAACTTATGACAACACATGTAATTAGAGATAATTAATAGGCCAAGGACTGTTCCTTGAGAAGCACTGTGGTTGATATGTATCTCCCTCCCTGAATTCCAAATGTTGTTAGTCATAACATGAATGAAATGATTGATGTCTGGGTAGACTGCTAGGTCTAAGCCTTACTTTCTCATAAAGTTTGCATGAAAGCATGCTACTTCTACCCTCCTGACAGCAATGTGTGGCACTATTAGAGAGCGATGGGCTCAGCAGCAGTAAATGTCACCTCAGAAGTGAATCAACATGGAGTAAGAAAACACTCAAGTTTCCAAGCAGTGAAAAATACTAAAGGACAAAGCTTCTTCATAAACTTTATTAGTACTTCTTCTTAGATAAGTAAAAAATCTGTTTACTGCAGGTTCTGTAATCACCATTATAGTCTCAGCCAAATTGATCGTGACTTTCTCTGCCATTTTATTTAGGAAGTTTTTACCATCCTCAGATGTAAGGACTGACAGTAAGGACTGCCTCCATTATCTGGGGTGTAGATGTGCAGAACAGCACCAACATCTGAATAAAACCTGAGAGTAGAGCCTGGAAAATAGTTAACAACAATCTTTATCCTATAGGAAGACGTCAGAAGGCAGCACCATGCTCAATCTCCCAGACAGAGTGCTGCAGTGCAGCGCCATGCCACTCAGCTCCTGGGAAAAGCACCATCTCACAAGGATGGTGCTTCATCTAGACTGATGATGTCTGCTCACAGCAAGGTTGGAGTGCTGCACTTTTTGGGTGCAGCTGTTCTGCTTCTGGTTCCAGAGCTGATAGGACACATTCAGCTCTCCCCAAGCAGAGCACACAGCAAGCAACAATCTCTCTGTACTAGGTGGAATATCATGTTTAAGCTTCTACTGTGACCCCCTGGTCTTCGATCATGCTGTCACAACTTATTAAATTCTTTGCACTCCCAGTAGTTTAATCTGACCTTCGGCTGCTCTTGCAGAACTGCACTTGCTTTATGTTGATTATTTGCCATTTAAAATACTCTGAAATGGAATTAATCTCTAACAGTGTTAGCCATCTGAAAACCATAAATCTAGTCCACAGTCATTATCTCATCCCAGGGAACTCCTGGAAAGACCATTCTGTCTGCACTGACTATATGTAGTATCTAGAAAGCTTCACCTGCTAATATCAAACTGGGAAATATTTCCTGCTTCCAACTGAAGGCCCAAGTCATTAACATGAAATATAATAGAGTGATATAAATCTATGATAAGGAAAAGGATTAACCTGTAGACCAGAGCTATGACAAGCATAGTAAGGCATGTGTTGTTCTTCTAAAAACCAACTATGAATAGATACTACCATCAGCCCCAGCACATTCAGTCATAAATGCTTACTCTGAAGATAAAAATAAACTGTCCTACTTTCTGCTTGTGCCAACACTACAGAAGGGAAAAAAATACAGATACCAAGTGATCCATTTGTGAGGAGTCTTCAATATGTATAATACTTGCTTTAATTATAGTCTTTTTCATAGCTACTCCAGGGTGCTGCACCAAAGTCAAAATTCAGGATCTCACCTTTGGTAAGATTGCCTCGAAGAACTCTTGTAGGCAAAGGGAGCCAAACAAAGGCAGAATGAAGCCATCTCTAACCAAAATCTTGACAGAACAGAAAAGCAGCAGCATCTGAAGCTCCAGTGCATGAGTCCAAATGGACACAGGTTGCCTTTCAAATCTGAGAGTGTTTTTGCAGAGCTAGCAGCTATAAAAACACATTTTCAGTTGTAAGTTGAGCAAATTTGATATGAGTCACTGTGGCTGTAAACATGCAACTCCCACAGAGCTGTCTGCAAGTTGTTTCTCTGCACATACCCGCTTGCTTTCAATTGAAGCCTGAATAACTGAGTGACTGCAGAATACCAAATGCAGTATATAAACGTAAGAGGAAAAAGTGACACAGACAACTGCAGTCTAGTCACTTGCCTTTCAGACTTATAGGCATAAAGTTCAAGCAGATTTTGAAAAGAAAAACCAAGTGTTAAAGATGAATGAGGAAGGTGGACAAGAGCTGACAAATGCAAGCGATAAGCAGGCTTGCCACCTGTCACCCTGGGTGAGATAAGTGACTGTTCAGCTGACAGAAGTCTGGTAGATGAAGACTATTCAGATTTCAGTAAAACATTTGATACAACGACACCAGGAGAATTAGTTTGAAGTGATGGGATTTAATAAAGAGTTGAAAGGAACAGGCTGAAGGAGAGACAACAATGGCCTGGGCTAGACAGAGAGCCTTAACAATGTTCCTTGAGGACTGGCCTTACTATTTTTAGTGATGACTAACTTATGCACAAAAGGCAGGAGTGCTGATGACAAAATTACGAGGTACTGTTAAAGGTAGAAGGAGCTTGAAATATTGTACAAGATTTAAATTCTGAAGCACCGGAAACGAGGCAAAGCAGAACAGTACAGCAATGCAAAATGACATATACCAAGGTCATCAACTTAGTGGGCAATAATAACAAATCTCTCCATCAGCTGGGACTCTGCAATCAAAACCAACAGGAAGAGAAGGATCTGGGTGGTATTAGTTGATCCAGGGATGACCCTGGGCTATCAGCAGCACATGAGGTATACAAAACTCATCAGATAAGATACTTCCTGTAGATACAGAGACATGCTAGTTCTGTCCTAAAACTGGTAAAACTGCACAGAAACAATTTTGGTTAGTGGTTCTTGAGATACTTGAATTCGAACTGGAACATGCCTAAAGAAGATCTCAAGCACAACTACGGAAATAAGAAACCATTTTTATTCTGAAAAAATGGGGCTTGATCAGCTCAGCAACACAAAAACTGAAGATACGTAAGCTGGAAAGGAGAATAAAGTATCCAGCCATCAAAGGAACAAGGTCCTGAAAGAGTCTTCGTGTGAGAGAAGTTGCATGTGGCTGAAAATAAGAGCAGTTTCAAGATGGATTTTGGTAAGTTTATAAAAGAGACATATTTGATATGTTTGCCTTGAAAGGAGCAGGAGGCCTGGTTTGGTGGTGAGGGAGGTACCTCCCTGCTTCTGTCTTTCCACACAGAACCTTCATCATTTAAAACAAATTTTATATTTCAGAGGTTTAATGTTGCATCTAGGAGAAAACCCATACAATCGCTCAAACTCTCTATAAATGTTCTCATAAATGCTAATGTAGGATTGTGACTATTAAAAGTGTAGAAATGTCTGGCAGGCTTTTTAAAGGCTGGTTCGGTCTAGCTGCAGGCTGTTGGTGACCAATTTCACCATGCACATTTTTCTGCCCTGACAAATGGCTGAGCGGATAGCTACAGGACAGCCTGTCTGAGAGGTTTACAACCCACTAATGACAAAGTGCTCAAAGCTGGGAATTGGTCTCTAACAGAAATTACAATAGTTATTACTATTCTCCTTCCTTCTCTCAAAACATAAATATTGAGTAAGTTGCCTAGCTGTCAGAAAAGACTAGCAGGAATAGTAAAGCCATCAGAGCCCATGGATGTGTAGCTCTTTCACTACCCTAATAAGCCAAAGTGCTTTAGTATTGAAGAAGTGTGGAAAGGTCATCAGAGAGGCAAAGTAATGAAAAAGTCAAGGCTGTAAGGAAAGCTGAACGCTTGAAGCTAGTTGTATGTGTTATGGTTCTAAACGGCAGGAGAAACAAGAAGTTTCATGGTGTACATGGGCTAGCAAATGGGATTCTGTAGGATCTGCAATTCACTCTCATGGGGAAGGACTTGCAGCATGTAATTCTGGGTAGCATGGAAAAGCAGGCCCATCACCCCACTGTTTAGAAAGCTTAGCTGAACGGAAGGAAGGATGAAGCAGAGGATGTATCTGTTGAAAAGCATATTTCAAACACCTCCTGCTGCCTCTACTCTAGAAAACAGGAGGGTGGCATACAGCAACCACCTGGTCTTATAACAGGGACATGAATTTCCTTGCTTCTCTGAATGTCTGCTCCAGTCTGGGTGAGCTGTAAACCTCTGAAAGTTCATTGCTCAGTTAAGCCTTGCTGGATTTTCACCACTAAGACTTCTAAGGATGCCCTTGCCAAACATACTTCCAGTCTTTCACAGGATATAGTGCTAACGGAGCAGTCCATCCATCATTGCTAAAGAGCAGCAAGCTGTGATCTGTTACTTCCCAGCTCCTAACTATGATCAGACAGCAAAAAATGTGCCATTTTCACAAAACACCATGAGCCTGTCCTATTTCCAGGGCTCTATCAAGGCCAAGACTGCTCACACACTGCACTGGTGCCATGGGGTTAGACCCACAGCTTAAGCAAGGAGCAGGCTGCTAATGGCAACCAGGCAATGATGAGGCTCTATGAAAAGATGAAGTCAATATTGAAAATAGAAAGATCATTTTCTTTTCATTTTTTTTAAATTATTTTACATTTAGTAAGCTGTTAAACTGCAGAGGAATTTAACAAAAAACAACTACACTTACAATAAATTTATGATGCTGACATATATTTATTTTATTAAACCTATTCCTTGCCAGGTTAGCACCACAAAATTCAGCATCCTGTTTTTATAGAAGACTCAGGAAAAAGACATTCATATTTGAGATGCCTAAAGGGCTCCAATCAAGCTGTTCGTATTTACTAAGAATGTAAACAAAATGACATGACCTCAGTAGGAATCATTTACTCCATACTTTTTACAAAGGACAATAAACATATGGAAGCAATTACAGAAAAGGAGTCAGCAAAGAAGACTAGTTCATCAGAAAAATGGTTTGTATAAAAATAAAGTTACATCTGAAAGGGAAAGAAGTAGGTAAACACAGAAAAATCGGTCAAGTGTGAAGAAGAGTACTCTTTTCTTTGAGCAAATGTTTCTTATGTTCTTGACAAAGTTTTAAGAGCATCTGCTGCAAGAATGTATGATCAGATGTCAGGAACTAACAGTCTGTGTGTCACATGCAAGCAATGAATTTTACCAGGTTCCATTTTTAGGGAGCCTTGAAATACTGTAACAGGCAAAAAACCTCCCACAAAAAGTGTTCGAGAAGATCACAGATGATCACAGACCCATAAACCACAGAAATTACTAGGAATATAGGACCTAATATAGCTGAGGTTCATTATGAAGCACAGCAGAAGAATCAAAGGCACCATACCTAAGTGTACCTGCCAGCAAGTGCCGGGAAGAAGATCAGGACTTGGCATCTTTTGCTGCTTGGAGACCCTGCTCAACATGAGAAGTTCCCTGGTGAGAGTACCTGGTCTGCTGCCCACGGGATGGAGGATGCAGGCCACATAGATCCATGTGCCTTTCAGTTCTCTGGATTTTAGAGGAGACTCAGTAACTTCCAGCTCTATGAGAATACACTATGAGAAAACTATCAGATGAAGCCTTGGAAGATTGAGCAGTTGTGGGATATCATAAACTCAGTTTCTTGTTCAAGAATATTCGTTTGGTTTAGTGGAAAATCTTTTTACTGGTTTGAAGGTTAAAGTGAAATTGTTACTTTTACATTTTTATGAGAAGAAAAAAATCCACACAAAATTACTGAAAAAGCAGTATTTGAAAGTGACATCACTGGGGCTGTTACAAGGAGATTAGCAGTAAACCTGGGCAGAAGTTTTAAGACCCAGAGGCTCCAGGAGTATTAAGAGTCAAAGTTTAAACACAATTTAATTAGGCTCAAAATATTGCACTAATCTGTTCTGCAAATATGGGCTTAAAAACTGTTTAAGAAAGGTCCTTTTGGCTAATGGAGAGGTAGGAGACAAGGGACTTCTGGAGAAGAGATACCTCTGCATAGCTGATGTGTGGCATAAGTGCCTTTCTTCAGGCAGTCACTGGACTTAACGCATGCCTGTTCCACAGAAGAACCATGATGCAAGTGACCTGAGTTGATAGGCACCTTTTGCTTTTATGGAGACCACCAAAGCCAGCTTGATTGGAATAACAGCCAAAGACTCAACTGGCATACAGAATAGCCTGGATCTTTCAGGGATGCTTGGCAGCATAACAAAGCTTGTACGACTGCCACTTTAGCTTCCTCTGCCTTGTATTAAAACCAGCAATTACTGTTTTTCCCTGACTGTCAATGTGTAGCTTCCACAGCCACCATATTTACTTCACAAATAGGGAAGGCTATCTGCAAACACCCCATACTTGTCACAGTAGGATTTTCACCACTGAAAGCTCTAGGAAATATTGAACATAATATGAAAAATGAACCAGATAGGCTGCACTCTACTCTCAGTGAGAATGCATTTCATCCCTTGCTTCACAGGGAGCAACACTGAAGCAAAACTGAGCACCACTGAAAATTCCATTATAGCTGTGTTAATACGAACCAGAGGCGCTGCAAGTGCATTTTATACCCAGCATATTCTCAATTAGGAATCAAAAATGTTCTATTAGATGTCAGCAAGACAGATGTCCATATCAATTAAATCTCTAAGCACTAGTTTTAGCTTATTTTTCTTACGAGAACAACCAGCATGCCAACCTGCTGTATGGGTGGAGAACTTGAATGCAATGAGCACACCAGACCTGATCACTCAGTGCTGCGGTGTGAATAGCTGATTAAGCTCTCTGCAGCAATGACTACAGCTTGGCCTACCTAGACAGGTAGACAAATGTATTTTACCAATGGCCCATGCACTTAATATCAGATCAGAGTGACAGACACACACTAAAACAGGCGGTGAGTCAAATTCTTCTGAAGAGTACACCTGCATCTCTCTGGATCATCCAGGAATGATAATGCAAGTGATAATACATAGGAGTCATTGCTATAATAAACTTTGTGGTTTTTTTTTAAGGGAAAGATTTCTTCCTTTCACTTTAAGATTCCTCCATTATAAAATGATGAACTCATCATTATAAATGGTGAATTATTTCTGCTTTGGTTAGTCTATTATAATGTAACTGAGAGTAAAGAAAGAAAGGCCAATGAGTTGCAGTGGTATTAAAGTTGACCACTATGTATTAAGGTATGTAAAATCACTGCTCTAAGGCATGTTTTCATTTCTAAATTATACTCCTAAGACATTCTAAGTAACCCTGAAACAGACCCTGAAGCCTAAATTGCCACCAAACTCCCAGGCACAACAGGGAAGCTTACATTTTCTTCCCTGTTGGAATCATTTCTCAACAGTGATGGCCTTTGTATCTCCACCTCCAGGTTGCATCTTAACCCTCCAGTAACTGCAACGACTGCCCAGCTATTAAATGATTTAAGAAAACACTGAACACATTTTAATCACCTCTTCAGAGTAGTCAGCAGTTACAAGTAAGAAAAGGGTATTCGTGTGATGTGCTCAGACTGCTCTTGGCAAAGTACAAGCAAAGGTTTGGTCACTGCTTCAGTACAGGCAGCAGAGGCCTTCCCCCAAGTCGCTGCCTCTCCTTTGTTTAGAGAAATCCCTCTGGTAATTCAATACTGCAATATCTTTCAAATCAAAGGAGTTAAGCCAATTGCTCTGACAGACATCTAGGAGATTCCCTACCCTAAGGACGAAAGCATGAAGTTTAGCACAAGTCAGTGTGAAAAAGCTACTTCAAAGAAACAGCAATACAACCCACAATTCTATAGACTACTTGAAATGATCCCTCTACACATTCATTAGACTGAAAAGGGGAATGCCATTGTATACAACCACTCCTGGCCTTAATGCTGCTTTCTGGCCTCTGATGTTCAAGGCATGGCCTTAGGCAAAACAGGAAAATTTAGAAAGGAGCTTTTTAACGGTAGCTGTCTACCTGGTCATCCTTCCTTGGGTAACAACAGCATGAGTATCCTCAACTTCTGTTTGTTACTTACAAAGAGATTTTCCAACTGGGAGACTAACTGGAAAGAAAAATTAAAAAGAATCAAGAACTGTGTGTTTAGGATGTAGAAAAATGTGTGCTAAAGCGATACCTTGCAGAAAGCTGAACACATGGAGTGCTGGCAATTAGCTGTTAGTTGATAGGGTTTCAGTGTATACTGATTTCTGCTTTTAACAACTTGAAGGGCTTTCTCAAACCATGAACTTAATTTGTCAAAGTGGGTTGCATCACAACGTTTTCAGTTGAGGTCAAGTTTACAGAGGCAATATATCTAGCAGTAAATCTATGTAGGCTGAAAAGAGGCCAGTGCTGTGCAAGCAAGTTTTTCATATTTATAAATGTCCTGGGAAGTGAGTTTGAGATCTGATTGCTGATTCCCAATACAAGACCCTGAATGTTTTAGAAATCAAACGAAGATAGGGCTATTGTCATGTTTCTATACACACATGCAAGAGAATATTAATTTCTAACATATCTATATATACTAAAAACCTTATGTTACTCAAACTCCAAGCCTGAGAACATCTAACAGACCTTAAAGTTATTAGAAAAAATATCACACAACCAACTAGCTGAGCTAGAACAGACATTTGGTGCTGTTGTCACTGCAGTTAGCCATGCATAATTGTGCTTAAAGCCAATTACTTTGTGTGTTCCATTCAAAAACGCCTGTAGAGAAGCTATGAAGTAATTCTAACTCACTTTCAAAAGTACCTTTATGGTGTAAGCATTAAATCCCATTAGCTGGCATCTACATTAGATTTTAGTGTGGATTACGAGTTTGATGAGAATCTTCCAAGTTCCCACTTGCTGTGCTTCAATTTCCATTACAGAGTAACCTTGGAGCACACAAACCGAGTACCATCCCACTGAAACTAAACAAAAAATGCCCTCCAATGACTAACTCAGATCACAGGACCAGATGAGTCTCCAACTCATCAAGCATAGATCCTGGATCCTCAGCATCCTCTTTGACAGTGTGTATGGAGAATAAGCAGAGGGGAAACAGGAAGTTACTTTACTCAGGGAGAGAATGGTGTGATATACACACAGACCTATGTGCTTTAAGAAAAGTAAAGTAACATTAGTAACAGTAGGCAGCAAAGACATGCAAAATTGCAATAAAACCTTCTGCTGTTTGAAAAGCTCTAAAAATAACAAATGACAGTGCTGCTAAGTACCATAAAAGATAATGGGGTGGAAGTAAACATTTCAGAATTGTTAGGATAAGGAAGGGAGAGGATGTTAAGAGGATAGCTATGAAAAAGAAAAAGAAAGAATGAAAGAAAAATTTCTTTGAGTGAGTCTAGGTCACCCTTTTTCCATAAGGATGAACAAAGTAAAGCAGACTTGTGTTCAAGGAATCATTAACATCATGAAGGTCAGCTTTTAAACAGAAACCACTTTTTTTTTGGTTCTTTTGTTTGATTTCCTTTCTACATTTCCCCTTTTAAAAAACCTACAAACAAACCCATGACAGATTCTTTTGCCTGATTTTTATTTCCCTGCACTTATTGCATGTGAGAGTTTCATTCAGCTAAGTGAATGGAAAAGACCCACACCAGTTCACCATACCCAAGGTTGCAAAACAAACGCAGCAGCTAATGTACATTGGTTCAGTACAGTCCTTCTCATCTGTGCCTTTGGGTCTTCAAAATCCACAGGATACAACTGGGTTGAGGCATGCACAGCTAAGACAAGCCTTCATGCTGCTTTCTATACCAGTGCTTGTCACTCATTTGTTAGGAGGGATTTAAGGAGCAAATGTTTCTCTCCTGCTTATACTGAGAACTGCTTGGATAGCATCAGGTGGTCCAGTGGCCCCTGAGAGATCTGTGTTACAGTAAATGACAGTCAGGTATTTTCTAACAGGTTCTTCAAATGAAAGGGACAGTTGCATCTTTCTATGTTGGGCTAATGTAGTGCTTCTATAGTCCAAGAAATAAAGGATTATTAAAATAAATAGAAGAAGTATCTTTCTAGGAAGACTACATCACCCAAATCAATCTCTGAAGACTGACAAAAGGCCATAGCTCAGCTGACCAATGTGCCTTACTCCAGTCCTGTATGTCTTTTGTGACAAAAGACCAGACAGCCAAACTCCTACTCCCACTGGTGAACTGGCCTTGTGCTTTTTGTGTTTCCATGCTTTGGTAGGAAGGAGGGAAGGATTTCCTCCTGTGTGGAGGACCACCTTCTTCTTCCTCTGCCTACAATCATCCGAGTCACCCACTAAGAGCTTATTCTGGTGGAGAGGCAGACAGAGGCAAAGCTTGGTGGGTAAACCCCCCTTCCAGAAGAGGTGGGGGAATTAGGATGACAGGATATGCAGCCACGCTGGATGTATATTCATCCATGTTCCCATTGAGCTGCAGGTAATTATGGAGCCATTATAACACCACTGTTCTGTGAAAGAACAGCATTAAAAGGCTCATTGCTGCCCTGTGTCAGAGGGCAAAAACTGTCTCTCTTCACTTCATGATACATGCTTTACGTGCCTCTGGATTAAGTGATGCCTCAGCACATTTTCCCTGCTCAGCCTTACCACAAATCCCAGCACACGCAGCTGAATGCAGGGATGCAAGCCCACGTAACACTGATTTTATTGCAGCTCAGGAAAGATACCTGGATATGTGTCTAATATCCCAGATTCTCCTTAGCTGAAACAAAATTGCTGCCTTGCTTTTTTCAGTCCCCACAAGAAATGGTCCATTATTTATCAGAATAAATAAAACCAACATGTCAACATAAGCAACAACATTCTCTAGTTTTAGCCAGTAAACGATTCTGAATTTCATTTACAGCGTGTCTATGAAACAAAAACATTCATTTGAAGAAAGCAAATGGAGTTTCAAGAGCTTCTGTCTTGTCAGCGATGGACACAAAACATGCTTCCTAAATGCCTGTATCCCTGCTCACCCTATTTAGCTCCAACAGTTTGGGTGCTCAGACACTCCTGTACTGCCCTCTCCTGTTCCAGCCTCAGCCTGCTGGTTTCTGACAGAAAACTAGCAGCCAGCCAACCAAGCAAGCCACGGCTTATTTTTTTTCCTATAAGACAGGAAGAAGTTAGATTTTAATGTCAGTTGTCAGAACGAACATAGATTTGATTTTACAATGATAAGAAAGGATAGAAGCTTAAAATGTGCATGGTGGGTAATACAGCACTGACTGTACTGAAAACGGAAAGAAACTGCTTGCTTATTGCAGTTTCTTTTTGTTCCCCAGTCTTTCCTCTCTCCTGTGTTATGCTAGTGTATGCTAACCAGGGTCACCTGAAAGATGCTGCACAACGGCTACATGGGCACCAACACACCTTTCCTTACATCTCAGGTTGCTGTTAAATTAGTCATGCTAAAACTCCAGCTCTCTAGTGAGAAATAGATACGATAATAAACTCTCTTGGGCTGTTCTTACAAATGACAACTGTCAGTAAAAAGCTTTTTGGTATCCTAGGGAGAAGACCAAAACCTGCCCCAACAGTGTCTGTTGTTGCACACCCCCCTCTTTTCAAAGCCACAGAAACTTATTTGTGGGTTCTCCAACCCAAATCCCTTTCGATAACTTCTTCAGGTTAATGGCAGTGAGAATTCAGAGGATTCTTCTTAAATGCAGAGTTTGCATTTATTACTGGCAAAAAGATCCTGGTTTTGTTTTTGTTTTTTTTTTTACTTCAGGAAAACTAATCTGAAAGAGCAATTGCTTTCTGGAGAAAGACAAGACAGTGATTTTGTCAACTGAGGACTGAAACATCCTGATTGCCTCCAGATTTCCCCTTCTTTCCTCATGAGCACAGTGACCTCTGCTGTCTTGGGAAAGACGGCCTGTTAGGAAACAGCAAGAACTCCCCAGCCTTCCCCAGCTTCATCCATTCCCCCCCTTACTCACTGAAAAAAAGCAATATACATTAATATTATTGCTCTTTATGTCAAAAGAAAGAGAGAAATCCTTCCGGATGTCTGTCTGCTCCAGCTGCAGAAAATCTATCAGAAACTCAAGTCTGGGTGGGTATCACCTGCATGTCCTGGAGGTGGTTATATTGTCCTTTGCTTTTGCTCGAAGAGTGAGGTGTTGATCTGAAGGCTCCCTAAATAAAGCAATGGTTCACTTACTCTCTTATTAGATGTAGGGATTTTTTTTTTTCCTAATCAACTGCAACCATGTCAACAGCTTCTCACAGCAGAGGAAGAACTGGTATCCATTTAAATCCATTCTGGGAATCATAAACAGCTTGTTGACAGAGGTCACATCCACAGGGGAGCTCACGGTTGATTAGTTCTCCTTCACAGAGCTTTTGCAGGCGGTGTGACTTACACTCCAGGAGAGGATTTAAGACAAAACTAACCAGAAACAATTTCAGAAGATTCTGTTGTGTCTGCCAAGATGCCTAAATAAATGGGAAATTAAAATAGGCATGAATTTTGAACTGAGCTTTGCTTCTTTCGCTGTGATCTCTATGTCAGCGTTCTGATGCATCAGCTATTGTTCCTTATGCTGTGTTATACTGAATTCACAGCTTTTGCCCCAGTAAAAATACCTTTTAGATAATAACATGAGAATGCTTCCCATCACTAGATTTGAACTCAAAAAGTGAAAGGAATGGGGAGAAAATTTTTAGTACACTTGAGCAGCAAATCTATATGAAGTAGAAATTCAGCAGTTCGACTGTTTGTATTCTCTCCATTTTCTTGCCTAAGCTCCCTGTTAATTTCTTTTACAGATATTTCAATTGTACAGTATTGTCCGAAGTTCTGTTTACTTACTGTTGATTTCTTTTCACTATACATTTGAAAGAAAAAGAAAGAAGAAAGACAACATTCCACACAGATACCCCCTGATATTATCTGTAACATGAATACTGTATTGCATTAAAATCAATGAGTCAAATAGTCTACATTCGCTATTTTCCCAGAGTGTTTACCAGTAGCTGTGTTTATTACTACTACAAGACAATGTCCCTACCAATTATACTTTATATCTTCACCTGTTATTGTTCTGAATGATTGTCATGTCTCTGTTAAATCCCAATTCTCTAACCTCCACTGAATTGACTCTGCCCCTGAGATACAGTTCATAGTTGACAAGAGTAGGCAATTCTTGCTTGGCACAAAACAATTAGGGCTCTCCAACTGCTGGTCTAAAGCACGTTATCATTCAATAGGTGGAAACGATTATCAGAACTCTAAATAACGAAGATTTTCCACCGCTTTGTCCATATACTTTCAATAGCCATTAACATAAACCTTGAAACAATATTTCTGCTTGCTTACTACTTTTTATGTATGTATACTCCAGTTCTGTTTAATATCTTTCCAGTTTCCATCCCTGGAGGTATTATAAGACATGTAGATGTGGTGTCTGGGGACATGGTTTAGTGGTGGACTTGGTAGTATCAGGTTTACAACTAGACTTGATGACCTTGAGGCTCTTTTCCAACCTAAATGATTCTATGATTCTGTGATTTTATATGTGTACACATACCAAACAGGTTTCATATCGTAACTTCTGAAATTTAATTTCTTACTATTCTAATGTCTGCAATAATATCTGCATGCATACAGATAAATAATACTGAGAAACTGATTATTACTGAACAAAGAGGTTTCACCTAACGTTACAGCTGCACATCGTTTACTAAAAAGCTCAGAGTAAGTCTCTAACTCATGACACACAAAGAGGTAGAGAAGGCATAACTCAATCCTACTGCCTTTAGTAAGACTACATTTGTGCACCTGAGCTACCCCATAACCACGTTTCCTGTATCAGGTCGTAGTCCAAGTCAGCACATTGTGCATTCAATGATGCTAGGATCTGGACATTAAAAAGTTTTGCCATGTAATGAAATTTTAGTTGCATGAAATGTGATGTTTCATTATGGCTGGAGCTGCCAGTGACAGCTGTAGTTGAAGGTTGCTGGTTACCTGACTAAGTCTTTCTTCAGTTTCTTATAATTCTGTCAAAACAGCATCCTCTTAATTCAACTTCTCAAAGAGGGGATGTGCTGAGAAGAAATGAGTAAAAATGCTTCAGCTGCTTCTGGGAACAAAGAGAAGAGAAATTCCTTGCCATTTAAAATATTTTCAGCAGCTCTCTTATCTTTGCTCTAACACCTAGAGGTAGCTGGGAAGCTTAAATCCATGTTCGAGATTAGGTAGGTATATATTTCACTGTGTCTGGTCAACATCCATTTTGATATGGCCAAGTCTTAAGTGTTTTTAAAGCACACAGCTGTAGCTCATGAATAACGGCACCTGAAACACACAGGAGCAGCTCAGGGATCTCAGGAGTGTGAGAAGCCTGAATCATTGCATCTAGCTCCCACCTGAGGTAACTTCTGTTTGTACACAGCCCAGGTAAACTGAAGCAGGTAGCAATGATGTAACCTTCCCCAGACCTCACAGTAAATCCACAGCAGCCCTCTGAGAAGATGCAGATCTCGTGCCTGTGCTGCAGCCTGGCTGCAGGCTGATGACTCCTCTGCCTCCCATCCCTGGGGGAGCAGCACCAGCCTGGTGCCCAGCTGCCCTGCCAAGGACAGCTTCCTTGGACAGGGAGAGTTTATATTCCTGTGGCTGCCTTCTGCCAGGGCTTAGCAGAGGAGGAAATGGTCAGAGGAGTGAAGTCTGATAGATAGCACACAGGGGCATGAAGCCCCAGCCTTAAATGAGGTGGTTTTTTTTCTCTGCAGATCTTGCAAAAAAAATGAAGAAAGCATTTTAAATGTCAGCAAGGAGAGCAGAATTTCTGCCTGCACCAACAAAGGGTCCAGAGGAGATGGCTTTTCCTGAGGCTTTTCTTGCCAATCCTCATTTCCATCCCCATAGAAAGCAGAGATATCGTTGTGGTGTCTCTGCTCTTCCCAGTGGCATTGCTAGGGCAGTGCCACAACATGCTCCAAGACCTTCTGCTCCGGTCAGGGAAGGCTCTACCCTTCCCAAAAGGCAACTTGGAAAGTGTGAAAAAAACCCAGACCAGCCTCAAAAAGAAGACTGACTAATGGAGGCCATCTCAGCAGATAGGCTTGTGAATTATTACATTTCTGACCCCCACAGCAATGTAAATCCTAGGATGTGCCAAGAATAAATTAGTCTGTCTGCAACTGGGACTTCTCCCCAGAAAGAAAGTCTTTTTTTCTAGACATAAGAATCAAGCAGCTTTGCCAATGCTGAAGAACACACAGATAAAGATTCCCTCCTGAAAGTCACATTTGGAAAATTCAAGGTTTTATCAGAATAAAGACAGTAATTTTTTTTAGTTGTTGTTGTTGTTAAAGTAAGTGCACAACAAAAATAGCACACTGAACGTCCACTGAGTTCACGGCTTTACATTTCCATTGCTGTGTGCCGAATGTATGCTCCTGGAGGCTCCATAATGCTTTAATACAAGAGAAGCTCCGACCTTGATTGCACCCAGGTGCTGGTGAGCTCTGTCTGAGGAAAGCAATTTTAATGTCACTCCCAAGTATCCTGCTATTTTTCCAGTCCCATTTTGTCTGCCAGATACAACTTTCCTTTCTATTTCCACAGCAAAATGAGATATATGTAAACAGAATGTGGGATGTGAGGGTTTTTTTCCAAAAGCGGTTCTTCAGAAGAGTGAATCAGAGACAAAATATCAAGTCCCAGAAGCCATTTGTCCCCAAGCTGCTTGGATATCCTTTAGAAAGGGGATGAAGTATGTTTTTCAAAAATAAATATACTTTTCCGTAAAGCACTAAGCAAAGCACTTATTTTCAGCGTAGAATTCATTTGAGCCAAAACTAAAACTTCAGCCCTTACCAGGCTTCCACCCATAAAGAAAAACATCAGTTCAAAAGTGATGGAACTTTAATTTGTGTGATTTGCCTCAAGCTATATTGAAGAGGCAAAATATTTAGTTTGCCCAACTTAATCTCTCTGTGCTGCTTTACAGTCACATTGTTGATCATTTCATTTCATTTGTGCAGCTCCAGAACGATTTTGCAGGATGGCCGTTCTCAAGTAAGCCGTGCTATGCTGGGGTAAGTTCACTTGAGCACAGATAACTCAAGTTAATTCAGCTGTCAAAATACAGCCAAAGAAATCTGAGAGCACTGGTGCAATTTCCTAATATTCCCTTCCACACTCATGTTTCATTCACCACTGGGACAGTAATTGAGCAGCTACTTGGTGTAAACCTTTTGCTCTGCAGTCCAAATGGGAGAAAAGTGGCAAAGACAGTATGTCTGGAGAAACCGAGGCACACTTGCATTGAATGTCTGTAGCTATTTTTGGTACCCTGCTCGTGGCTTTGTTAACTTCTTAATTTGTAACCAGTTAGTAACCTATAAGTGAATATTCCATACTGACCTATGACCATGAGCTCATGTAAAAGCCTTGCGTGAGGGTTGTTGATGAAATGCAAGAATATTATCTATTAGGTCCAAACCACAGACAGTTGACTGCTGGTTCCTTCCTCACTCTGATCGCTGAGAACTTACATGTCAGAGGTAATTCTGCAAAAGCCACATCAACTCTTCTCTGTGGTGTGACTGATGGAGCCATCGGTTCATTACCTCCCTTGTCTGCTACAGAGCATTACGCCTCTGATGCAGAGCAATGTCAATAGAAACTGCTCAAGTCTAAATACAATCAAAATTTTCTTTGCTTGTTATTTATGTTTTAACACCTACCGAAGAAAAATTTTGAAGAGATTTAGTTATGAAATAATAATGTATGAAACAAATAGCATGCTGTGGAGAAATGCTCACTTAAAGAGTAACTCTGTCTAAAATGGGATAAGAAAAAAATCATTTACTAAATGACCTGATTGGATTATTTAACACAGTAAGAAATAAGCTTGGAGAAAGGGCTTATTTCTACCTTATTTTCTACAGAAGATATCACTTTTTTTAAGCCTTCCATTTTACCCCTGAAACAGGCAGTCACTGACTACAGCTAAACGGTATCTTCACTTAACTGCTCATTCCTCAAAACTCTGTTATTAAATAAATAACATTAGGGCTTTACTTTGCTTAGTGTTGGAATGGAGAATTGCCTGCACAATTGCATTAGTCTGCGTTATTCAGTTACTTCTGAATTAGCAAAAAGGCTTCAAACATCCATTACCAATTTTAAATTTTGGATTCTTTTCATTGGCCTTGGCACATCTTGGATTCATATTTTCAGCCTCTCCCCCCCAGCTACAAGGAATAGCAAATTATTTTCCTTCTTGGGTAATAGCACAAACCCAGCAGCTGGAGTTTAAAGAAAAAGGCCAAAACCTGCCAGACTTGGACATAGGGCTAGTGGAAGAGTGATGAATGAGAGAAGTATAGCAAAGGCTCCTCACCCTGCCTGCACCAGCACCGAGTGGGCACCAGGCTGATTTATCTTAACAGCTTAGGACCTGAGGAAGGTGGATAGAAAAAAGTCTTATTTTCATGCCCGGGATCCTTAACCAAATGAATTCTTCCCACATCCCTTTTATTTCTTCCTGTTTCTGACCCTATTTTGCTAAAGGTATAAAGTGGATGTCAGAGCACCAGGGCTGTGCCAGCAGCTGAATGTTATTTGTGTCCACACATGCCCTTCATTCACACTTGCACTGAAGCAAAACCACCTTGCAGTTCCTGCTGTGCACTGTGCAAGCTTTCACAAGTCACAGCTAAAGCATCCTTCTCCTTACACTTTCAAGGAAGAAAGCCCCCAAGACTTTTACAGTAAGTAAGACGATCTCCTTCCTCTGAGAGTGGCAAGTCTGCAGCTATTCAATTCCACCCAATAAATGGAAACCATATGATCATAAGGTGAGGGAAAGTGCAGCTAGTTTACACTGCAGCCTTTCCACAAAGCACCTCTCCCATCTTTGCACGGGGAAAGCCTCTTCTGTGGATGTCAGACCTATTCACAGCTTGGGACAGTGCCAGAACAGATGTGGCCCCTTTTGTAGGTCCCAGCACAGTTGTCAAATCTCTTTTTTATTCTGTCCTTTTTCCCCCTGGTTTCTGTACCTTGTACATTTATTTCCCTTCGCAGCCTTTACTAAAGGTGTACTTTTCTCACTGTGGATTTTGCCAGTTCTCCCAGTGCTGGTTCCTAATTAAGGCATCTGCACTCTTCCACTTCAAGCAGTGCCAATCACAGCTGCTTACTGGGGAACTGCACCTTTCCAAGCGGTCTAATCCCAACAAGAAGCTAGAGCCCCACTACTGGCTTTGTAATGCCCAAGCTCCAAATGTCCTGGAAACTAGCCACTAGCCCTGAGAGATGTGCTTCCTATCACTCACATGACAGCAGCAGCAGGAAGGAGGTGAAGAGCACCTTCTTCAGGGTCTAACCTAAAAGAGGTGCCCTACAGTACAACTACTAACTCGCAGACCTGTTAATGTAAATGTAATAGGAGATGTTATGCCTGGAGTTCAGACTTCAACTGTTTGCACACAGGTCCCCTAATTGTTCTTAAACACAATGTTCTGAAATGTAGCTAATACCCAAACAGGTCTATATTATTGACTTAGGGATGTTGGGGTGGTGTACCAAGGGATGCACTACGCTTTATATGCTGTGTTCTGATATTCTTTAATCCTCTACAGAAAACAGACTGCCAGGCTAGCTAGGTCATTGTTCCTACCCAGTACAACTAAGCTTGTGTTAGCTGATTTTCAGTTGCCCTTACAGCTTCAGCTGGCAAGATGCAAGCTGTACTCCTGGAATTGCTGTTATTTGTAGAGTGCGATCTTGCCTCTGCCAAAATGTGCCACTGACTGAGCTGGGCACTGCCCCGGAACCAGTGATGAAACAGCCTCTTCTGTCAAGCTCACTTACTCAGGCAGAGACATCCCTTCAAATAAGGAATCTGTAGGCAGTTGTCTTTCCCAATTTGCATGGTTGTCATCTTTCCAATCGTGTTTTCATACGCTTGTCCTCACCAGACAAAAGGTCTGCTCTCGCTTCTCCTGAAGTCAGTGGGAACTCTGCCATCAATTCGAGCGGTAGCTGGACTGGGGCCAAAATGTTAGCCACTCCACTTCCCTTAAGTCATTTCCAAACAATACTTCTTTGATTACATATCAAGCCTGAGGGGTCTCAGTTATCTCCTAACCCTCTCCTTTATATCACCAGTATCTATGGATTCCGTAGTGTAGGCAGGAACTGTTTGAACAGAGGGGTCTTAATCATCAAAAGTACTTTTCTTCCCCAGCCATGTTTTTTCTCAAAGGCAGTTTGTTGCTAATTCCTTTGGGAATAAGATGGGGAAAAATGAAAAGGAAATGACACAGCTTTAAGGAAAATTGAAAACAAAAAAAACCCAACCCCCCCCAAAAGATAGTTGCTAATGTTTGAGAAGTAATGTACAGATAATCAAATTCCCCAGCAGAAAAAAAAACCTCTACTTGCACTGAAGAGACTAACTTAAAATGACATTGGATGTGTAATACAAGCCATAGGGGTAACTTTGGCTGGGTTTTCAAGGAGGGTTGCAAAAGAGGGCAGTAAACGAGAAAAAAGAGGAATCCTATTTATTTAGGTAACTGCACAGTCTAACAAGTCCAAAATAGCTTCAATTGATTCTGAGTATCTTCCTAGACTTCAAATGGTAATTGTGTTCTCCTTTAATTAGAGACTCTGATAGCTGTACTCTTCTATAAAGAGAAGTCATACTTACTCTTTTAGTTTTCAGCCACAGAGGGAAACACCACACTGTGTATGGGTATGCCTTACAGATGCCACTTGGTAAAGGATCAAAAGGCTACAGGAGACAATCAGTCTGACTCAGAAGACCAAAACAGGACTTTGTCCAAATTGTGTCCTGCAAATAACATTCTTGTGACTGGAGAACTGTGGCACTCAAATTATTATTGTTTACAAAAGCAGAGGCAAAACCAACTCTGCTGCATACCTGAAGAATTTTAGTACAAATTGAACACAGAACAGATCTCAATATACTGAAAGGGAAATATATTCATCATCCAAAAAGGACAGATGAGAATTTCTTTCTGTTTTTGCAAAATGTGCATGCAGTGAAGATGATGTTACAGCTGTACTAAGTAATACACAACTCCCCAAAAGGCTGGGCATTACAAGAGAGGAAAAAGTGCTATCTCAGAAAGTGGCGCTATATTCTACTCCTCCACCAAGCAGCAGGTGAATAAATGAACAAATACATTTAATGCAAAATAAATGAATGGCCAATTTAAACATAAAATATTCAGATAATATTACTGGATTGTCTGTTTGAATTAAAAAGTGGCTCTAGGCTAGGTACTGCAACACATCATATTTCATCAGCCTTCTCTGATCAGATATTCTTAGAGTGACTTGTAAAACTACGTTGATTTGAGCCACTAATATTTTGTTGAAGAATTTTGCACATGACATAATATTTGGGCTATTATATGGCATCATGAGTGAACAATGTCAAAATACTGTTTATTTCACGGTGAAAAGGCATGCAGGTCTTATTAAATACATGCTACACTGTTAGCTAGGATGGTGGCAATTTGATTAACATTGCACAACATCCTTCAGTGAAAATGGAGCTAAAATACACTAGCTGGCAAAGCACAATAGCAAGTTCAAAATTAAGAAGGACTAGCAGGGTATATTTCTATACGGCACACAAAGTTTGGGATTGAACTTTCACATTACAGTGATGCCTTAGGAGAGCCACCAGTATGTCCAGCCTGTCCAGTTGTAAGATTTCACTGTGATATGCAGAATTGCAAGGGAAAGCATGTAATGAAAAGCCAAGCAATCCAGGCTCTAAAAATGACTATGAGATAAACCAGCTGTCTACAAAGAGATGGTTGAGACTACACATGGACATCCAGGAGCTGGATTTGGGATATTTTTTTCTTCAACATTCACTTTGCTACCCTATAAAACAACTAATTTTTAACTAACTCCTCATCAAGGTTGTGGGATCTTTCTCTTCCTGACTCTCACTGAAACAAATCCATTGAGGGGATTTTGAGATCACTGGTCTCCGTAATAGTTCCTACAAAGCGGGGAGTGGTAAATATGAACGTGTGCAAACTCACTTATTTGATGTACTTGGAGAAGACCATGAGTGCCCAATGAGCAGCAGTAAATCCTGCGTACCTGCAGTCACCTGGTAACACTGCAGCACATCTCAGGTGAAGTTTCTACGCTGGACTAAAATATGCATCAGTGCAGCAAAGGCTCCGAGACGGACTATGTGAAGACGACCCCACACTTCACACTTGGATCAGCTGTGTGCCACCACTGCAGATCCGGTGGTGGAGCACGGCTTGCGGCCACAGACACGCAGGAAGCGTGCCTTTATTCCTTGACCCCTCTGTGCAGCTGGAGCAATCCAGGTTTGCGCCTGCATGCTTTCCATGCAAAGAGAGTCATGTGAAACTGTGGATCAGCTACAGGGCTGCT
Source organism: Pezoporus wallicus (assembly GCF_028554395.1). Classification (NCBI taxonomy): domain Eukaryota; kingdom Metazoa; phylum Chordata; class Aves; order Psittaciformes; family Psittacidae; genus Pezoporus; species Pezoporus wallicus. The sequence goes on from NW_026635251.1 coordinate 364,186, forward strand.
CAAAACCAGCTCCTGAGCTCTGATCCCAGTGGTGCTGTTAATGCACTGGGTGGCCTTGGGCAAGTCTCCGAATTTCCATATCTGGGGAGGCAAAGGGCTGCTTCACAGGGGCTTTGTTTTAAAAGATCATGCACCTGATTTGCCTTCTGCCAGGTATTTTGCATGTGAGTTTAAGGAAAAAAGGCCCAAAGTATGATCTGTGCTCATTCAAGGCCACTTTAAACTAGTCAGAGCAGTGTAAAGGGACCTAAAAGGCAACAAAAAATGAGAGTTACGTTCAATGTGTTATCCCTCGAGGCACATTTACCAAACATAGCGTCACCTTTTACTGCTTCATATCTAGGCTTAGGAATAATGAGGTGCGTTTGTTTCTAGAAAGCATTTCTTTCCACCGCAGTTTTAAAATAGATTTGTGTCTGGATAAGGAGGTACGGAAATTTGGCTCATTTAATAATTGTAAAAGCTGAGCTATGAATAACCCTAAATGAAGCCGGGCAGATTGCAGGCTGTAGCTATAGGACTTCCAAAACAGCAATGGCAAGTAGCATCAGCCCTGCAGAAACCCAGCCCTTCTGTTTATGCTGAGTAACTATTTGCTTATGAAAAAGACTACAGCAGTGAAACTTATTCCTCTGCTTGCTTCAATGTCTAACCTGTTCTCTTCAGAGGTGAAAAGATAAGTCAAAGAGCAAAGCCTTTTTCCAAATAATGTTATACATTATACACTATATATTGCATATTAATTTTATATTAAACCAAATTGTATTTCACCAGGAATTGGAGACATGCTACTGTAAAGATGCTGTTGCAGTAAATGGAAAGGCTGATTTCAAATGTCAAAATATGACTGGGCCATCTCAAAGTCCAGCAGGAATTATTTTTTCCATATTCCACATCCATATTTCATTTTTATTCATAACCACTAGTTTAAGCCACATGTCAATAAGCACGCTATCTTTCAAATTCCTCTGCTTTCCCCCCTCTTTTGAACTGAATGTACCAGCATGCCAGATTTACTGTTAGAAAAATCCCAGGGTGGCTATGATATTACCTTAATTAATCAAGGCCTAACATGATTAGGGCATCAGGGAATAATATTACAATCAATCCTGCAAGAAACCTGTGCATATAGGACAGACGATTTGCATATGTCAAAAATGAATTTATTCTGCAGTTGTTCAATTTAATCTTGGGGAAGAACTTAAGGGTATCTTTAACATAATATTCTAATGGAAAGTTATCATCTAGCTCTAGACATCTCTGGGATAAATGGTATATAAATTAATTGAATATTAACATTTCACTTCTGGAGAACTTAACATTTCTGTCCTTAGGCTCCATTTGTACTGGCTGCAGTTCTGAAGTCAAAGCCCCAAAACCACTCAAATTTCACCTTCATGAAAACAAAATTATGGTAAAAACTACCAGGATGTTTCTAGAAGGAAAACCCAACCTTTCATTCAACAGGAATATATTTTACTGAAGCCCCAAATGCTTGGCTGTTGTTTTACCTTTAGAAATAATTCATTATTATTTGCATATATTTTCCCCTAAAATGGACAAGGGAAGAGGTGAGAAAGGAGTTCTAATTTCACATTTGCTGTTTTGACACTTGGAACAAATCAGTTTCTGTTACCAGAACACTACTGTTACAGGCTATGCTTGCTGTAAAACCTTCATACTACATCTTTGTGTACCTTATGAATTTCACTACGACTTCATATTAAAAGAAAAAAATCTCAGATTCCTTTAATAATAATACAAATAGTTCCAGCTTTCCACAGCTGCACAAGTTTGCTGTCCCTAGACGTTTGCCATGGTATAGCTCTTGCTTCCAATCAAAACAGTGACATAGTGGCTGTGATTTACAGCTTGCAGGGGCCTGATTAGGGAATAGCACACTAGTGAGAAAATATTAGACAGGATTTTTAATGTGCAGGGCTTTCTATCTTCACCAGCAAAACCCAAACAAATAAATAAATAAAAATACCCCCAAACCAATTTCCTGCCCAAAAGCTAAGGGAAATGGGATTTATTTAATATTTCTCTTCCTCTGTTGTTGAAGTTTCAAGCAGCAATATTCACTCATAACTGAGACTGGCTCTTTAATCTTTACCATTTAAAATAAAAGATATCTGTACTATTACAGTAAGAGCACTACAAAACTTGCATGGTAACAAGGAACAATAATTATAAGGTTTAGTATCAGTCTAAAAATGGCTCTCAGGTAAAACTGGCAGAGTTTTCCTTACAGAATTACCAGGAATAAACACTACAATAAACATTTAAAAGAAGATAATTTATTTTAAAAGCAATGATTTAATATGCAAAAGGAACATTAATATTTCTGTGCTCAAGGAAGTCTTGGTAGACTACACGCTTGTATTAGCATCAAGAATAACAGCTATCCTGTGATGCCTTCTTGTTGTTCACATTGACTTTGCTTGAGCAGAGTAACATGTGCAAAACTGTAACTATGTGCAAAAAATCCAGAACTTCTATGTCCTGAGAAAACAAGGCTCAAACCAGTCTGAAAGACAATGTAAAATTACACACAACAGGCTAGCAATGGTTTGAAATTTAATTAGTAAATTGCCAAGCTGTAGTTTTTTGCAGTTTTTGCTGAAGTCCAGCAAAAACTTTTGAGAAAGTTAAAACTGCTGCAGAAGATTTCAGTAGCAAGAAAGTGACCTCAGTTTTCTTCAATAAAATATTAAGTCAGAGGAGTGTAAAGAGCATGCATTCTAACTGTTGACTTCTATCACTTTATGATAAACTTTTGACTGGGAGAGTAGAAAATGACAACAGCAGTTTAAGGGTCTGCATTTCTGCAAATGCCTGACTTTGCATTCATGGTGAATTTTGAGTTTCTGCTTAAAATGCTGGGAGCTATGGAAAGAAGAAAACCACAGTGATGCTGTAGGGATTCACCACTTGTCAGAGATCTCAAGCCACAAATACAAACGGTACATGAAAATTTTATGAGTTACAGGGTCGATCAGAGGGATATTTGCAAATGTCGCTATTCCTTATTCTGCAACTCCAAGGACAGATCTGGTAAAGGATAACACCAAAAAAGCAGTGTTTAAACGTAGCTGTAATGCTAATTCTAAATACACGGCTTAAAACTGTTATTATCCCATACGTTACATATTAAGTAGAAAGCCTGAGGCTATTTGTCTGTCTACATATAACCTGATAGTCTATTTTTCCTCCTAAGAAAATAGCTTGTGAACAGTCAGATTTTCCACCTACTTTTGTTCTCTGATAGCAGAATCCAGGTCTGCAGAATTGTTTCATTTTCGGCAATTTGCAATCTTCAGTGAAGAAGCTGTTTACTTCCAACACAGTTATACAGTGAAAACACATCTGCATTTATGGAGTTAATAGTCTTCTTATTAATTTTACTCTGCCTTTTTCCTTTTTTTTTTTTTTTAATAGAAACCTAATGAAAACCATGTTTATGTGCTCAAAGGCACAGAGGAAATTCATTACTCTGAGGAATAACACACTCCACAAGTGAAATGAAAGTAATCTTATTTATGACAGGAAGAGGCCTTCACTAGACTCAACTCCACCACACTTGGACTGATACTGGCTGCATGAAAGAAGCTGCAAATTCAGGAACCCGTTTCAAATGTAAGCCTCTTCTCAGCAATAAACACATTTGCAGTTTAGTCTTGCAAACATTCAAAATCTGCTGAAGAGGAAGTAACCAGCTATTGTATTTACTATAAACATGTTACAAAAGGAATGCGACAATTACATGAAAAGCAGTGATACAGCCTTTCTTCTACTTCGACATGTGCCTCCCCCTGCTCTCGGTCAGTGCTCACCACAGCACACACCTACGCCTGCTCACTGATCAGATCTGGTATGTTGCATTGGGTTTAACAGCGTTGTTGCGGTAACTGAAATACCCCAGTTTACATGCAGCTGACTGTGGGGAGAATAAAGACTTGTAAATACACCCACTGGAGAGTCCTCGGGGCTGAGGAGTGGGGAGGCAGAGGCATGGAACATGATGGGAAGGACAGGCGCTGGAGGGCTGGGACCTCAGTTTGCTAAAGGGCTCAATGCTCAGAGGTATAGGCAGTACCCTGCACAGCCAGGTAACCAGAGACAACAAAAGATGATTTACTGTCCTATCCACCCAGCCCTGGGCATGTATCTGGCATCTGTGTGCATGCATGCACGTCTGAATTTGAAAGAAAAAGAAAAATCTTCTTGCAGAGAGGGAAGATGATGAGAAAATGCGTGACAAGTAATTGCTACATCTATTTCCGTGTGAGACTGCATCTTTTTCTTGAACAAAATTAAATCAAAAAGGAAAATATTTCTTAGCGCTGTGAGCTAAACCCTACATTCATCTCATTTCTACAGACTTCAAAAGAGAGCTTTCATTAATGGAAAGTTGCAGTGTACAGCAAACTGGATGGGTCCACATGCGTTTGCAATTTCTGTATCTAAACCCACATGTTTTACATTCCTTGAGTTTCTTCCCCGGGTTGTCTTGAGTTAAGAAAGGGAAGGAAGGGGAAGCAGCAGCCGTGCCAAGGCTTCCATCCGGCAGTAAGCCGTTTTGTCCACAAGAAGGCACTGTATATTAACAAATACGAGCATACTGATGCTTCTGGAGAGAATTGCCAGTTTTCCGTTCTTGCTGGCTTTTGCTAAAGTCCCGGTACGAGATGTGTGGGTTTCTCCAGCGTCATGAAGGACAGCTGCTTTCGTGTGCCTGCAGATGTTTGGCCAGTTGCAGTGTGGATGCCTGACCAGTGAGTGAGATAAGCTTTTCAGCCTTGCACAAGGAATTAACTGATATTCTTGTACATTTTCCTCCAGCAGGCAACTTTTAACACTAAAACTAGCTTGACGAACTTAAAGATTCAGTTAAAGAAAAACATATTCAGCTCTTCCTTTGCTATATTTGTTTTGCAACTACAGTATGTTTGTATTTGCATAGGAACTTCACTTTTTCCTACATGGTCTAAATGCCCCTCCTGCTTCATCCCACAACAAAACAATTACTGCTTTGTTTGCAACATTAGGTGGTTGTCATGGAAATTTATAAGATTTCACAAACTTAGAAGTATGAACATTTTTGGAACACATATGAAGAAAATAGGGTGACACAGACTAATATGCATGTCTTTTAGAAATAGCGTGGTACATATTGAGTGCATCAGAAAGAAGGTATTTTGGAAGATTATGAAACTTTTGAAGCAGGTAAAAAACCCAAAGCCCTGAACATTCCTCCCTACAGCCAGGTCATTCCTTAAATCTTAATATTCCTTCCAAAGGGCAGAACGCTCTTTAAATCCTACACAGCCTTTTGTTTGCACAGAAGATTGCTCAACCTTTTTGTCTAGATTTGAACTTGTCAGCTAGGACAGCAGAATTAAGACTGCTCTTCCCTTGACAAATGACCTGTTTGCTGACAGAGATGAGCAAGGGAGTGGACAGGGAGTGGACAATCTCAACAGTGCTTTTCTACAGCCATATTTTATTCACCCCCTAAACATGAATACAGAAAAGCAGGAGTAGCTGCACTGAAGAAATGAATGATGCTGTTCCCCGTGATGTCTATATACCTCAAATTGTTGGAAAGAGCCCGGTATGGGCCAAAATTCTCCTTGATGCCACAGCTAAAGAACAGCCCAGCACCATAGTATAAGTGGGGTCACTACAGACTTGCAAGATCTACTTTTGGGTACCATATATACCACGGCCAACGTAATTCTAGATAAAACACTGTCTGAGCCTCATGAACAAGATGACAGATAATGCCAGACACCCATTTGCGCCAGGGGAGATACCAGACTAGCTTCATACGGCTGAAAGATGTACAGAGAGATCTGTCGACATTATCAGAATTGAATTAAGTTGAACTGGCAATAGCAGCAGAGATAGTATATGGAACCAGTTGCTTTGTAGCTGCTGCCTCCTCTCCCAAATTAAATTAGACTCCCCCCTTCCCCAGCAGAAAGCTGGCTGCCCACAGCTCACACATACCACCTGCCCGTGGCTTTTGGGCAAAGAGGGACGCAATTTTCACTCTTCCACATTTCTCGCACCCACCTGAGCAGGCTTGCGTCACAAAGCACAAGCGATGCCAGTGCTCTCTGTTCAGAAAACGTTCAGAGGTGCAGTTTATAGTGAGTATATTCACACCCTTTCAAGGGGTTTTCAAAATGGTGTTTGCCAACATTTGCAACGCCTAAGCTCTCCCTCTTGCAAGCGCGGCACGTGGATGTTAAGCATCTCAAAACATTAAAACTAAAGAAAAGCTCAGGTGGAAATGTCAGCCTTGGATTCCACTAGATCCCATAGTAATCCATAATCTACGCAATGTACAGAGGCAACAACAGGGTAAAAGTCCCCCCTGCAACACAAGAAGCCAGTCTCAGTGATAACCACCAGACGACCCTTTTCTCTAAAGAAAGAGAAGTCTAGATGTATTAAAAAATATTCCCCAGCTATTCTAGAACACATCGAATGAAATCTATTTTTTGCATTATTATTTCAGGTGCTATTACAAAGTTTGTGGAGCACAGGTATCCGAAAGCCAATATTCCCCTGAGGCATTTGCAGTTCAAGCACTTCTGGACAAACACTTTCAAGAACTGGTTCAGCAAACAAGTTAATTTTACCACTTGGGCACCCACCTCGCATCTGGACTCAACGCTGGGGCTGCGCCACAGCTTGTAAAATCCATGTAGCTTTAATTCACTAAGCTACTACCTGTAGGCAAAAGGAGTATCATTTACGGTATTATGAACTTTGATGAGTTTCTGTGTTAGCTCATCAAAATTAACTGCCAGAGCACCTGGATTCTGCCATAATATGGATGCTAAATAAAACCACCACATTTTAAGCCAACAATGAGACACCTAGAGAATGAACTGTGTGAACATTAAACTGGATTTAAGTATGCCAAGCTATAATAATGTAGTAACACAGTATGACGTAGTATAGTAATGTAGGAACATCAGGTATGATGAAGAAAGTCTGAAACTGCACAAGGGGAAATGTCAGGCTGGATTCTTTCACTCAGCAAGGTTATGCTTTTATCCAGTAAGGTTATCCTACAGCAAGTGATCAGAAAAAAATGCCCTAAATCAGTAAAAGTACTTCAGCTGAGGAGCTTAACTTCACCCTGCGTTTGCTGCCCAGAACCTTTGGCATGAAAAGAGAGATAATCCAAGCAGTAGAATTTCAGAAAGGTGGTTGCTGTGAAAGAACCTTTTCTCAAGCTTAGCCAGTTGCACTGAATGTAGAGAGCAGGTTCCCTGAAGTACTCCCTTGCAGTAGGCCAGCTGACTACAACTTGCAATTGCTTTGGGGTTCATGGGTTTCCTTCTTTGTACCTTTCCCAAAAGCATAGCCCTGAGTGTGATGCCAAACACAAGTTACTGGCACCCTTTCAGATATCACTCAACCCTTCCATTAACTGAAAAATAGTCAACATTATAGCTAACAATTTGCATCCTACTATTTTCTTTATGGTTAAGTAGGCATTTCCTGAAAACAGATCCCTGCATTATCTGTACTGAAGATCATATGTAAACTCTTGAAGAATATTCAGGAAATATAACACAGCTCATACCAGTCTAACCTTACTCATTAATAAGTATGTAGAGCATACGTTCATACATAACTCTGGGATTGTACTTGTACAATCAAATTAACCTTTGGACTGCTGATGTTCGGCCATAATTTACTGCATCTAGTTTTCAGTTGCATATACAGTGCTGGTAATACTGCAGAAATACTATCTCATAAAATTCATAAGGACTGATAACAAAGCTGATAATGGAGCAGAATGTTTTGCTTTTACTACAGAAACATATTTATCATTGTACACCCGTAATCAGTTGTGTCTGCATCAGAAGAAAATGCTCTTATTTGCAGCCTTTGCTGAAACTCAGCCTAGAAATATTTGAATGGGGGTGAAAGGGATGAAGCAGCAAAGGCAGGGGAGGAAGACAGAAATCAGCAACTTTTCTCAGACACTGATTTCATTTAAAAGGGTAGCAGCTTTTTTTTTAGTAGCTGGGCCATGGCATTGTTCCTGCATTGCCCACGTTAGTTCCACCCCGCTGCTAATTACTACTTGAATGCGACGTGCTGCGCAGAGGCTAAAGAGGTCAGTCTCCGAAGCCTCGCCTGACTGACACTGTCTTGCTGAGCAAGTGGGAGACCTGCTCTTCCCACACCTCTCATGAGGGATGATGAAGTATGCTTGTCAGGCCAGGCAGGAGCAACCAGCCTCCATCCGACCCACACCCATCATGACAGGACTCAACAAGAGCCTCTCCTAACCATACGTGAGCACTGACAGCATGCCTAATATGAGGAGACACCAGCAGTTGCTCCCAGCTCGCCTGTCTGCTTTGAGCAGTCATCTCTGTTGATGGTGCCTATACCTTAAACCAACAAACAAGATCTGTGCTGACCTCAGGTTTCCCCAAATCCACAGAGCAACATACACTGCACAGGATTTCAATAGACCCAGCAGTTGAGTTAGGCAAACTTTGCATGGCACTGTTTCCATTTTCTGGCGAGTTCTCATGATGTGTGAATAAGCAACTTCTCTCCATATGAAGTCCCATTCTCCTCTGCGACCAGTGAGTTTCAATTCTGACCTCAAAAACAGCCCCATAATGCCTCTTTGTCGACGAAGAAATGATAGACGTAATGGAACAACAGCTTTCATAAATGCTGAGCTGGTCATCCTTCCACACATGCTGTGTTGGCTGAGAGGGAAAAGAAAATCTTCCACTTTACAAAATATACCTAGTATTTTATTATAGTTAATTCTACATTCAAGAACATCCCACCAGAAGATGCAGTTTACTGTAATTAACTTAGAAATTACCTTACTGTAAACTCTGTGATAATTTTAAAACAAAACAATCCTTTATAACCAAGTCCAGCATTGAACTTCAAAATACCAGTGCGAGGGAAACAAAACCAAAATTATTTCCTTTTCAAATCATGTCTTTTGCCTTTCTGACATGTGTTGGGGAAATGCATAGGAATTTCTTCCCAAAGTAACACATCACTGCATGAATGTTACTTCAACTGCTTGCTATTACGTTAGGAACATATGGCAAAGTGAGGTGTGTGGGCAAATATGATGTTCTCAGCACAAAACTGTGAGGGTGCATGTACAGTGACGTGTTCTAAGGAGGACAACTGTGCTCTGAAGCTCTCAGAAATTCAGGAGTCAGCTTCCAGTTCAATTTGTGCTCAGCACAGATGAATAATAAAAAAAGCTGCATAGTTTGTTGCTCATTTCTTATGGAAAAACAATAAAAGAATGCTCATTGCGTAATATTTTCCTCCTTCCGTAGAAGAAACCTCACACAATAGAGCTTGGTTCCTTCAAAACTGCAGTTTATTTCTATTTATTTCTATAAATCACACAGTCTTGTATTGCTAAAAGAAAGACTTCATCGCCAAGAGACGCAATGGATAGCTTACCCTTCTGCAAGGCACCTTGGCACAAGAGAGATCTATATAGGAACCAAGTGACACCCCCTGAACAGTGGTGCCAAGCCGGCAGATGGAACCCATTACAGAGTGGGACAATCCTGTCCAAACAACTGAATGTCAGGATTTCAGGGTATGAAATAAAGGAGGTTTACAGGACAGTGCTGTATAAACACATGCATCTTCATGTAAGTTCATCTTTTTTTTGCTTTAAAAGAAGTCTTGCTGGCTATTGGAACCATTCCTATCATTTTGCTCTTTTGATATTAATGTGAAAGGAGATATTCCCTTGGTAACTTGGCTCTGGACTGTTCATGGTTTTGTGGGGAGAGAAAAAAAAAAATAGACTGAAAGTGTTTCATAATAAAAGAAGCAAAGAGATCATTTTTAACCCTAAAGCTAGCAAAACTCCCCTAACACTGCTCAGGAAACAGAAATCTTACCCCAATAACTACAACTTAGATTTCAGTGAGACTAAAGTAATTCTGCTCTGAGGAAATTTCTGAAGGTAATCACTCTATGGCAAGGTCTCGCTTCAAACATTTAAGAAAGCTGAAAGATGGGAAATGTGTAGATGACCAGCTACTGCTGGAAAGCAATTCAAAACGTATCAGAATATAGTTTGGAACAGAAGACTTCTGTTAGGAATTGGGAATGAATAGGGAAATAAGGGAAGAGTACCAGTCAGCTCAAAATGCAGCAGTCTGCCTCTGTGTTACACAGTTCTGCAGAGTTCTTCCTTGTGATGGTCCCAAAGAGTTGCTGAGACATCACTTGATTAGCTCTAACGGGGAGAAGAGGGGGCCTGTGAAGGATGAGGAGGATGAGCAGCTGCCCACAGCTTTAAAAGCAATGGCAGAGGGGCCTTGCAGGAGAGACAGAGCCACCAGCCCCTCCTCACCGGCACGATGGAATTCAAACCCCTCGTTTCCACTCTTGGTATTCCCCAACATGAATTACTCAGACTACAAACTGACCCTGACTGCCATAACACCAAAACTTGGAACGTGTTTTGCTCCTTGTTTACGCTACCTCAATTTCTGTACGGCACTTGCACTACAGCCTAGGAATATATTGCTATTTAGTAAGAGCATATAGCACAGAATAAAAAAACACAGATAGAAATCTGCTGTTTTCAGGGTCTGCCAGATACAAGCAAATCCCAATGGCAATTTCCTCAAATCACTCACTGAGTCTGTTACGTTTTCTCCTCTTGCTTTTGATAAAGTTTGAATCAAATAGGAAGACTGCCTTCTCAAATGGCCACATATTTACCAGGGGCAGTATCAGAGCAAGACTTGTGTTTTTCATCACACAACTGCAAAAGCGACAACCAGCGAAACCAAACCCCACAAATGGCAGCAGCTGAACTGTACAGGCAGTACAAGCTCTGCAGGGCAACTGCCAGCTTAAACACGTACGGATCTTTAAAGACTGCAAAAGAAAGCAACAGAGAAGGAAAGGTGATAGCCCAAATCCTTTCACTCTGGGTCACAAACAGACCTGTCCTCCAAAGGGGGATGACAATGGGACGACTCTAGTTCAAGCCTGAGTTCAGGCGCTGCAAGAGGAGACAGATTAAAGTCATCACAGAAGAGTATCCTAAATGCCTTCTCCACGGTGGACAATGCTTGCAGGCCTGAGAGGGATTGTGTGGCACAAGGGAGGCTGCCCAGGCACTGCTGCTGAAAACAGCCTGAAGTGTCTGGGCCTGCTGCGCCTGTGGCCAGAAAAGCCTGAGAAATTAGAAAAGGAAAATGATTCAGGGGCCCAGAACAGAGCCAAAAATGACATTTGTCCAGTTTTAGGTGGCTGCCAGATTCTCAAGTTTCCGGGTATAAGAAGCAACACAAATTCAGGAAAAACAACTTTGGACTTTTATGAGCTAACGCCTGTGCACAAAACAAGCCTGAAGATCACACTTTGGGACACAGGGGTATTGGGAAACTGAATGTAAAACTCAAGATGAGAAACAGGCAAAGGAGGAAAACGGTATTAACCATTTCTGGATTTAATCACTGCAGAAGGGCCAAGTCTGGAGTAGCTAAGATGTGATGACTGCTTGGATCTTCCTTAGGGACAAACTTGGCTCTCATAGAAGTAAGGGGAAAAAAAACCCTGCATGAGCGGGATGGGAGCAGAAGCAGGTCCCAACTATCATATTCCACTATCAATTTATGGTGCTTGTCATGGATGTACAACAGTTTTCACTTTTCAGATGCTGCTGTTTCCTTTTTCACAAGGGAACTTTTATGTATGCTCATGTCCAATCAGCTTAAAGAATTCACTTTATAATGCTCTAATTTCCAAAAATCTTGAGTTTATTTTAAGATCTACAGTATACATATACATACTTTGAGTTTGGTGAGACTGAGAATGACAGTAAGTAACCAGCTACTGGCCTTGTCTATTGTAGACTGAAGGTGACAGGGACAGACAAAGGCAGTCACAGACTCAGCATGGTCGCTGCCTTTGGTGGCTCTGCAGTCATGCTGTTTTACTTTGCATGTTTGTAACAAGCCGGGAGTTATATTCCCTGGTGGAGATGGTGCTCCAACCATAGACCAAAATTAAATTAAAGCAAGAAGCACTGTTTGTTTGTGTCTGGGTCAAGAACTGTTGCAATCAGACCTCACATTTCATGACCATGATCAGTTTACACAGGGGATGTCAAATACGCCCAGTAAAATAGTTTGGGGTTTTGTTTCTTTTTCTCCCCCGCCCTCCACCCCTCAACCAAAAATACTTTATTTGAATGCACTGAACAGTTCGTGCAGAGTTTTCATGGGATTTTCTAGAAATTCAATCTCTTTTGTATAATAAACCTGCAGGCTAAATCTGAAACACCCTCCTCCTTTCTGAAAGCCTTGTGTGCGAGCTACACTCAACAAAATCTACTCCGTTCATGCAGATTTTCTCCAAACATTAAAAAAGTATCTGAAATCTAAAAGTAACAAAAGAAAAAGATAATGAAATACCAGGAAAGCTGTAAGTGTATCCTACATGCTTTTTGTCTATTTGATGACCATAGCTATCTCATAGATGGTTGCCTTGGGATGAAAAGAAATGTCAGGAACCCCTGAGTGCTCAATTCTCTCTGTAAATTTGGACACAAGGCTGTAATATTTCTCTTACAAATTACAAAAAGACACTGTGATGACTCTCCTTCCAGCCCTAACACTTTACTAAAGCTCCACGCTCCACATCTGAGATCTCGTATGATTTAATAGACATGTTACAAACCTGGCAAAAGAGAAGAGATCAGAAGTAGAATCAAATCAGAGTTATACTTAAGGTTATAAATATATGTAAGCTATGCTACATGGTTATACTTATAAAAAATCCAGAGACACCAGGTAATACTTGGACAGTGAAGCATAAAAAACAACTGTAACTTGGTCCTACTCTTATTCTGTACTACACTTTTGATTGCACTTCAAGCACTTGTGATCCCAGGTAAATTGAAAACTATTTTTAAGGACTTTTTCCCCCATTCCCATTTCATGCCATTAACAAACAGATAAAAGACTGTTTCTGATTAAGTGTTCTGATTACTTTCAAGGGTGGGTGTAACTCTGAATTTAAGATTTACTATAGTTCATGATCTTTGATTTGAGGGTAACTGCATGATCCCTGAAATTTTATTCTTATGTCTTTAATTTTTTAATATTCTGTAAACATTCTTAATTTTACACATAATTAGAAATAGCACATACAGTATTTCTATGGCTTGAAGATATGCAGTAATTGCCTTATACAGATATTTTTATGTGCATATTCACTTCTGTATCAAAGATACATCCCCCGACTAAACAAGAAATTACGTCACCTGGAAGTTGATTCCAGTAGCTGTGCAAGATTGGCATTTACTGAGAAGGAAGACAGAGAGTGTCCCCTTCACACAATGTCTTGGGGCTTTAGGAGTCTGTGACTGCCTGAGTTCCCCCAGAGATGGTGCCTTAATGAGCAGTGAAGCAAAAGCCAACGATGCTATGGGGAGCCTTTCAAGCTGGGTAAGCTGGTATGCAACACATCAGAGCAACAGCAATCAAGCTGCTTAATTAGTGAAAGATGACTCTTATTCCTGATTTTCCCCCAAACAGGCTTTCTACTAGATTTGGCTTACTTTTAGCAACGAGAAACTGAAATGTGCACTGCAATTTACAAGGTAATTGCAGAATTTGATCAGTATTATAAGAGAAGTAGGTTAAATGAGTGGAATTATGGAGGGGGCACAACTTGCAAAATAAAGAGGCTCACCTTAAACATAACACAGAACTTGACTTACTTCCACAGTTATTCACTCTTAATGCATCTTTTTCTCTCAAGGACATCAGTACTTTGCTTAGTTTGAGAGCTCTGAAGGTCAGACAGGTATAAGACTGAGACTTGCAGCAGATCATGGAGTGCTTAATTTAGCATTACCAACCTGCACAGTTCTGTATAATTTTTTTCTCAAAAAGTCCTCTAAATGCCTCCGACGTCTCATGTCTGAAATATCAAAACTGACTGGTTAATCTGGCATGAGAAAAAGTTAATGAACAGCTTCAGAGGTAAGGCAAATCTCATCTTAAACATTTTGAAATGCACACCAAAAGATCTTTATTCACAGAATAGAAGCTGTATGGACTAATTTCACCATATAAGAGCTTCAGTCAAAATTCAGGTGAAGGCAATTATGGTAAAAAAGGTAACGGGCACACTGCTGGTAAATATCCAGGTAGTTACATCTGCACTGCTTAAGTCTGTGCCAGGAGTCTTTGCTAATAATTGTTTACACCTTCAGTTCATTGGATTTTGTAATTTCTTTTAGGATTTCAGTCTTCATGACCTACTATAATCTACTTCTATAGTCTAGTGGCTACCAAAGTTTTCACTATAAATGCTTTCCCAACCTGCTGCAGTCAGTCAAGGCTGATGATTAGCAGTGTATCATACAGGCTTGGAATAAAGAATGAAATTTTGGTTCCCAAGAATTTGCCATCAGCTTTGGTGGATTCAGGATTTCAGTTACTGTTTCCAGGCCTTCCAGAAGAACAAACCAAACCATGCCAAGCTCCACAACACACAATATCACTGTTCTAAACCTTGGAAGGATACAAATTATAGCCTCGTAAACATCGCATCTTTTCTGAGGTTACTTAACTGCTTTTCATTAAAAGAAAACAATAAATATAGGCTAACCTATTATGACAAATAATAATTTTTCATTTTTGAAGGAATAAAGATAATAAGACTTGCTAAGCAAGTCCAGAACATTTTCTAGTGTCTCACAAGACGTTCAACATGTGCTCTTAAAGAAACATATGTACACCAGCTGCACAGAAACAAAAATAAACTTCAGAGCACCAAGAACCCATTTCAAGGTATCCTTTAGGTCAATCCTCTGGAAATGAAGAGTCTATGTCTGTACGACTTAGTCAACTAAAATCTCCATGATTTCAGCTGATAAGTAACATATCCTGAAAAGTCTCCAATGCAAAGAAACTTGAGCACCTGAGTTAAGGGCAGCAGGGTAGTGTGTAGCTGGCTGGGCATTTTTACTTGGATAAAGTGAAATGGTGTCTGAAAAATTCCTCACTCCTAGAATAAAGACAGGAGAGTTGATACCTCATTGCCGTACATAATTCTCTCTTCCTACTCACCAAAATTATACTCGGCACAGCCTCAGTGATGAAGCTAGGTAAGCCTCTTGATCCCCACTACCACTGCTATCCATGCCTGTTCGGCCACTCATCGCACAGTTTCACAGTATGATCAAGATTACACACTTCATTTTCAATAAAGCCCACTACATGCAGTAGCAGCTCTTAAGCTTACTTTCTAGCATCTAAACACAACTTTCTAAGTTATTGCTCTACAAGTAATATACAAGTAGGTCAATGAAACTCAGCATTCCCAGTTCAGGTAAATGGATTAACTTTTCAGCATTCATCCAGCACAGCACTGGAAGGAAGATTACAGCAGCTTTGTCCAGCCAACAGCGCTACCAATTCACTCCTGAATATAAAATCACTTCAAGCTGGGGCTGCAAAATGAAGGGAAGGCCTGCCAGTCACAGGAAATCTAGGAAAGAGGGAAATGCATTTTTTAGCATTGAGGAGTAAGGTTGAGCCAGCACAATGCTGAACTGCTTTGAGATTGGGGCTGAGTCATGGGTCAGGTCTGAGGTGTGTCAGGGATGGGACAGGGACAGGCATCATCACAGCCCTCAGGGAATCTGGGGATGGGTTTCTACTGTTTATGATTACTGAACTCAGATGAAGTGAAGTCTTAGTGAAGGACAAGCCTTAAGATATGTGTGAGCAGGACTAGACTATTTTTGAACAGATTTGTTTTAAACCCCTGAGACTGACAGTCTTGGAGATTCTGTAGCTCCTACTGTAGCTTTAGCAAAATTCTTCTCATCCTGTCAACTGAAAGGTCTGCTTTGTTTTCTTCCAAGAGTGTGTGAAATGCCATCAGTTTTATGATTTTTGCAGGACAGAAAAAGACGACAAGTGGATTTGCAAAAGTACCTTCTTATATTTTCATACAGGTTTTGCTTGCAACCTGGCTTTTCTTTTTTTTTTCTTTTTCCTTTTAAACTATATTTAAACATTTGTTTCCCATACTCTAGAAAGTTTTTTCATAGCTTATATTCCACAACAATATACATTCCATATATTGCTATGGAAGCAACAAAAATCAGCTGTAAATACTCAGATGCTCTGTAGTTCAAAGTTGTAAGATTATAATGGTCAAGGTACAATAAAAAAAAGGAAAAAAAATACTTAGAAACCACACAATACAGTCAAACAAGTGATAATTAAAAGGTTTAACTATTCTCTTGCTATACTACTCTTTAGAAAGTCTTTGTGGTTAAATATTATCAGTAGTAACAGGCATGAATTGCTGCTTAAGCAATTACAAAAATACAAACTGCAGAAAAGTATTTCCTCTAGCAAATGATTTTTAGAAACAATCCTTTTCATTTATATATATATATAAAATGATATATATAAAAGTTATATATATATTTAAATTATGCATACATAATTCCTCCTGAACACACAATGATATTTTATCCATTTCATATGTCTGTACTGCACCATTCCTGCCGATGGAGGATGCCTTACTGCCTTCTAAATTTATAACAAATTAGCCTAATATCTAGGCTTTTGCCAAAACAGGCTGCACCTGTTAATCAAGAATAAAAGTCTAGCTGACTGAAGGATAATCTATGAACAACCAGAACAGAAATACGGGCAGTGATAAGACAATTTTGGCTGATGCAGGATCTGGAAGAAGGTGTGCTGCAGCAAGTTCTAAACAGGTACTAGAGGAGAAACAGGCAATGCGCATAAGAGATGCTGGGAGATGTCATCAGCTGAAGCCAAGAATACATAATCAAAGAACCCACGTGAATGGCCAGGAGTTCAGAGTAAACCACATGTAAATGTATCATGCACATCTCCAAGGGCTGTTTAATGTTTTTGTTCCCTGTGTTTCTGCAATGCTCTACAAATAAATCACCCTGCATTCAGGAAATATGTCTGGCCTCCCCATTTCCCTGACTCCAAAACATTTCTACTGCTAGTGCTACCAGATGATCAAGAAAAGCACCATCTGTCCCTTCCAAATGTGGTCTTATTCATTTACCACTTCCACCTTACAGTTTGCATATGCTGCTTGTCACATATTTGCTTCTTTGCCCCCAACTTCTCTTCAAAGCACAGATAAAGAAGAAAAAAGGCCACCATAATGAAGCACTACATGGTAACCATGATGTGATTTTTTTCAGGTTAGCATACAGTGATTAAAGTTTCTTTTTTTCCAACTTGCACACCATCACAGCTTCAGATATTCATGTAAACACTTCCCCTCATACTGGGGGTTTCTGTTAATGCATTTCAGAGTTTTCAGAATGGGAACAAGCACTTTTGCTGAACTCAGAAGAGCATTTCCAGAATTCTCATGCAACGCTGACTCTTGGCTGCAGTTTCTTCTGCTGCTCAGATGTTTGAAAGTTCTACAGATGCAACTGCCATTCTTTCTAAAATTGGGTAGATACCAGAATACACCCTTTCTGTGGTCACAAAATTGCAGCTGTGTCTGGATGACACAAAGCAGAAGTAAGCCTACAGCTCCTTCTCATCTCTGGAAGATGTGTGCCAGAGCAATTAGAAAAACTTCCCTCTTGATTTTCACTTTGTGGTAAAGGAAAGAAGTGGTTGTCCCAGGCAGTAAGTACACAGTGCCTACAGGCAAAGTCACAGTGGGGAATGGTTATTTTCTCTTAGTTCAGAGAAGTTGTTCACTGTGCAGGGACAATGTTTGAACAAAACCAGAAATAAATTCTGTATGGGTGGAGAAGGAGTATTTTCATTTTTGTATCTTTTTGTATCAACAGAGCTCCACGTATCCAAAACTTGATACCAAACCATTCACAGAGTGCACACCTCCAAACAGTTAGCAATTTCAGGAGCACGAGGTGCAAAAGCACAAACCTGACAAAACCCATAATGTTACACAAAAGCAGAGTGACAGATTTAATAGATCTTTGATCTGTCAAAACAAAAGTCTGAAGAAGACTGAGGAGAACATCCAGGATCGCCATTGAGCAAGCTGGCATTGAGGTGGAGATGTCCATCCTGGCAGGGTAAGCTCTTGAGGGGAATAGGCACACAGATACCATGCTCCCCACCTGTAATCTCTGCGCCCCTGCTGCTGTCTCCAGGACTCCTCTGAGCTCAGCTCTGTGGTGGCTCAGGGAAGGTCAATCCTACAATACCTCCAGATCCCAGGTGATTTTGTTACCATGTTCCCATTGTTTTCTAGAAAAATAACCTGGGGCAATTCGAGCCTGTCTGTAAGATGCTACTACATTGCCCACAGGGGCAATACAGACCAAAGCTTCCTCTGCTAGCACACACCAATGCTCATCTAAAGCCTGTACCTATATGCAAGTTGCCCTTCGTGCCATGTGGATATTTGCCACCTTGGTCTTACATATGGTGCAATCATATGCATAATGATTTCTAGAACTGGCAATACAAAAGTGAAAGAGAGAGCATCCCAGGATCAATCAGTCACCACTCACTATCCATTTATCAGCATTGTTAAAAATAACGCTATTACCTATCTCCCGTGCAAACAAGGCAATGTAGCATTATCTTCTAATGAAAGAAAACCCCTATAAATCAAACAGCTTATTTTACATAACTTTCATCTTGATGGTGAAAAGTCTACACGAAGAAAGCTTATCTAAAATACAGCATTCAAAATGTTTTATTAGCCTGCATCCTCTATACTCCATGCTTAGCATTTTTATATAGCCTGCTGAAAAAGACTTCTTTATAGAACTACTGCTACTGGCTCTGTGCTACTAGCAAGTTGTTGGTTACCTGTGGTTTTGAGTACGCTTTCCTGTAAAGCACAGATCTGCCAATACTCCCAGATCCACAAGTCTGCATTCCTGGCAAACATATGTAATTCTTTTTCATCTCAGGCTGACTCGCTGCAATAGATGTCAGGCCCTCGCAGGAAGGTGCACAGGCACCTTGTCTGCCCAGTGTCAGCAACACAGTACCACTGCAAGGCATTACAGGTTATGATGCAAAGGACTTGGCCAGGTAGACCTGACTCTTGATGAGGCTAGCTCATGCAGCAGGCAGTTTAAGCAGCTGAATCTGTGAAAGGGGTTTGTACAGTCTAAAGCTCTGCCCTGGTTACTTTCCCCCCTTGTCTCAGAAACTTGTGACACTACACACAGGCAGCCTTTACCAGCAGCAGCTAGGATGCTAGGCAGCTGTCTTGTAATCAAACATGCATTTGAACTTGAACTAACAATACAATGCAAACTTGCCCTTAGAAATTCTGTAGTAGTGTTTTCTATAGATCACATGAAATATAAACATTTTTTTAAAGGTTTAAATAGCCAATTTTTGTTTAGCTAAGTCACCTTTAGCTTCTGTACTACAGTCAGTAAAGTCCTGAATGTACAGCTGATCATTTGTTTTTTATACAGGTGATAGAAAAAGTCATTAGAGGCTTCTTGAGATTTCATTTTTACGAACATCAGGGAACTTACTGAACTTGTAGAAGGCACTAACATTAGCAAAAATCTTGAAATGACCAAGTTCACCTGTTTCAGGAAGAGAAGAGGAAGAACAGGAACACAGAAAGGCATGCTGTATACAAGACTACACCCAAATCAAAACTACAAGACCTTAGGAAAGTCACTGTTTCCTGAAAGACATAAAAGAAGACACATGCATAGATTTCCCCTACAAAGCAGAAAACCTAGAAGAATAGGAGATCCAGTTGGCTAGATCAGGTCTTCACTAACTTCAGAAAGTCATGGGAAGGGCAATTCAGCTCAGACCACTACAGATGAAATACAGGCACAAAGGGGCAAAATCAAACTGTACAAAGGTGCTTCTGATGTCCCCTGAGAGAGATGGGAAGAGAACACTTGAGAGAGGAAAAAGGGAAAGAGGAAAGGAAGGAAGGAAGGAATTGCAGGGAGATGACGACTAAAATTAAAGATACCACTATTAAATGCAAGGTAAATCTATCCACAATTATTACTGGGAAGGTTAATGGGTTTGATGCCTTTTTGCTGCAGCCTTTGCTAGGAAAGATAACACAGTCAGATAGTTAAAATGATCACAGATAGACTAGAGGAAAACCAGACTAGATAAGTTGAGATGTTTTCATGTCAGCTGGGCCAGATGAATTGTACCTGAGAGAATCTAAAGAAGCCAGTGAACTAATCTCAGACTCATTACAGACTTCCTTTGAGAAGGCACAGGCAGTGGTTGAAGTTTTAAAAAGCCAAAAGGGGGCAAGTGTAGCATCTGTTTTTAGGAAGGGGAGCACAGGAACAGACCAGACATACAAACAGTGCCATACTACTGCAGGAGAAGCAAGCCCCACACTGGGAATTACAGACAGAAGCATCAAGTGGGAGACACAAGAAATAATCCAGTCCTCTGCTCTGCAGGAATGACTCTTGCAGTATTGCTCCTGTTGTGACCACTGCACTACAGAAAACATGGAAAACTTGGACAGAACCTGAAGCAAAGGGCCTGAAATCATTGCAGAGCTAGCAAAACCAGGAAAAAGAGCCATTGGTTTGTTTAGTCTGGGGTAGAGAAGACAGGAAAGAACAGGGGAACATTTTTCAAGTACTCTTCTTAGTCACCTAACAGACATTTTTCTATGCTCACTGAGGCTTGGGTGAAGTTGTAGAAAGACTGAAGGTACTGGATGTTAGGAGAAACTTTTGCAGTGAGGAAAGTTAAGCACTTGGTTTTCTAGGGGAGCTTTGGAAGCTTTAAGGGAGTTAAACAGGCAGTTTTTAAGAACTGGGCAGAGAAACATCTGGTAGGAAGGACTTAGGTAGAACTGATCCTGACCAAGGTTCATAGATGCATGTTCGTGGGCCATGTTTCAGGGTCCTGTCAGACTCCTCCTGTCATGAACAAGATGTGAATTTGGGACCATGACTCTCTCCTTTTGGACACATGCATACATACAAATGCCCTACCCAATAAACTCTCTAACAAAATACAGCTCTTTTCCATGCCTCTTTAAATTCAGTTTATAGACCTTAACTATGTCAGACAGAGGAGAACAAGGAACTTGGGCCATTCTTACATGTTATCGGTGGGAAAGGACATCAGACTGCAGCCAGGTTTTCTTCCAACAATGACCAACCTGCTCTAAATGGAACAGAAACATGATATGCCAGACACAGCAACGTCTAATAGTTCCAGATGTGCTCCCAGTGAACTTGGCAGTAAAAATCTGTTAAAAATTTGTCAATGCTGTAATCTAGCTAGGGGATTTGTTGTAACAAGGAATAACTTACAGAATGTTCTTGGTCCAACCTGACATGTTGATAAGCATGGAGCACAGCAATAATGCTTGTCTTGCCTGTTTCAAGTTCGACTGCCCACAATGAGGACCCAATTAAGCTTGGAAATAAACATTTAAAGAACTCAGTTAAATTATTCCTTCGTATATTAAGAGAATGGGATAGGAGATATGATCATATAAGATGGTTCTGGAATGGAAGAAAAAATCATTGCCCAAGAAATTAGACAGGAAGTCAGAAAATTCTGTTTCTAACTCTGGCTTTCATGGCCATTCCCTTTGTTACCCTGAATGTGCCACAGTCTCTGTCTTCATATCCACACATATATGATGGGGATGAAAGCATCCATCAATCTTTGTACAGAAGTTTGAGATGCAAGGTTGGGAAATAGAGTCAAAGTCCTGCAGCTAGAAATCATGAATGCTTTTATTCAAAAGCATTACTGACTATCTGAATAGAGACAGCATCTTCAACAAAAGCATGAAGGAGAGAATGAGATTTTCCTCCCCAGACTGGCATCATGCAAAGGGCTAATTCAGCACAAAGAAATCTGACAGCTCCTCATCTTGTCAAGGAGGACTTGCTGGTACAAAACTGTGGCAGATCATAAGACAGGCCTCCAAAGAACCTCTTCACAATTGTTGGTGTATAGAAAATGGTGTCAAAATAAGAAATGCTAAACAACTTTATGCCCCCTTTAGCAGCTTCTAGCAACTGCATGAAATTAGGTAGACCCAAGCTTGTTTCTTTCATGACAGAAGACTTACCCATCCCCAGAGCAGTCCACCAACTAGGAAGGCAAAAAGATGATGCAAAAGTCACTTAAAATTCAACTGAGTCATTCCTCATCATGTATTAACAACTTTGTCTCAGCTTCTCAAGAGCTACAGTCCAAAACTGCATCCAGCATATTTCCATTCTCCATTCTGAGAATTCTGTGATAAAGAAAAACTTTTTTTCTTGTTGTATGAAGAGCTTTGGTCAGGTAAAGAAAAAAATCCTCAAACCAGACAGTCACCGATTTTCATACATATATGTATGTAAGGTAAAAGCACAAAAATCATGGGCATGAAGGATGGAAAATTTCTACAAAGTAGCTAGACTTTCCTTTCTGCCACTAAATACAACAACAGGGAGCAGGATGAACAAAAGATGTGTGCCTGACATAGGTGGGATATCTGAAACCCTTCATTTGAAGTCAGAGGTAGCCATATCCTACTGCTAGAGAAACCCTTATGGTAGGGGGGAGTGTTTTGGTTTTCTCATTAGGAGGGGAAGTGGAGGATGGTGACCATGCACAGATGCACAGAGGCAACCAAAATTATGGGGTAAATTCTCAGCTGGATTAAAACAGCACAGATGCTCAATAGCTATATGAAGTTACGCCAGTTTATGCCTGTTAAGAATTTGCCAGTTGTTCCAGATTGACATATCCGTCCACCTGAGAGGTTAACAGTGTCAAGGCATTCAGATATTGTGATGACAGCTCCAAAGACAAATGGAAATTGTGGTCTTTACTTGAAAGCCCATCATCATTACTTAATACTTACACAGCATCGACAGCATGTACATTGGGACTTAACAAAAGCTGTCTAGAAGTCAAGCCCCAAGATCAGAAACTACCTATTGCTGTTATCATTCTAGTAGGTGAGCAAAGATGTAGCCTCTCTATTTTCAGTCTAATTACACCTGTAAACATAGAGCATAGAGTAGAGTAACTAGTTCTAACGGTAGGTTTTGTGTCTCAGCTTTCTACGTAATGAAGTGGAAACAATACAAAAATGGTTTTTGAAATTTAAGTAACCTGAAGGGGGAACGAACTTTTCTGGTATCTGTAAATCTTGAAGTGAGACCAGGCTGGAAATTGGGAAAGTACATAAGAGACAATAAAGTTTGCATGGACAAATGAACCCAGCTATTTGGATCACAGCTGCCAATCCTATTGTAAGCAAGACTTTTTAGGTGATACAAATTGCCAGAGCCACTGCAGAGACATAAAACAAGATACTGAAGATCTTATAGAAAAAGCTAAAACTAACAGGATGTTCAAACTACAAAGCACCTCTGAATTGCTCTTATCTGACTCAACTGACCTTGAAGGGCAGAGGATCTGAAACTGCACAAGTGGGAGACAGAGAGGGATAGATTCCCAATTCACTCTGGACTAATTACAAAAGCACTTTTTTTTCCCCTCTTCAGGGATTTTCAGAACAAAATGCCTTTTTCATGTTCTTGCCAAACAAATAACAACATGCATGCCAAAGCCAATAACGAGCATGTACAAGCAAAACCACAGAAAATGTGCATCCTTTTTATGGGTGGGCCTGACTGAACAGGTGCTGCTCCCCATGTAGTTAATCAGACATAGACAATAGTGCTGGCATTCACTCTATCAGTAGATGTTAGTATTCCAGTGCTCAAAACTACACAGTGAGTTGCGTGTACCTTGTTTTCCATATTTCAAACTACACAAGGTCTTCCAGGACACTGTTTTTCCAGGGGAGAGGAATGGCTGCAACCTAACATCTGCCAACAAACAAGAAGGTGTTTTCTGCCATAATGATCAGTTGTTAACCTCATTGCCCACACTGCCTTTTTCAGACTGAAATATCTGCATGCTTTGATTTGTTATTTGTGTTAGCAGAAAATATTTTCCGATAGGTGATATTAGCTTTAGTCTCAACCTTTTTCAACACATACTTTAAAGGTGGGAGGAAAGACTAAGTTCATTTTGTAAGTTTCTGGTGCCCAGCATGTAGCACTTTAATACAGTCTGGATGTCCACCACTTGGAGCCAAAAAAGTAC
Organism: Pezoporus wallicus; assembly: GCF_028554395.1. NCBI lineage: Eukaryota > Metazoa > Chordata > Aves > Psittaciformes > Psittacidae > Pezoporus > Pezoporus wallicus. The sequence goes on from NW_026635251.1 coordinate 388,353, forward strand.
CTTTGGAGGGATCGGATTTTCACACAGTTTGCAAACTTTACTAGCTTAAAACACAGAAGCTATTGGCTCTTTTTTCCTTTCTACAGGTTACCAAAATGGTACTTGTAATATCACATCATTGCTGCTGTGACTGCAAGAAAATGCACATTGGCATTTCGTGGGAAAGAGCTGCTTAGCTTTCAATAATGAGGATTTATATAAGCTCTATGAAGAACTGTATTTTGGTACACGAATGAATTAATTTATTCCCACTTTTATCAATTTAGAGGTGACGAAGACAAGTGGGAGTAAAGATCTTTAATGCTAGCAAAATAAAGATGACATAACAGGCATTGAATTAATGAACATTTGCAGTAGTTCTCAGCAAAGAGCGATACAAATGTGGGAACCTCAGGTGACTTAAGAAAGTAATGACACCCAGGACTGGTAATATAGTGATACTTACATATGTCTCAAATAACAGACTTGTACAGAATAAAGTTTTGAAGGGGCTCTCAATGCAGAGAAGGAGGAAGCTGTGAAACAGAGAAGATGAGCTCATGGTCTGAGGGAGTGAACACAGCAGGAGAACTTTCACAATGATACCACTGACACAAAAAATAGGCCATACTCATCTAAGAAACCATTTTAACTTGATGAAATATGGAGAAAGGCATTATTAATATTTTAGGTGAAATTACTTTTTTTAACATCATCGTTTTAAAAGTTGCTATATTATGGTGACCTTCTCTTTAAGCCACAGTACTTACTCATTTCCTGTAAATAATCTGTGCTCCTACCTATTTCATCTAGTCTTGCTAATTATAAATCACAGAATATCCATCTCCATTACACTGCTATTGTCATTACAAGATCCACCATTAGCTCAGCAAATCTTTCACAGCTCAAATTGCTGTAGAACAGGATGGTTTATCAGGGAAGGACTGCTCTGAGAAGCGCAGGTCTTTCATTTCCTTGTACTGGCCAGACACAGATTAAGCCATGCTTTGGTTCAGTATGCTCTTATTTCCTTGGGGTTCTGAACTGTTTCCATTATAAAGAGAACAAAACCAAAAGAACAACCTTACTTTCATCCCTGTTCAGCTTTGGCATTCCCAAAGCACAAGCACACAGTATTCCCTTTAACGACATGTGTTATAATAATAATTTTAAACTACAGAAAATTCTACAGATATCTAAAATTGCTGAGTTCAGATGTTCATAAAACCTGACTCACTAAATTCCTGGGTAAGAACAACAGATGGTTTCCATTTGCTTCTGTGCTACTGCATTTATTTAGCTACCCTTCCTTGTAAGAGCAAAATTCAAAAGGATGAAGGGAATGCACGGTAAAACCAGGCAGCAAATCATGAGAACAGGATTTTTATCAGAAAATATCTCCTTTCCTGGAGTAGCTTTAATACCACCATTTCTTTATGAAAGAAAACCCCAAACACATCAAAGTACTGAAAGTAACTGACCTTTCTGAAGTTCTTTCAGAACAAACATTATAATAATGGAGTAAAACCAACTCTTTTCTTTCATAAAGCAAAAACAAGACTATGAGTTGGGTTTGACACATTATCTGTGTGATTTTAGCTTACAGCAAGGTCAATATCAAGTGAAATGAAATGAAAAATCCTGGGTTGGGGTTGGGAATCGTGTAAAGGAATTTGGCCTAGCTATCTGTGGTTAAAGCAATTTAATTACTTAAGGGTGTTGTGTAGTCAGTCAGTCTCTACAGCATGGAGTAGCAATCAATTGTTTCCCTTCATGGCACTTTTATCATGCATTTTTGTATTTTGGTATAAAACCAAAACGTAATTATTGCGCTAACATTTTTCAAGTGATATATTAAGCATTTTTAACATGCTCAGAAAATCACAAACATAAATAAGTTTCATGTAGCCATAAATTTAAAGAAACAGTCAGTGATTTTTGATTGCATGATGGAATTTTGATTATATAAAAAAGTTTGTTTCAATTGTATATTTTGATTAATTTAAAATATGCCCCACTTAAAGCTCTGGGCTCATACGCAAAAAAAATTGTGAAGGCATCTTACATATACGCTCTTCCCAATGTCTACAAAAAAAAAAGCCTTCCTTGCCTCCCTTCATCACCAACTCAGCCTCTCCTATCTCAGCCTCTCATCCATTTAGCTCTCTGCCATTGCCAAGGTCTGTACAAAGCATGGGAAAGGGGATGCTTTCTGTGGAAGGTCATCCAGCACGTAATTATTCCCAAGCGGTGTGCTCTGCTCTCAGGCTCCTTGCTTTCAGACACGGGGTGGTCGACTTTAACACCCTGCCCCATTTGAACTGATGAGACAGGCAGCCAATATTCCTATCAGCACGAGTCAACTGTTAAAAAATAACAGCTTAAACATTAGCAAACTGCAGTCAGTATAAACAGAAGCTGTAAAGCAATGATACAATCACCGGGAGTACCTCTAATAAAGACATATTTTGCAAGCACTACAATTAGCAAATTATTTCAAGATGCATGAGAGCATGGTGTGCATCATCAGCCACCTGCTATCACAATGACTGTATCTTAAGTACTGGCTTCTTACAAGTCAAATCTCTTCTTTCTTTCAGTTCAGTTTTTTTCTCAGGTGAAGCAACACCTGGCACAACTATTAGCATCAAAACACAGCCAGCATTGATAATGAAGATGCACACCTGCTTTGGATGTGCTAAAATGAGAGGTGCTAGTTTGCTGAGTGTTTGCTGCGTTTGTTGATGATGCATTCATTTTACATCACAGTTATCTTATGTACCATGGGATGCCTGGTACTTGACACTGAATAAGAAACATCGCAAAATGTTAAGCTCTCATTCCCCTGTAGGAAACATTTAAGATTAACGTCATGTGGATTTATGGGTTATAAAGAGTTGAACTGCACAGAATCACCCAAAGCTTTACTTAGAATATCACACAGGTTTTACTTTTAGCTTAGAACAGCTACCATCTCTAAAATGAGGTTGTACAGGCAAAAGAGAAGTCTTTGGATTTGTTAAACCCATAACAGCAACATCAAATAGAATGAAGGAAAGGAGATGTTAGTATTTTTAAAACTCCTAAAATATCCAAAGAGGATGAAAACTTGAGCTGAAACATGACCTTATAAATTGGTACATAAAGCATCATCACCTTCAAAAGTTATTCACCTTACTGAAGTTAATGGCAGATTAACATTATAGCATTAGCTGTCAGAAACTGAAGGTGCTTTGAGTGAAAATTTATATCACTTCCATCTTCTTTTCATGGCATGGGAAGATCTAAGGGCTAAACAATGAACTTCTGTGTTCATCCTTATGCAAGATACTATCACTGGCAAAGCCGGAGCGAAAAGAAAACTCCTCTTATAACCTCAATTTAACTTCAGACGGATGTGCATGGTACAAAGCCAGTGAAGTGATAAATAGTTTCTGGCAGCTCACCCTTCCTACCTTGAGTAGTGTTACAGTTTATCACTGGGGCTGGCCATTCAGTACAGGAAACAGGGGAAGCAGTGTCATGTAGTCTCAGGCTATATTCACAGATACTTCATAGAAAACCTTGGCAAATGATCAGCAAGTACTAAAAAGCATAAAAAGTGGCTTTATTTTGTGAACAGATATATCTCTAAAGGATCCGCTAGGAAGCCCAGGAGAGGGGAAGCCTCGGCTGGGGTTAAAATAGCTGGTTTATTCACTTCTTCACAGAGCACAATAGTTTTACTGATTCATTTCACAAGTCATTTGCTAATTTTGCACCTTGGAAATGAGTATGGACACACATACAAATGAACATTTGCAGCAAAAGTGTGTGAAATGACTACTTCTCAAAGCAAATCCTAATGAAAACATTTTAATGATCTTAGTAGTATTTGTAACAGCTTCTTGGACAATATTGTAACTTAAGAGCCCAATTCGGCAATCATTACTGCCACCAACTCACAGCAGCAAGCTACTTCAGTTGGCAATTCGCAAGAATACGAGTGAACCCTGGTTGAAGAACAGGATCTTCAGTAATGTGCAAAGTTGTCACTCTCCCCAAAACAAGAAATTAATAAAAACACTCTTTCTTCTCTCCAATACAAGCCCCTAACAAAATACCAACATCCAGAATATCGCCTAGCAAATGACTTGTCAGTGTGGCCGATGACACTTTTCCCAGATCTCAGGCTCTTCCTCTTTTACCACTGATTTTTCAATGGCGATGCTATTTAGAGAAGTTAATAAAAAAGTATAACTTGAAATTCATGTCATAGGCTAAATGACCCCTGCTGTAATGCTACTCACATCAGCTAAATTGCTCCAGGAGTTAATTGGTGCCCATGTGTTTAACATTTGTTATTTGAACAAAGAATAAAAAAGGTGCCAAATTTCTTGACACTTTATTTCTAATTAAATGAACCATAATGTGAGCCTTTATATCTGTAGGATTCCTCATGGAAAGAACAGATCATGTATAGCATAATGAGTATCAAATGCAGTAAAATCCACAACCATCTTTCTAGTGCAGAACTTAGGAACTGGCTGCTCCTTTGTCAAATGAGTGCATAAACTACATGACCCTTCAGCCCTTCCCAAAACCAAGACCTGTATTCTGCACTGAAAATTACAATTATGTGGCAAAATAAATGCCTTTACTTACTAACAATAATAAATTCCTAATGGAGACAGCCAGAAAGTTGCACATCAATTTCATGATCATGAACACTGCTCAGTAACACATGGTGCAAGAGTAAAGCCACTGCTGCATGGTTCTGGTATTTACAGAAGGCTCACCATCAGCTCAGACCTAATGTTCTGAGCCCACAGAGGGGCTGTTTTTAAGCAAACAGTAAGGAACATTGTGATAGGAAAAGTGCAGGGAATGCATGATCCAGCATGGATCTATGCTTCTGCCTTAACTTCATGGTCCATTCTGCACTCTGTCCTGGAAGGGTCCCACTACACCGCCTTCTGACAAAGGGACAAAACCCCTCATAGATTCGGTGCTGTTATCGCCATTACTGTCACCAACAGGGACATTTTCAACTAGATCAGGTGGCTCAAAGACCCATCCAACTCAGCCTTGAGCACTTCCAGGAATGAGGCATCCCCAACTTCATCACTAGTTCTAGATTGAACCTTGCTCATTTTAGATCTCACTGGAGCACTTCTGGAGGAAGTTCCACCTTTGACAGCATGAAAAGTTTTGTGGCAGGGTTTAGTTTTCTGCCTTTCTATGCAGGGAAACTGCAAAACTGCCTGGGGACAGTAATGTTAGATGCTCTTGGAGAACAGATTAATGTCCAGCATGCAGGTAAGACTGCCACAAGCATGTGATAAATGACTGTGTTGTATGACTATAACTCATCATGAGACTCTCATCTGTCTGAATATCCAGTGTACACAGAATACGTACAGGACAGTAACAGGTATCTTGTTTTATGCAGAACTACAGATGTACATAACCTGCCCTTACACTAAATAAAATACGGTAAATAAAGTAGAATATTATTCCACTCCTTTTTTTCATTCACTAACAGACTGAGAGGTTATACACAGGACCAGTTAACTCCTCTAAGACTGCTCTTGCCATCATAATAAAAAGCATTTTTAAAGTCAAAGGAGTAGACCACAATGAAATTCTATGCCTGATAAATAAAGGATTTTGTACACAATCTATTTTTCTTTTGAGACTGGAAATGTCATTATCAGCATGATCTGAAGTATGCGTGTCTCTGTGTGTGCAGATGCACACATACGGACACATTTTAATGCTTAGAATAATGTAACTGATCATTTTCCAGACAGGAACATGTGGGCTCCCTTTCTTGCTGTGTGTCACGCAGCCAAGCAATGAATCTAGACAGGCTTCCTAGTAGGAGGTTTGAGTTCAGTATTTTTTTAGAAGTGCCTATGTTTAGAGAATATTTTTGCATTAGGAAAAGTGCCTGTAACTAACTGGAGAATCATCACACTTTTTGAAGACTACATCAAACTACTCATTGCTATTGAAGTCAGGCAGTGGAGCAATTAAGGAGGAAGGCGCATGAATTTCTAGTTGATGACTGTACATAGCGTGCACACTATTCAGTTATGGAAAGAAGTCTTCCTTCTGTTAACCTTTTGACATGCTATAATTCATGTATTTGAGAGTGATGACAAGACTTAGAACACCCCCAAACAACAGACAGAAAAATGCACCCAACCTGACTTAGCTATGAGATTATCCATACTTTTTCCAGCTGATTTTTTTTCTAACTTCCAGTTTTCAACAGAAGTCAGTGTAAAAAAAGGACAGCATTGTCCCAGTTATTTTTTATTAGTCTAAAATACATTGTTTGCCCTTGCTGATGCAGTTTTGAAGAGAACAAGGAATGTTTACATTGGTCTGGGGACTGGAACTTCTACTGAACAGGCAATGTGGAAACTATTTCACAAACACATGAACCATCTTGGCTCCTGCAGGATGAAGTGAAGGATAGAGAAGTACACTGAAACACTGCACACAGCAGGTGAAACCCTACCTCCTTATCAGTCAGTGAGAGTTCTGCCACCAGCTTCAGGGCTGGGACATCACACTGCTCCCTCCCATGTCCCTTTTCTTCTGAAAATAAGGTGTTCTGATGCTCTCCAGTCTTTATGAGTGAAGTTGGCAACTAGGGTCTTTCACTGTTCGGTGTACATTCCCCTCTTCTCCTAATATCCTAGCAATTTGTTTCAGTAACGCCTCTGTATCTGACATTTATTAGAACACCAATCTATGTTAGATACTTGCTAGCTCATTAGGTCCAGCAGCAGACTTCTTCAGCCAGCTTGACAAATGGCCAGAGTTCAGAGTCCTTCCATAAATAAAGACTTTGTCTTGTCAGTTGTTTTGGCCTCCGCTGTACAGCAACGAGTTTCCAGAGCAGATGGAGCCGCTCTCGGCTGCCATCCCCTGTCTTCTGAACTTCCTGTTCTGTGCATGGTTCTCATCAGCGCCCATTATGCGGAGAACATCTACTTCATAAAGCTGAAATATGTCTTTTTAAAGCAGAAAGAAAATGGATGAATATTTTCTGTGGTTATAGAAGAAATACCTGCATCTGAATAAAAGTTTTAACCACATATTATTTCAGATCAAAAAACCTCCCTAATCTGAGCTTCAAATGGTCTTAAATTCTATTACAGATTATTCAGAAACTTCATTTCTTTCACATAAAAATGCTTTTTTGATCTTTAATTCTTGCTCACGTAAATGCTATTGCAGCCACTCATTATTAACTGCTGAGCTCATAAAAATATTCTTTTCTTCTGTCTTATAATTTTGAGGGCTGATTTGAACAGCAGTGTCTAAAGAAGTGACCTTGATAAAAATGCATCAATTCTCTGCAAAACCTCCTCCCCTGCTGTCACAGTACATTATATGCATTGTGTGATTCCCATACATAGCTGCTTGCAATTCCAACAGCTACGTTTTAGACGCCACTTTGCAAAGTCTCTATTTCAGTGCCCTTAGAAGTTAAGTATGTGGAGATTCAATTTAAAAATACTGTAGATTTATGGAATTATCTATTAAATGGAAGCTTTAAAGATGATCATATTTACAACAACTATGCTTCCTTACAGAAATTTAAAGACAGATGTGTAGCTAAGTCTAGCTATGACCCTAGAAAAAATTAGTTTGAGGGGGAAAATGCCAAAGACCTATACTTTTTAAATCTTTCAGTCTTGAGGTTCCTAGCTCTCATTTCTTTGATGTGCAGAAGGGAGTCACTCCCTTTTCTTACTTCAACATGTAGTAAACCCATTTCGGATGGCACAGGATCATCGCAATGTGGTTCAAGCAGACCATGCCAGCAGACCATGCCAGATGATGCTGCAGTCATTGCACGTAATCCAGGCACGTGCACACATGGCTCCCATATTTCAGCAAAAGAAATCTCAGCTACACACCAGTCTATACAGCAACATGTGCTATGCAGCTTATCCATACAGAGTCTGATGTGTTGGGGATACACCAGGCGTATTCTGCATGCACAACATAAATGCACTGCATAGTTATTGCTGCACAACTACTCCTTCAGTGGGAAAGAGAAGAGGATGGCATCTCGAGTGCTGCAACTCCTTCCTATTGCCCCAGCTCATTCTTCTGGTCTACTCCACGTTGTACTTGATAGTCTTTAATTTGTGAAGTCATTAAGAAGGGAGGTCTCAATTACACAGATCTTGGCAGTCAGGCAGACTCCAAACATCCATTCTTAAAGGGAGGCTGAGCCACACCATCCCTGCTGGAGCCAGAGCCATGAAGATGGAAGGGATAAAGCATGCTTGGCAGACTTTGCAACAATTCTGCAGACTAATTAATTTGGTTCATCTCACTTTATAACCACTCTGAACATCTTTTGGAATTGTTTTTGAGCATTACAATGACTTCTAGCTATTGCTGCAATACTATCAGTAATTGGTTGCATCTATATATTTCTGCCATGTAATGATGTTGTAAAGACTAAAAAGACCTGATTTGCCTTTTTGTTTGAAAGCAAGTCATAAACAGGAGAATCTATATGCACTGATAGGGAATGTTCCCATATTAAGGTGGATCCTGATCTGACCACCTTAAAAATGTAAAGTTTTTTACTGCATTTATAATGAAGATTTGAAAAACACAAGAATTTTGTTAGTGATGCAAAACAAGAGCCCCTTCTCATCTTGATTCAAAATTGTTTCTCAAAGAGAAACTTTGACAGTTGTTTTGTAAACATCAATTAGTAAAAGCTTTGAATGTTCAAATGCATTATTTTAATAAAATAATAGTGGAGGGGAGGAGAGTGGAGCAGGGTTTTATAAGGGAAATCCTCTCAAGTGTTTCAAATGAGCTAAGAGTAACTTTTTTCCTGCAGGAAAGAGGAGCTGGTGTTCAGAAAAGCTGGAAGCTGCCACTCAGTTTAAACTAAAAGAGGGGAGGTTTAGACTGGATATAAAGAAGTTTGTTACAATAAGGGTGATGAGACACTGGCACAGGTTGCCCAGAGAAGCTGTGGCTGCCCCATTCTTGGCAGTGTTTAAGACCAGGTTGGACAGGGCTTTGAGCAACCTGGTCTAGTGGAAGGTGTCTCTGTCCATGGCAGGGGGCTGGAACTGGATGAGCTTTACGGTCCCTTAGAATATGATTCTACTCAGTTCTCCTCCTATGACAGTAATATCATTCAAGAAACATTATTTGGAAGGAAAGACAAACTGAGGAAATGTATACACAGTTCAAGTGGATAGATTTTGCCTGAATAGTTTGGAAAACAAAGTCATCCTTTGCAGTTACCCCTGCCTTTGGCCATACCTACTGCAGATTGAGACAAGTTTTTAAGACAGTTACACCATCACCACCATGCTGTTTAGAAGTTTTGCTGAGCAGAAACATTCAAATGGGGGACTTATCAGGCAGGTTCAGCTGAAGCACAAACTTGTATCATTTTGCATTTCCCAGGGCCATGATGCTAGCTGGGCTAGGAAGCACAAATTCCTCAGACGGAGTGATGAGAGGACTCTCGGAGTCCTTCTCTATGCCTCAGGCAGAGGGTATGGAGCTGTCTCTGAATTTCCAGGGAATGGGAAGGGGATATGGGAAGCTCATCATTATCTGTTTGAAACCGATTTAGACTGTTGATGAACACATCAACAACTGCTATTCAAAACTTCATAACAAATTAAATTACAGGTATCTGGGAAGCACTCTTCTAATGTAAAAAGCTCTCATGGAACTGACCCCATGTCAAAAAATGAATGTAGAAGGCTTCTCCTTTGCCACCTAGGAAAGAGGTAGTTATAACTAAACAGAAATCCTCCAGGAATACCCATGTGTGTCCACTGATTTAAATGGAAAGCTTTGATCATAGAATCATAGACTAGTTAGGGTAGGAAAGGACCTTAAGATCATCTAGTTCCAACTCCCCTGCCATAGGCAGGGACACCTCACACTAAACCATGTCACCCAAGGCTCTGTCCAACCCGGTCTTGAACACCGCCAGGGATGAAGAGTTCACAACTTCCCCGGGCAACCCATTCCAGTGCCTCACCACCCTAACAGGAAAGAACTTCCTCCTTATATCCAATCCAAACTTCCCCTGTTTAAGTTTTAACCCTTTACCCCTTGTCCTGTCACTACAGTCCCTAGTGAAGAGTCCCTCCCCAGCATCCCTATAGGCCCCCTTCAGATACTGGAAGGCTGCTATGGGGTCTCCATGCAGCCTTCTCTTCTCCAGGCTGAACAGCCCCAACTTTCTCAGCCTGTCTTCACACGGGAGGTGCTCCAGTCCCCTGATCATCCTCGTGGCCCTCCTCTGGACTTGTTCCAACAGTTCCATGTCCTTTTTATGTTGAGGACACCAGAACTGCACACAATACTCCAGGTGAGGTCTCACAAGAGCAGAGTAGAGGGGCAGGATCACCTCCTTCGACCTGCTGGTCACGCTCCTTTTGATGCAGCCCAGGATACGGTTGGCTTTCTGGGCTGCGAGCACACACTGAAGCCGGCTCATGTTCATTTTCTCATCGACCAACACCCCCAGGTCCTTCTCTACAGGGCTGCTCTGAATCTCTTCTCTGCCCAACCTGTAGCTGTGCCTGGGATTGCTGTAACCCAGGCGTAGGACCTTGCACTTGGCATGGTTAAACTCCATAAGGCTGGCATCAGCCCACCTCACAAGCGTGTCGAGGTCCCTCTGGATGGCATTCCTTCCCTCCAGCGTACCAACCGAACCACACAGCTTGGTGTCATCGGCAAACTTGCTGATGGCACACTCAATCCCACTGTCCATGTCAGCGACAAAGATGTTGAACAAAAGCGGTCCCAACACCAGTCCCTGAGGGATACCACTTGTTATTGGTCTCCAGCTGGACACTGAGCCACTGACCACAACTCTTTGCTTGCAGCAAAGATAAACATTTTTGATAAACAAAAATGGGAGGTAAGAGAATGATTTACTTTGCTGGAGAAAAACCCTCTAAATCTACCTGTATATCTGTATTTTAAGTAATATTTTAAGCCATTTGTCTAAAAGACCTAAAAATGATCAGAGTATTTCTGTGTGTCATAAAGGCACACCCAGATGAGAATGTCTGCATTGAATTTTGTTTTCAAATATTCAAATTCTGCCCCATTTCTATTAGGCTTTGACATCTTCGAGTTTCTTTCTGCATGCCAGCACGCCTTCTCCTGTACTGACAACTTTGGGTCACCAGCAATCTACATGAGTGCATCCTTAAAACGCTGAAGCCATTTGTGGGACCATACAACTGTCCCAGGCACCATCACTGAAGAGCTTTGATGGATCCCAATCACTTCCCTTTCAGCACGATCCACTGTCACCTCCACATCTGCCAGTGCTTCGTTCAAAAATCAAAGCCTTAAAAATAACATCTGAAATGTGCACAAGTACACAGCTATTCAGAACACAGAGTTCTTGCAAATGGCTTTCTAAACCGTACCTGTTTTCTGAGACTTTTCTCAGGCCTCTTTCTCAGGCACCAGGAACTGATGCTCCATTTCTTTGACAGCTTTGTTGTGGAACAGAAACTGCACATAAATAAGTCAGTTCTAAACAGATATTGCTTTGAAGAGACTCTTCTCAAAACCAATCTAGCTGGCAGATACTGAAAGAATTACTACTTTGGCTATACTAAATACTAAATGCACCCTAAAAAACTAAACAGAAATACACACTTCTGGAAAGTAGTATAAACTACCAGATTGTTATCAGGGAGGAAGAAAGTTATCTGGAAGTGTCATTTATACTGACTTGAGAATGGTTATCAGGAATAAACAACACAAGATCTGTTTCAGAACAAGTGTACCCTGTTCAGAAAAGCTATATAAGGAAGATTCTGTGCCCCAGCCACAGAGGCTATATTATCAGCTCTTTACAGCACACTTGAAATAGAGCCCTGTGCAGTTCTGGTGTGAAAGCCTCTGAAAACCTATTGAAATGAAGGACAGGGAGAACTGAAGAGGCATCTTAATTAAACAGATTTGACAAAACAACCTTCTTCCTTCAAATCATTCATGGACAAAGCAACCAGGCATTCCTACTTCAGCAAGAGTAAAATCTCAGCTAGTTTTATTTCAGCTGTATTTCAGATGGTTTATTTCAGCTATAACCCTAGGAACTTGGTCTTTTCACCTTGGTGCTGCAGAATGTGCTCTCCTATCTTATAAAACCAAACAGGAAAAAAAGCATGAAAAAAAAGTCTCTTCAAATGCCTGCAAACGTGTCCAACACCCAGGTTTCATAGAGCAGCTTTCCTACTGCAAGTGTTTGCAAGAAACTGCATGGGGACTTGCAGTAATCAGCTTATGCCATCATTTGCTTAGAGTAACGAGAGAGTAAAAAGTAAGATTACTCTGTGAAAGAGCAGAAGGTAGGACCCAACTAACTGAAGCACCTAGCAACTGCCTGATCAGTACAGAATTCCCAAACCCTCATGACTTGGAGGATTTGGTGAGGCAATCTAGAGTCAATCAAGGACCATGCCTCCTGAGAGAGCATGCCCAAGCACCATGCAGTAAGCGCCAGCCTCCCAGAAGGAGTTTGGTGCCAAAAGTGAGACTCTTCACCCGAGTCCAGCCCACACGCAAAATTATAGCAGCAATTACTATTGTTGCATTTTACTCTTCAAGGTGGCAAAGCACTTCGGAGGAGAACAGTAATATTTACATTCAGTCGTAACAGGGACCCAGAGTTGACACCAGTTTCTCAGTGACACATCAGCCAATGGTTAAGCCAAGCCTTTTGAATCCTGCTTTGGTTCTCACTTTTTCTAGCATGTTTGAAGTAGCACCCAGCTAACTACCAGATACATCTAACCTCGTCACACAGCTGTTGGGAGAAAACCTTTCTCCCTCTCCAGACAAGTTCACACTGGTCTTGAGGAGACATATTCATAAACATGAGTCTATGTAAAAAATAACTCTGATGTAACATTCTCAGAGAAATATCAGTGCACTTGAACTTTTGATGTCAAAAAATGTTCTGACATCTTAAATCCTGAAGGAGTGCTCCAGCCAGGAGGCTTGTGAATACTATTTAGGTGACCTGTGACATGAAGCAGATCAGAGGATTACTGGGAGAGGAGTATCCTTTGAAGTGTCCAACTGTGAAATATGGCACTTTTATTTCTATTTCTACCACATCATCACTGCTAATAGAATATATTTTATCTATAGCTCTGATAGAATTTAACTATTTTTTTATTTTGTTCTGGTATTTGTTTTTTTTCCCTGTTGAAAGGGTGTTACCTTTAAAAATGTGGCACCTGACCATCTGAATACCAGCACATGTTCCCTGCAACATGATCATTTGCACCACTATCCTGCAAAGTCTGTTCAGGTAAGAGCATGAGAAAGGAACTTAATGTTAGATCCTGCCTTTGCAGAATCACCTTTTCGTGCCATGGCAGACTTTCCAGGGCACCTTCACAGAGGTATGTTAAAGTGTGTATGCACACCATGCAACTGTGCGTCTCCTGGGCTTGTGTTAGAAAAAGAAAGCAAAAGCTATACCTGAAACGTTATCTTCATTGATAACATTTATACTGTCTGCCATTTAATTTCAGCATCTCCCTATTACAGGCAAATAGGAACTGAACAAAATTCTTCACAGAAAACCTCATATTTTACACTCTTTTTTTTCCCCCATCTTCCAAATTTTTCCAGATGACCCTGGTTCCTTATATGATCTTCCAAGTATTCACTTCCCATTGCTTCATTTCTGTACCTTTTCTACTAACTTATGACAAGGTGAACATAATGAAGAGGAGCATGATTTAATTTGTAAATGCCAATGCAAAATAACTTTAATAAGTAATATTAAATTCTTTTTTTTTGGTAACTGCTGTTCAGGCTGAAAACATCTAGCTTATCTCTTACTTACAGAAAACCTAACCAGACGTAATTTTCACTTCACTGGATACAGGACATTTGCTCTTTCCACATTTTCAAGCAGAATAAAATGAAGAGGACTATGTCGTGAGTAGCTCCCTCCTCCTCTCTTCATGATGTGAGAACATTCACTAGCCATTACTGATGATCCATATCTCTGATGGCTACCCTCCTGCCATCAAGAAGAGCAGGAATTTATCTACAGGGCTGTTAAGAACCCATGTGAGATCCTACACATTGCCCCCTGCAATCCCTGGCCCCAGGCACTACCCTCCCGTGTGTATCAGAGGTTTCCCACCTGTGCTTACAGGGCTCAACAGCCATCTTCTTCTGCCTTTATGTTTCTCTTTTCAGCAGTTCACTCTTTGTGCCAGTAGGAAAGTAAGGTTCATAATTATACCCACTTTCCTAAGCTAGGTGTGCTACTGGCCACATCTGATTCTTTGCTGAAGTAATTCTTTGCAGTGAGTTACATACAACTGTAACTCAGCTGCTTTCTGAAACTCTTCCATGAACAGCCTCCATCCCTAGTGACTTGGTGAAATGATGCCTTCCTCCCCAGTTTACCTTTTTTTCTTTGAAACAAATACCTTTCTCTACTGGCAGCTGACCTCCATGACCTGCACTGGCAGAGTCATACAGAAAGCCTGTGCTGGTTTCCGAGACAAGAGGGTGAATAAAAAGCAGGTATTAAAAATTGCCTCCATCAACTATTTTATTTAAATTGGATTTTTTTGCTTATTAACATTCAAGAGTATGTTTCAGTGGGTGCTTGTTGTTCTTTTTCTTAAGGGCTATACTTACTTATTAATCCTCATTACCGTGCATTTGGTGCTGAACTTGCAAATAACACCAAAGTACTGAACTGGAAGAAATCACTGCCTAAATCCAAGCAATCCAAGTTTTTTTAAGTATTCATCTTTTGGCAGCTGCAGCTTCTTCTGCAGGTGCAGGGGGAACACTTTATTTAAGTCAGTTTATTCATCTACCCCAATTCAAAGGCTAGTTCACTCAGAGCTGAGAAAACCTTTGGTTGTTAGATACAGAGAACCAATTTCCAGTTTATGGATTAAAATCAGATAGCAACAGATGAGGTCTACTCAAGTGAAGTTTTAGAACAGTATTATCTGTCAGTTCTATTATTAACTGGAAAAAAACTTGCATTTACATTTATTAAAATGCCTGTAAATTCAGTTTCTAAAGTCTTCAGCACTACACGCATAACTGATTAAAAATAAACCTGTTTGCTGCTTAAAATTTAATTTCCCATTTCATTCAGAGATTAGCACAATTTATGGGTAAAAATAGTAAATAAAAAAAAAATTGCAAAGAGGCTAAGTTATGTAGTTGCTTAAATAAACATGGCTAGATATGATATAACTTTCTGAGGAACAAAGTAAGCCTAACTACCATGTTGCAGCAACAGTCCCTTGTGGCACAGAATAGCCAACAGCTACGTAAAAAGAATAAAGTATTAAATACAGCAAGGATTTAAGCTAGCACATTAACAGTACTGTGGTATTGCTTTACGGCAACCCCACATCCTAGAAGCTATGCTCATGAGGAGGACATAAACATGCCACACTGAGGCACCATAAAACTCCAAGACAACTGGAATACATGCCTTAAATTGCTAACTGGCTCTCCTTTTGCTGTATTTATTGGAGGTATGTATTGAAAATGTGGTGTTTTATGTTGAGACAAAAATGCAATTTGCGTCTAGACCATCTGCATTCCACAAAGTGTAAAACGGGGCCTTCAACAGCACAAGATATCTCCTTGGGGGACCAGGGGAGCTCTCCTCAGCACAACTTCCTGGCAGGAAGAGAGGAAGATGATGTAAGGGAGGTAGATTAGATTAAAATGAATAAAGGAGAGTGTATAAAGAGATAACCAGTGCCCTTAGAGACAAATGCTGGTGAGTGCTGTGGGGATGGGGAGGGAAAAGGGAAGTGGGATTTAGCACCCATCCAACAACACAACTGATCACCCATTAGGATGCATTTTTGCTATTACAAGGAGATAAAAGCTGCAGGACCACGATGGCACCACCTACATGCTGAAGGGCAATGGAGGAGGACTGTCACAACTTCTCCTATCTCCGGAAGGGTCGCCTGCTATTTCATTTCACCCACAGTTCAACAACCAGAGGAAAGACTGAACAGAAAAGGCAGGAGGATGCCCTGGTGAAAGGTATGGAATCTGTGAATTTGGCTGATAAAGCACTAGTCATGTGGAATTCAAGTTCATGAAACAAACAGTTGTCCAGGCTGCCCAGCAGCCAGGGTGGCGGCAGGAGTCCTCACCCTTCCTAGCACCCTCCAGCACTGCAAACCGACTCTCTCAGCCATGCTGGTACAAGCTGATAGACAAACTGCACTGTGAGCCAGATCAGCGAAGGAATCCAAGCTACAAACAACAGCCTGTAAAACAACCTTGCAAACCACAGCAAGTCTCTGCTGAGCTACAGCGACCAGGAACTGTTACAGTTTTCATTACTTACCCTTAGACTACAGAACCTGTTCTGCTGAATTGTCCTTACATGCGGATATACCTTTTTTTGCAAGTGCTCAAGAAAACTGAGCAAGCATTTTACATTATTATGTTATTACTTAGAATAAGGAATAAATCATCATAGTTATTTCCTGATGACCTTTTGCTTTGTTTTGCTACACTGGCCTTTACAAATGATGGCATTTGCTCATGGCGTGGCATTTGCCTGGGCAAACTGAGCAACTTTAGCTGAACAAATCATGACTTGAGCACATAAGCAAGAACATGCACCGTAAAGCTGCATGCAGAATTTCAGGCAATGGTCAAAAAAGTCTGCCTCTCCCATTCTAAACCATGTAAATGGTTGCATGCAAGACCATCTTTCAAAGAAAATCTCATGAAGCTTGGAAGGTGCCAAAGTCATACAAGAAAATGAGCCATTTACTTCCATTTCCCCTTGATAGAGAAAAAACAGAAATGAGACACTGCTTCTCAAGAACGCAAATTGATTGTGTGAAGGAAATTATGAAATGAGCTAGTGGATAAGGCTGTGTTTGGAAGAATGTTTTCTTCTCTGCATCTATTCCCATTCAAAAATACAGATAAGAATGACTTTGAGACCAGCAACACTCCCCTCTCACTTCTGTACTAGTAAGAACCTTCCTCTCTGATAAACAGAGTTGAGGAACAGAGCAAGTATTCGTGGCGGGCTCCTCTCCACTTTAAGAACCAGCACTTGGCCCCTCTCTCCACCCAACCTGTACATGTGGGGGAAAGCATGGGCCCCGTGGCTCAGCTTCTTCTCTTAGGTAAATCTGAACTTCACATGTTCCTGGTGATGCACAGAGTGCACCAATGAGGGCCCTGCAGCTTTACAATAAGCTGCCAGAAACCTGTACTGAGATCCCTCCTGGATGCATCTGCAAAGTACCAGAGAAGCAATTCCTACCAAAGCTCGGACTGCAAGGGAGCACTTCACCCACCATGACTGAAAATTGTACTGACGAGCCTTCAATGGCAATCTTTTCAAGTAACTAGTGAATTGTGTTCAGAGGCTCTTCAAAGGAACCACTCCATCAGTCGGACCGCAAAGCCAACTGAAACAATCCCATGGACCTGATTCTCGGGTGTGAGAGTACCAGCCCCACCAGTCCCCATCCCTGGGCCAGCAGTAACAAAAACCTCGGCAAATCTGTCACCATCAAAAATGAACCTCAGGCACCCAGCACGATCAACTAACCACTAATATAAATACCAATGCACCTCTGGTACTGAGCTGTATAAAGTGTAAGTGAAAGGCTGTGCCTGAACAACCACTTAACAGCCGTTTCCTCAATCACTGCTGTATCTTCCATAAAGTATTTGATACAAGTTGGAAAAAACGTACCCAACAGAGGTAGAAGCACTGAGCACAGGAATAAGACAGAAAGATTATCTCCACCCTTTCACAGTAGCTCTGTTTTTACTAACCCAGACACAAACACTGAGGCTGATTAATCATAAAATGTCTGAAGCGCAAATACTTTCTATCCTTTTTGTCAAGGGAACAACTTGGCACAGAACAAAACTGGAAGGCAGACAACAATTTAGCATGATGATATCCATTTTTTTAGCTTCTCTTTTGATAATTCAAAAAAAGCTTATATTTTAAAAATTAACCTAAACAAAACTAAATTTTAAGATGAATGCCATTGTCACAGATGAGTAGCTTGTGCTTTCTCTTGTTGCAAAGCTACAATTCAGACAAAACCATTTACTATCATTAAGGTTTCCCACAAGGTTAATACTACTGCCAAACAAAAACAAACAAAAGGGTTTGCACTTTCAGACCCACCAATGAAGGACTTTCCATTTTACTATTTGTGGCAACCCTCAGCTCAGACTGCAGTTTTCAATCTAACAATGTTTTTCACCTCTAGGAGTGTTCCTCTTGTGACACTCAATATGGGCCTGAACTGACTAACCAAAAAATAGCCTCATTTAATGCAGAAAATTCTGCTTTTCTAAGCCTTTCCAGACAGAAGGATGAAGATGCCTGCCTTCAAATCCAGCTTTAAAATCACATACTTATTTTTTCTATTGCACGTTTTTTATCCCAAATTCATTCATTGACTGGAATATTTTTAATACTGGGTATTTCCCTTTCTTTTACTTACAAAACTATTTTTACAAAACTTTCATATAGTACAATACCTGAATTTGTAATTTTTAGACTCCTGATCTTTCTATTCCAAGCCCATTTTCAGGGCTGATGATACAGGGCTTCTTAATTGTTACTATCACCTTCACCATGTCTTTCACAACTTCTGCAGTATCAATATAATTGTTCTATCATGGTTAAAAGACCGTCAAACCCCTTTTTGACTTCACAGATGAGACAGTCTTTGCTTAATGATGGACACTCACACTCCAAAATTCTACATGGCATTTTCTCTCCTGCTGCAACCTCTCATCAGTAACATCAGTGTGTGAGCAAGGTGGCCATGCCAAAACATTTTTACCATGGCCAGGCTAGCTGAAAGGTAACTTTAATGCAACAATCAGTCCAACTTTTCTTGTGGGATGTTTATCTTCCACTGGCTTGACTGGAGGCAGAATTAGTACTTCAGGCTATTGTTGACCCCATTTTGGTTTGTACTGCACCAGTTATTATGCTGTAATCTCTTCTGGTTTGGACAGCGAACACAACAGTTTATTAAGGGCGTGACCCAGAGCAAGCTAATGTAAGTGGAAGAATTCATATTGACTTCAATGATCTTTGGTCTGATGCCTAAATAAACTGAAAGACATAACCACTATTTATTTAAAAATAGTAATGCTCTTGAGGCCTTATAATGTTTCTAGGGGTGAGAAACATTCAAATCAAAAGATAAATTTTCAGCTCAGTGTTAAGGATCCTATGAAGAGCTGCCACTGATAGCTATACTGACCCTTCAATAAACTTGCAATTTGCGTGACATGCATACTTAGATACTTGACTGCATGACTTGCATGCAAACCAATGGGAAATCAGATTTGCTGTAGATTTAAACAGCAACAAGAGGTTGCATAATTCTGCTTAATTGCTGACAAAGTGCTCTTTTGGCAGCCATGTGCCTTGAAAAGAACAAACGAAAGCCATCTATTCTCTTTATATTGGAAAGTTGTTTCCCACAAGGAAAAAAAAGCAATTAAAATCCACTAACAATAAGAGGAACATAGAGTTCATTAATCTGTAGTAAATTAAAAGGAGATAGAAAATCTTTTAAAGGGATGTTTCTGGAAAGCTCCAGTCCTAAAAAAAACCCTAATAATCCAGGAACATTTTAATATTCGCTTTCCACTCCTTTAAATACTTTTCTACATGTAGAAGAGCTCAATCTATCACACCAGTGATATCTCCATCTTATTTGAAACAAAAGCATAAATTTCCCACTCCCATAACTCTTTTAACATGAAATCTTTGCAAAGTAAAGAAAAATCTGTCAAAAACTTAAGAGGAAAACCACACAAGTTTTCTGGTTAATCAAACATAGAAATAGATCCACACATACATCCCCCAAACCAGTAATTTATTTATTGGTACTATATGCCAAATTAAAATAAATTAGTATCATTATACCATTAACATTTTATAGTTATTATAAGCTCATACTGGTTATTCAAACTCTATGTCTAAATCCTCTTTCTTTCATATGGAAAGGCAAATTTTTAACAGCAGGGACATATGATAAAAATATTTGATGAAATACTATTTTAGGAAAATAAAAGAGATAGTGTGTTAAAGGTGAGAATATTCTGCAGCTGTTTCACTTTGGCTACATCCTTAGCTAGTTGATCTATGAAAGAGATTCACACAGAACCTCTGAAAGCAGCAGCTCCCAAAGGAAGATTTGCCAGTCTGTGGGTGAGCCCAACTACAGAAGCTGGTACCGAAACAGGACCCACCAGGGCACAAACCTGGAATTCAGCCATCAAAATAAAAGCTGGGAGTTGGTAGTCTGGCAGACAGGTTTTCCTTGGAACAAGTTAAATGCAGCAAGTATCTTTTCAACCTAACAAAGTAGTAGGAACAGCATGAAAATCTACATTAAGTACATACACGGCAACTTCTTGGTCCGATTTTGCATTGCTTTTTTCTAGCATCTTCTCCTACCAGTTCTGAAGCTATTTTATATAGTGGATATTGTGATAAAATTCTCCCTAGTGCAATAAGCTGTCTTTTAGCTCAACCATTATGAAGACTTCAAAACATAAGGGGTGCTTATGCGATGAGGTGATAGCCTGTGGTACCATTTGGTTGTTATAATTCAATAGGGGACAAGGCAGCTTAGCAGGTGCACGTGACTTCTCCCTACAAGTCTGCCCCTGGAACAAAGGCAAGCTAATAACAGACCTGCACATTTCAAAGAAGATCAGGCTTACCACTAAAGAAACAATTATTAATTTGGATTGACCATTGCCAAAACATTCACAGACCATGCAGAAACCAAAATCACAACCCCAGAATAAACCCTGCAATGGCTGGGAAAAAAAAACAGAGAAATGCATTTTATGTCAGAAATCACCATCTGTAAAGAAAACCCTTCATTAAGAAAGGGGGAAAAAAAAAAAGGAAACAAAAAGCATGGAAATAATTGTTTAGTTACTATGAACAGAAGAAAATACATTTCTCTGAGACTAACTCTGTGTCAACTTTGGAGCCTTGAAAGACCGCCAGCTGTCCAGGCTTACATATTTTACCACTGAAGTATGCTTTTGTTTCAGAATGGTTGAGACCCCCAAAATGATGTAATCCCCAGTGGAAGACTGACAAGCTTTGAGATATTCCAAAACACAGATGACACACAAAATAACAAGTAATCAGTGTAACTATATGGTATATTACCCTGTGAGAATCCAACGACACAAACCTAATGCGCCAGATAACAGCATCGCTTTGAGCAAACCAGGAGTAGAACGTCACAAAGATTTTCACAAAGAAGAAATCATTCAAGAGGGACAATTATCTACATGGGTGGAGGGAAGCAAGATGGAGAGGAACATATGCCTTTCATAATTAGGGGCCCGATTATACTGTAGCCGAAAGGGATTTTTTACATTTTAAATTTGATTACATTTCAGAATGAAGCACACTAATTGGTATTTCTGCAGTCTGTTTGAAGAGAACTTCATCTACTTAGGGAGGGGAAAAAAATAACAAAAACCGGTGACCTTCATTCCATCTATGCCTAATATCTAGTAGTTTTGCCTGAAGTATTCATGGTCCCTTTTTGATTGCTGAAGCTATCTCTGGGAATAAGTGCTCTATGACTCATCCCAGTTTATCTCCTCGAAACCAGGAATGAGATACTAGCAAATATACTAGAATCAAATAGATATTAAGTCCAACAACCACAGCTGCTACAAGGAAAAACAAACCAAACTGCTCCATCTACTACCACAAGAAAGGGACCAGCAGAAGTTATTCGCACAGGCAACACACAGGATGGTACCTCAAACCCAGGGACATTGACAGAGTTAGTTAAGGAAGGGACATGTGCATTGCAGAAACCCCTACTTACTGCAAAATAAAAGGCATGATACATTCCCAGTGTGCCTATCTGCCAGAAACATTGTAGTGCTGGAGAAGCAGATGGTAAATGGACATGGAAAATGGAAGCAAAAAAACCAAAGATTTTAATTTCTTGTCTCATAAAACCAGCTGTAAATGAGCATGTATTATCACTTATACATATTCTTTGCCCAGAGAAGTCATGGAAGCCCCATCCCTGGAAAAGTTCAAGGCCAGGCTGGGCTTTAAGCAACCTGCTCTAGTGGAAGGGGTGTTGGAACTAGATGAGCTTTATGGTCCCTTCCAACCCATTCTATGATTCTGTGATTTTTGTTTCTTGAAATATATGCCAGATAAATGTGGATTTTCTGCACAAAGAAATGCTGTCTAAGACTCATGAAGTGAGAAAGAACCACCATGAATGTAACTTATGGGCCGTCAACTCAAAATAAAATACCCAAGCCTCTAGACAAGAATAGTGCCAGTGAAAGGAGATGAATTTTCAATGTAAGACTATTTCTGAAGAAAGAAGGGATCTGCAGAATGTGAAGCAAATAGAAAGGCACAAACGAATAATTATGAATAGAAATAAACCAACATCTAACCTTTGCAACCTGACCTTCACTGATGAAAGCCCCAGGAGCAGCTTGGGCACGACTCCGACTGTGGCTCCCTGTAGACATGTCAGAAGCCAGGCAGGTATGCCTGCTCTATATGAACATAACCAACTTCGGGAAAAGTGGTTCTCAACCTCGGGAATGGAAAGACAGGTACTTCATAAGGCTGATTCAAGGCACTCAACTAAACTTGTTGAAAACCTCTTCTTGTTGGCCATCAAAAGAAGATAGACAAGGTTCGTATTTTAAACCTGGGTTAAACTAGGGTAGTGGAACAAACCCAGCATGCTCTACTTCCATCCCTGAGTGGTACAGGTAAGTGTTTCAGGGAAAACTGTAGGAACAGAGGGGATTCAGAAGGCTGTACATAAATAAGCTTAATGCCTTTGTTTGATTTTATTTGTAAGTTTTTCCTTTTTAAAACTGAATTTCATAACCAGTTGTGGATGGAACTGCTCTAAAGAAGCTTGTTCTCAGTAACTGAGGAGATCTATGAGTGGGAGTGTAAGAATATGGCATTTTCACCTAGGGATACAACTGGTCACTGAAGTCTCCCCACCATAAATGTTTGACCTGAAATTAGGAATAAGCAAGTGTAGAAAGATACTTTACATACATGAATGTAGCAGAGGTGGGAGACAGCCTCCAGGTGGGAGCATGGGCAGATCAAAGGCAGCTTTAGGAGGACAAAAAAAAAGAAGTGCAGCAAGGAACTAGGGGCAGACCGGATCCATGTGGGTGATGGAAAGGCAGAGGGAAGAACTGGGGCAGCAAGCTGGAACTGGGGACAGATGTAAAAACAGATGGACAGGGAAGAATATGAGATGGATGGTGGAGGAAAAGAGCTGTGGCATGAAGAGACTAAACAACCTAAAGGAATAAAGGCAGAAAATCTCTAATTCAGTACTCTGGTGCTGCCAAATACCTGCAGAGCCTACGTGGCATGTTTACCCATAGGTAAACATTTGGTCCATTTGGAAGAAAACCTGCTATTGCACTGATCACTTCACTAGTGAGAGCAACAGACAGCTACAATGGGCAGCCAAATTATTTGAACTTGCCAGAAAAATAAGTGTCAATCTCTACAGATGAAATGTTGTTTCAGGTTTTAAGTGTTTGGTTTGCTTACCTCAGAAATTATATTGGAAGCATCAACAGTGAGTTTGTTAAGGCAAGCACTCAAAAGTTAACAAATGCCAGAATTACAACCCCTCAGTATGAACAATGTTAAGATACGGATGCAATTGGTCAGCACCTACTCTTTCTTCTGCCATTTCTTCCTCAGCAAACAGGATTTGCTGGTATGTGAGCAGAGTATTCAGAAGATGGCAGAAAGGGGCAGAAGAGAAAAAGATGGTGAAGAAATTAAGAATTAGATTCTCAGCTCCCAATTCACGTCTGCTGTTAAGCAAGGCTCTTTACAAACTTTTATTTTATTAGGTTTTACTCTTTTACAGCTTCCACTCTAATAAATCCTTCAAGAAAACACAGGAGTGCCTTTGCCATGTCTATTCTCCAATTGCTCAACATTTTAGCAGAAGAAAGGCAGAATTCCTGCCAGGATCATGGCATACCACCGGGGAGTCTCCTGAGTACAGACACACTGGTATTTGGAAAAGAAAAGAAGGAAGTTGCCATCTAGGTAGCTCTGCTTGGCAAGCAATTCTCCGTAGCTATAAGCATTTCCCAGAGACTGTTTTGTAACTCTAATTCTACTTATTTCTCCCTCTATTCTTTTTCTAAAGTCTTGGGGGCTACACCAATACACAGGGTGTACACAGATCTGTAAAACAAATATACACAGACAGCACCAAAACAAAAGCCTGAAGAAGGAGATCTGAATAAACCAAGACCATTCACACATTGTATTCAGACATTCCCCACATTAACACAAATACGTGCAAGTCAAATACATATCTGTATCGTTTTATCATTAAACAAATGTGTCTAATTGGGTATGACTGGCTGTTACCACCTCTCATCGGGCAACTATTTTCACAACAATGTTTATTTTAATGAACAAAATGGGAAATTGGAAGAGAATCAGACATCTGGTTCTAAACTAGCCTCAGCATAAGGCTTTCTAAAATGGTGTAGGCACAAACATCACTGTTATTTACACAGGACTCTCAATTAACAGAGCTCTCTCAATCCAATTTTACAAACATTACTTTCCTTGCCTGACAAAAGGATAACCAAGAAAGTAAAGCAGTGGGGGGAAATCCTTAGGCTGTGATCTGTGAACTTTCCTGTCTTGACAGACCATAGTCCCAGTGTCTGCAAAAGAGAGCAGGAAGGTCACAGCAAAATGTAACTTGACCTGAACTTTAACCACCAGAGGGGACATTTACTCAACTATAAAATTTAAAACCAAACAAGAACAAATAGGGAGAAAGGGACTATGAGAGCACCTTCTCCCTGTTGATTTAAAATTCAAGACCACAAGAGATTTGTATTAGCAAAGTTGACAGATTCATGAAAATACTTAATCCTGGTTATCCCTTTATGTTAGAATCGATCCATAGACAACATTACAACAGTTTGATCCTTCCCTTAAACTTGATCTCAGGACTTTGTAAACAGGAGGAGTGTTGTGTTTTCAAACTGATTTATACAGAACTGGAACCTGACCCTTAAAATGTATGTGAAATCAAATTATCTTGACTATAATGAATGACTGAACAGAAGACCTCCAGAGCCAAAATCCATGACTCTCCAAAGCTTGAGAAGAAAAGGGACAAATCAGGGCACACTGACTCATGAACTGCATGGACAAGCGATGTGCATTTAAGCCATAAATCACCCAAATTAAAGTCTAGAAATTCCTTTCAATGTGATTTTTATATTCCTGGCTCTGCTGTTAAGATGCTAAAATAACCACTGCAGATTGCCTAGACAAGCTGTGGATTCCCCATCCCTGGCATTTTTCAAGGCCAGGTCACATGAACCTTTGGGCAGCCTGGTATAGTGGAAGGTACCCCTGCCCATGGCAGGGGGTTTGAAACTAGATGAGCTTTAAGGTCTCTTCCAACCCAAACTATTCTGTGATTCTTTGACAAAAGACCAGTTATGACCAATTATTCAAGAGATTTCTTTGGTTTAACACTGCAATAATGCAGAGACATATGATTCCATGTTACATCTGGGCTTGACTGCTTCTTGAAATACTGGCTCTCAAAATATTGCATCATCATTAAAATACTTGGAGATCACTAGCCTGACATGCCCAAAATTCAAAGGACAGAATTCACTGCTGATAAAATTTCATGGTAAGCACAAGAGAATTACCACCACCAGTGACCTGAAGAGAACAACTAGAAACATCTAAAGATGACAGTTATTCCTCCTGGCCTCTGTGGAAGCAATGCAGTCTGTCCTTGTGCCATCAGTCCAGCACAGGTGTGGCAGTTATAGCACATACCAAATTGGTAAGAATTAAAATAGAATACTTAGAAACTCTTACATGAAGATATTCGAGTGTAACCAAGCAAACTACAGCAAACACCCTGACATTTGCGTCTATGTGCGAAAAAAAAACAAACCAAAATCTCATCAGTTTTCTGTCATATAGGTGGTGACTACTAATAAGAATTTTTCTGTTCTTGCTCTTTTGTCTTGCTTTTTTCTTCAATTTGACAGTTATTTGATATTTCACCATTTTGGTTTGTCAGGCTGGGTGTAGCCTGCAACCCAGCAAGAATTTACTCATAATTTCACAATATGCCAAAACTCAGTTTTGCAAGGAAGTGACTTGTATGGAAAGATGAAAAAAACTGATTTAACCATGACACATACCTGTAAAAGTACTCTTTAAAAAGTTGCCTAATTCTACAGCAGCTTCTGTTTTCATTCTATGCTTAAAGCAAAGAGATATTTGATGTTAAAAGCATCTCCTAAACACTATTAAATTTGCATGCTGGAAAAGAATACAATTCATTAATGGAAATTGTACCATATCAGTTTCCTGTTGCAGTTGGCTGTCCCGCTAAGTTGGCAGTGAGACAGCGGCCTGCAGAGCTGCAGGCACATGTCTCATGTTAAAAAGGGAAAAAAAAGAAAAGACTTCATGTTATAAACACTTCCATGAAAATTACCATCCAGTTTGGAGCCAACTGAGACCAGGTGCTGCAGAGAAAATAAACAGGCAACATATGAAAGTTAAACCCCCACCCCCCCCAAAGTCCCAGCACCACTGTGCTTCCATTGAGATCGTGTTCTAACATACATTTCAATGGACATCATGAAATCCAAACAAATATCCCTGCATGTGTACAAAGCAGCCTGATTTTCTCACCTTTAGGACCATAGCTTTTTAACACTGATTTTTTTATATGCCCCATATTTTTAATACCTAGAAAAATATAGATATGCAAATGTAGATATCGATTAACCCAGAACACTACTGCAATTTTACTCCTGAACAATTCACTAGAAATCCCTCTCTTTTTCCCAGCTGAGAAATAGCCCAGGAATTCACCCAGGCAGAGACACAATGCCTGAAACCAGTGACTGCTGATTCGGTTCGCTTGTCTCCCACTTGCCACCCACAGATTTTGAACAGAAGTAGGAAAAAGCCTTTAGAGAGTTCACAGCAGAAAATACTGAGGTCTAGGAGAGCTCAAGGTTTCTAAGGAGAGCTGAGAAAAATCAGGACACATACTCTGCACTGGCAGAGTCAGTGGCTAAGGCAGAGCACGTTGCTGCTTTGGTGCATACCCAATTTCTCCCACTTTTGCTGAGAGGTCACAAACAATCCACATGACTCCTGCTGGCTGTTGTTTAAATCAGACTAATATCCTGGGACACCTAAAGTGATCTTTTTTACCTCAGTATCTGTTACCATGAAGCAAAGAACTGAAGTGTTGCAGCAGTGGCAGCATCTCAGGGTCAAGGAAACTGCAGGAGCTCCCTATGCAGCCCCTCTCACATGGCCAGGCAGCAGCTTTGCTCATGTCTTCCCAGTGCTACCGAGAGGGTGAACATAAGGTCCACCATTCTTTGGGACTGCTGGACCACAAACAGTTTCCACTGCATCATGTCCAAAACACATTGAGAAAACTGGGCTGCATTAAAAGGAGCGTGACCAGCAGGTCGAAGGAGGTGATCCTGCCCCTCTACTCTGCTCTTGTGAGACCTCACCTGCAGTATTGTGTGCAGTTCTGGTGTCCTCAACATAGAAAGGACATGGAACTGTTGGAACAAGTCCAGAGGAAGGCCACGAGGATGATCAGGGGACTGGAGCACCTCCCGTGTGAAGACAGGCTGAGGAAGTTGGAGCTGTTCAGCCTGGAGAAGAGAAGGCTGCGTGGAGACCTCATAGCAGCCTTCCAGTATCTGAAGGGGGGCTATAGGGATGCTGGGGAGGGACTCTTCATTAGAGACTGTAGTGACAGGACAAGGGGTAATGGGTTAAAACTTAAACAGGGGAAGTTTAGGTTGGATATAAGGAGGAAATTCTTTCCTGTTAGGGTGGTGAGGCACTGGAATAGGTTGCCCAGGGAGGTTGTGAATGCTCCATCCCTGGCAGTGTTCAAGGC
Organism: Pezoporus wallicus; assembly: GCF_028554395.1. Classification (NCBI taxonomy): domain Eukaryota; kingdom Metazoa; phylum Chordata; class Aves; order Psittaciformes; family Psittacidae; genus Pezoporus; species Pezoporus wallicus. The sequence goes on from NW_026635251.1 coordinate 416,408, forward strand.
CAGGTTGGACGAGGCCTTGGGTGATATGATTTAGCGTTAGGTGTCCCTGCCCAAGGCAGGGGGGTTGGAACTAGATGATCTTAAGGTCCTTTCCAACCCTAACAATTCTATGATTCTATGATTCTATGAAAACAATAACAGGAGGTCATCTTTCTTACACACACCCTCAGAAAGTCAGAGAGGGGTATTTTAAGTGTCTACAAAATCAGCTGGGGCAACAGAAAAAGAGGCTCCTGAACATCCAACTCCCATTTCACACTTGGTGACAAAATGGTCTGGGTTTCCTCTGGCTGCAGTAATACTGACTGCACTGTGGCAGGATGAAGCTACTTAGCTCTATCAACAGAGACAACATTTTCTTGCACAGTAGTGCGAGGTGTCCCTGCCCATGGCAGGGGGGTTGGAACTGGATGATCTTAAGGTCCTTTCCGGCTCTATGATTCTATGATTCTAACCGAGCCTTATCTGCATGCTAGCCTGAGAGAGCTCTGTGGGCAAGGACCACCTCCTCATGACTGAGGGAGACACAGGGAGCATGGCAGGAAGAGAAAGAAACACTGCCATTATCTGAGATTACTTTTCTCTTTACCATTTGATCGGAGCTATCCTACGAGAAAGATTTTCTTCTTTGGAGCATGTCCACGATGGTGGCAGCAGGCCTGAAGTTTGCACCGCCACATCACAGCAGCACGCACAGCTCCTGTCTACATCACAGGAGATTTAACTCTACACAAACCATACCCAGTGGCATTTCTGGTATTTGCCTTCATTATAGAGAAGCAATTATAACTTGCATGCTACAGGACAGAGCAGATTCCCCTAACAACACAGCCTGTAATTATGCACATTGAAAAGCCTAACCTGGTGAGAAGACTTCTTCCCAGTTCCAACAAGGGTGCAAAACTGTCTTGCTAACATTGGGCATGAAACAACCCTTCAGCATCAGGGACTAGAAGAATCAGTATTTCAGAGAGAAGCCTGTCTGGACATTCAAAACATTTCGCTATTTGATGTGTTGAGGTATTCCCCCACCCTCTGTAACCCACTCCGTGAACTTTTAATATAAACAGTTTAGCTTATTGTGCTGGTTTTGCCTGGGTAAGAGTTAATTTTCTTTATAGCAGCTGGTATGGGGCTCTGTTTTTGATTTGCGATAGAAACAGCACTGATAACACAGGGATGTTTCAGTTACTGCTGAGCAGTGCTTACACAGAGTCAAGGCTTTTTCTGCTCCTCACACCACCTCACAGCAAGTAGGCTGTGCAAACAGGGCGCACAAGGAGTTGGAAGGGGACACAGACAGGACAGCTGACCCCAACTGACCACAGGGATGTCCTGTACTATATGGCATCATGCTCAACATATAAAGCTGGAGGAAGAAGGAGGAAGGGGGGATGTTTGGAGTGATGGTGTTTGTCTTCCCAAGTATCCATTATGTGTGATGGAGCCGAGCTGTCCTGGAGATGGCTTAATACTTGCCTGTGATGGGAAGTGGTGAATTAATTCCTTGTTTTCCTGTGCTTCTGTGCGCGGCTTTTCCTTTCCCTGTTAAACTGTCTTCATCTCAACCCACGGGATTTCTCACTTTTACTCTTCCAATTGCATTCCCCATCCCAACGAGAGTGCTGGTGGTGACTGAATGGCTGCGTGGGACCCAGTTGCCAGCCAGAGTTAAACCACACCACCTACAAACCTTCACTCTGGTGAGGAGCTGATCCCTATCTACTAAATTTCCTGGCAGCCAAACTACCTGAGCTACACCTCCCCTCTGAAGCTGGGGAAGCCCTCTCCTACACAAGGTGGGTGGTAAATTCAATCCAGTCTAAAGGGGCTGAATTATAACCTCCACCAAGGACCTAATTTCATACCAACCTACCCATGATATAATCAGGTTTGGGAAATTATTGCTCCAAACAAGGGTAGAGGGAAGATTTAGATTAGACATTAGGAGGAAGTTCCTTACTGTGAGAGTGGTGAGGCACTGGCACAGGTTGCCCAGAGAAGCTGTGGCTGCCCCATCCCTGGCAGTGCTCAAGGACAGGTCGGACGGGGCTTTGCGCAATCTGGTCTACTGGAAGTTGTCTCTGCCCGTGGCAGTGGGTTGGAACTGGATGAGCTTTAAGGTCCCTTCCAACCCAAACCATTCTGTGGTTCTATGAAACCAGCAGTGAGGCCAAGACCACAAATAACAGCGAGTGTGTCTGTCCTCTAAGGAAACTGGCCATTCCCATCCAGTAACGACAATCCTGACTGCAAAATGGGGATTAACTTTAGCATTCATGATACTGAGGCCATGCTAGCAGTAAGGTAATGATACCTTCATTGGCACATAACTTCATTAGTGTGCAACTGCTCCTCCAAGAATCGTCTGCTGAGGACAATCAGAAGCAGACGCAGCCAAGACACCATGTGTCATACAGCAGAGCCGACACTTCAACACATGGAATTTAGAAAAAACAAGGAAAAGGTCCAGAAATCCCCTCTCTGATTAAAAAAATATCAGCTTTTAGAAGCTGATAAACAACAGGTCCTGGCACAAGAGGCTTCCTGCCACACCTATGCTTGAGAGGGTGCAACCGATACCTACAGCCCAACAAGCTGTACTGCATGTGGGTGGCGGGGCTGGTGGCCCCCCAGCCCGGCAGTGCCCGGGGCTGGCCTCCTGGCCTCCAGAGCACACCATGAAAGGCAGATATGCTCTACAGAGCTCCCACAGAGATCTGCAGATGAAAAAGAGCGAACGGCGCAGCTGAAAAAATAGATTTCTAATTGCTCTGCGGCTGTATGAGCATTACTTGTGCATACGTTTGCAGTTGTACACAGCTCTATGTGGACATTTACTAAACCAGATGAACTGATAAGATGATAAAATAAATGCAATATTGTACAGCTTCTTTTTTAACAGCTGCCAAAAGGACATCCCCCAGAAATGCTCCAAACTCAGCGTCCTGTTGAAAAGCATCATTTTCCATTATGTTTGGGTCTATTCTATTTCCCCTTCAATTTGCAACATTCTGCTGGAAACAGTGATGAAGAACACATGTCTGTGGTAAATTACACCCAGGAGAAATCTTGGAACTGTTACATTCTGTTTTATTACCCAAGGCATTAAGGTAATCTACCACAACACATATTATTGAACAGTTCCATCAAACACAACGCCACTAATATAGTTCCATATTATTATGCATGCAAAAAGAATTTATCATATTTCTTGAACCTCATTAGGTGATTCACGTGTTCCATTTTCATTTTAATTAACAGTTCCACAATATTTTCAGTGCTACAACAAAACTAGGTGCTACATAAATGCAGAATGTTATTACACAAGTGTTTCGGAAAACATATGTTCAGGCAACAATAAGGTTGAAAAGCCTAACACTCACCAGCCAGGAAACTGTGAGTGTTTACACTTCTTTCACAATATAAGCTTACACAAGTGCTGCATCTTAACGTATTCTGTAGGGGGCTGTAATCACCTACGCTACATGAGGGAAACCTAGTGTAGCCAACTGGATGGGTAGACTAACATCCCTGAGAATCGCTTTCCTTTCCACCACTGCAAATACTAATCCAGTTTCACCAAGTTACACTAAAACCCAAACACAGCATAAATACCCCCTGTGTACTGGTGAGCTGCATCTTTTGGGGGAGGTTTGCAGTAGTTCTGTGAGGTATCACTGGAGATCTCCTATAGGCTTAAACTCTGGCAAACATTATGAAGTTTACATTTAACAAGTATAATAGGTATAAAAGACACCTTATGTAGACACGGCTGTTACTTTGGCTGATGACTTGACCTCAAAGGTCAAGTTTTCTAAAGTTTTACAAGGCTTTTGCATTTTATTTCTCAAGTGACTCCATGGGAACAACAAATAAAACCAACAAAAAAATGTCTGTCTGTCAAGACTACACACGTTCCATGCTTTGCAGAGAAGAGGAAAGCAAAAGGCTTAGGCAGCAGTTCAGAGCCACAACTCAGATATGGCTTTTGATTTCAATTTAAATAAACCAAATAGCCTTAGTAAAGTGTTAGGTCCAAACTAAAATGAAAACATCAGGCACCAGGTGTACCAGGAAGCAGAGCACAAAGTCCCCTCTGTTCAAAGAAAAGTAATCACTAATACTTGAACATGTAATTTAATGCCTTGCTTCTTCAAGTTCCAAAATGAGTCACACAAAGCTGAAAGCACCAGTCTACTTAATGAACTGCAATCTGAGAACCAGATAAAGTTACTTGCTGAGTATCGTATAGAAGGTCTCACTTACTTTATTAGCTTATTCATCACATGTAAGAGTAACTGAAGCTATATTGTTCTAGGTCTCTGTGGTGTTCAGTCCATACACAGCAGCCATGGCTCACAGAAATACACTATATAATCATGAAATTGAAGACTGTGCTACAATGCACACAAGAGTCAAATGATGGTTGCATGGGAAACGGAATTACTGGCATTTCTCAACTTTAAAATTCTTGGCTTTGCAGTCTACGTATTATTACTTCTATTATTACATCTTACGATGCCTTTTTAAAGGCATCAGTGAATTTTGCTATCTGTTGCCATAACCAAAGCTGCCCAGCCATGCTTCGCCAGTGGGGTTTGAAACTTCACTCTGCAGCTCTGCAGGTTAAGCTGCTTAGTAAAAGCAGATGTACTGCAGAATGGATATTGAAAATTCAGGAACTCAGGTCCCACATGGCAACCTGGAGGTGAAGAGTGAGACAGCAGGCAGTGCTGTGGAACCCACCGAGTAACTGGCATAGTTTTCTCTTCTGCCACATCCAATTTTACATTTTTCCTATCACTCACTTTGATGGAAAGCTGAAAATAAGAGTGTGAACATTTTGCTTTGGTCTCTCATGGATGAGAGTCCAAGAATTACTGAAACTTATTTTAGTCTAATTAACTTCTGTGGTGATCTGAGAGAAAAAAAGATTTTCTCTTGTTTCTGACTTACAGCAAGTAAAATAAGAGCAGAACATTGCAGGTCTAGACCATGATCTGTCCAGACCTGTGGCTGTTGCTAACTAGCAGGGCTGGGCTGACCATGTGGAACCAGGCCAACCTGTATCTGCTGAAAGGAATAGGTGGTCTGTAGTTCTGACAGAAGCAGAAGATGTCTCAGCATTATATCTGCTATTGTACAAAAGGGGAAACCAGTGCAGCCATCTATTCCCTTGACTTTTGCCCTGCTACAAAGAAAGTCCTCCTGCTGTGCCTTTGGAAAAAAAGTGCAGTTTCTCCTAGAGTTCTGACATGCTTTGCCTCTCAAGCACCAAGCAAGGAACCCAAGGTTCAGAGGGAAGGAGGATGCAGAACACAGGCCTGGCAAAATACAAGTCAAGGAAGAGTATGTCTAAGGCTGCTTATGTTTTCTGTCTTCCCAATTCAATGTACTGCAAATACAGCAAATTACAAATTCAGTGAATTCCACTAATGCTGAGAAAGCAGTCTGTGGGATGAATAAAGGCTTTAAAGCTACCTAAGAGTCATTCCTAGAAATTTCACTTTATACTTTCCTCCCCAAGACAATCCTTATTTCTGGTTGTGACAACAAGTTTTTGGGATTTTTTTCCTTCTTTTATGAATAAAAGAACTGTCATTCTAAATAAGATGTAAAAATAAAGAATGCTGATAAACTGAAAAAGTATGCAAGCAAGGAGAAATACTATCACGTACTTGTGCTAAACACACAGATACAGCAATAAAAGGATCCAACGACTCTGGCTTTGTGTTATGCAGTTCACTTCATCGAGTAATAATGTGTTTGGTCTAAAACTACATGTACTGCATGTACTGGGTCTGGCTGAGATGGAGTCAAGTTTCTTCACAGCAGCTTGTATGGTGTCATACTTTGGATTTGTGGCTAAACCTGTGCTGATGACACATGAATGCTTTGGCTATTGCTGAACACTGCTTGTACAGTGTTGAGGCTTTCTCTTTTCCATAGTCAGACATCCCACATAATAGAGTGAGTACATATGTCTAAGGAGATGAAGTACTTCAGACATCCACCATGCTTCTAATAGTCTGCCCACTATGTAGAAAGACAGAAGCAATTTTATTTCATAAACTAAAGAATCTTTGTATGGAAATACCCATGCACTTGCTCATCTGCCAAGAAGTTGAGAACAAACACCCAGATCCTCACTTTTACTCGGGAAACATGCACACTGGAAATCAAGCATACAAGTATTTCATAAAATCTATAGAATTATTGACAGGTTATGGAATGTAAGAGAAGCACAATGTCTATTTTTATCTCCATCTGTGATTACAGCTACATAACCTCAGAGCATAAAGAGCAACAAGGGAAGCATCTGTGTACACAGGGATGAAGCTTCTTTTTGGTATTTGACTGAAGTTTTAGAAACTCCAAGTCTTCCTATAGTTACATTAGGCACAATGAAGAAGCAGTGATAAAACTGATTCAAAACACTGTCAATCACAGGAGAAAAGGCAAAATATAAAAATGGAGGTTTAGAAATGACTGCGCAGCATCCAGTAGAAAACATCACTGAAGCTGTGAGGGAAGCATCACAGAGTGGACCAAATGTGCAGCACGTATCAAAGAACAGGAGAGCAAAAGTCTACAAGAAGACTGGAACACTGTGGGCACCGTGGCCGGAACCATTAAAATAACAGCCCAGTGCAAATATGACTGAACATGTCCATTCCTACGTTAAGAGTCTCTTAACCATCAAGTATTTTACACTCAGTCACAGCAGACCGGCCAGACCACACCTGTATTTTAAAGCAGAAGCATCCACAGGGACCACCAGCAGCATTATTCCACTTCCCTTGAGACTCCTCACTAGGGCCCATTCTTGGCATAGGCTTTGGAATGGAAGCTCCTCACAGCAACTTGATGTATGTCCATATGTTCCCTACCTCAAAGAAGACCTGATCAATGACCTGCTCAATATTAGTAAATACTGAGAGAACAGACAGCATGAAGCAAGATCCCTTCTGCCATTCAGATACGTCCCCTTGAGCCATAGTTCATTCATTTGAACCGATACTTTTAACAGTTATTTTTTTCTAAAATGTGACACCAGCAGCAAGAGGTTAGGGCTTTCCTACGCTGTGAGTGCTCATCTGAAAAAAGGCTTAGCATGCTATTTTTAAAGACTAATGTTCGTGTTGTTTCAGCAAAAACTCGATGTTGGTTTTAGACACATTTCTTCTTTTATGCCAGACAGGCCAGCTCCTCATATTCACAAAGTCACTGTGGTTCACTGAACATGTTTCCAGAATTAATTTTGACTTCCCATGGTTAACTTTACACTGATCAATGAAAGAAACTGTGGAAAAGATTACCTTATGAAAACATGCAAACTTAGCCAACCTTTAACAAAAAGAACAACTTGTAGAGCTTTCATCAGACTCAGCACTCTTCAAGGACAGCCTGTCAGCATTTGGCATGTATGAACATAGGAGATGGAAGAAATCTACAGGAAATCCTTGTGCTTACTCATGTACTCTCAGCACCACAGATGAGTCAAGCTGCTTTTATATGTTTCTCCCAGTTCCCGCATTCCCAGCCATCCAACTTCTCACCACACAAGCAGAATCTTACCTGTTATTTTCTGCAACAAAGGAGACAGCTCTGGCTCATCACAGATGGACTTGACTAGGGCCGTCTTCACCTCCTCTTCAGCTGCATCCAACTCTTTTCCACTTTTGACTTCTCCAACCACAGAATACATGTACACAAGCAAGACAAGGAAGTCCTCACAGGTATAATCATCTTTCGTCCTCTCATTGAAAGGCTTGATCATTGGCAATAACTGGTTCAAAACACTGGGCATTTCTGACTCACCAATAGTCTGAAAAACAGAAGGAAGATTGTGTCATATTGCTCCTGTATTGCGTATCAGTTCGCATCAGACACACTCCTGCCTGCATCCGCAAGTTACTATTTCTCATGAGAGCAGTGCTTGTTTAATGAAACATCGTTCAATATTTGCATTCTCCTTTATCAGCACATGGTCGTGTGACTTATTTGCTGCTCAAGCAGTAAATCTGTTAGTTTCCTATGAGTTGTTTTTTTTTTCTAGAGACTCATGATAGCAGCACCTTAGCACTTGAAAAGCCTGATGATTAGATCTTGTACCAGTACGATGAGAGGACGGGAGCATCAGTCTCTGCAGTATGGGTAGAAAAGGTACAAAGCACAAGGTCAAATGCTTCCTCTAAGTCTCAGGCCTCCTCCTTGAGCCTGATTTTGTACTTGAGCAATGAGTTCAAAGCCCAGCTCCCTCTGACTTCAGTTGCTATTGTAAGCTCTCAGCACATCTGCAAACCTGACCCTACGCTTTCGGGTCAGAAACCAGAAAATTAGAAACAGAACCACCTGTGAAGCACGTGGTTTAAGAGAGGAGCTCTGGGACAGGGAAGCAGTCACAGACATGGCATACGCCCTGACTCTCTTCTCTGCCTCCTTCATAGCACACTCACCAGCTTCTTAGGCCACTTAACACAGGTCTTCCACACCAAATAAGCCTTCTTCGGCTCATTCCCACAGCACATAAGTGCTGCTAGGTGACTAAGGCAAAGGCCACATGGAAGTGGGGAGAAGTGAGGCTGAAAGACAATCATAATGTGTATACAAGGAGAGGAAGGCTGGCAGACAAGAGGGGGAAACTGAGAATATACTAGGATGTCCTAGGTCCTCAGGAGTTGAAATCTCATCTTTGTGGGAGAAGAGTCTGTACAGCTTTACTGTGGTTGTAAACAGGAGACTTCAAACATGAATCCCCTGAAGTGCCACACTGACACCCGCATCACGTAACACCAGGGCTAAGGTTTTCATCCACCCTGCAGGTCTCTGCCACTCGGGACAGCAGAGTGACTAATCATAGCAGCAAACTGCCACTCTCGCTGCACACACACCTACCTGCATAGGACATCTCCATTTCTACTAGAGATTTCTAGTCCACTAGTTTTCTACTTTGGGTTGGTTTGCAGCTCAGCAGTGGGATCAGGTGAGAAGAAGCAGGGCCATTGCAAGTCAAGCAGGAGGAACACTCTGCTGTGAAAACCTGGGCATTTCAGGTTCCATTGTGTATAGCAAAACACTGCATCTCTTATAATCCATAGAGTCAAGTCAGCAAACATGTATTCTTGATTGTTACTACAGTAACGTCAAACTGACTAGTCATGGTAAATAGGCACCACAGCCAATAATATATTCTTTAAAGAGATTCACAATAAGCAAAATACAAAACAAACAAACCAGGAAGAGGCCCAGGTTTACACAATAACAAAATCATGCAATTAGGTTAATCCCTGCTTTTAGTTGCACTTAGTTCTGAGTTTTTCTGTCATTTTTCTTCTGAAACCTGGGCAGGGATGTCAGAGTCTAACTTTGGGAAAATAGAAACTGAAAGTTTCATCTCCTGGCACACTCCACACAACATTTCACGGGGTCCTGGTTTTGGTTGATCTTCGTAGTTTTAGTTGTTCTTTGACAGTCTCAGAAACCAACACTTTTATACCAACACTGAGCTACTACAGATCTCAATCATAAAGAAAGCACAAATTACTCAACCTCACAAGAAACTTTTTTCCAGCCTGTGCGATATGAAACAACAGTTCTGCAGACTTTGGGCCCCACTCTCCTCCTGTCATACAAGTTTTGCCATGGACCCATCTTTCAGGGGACCTGAATGTGGTCATGTTATGTTCTATGTGAATACATACCTTGGAGAAGAATTTGCTAACTACCCATATGCAAAACCTAACAGTAAGTGCAACTGTGGACTTGAAGCAGTAAATTACAAATCTACAGCGGTCACAAGCATATGGGAGCGGAAAAGGAACATTTAGAAATCCAGGAGGGGCTGGCACCCAATGTGTATTTGGGCAGGGAACATTGTATCACATGCACAACAAGCCCGGGCGCTGCTCTGCCTGGACAGCAAATCTGTGGTGTTTGGCACTGGTCTGGCATATGCTGGCAGCTGAGCCACCCTCAAGAAAAGGCTGTTGGTTTCCAAATTTCAGCTCAGCCCTTCCTCAGTTCAGTATCACCTGCTCGCTTCCTGAAAAGTGACACAAACAAACTCTCATCTGTACATCAGGACAAGAAATATCAGACCATGGAAAAAAGACAAAACTTCAAGGAATTCACAGGTATGCAGCTACTGGGAAGAAGCCACCCACAGTGAATAAAAGCCTGATCAGTTCTAAAAATCTAAGAGCTGAACATTAACCTACATGTGGAATTATTCTTGAATAGATAGATGACAAACTTAAATCCATAGTAAACTGAGTTCACTTGTAATGAGAGGCAAGCCCTCCGCCACGTATTACTGAACATCATTTACCGTCGGCTGGCACACCATCCACTCCCCCCTCTCCTCCCAACACACAAATTCACTACTTCACCCCATCTTTAAATATCTCATGGCATGTTCTGCAGCACCAAAGATGAGTTCTTGAAAAACTCTATTTAGCATGCATACATTATACAAATGCACGGAGCACTGAGGATGCACAAGGACTTTTAAAATGGTAGGGTCAACTGCCTTGCTTGAGCTCCTGAACGTACACGTGTACAGCATCTCTGGCAAACTTTCAAACATACATGATAAAGAAAAAAACTGGGTTTAAACTTTCAGGATGATTTACTGTAGAGCAGGTTAAACTCAACAACTTACAGTAACAATTGCCACCTCTTATCTTCAAAGTAAAAATGAAAGGAAAAAAATTAAAGAGCTATAATAAACCGTTGACTGCAGAACACACATAGGGTCTTTCTGGGGTATGAACTTCTCTGGAATGTTTTTCCCTTATCTCTTGGGAAATGGCACTACAGAGGACTTCAAATGGAATTGCCAAGTTTCAGAGGCTGTTTTGTCCAAACAGGCCAATTGGACTGGAACTTGCATGAAAAAAAAGGGACTCACAGCTTCACTGCAGAGCACAGCTCCATAGGGAGCTGGGAAATTCGCCTCAAACAAAATCCACTGGCATATTGTCATTATCTGGCCACCTCCGATGATTTAGGGGCTCCCTGCACTGTATAACAATCAATCAATTACCCTGATTGAACAAACCTAAACCACAAGTTTTAAAAATGTAACTACCCATGACCCAAATTTCCTGCTGGCTGTGTTGGCCTCAGGTTAGCCCCATTTGTCTATCATCAAGGGAGCCAATAAAAATAATAAAAACAGGTCAATTCTGAGCTTTTCAAAGGCTGTATAAAAACATTAATGCTGCTTAATGCAGAGCCAGCTAAGGCCCAAGTGCTAACAACTTCTGCTTGCTCGCATTGTTTGGACGTTTTAATGTCCAAACAATATATTCCAACAATGTATGTCCATATATCCTTCAGAACCCAGGGAGAGTTTGTGATAGATTTTTGTTGTTTTCCATCTCTTTCCTCCACCCTCCTTAGTTATTTATTTTTAAAACTTAAACTGTGTAATAATTTACTGTCCCTGAGGGTAAGTGAACTGACGTCAGTTTGCTGGTTTTTGCAAAAGGCGCAGGTTTTGGCAGATGGGAGGACAGTGAAGAAAGCACAAAAAATCATTTTTGCAGTTTTTAAACACTGAAAATGATACTGTGCTTCAGAAGTGACATTTAAAGTGTGATTCAAAGGATCTACAGGAATTAAGAGGAAGTGTAATAAACTCAAGGAAAATTGTTCTGCATTTCTGCAAGAAGCATTATTTTCAGTATTAAATAAACCTGTAAGAATCTAAAGCCATATGTATCATTAGACATCTTTTGTACAAGAAAGAACAGAGTGCACTGGGGAGGAAGAGAAGAAGAGGGTCAGAGTTTACTTGAATTAACACGTGTCCCTGACAAAATTGAGATGAGAACTGAGCACTCTAATCCCTGTGCTTCCAACCCACTGTCCTCAACACATCATTTAAAATATTAAAGCAAAAATTAACTTCAAGCAAGCGGAATTTATTTTCTTTTAAAATCAAGGAGGAAGGAGGAGATAAATCTTTGGAGACTACTTCACTATGTAAATATTCTAGTGGCTTTCCGCTTAGGAAGCAAAACATGCTTAAATCCTTCAGAGGTCACATGAGTTAACAGAACTTTTTGGAACGGGAACACACAACTTTACAACAGTGAGGATTTTTACTGGGGAAAACAAAACTAAAAAACAACACCAAAACCCAGCTGCAGGTAAAACCAGCAAAAGGGTCAGTGGAAACTCACAAGCCCTTGGGCTACACAATGCTCCTGCACATGCACATTGCACATGCACAATCCACATGCACAATGATTTAGTTGTTTAACAGAAGTTTAATTGATAGCTTAGGTGGGAAAAGAGGGCTCACGAGTTGGGTAATAAGCAGCTTTCCAATGTTGCTCTTTTTCATTTGTCCTGCTTTACCTGGGTTTGACATCTTGTGTTTCATGATTCTTCCAGGCAGCCTATTAGTGTCGCTACCAGCCAGACAAAAGCAGAATACTGTAGCTGCTAAAAGTGACAATGGCACCAAAGGAGTATCTCATGGGTAGGCAAAACCCACTCAGACCCTTTGACAGCAACAGATCTCTGCAGCAATAGTCATCTTAGCAAAAATGCAAGGCGCTGCCAAGTTAAAGGAGGAATCTTAGCTGCCTGCAGTGCTCAGCTGCCCATAAATCAAATGCTGCAGTTCTGTTACACGCTATTTTACACTGTCTGGCCATCTGAGATTTGGGGTTGATTGCATGTAATTTCCATATGGGTAAGAAGATGTCTGTACTCCTTACTCTCAGCAGAACAATCATTTCATGTATTTAGTTTTTATTATGTGGCTTATGGGTGAGTAGTGATTTGACACAATAGATCAGTAAGTATGATCTCACCACGCAAATTATGTGGTAAATCATTCTGATTATTGACTTGGGAAGGTTTTGATAAAATGTACCTTCTCTTTGTCTTCTCTTTACATATATGTTGGGTAAGATTGAAGAATAATCGACCCAAAACACAACACAAAACCTGAATGTCTTCGAAGTGCTACACCCTTGCCATTATGAAACCCCTCAATATGTCAGTGTCAAAATATATAGCATCCAGTTATTCAGGCAGGCTATTTAAGAAGAGGATGAATTCATTTTGATAACTGAAGTCCACTGTCTGTGTACTTCCTTTTTCAGGAAGTGAGTCTGGATGTCAGAAAAGTTTTAGTCTCAAACTTATGTTTCCAGCTGAGGAAGGCTGACAAAGCCTAGTCTTGCAGGGGGAAGGAGCAAACTTTAGCCTTAGGGGAAAGCAGACAAAGCATCCAGCAAACTCACAACAGCTTGAGTGGAGGTGTGAGAAGCTGGTAGTAAATGGCCACTTCCAGTAAAAAAACACAAAAGTCTAAGTCATTAAAGGAGAAAGATCACATTGCATTTTGTTAGGGACCAGAACAGGTTTATGACTTGCCCCTCCCAATATCAAGAGACTTGCATCATCCTCTTTTTAATGGCAGTGTCTGTCTATTTGCTTGATAGACAGATGATAAAGAAATCCACCAAGAATATGTGTATAAATAAAATAGCAGAGAACTAAACTGCTAGTGAGAGACACAGGAAACACTAAAAGCATCTAGGACTTGTCTCCCCTGTCATTAATCTTAATGACTCCACTTGTCATTAATTAAATATCCCTGTGGAACCAATTCTACCTCTTGTCCCCTTCTCTGCATTTATCACCCACTCTGAACATTGCCCCAGGAACTATATTCTCAAAACTGCAGAGACGATTTCCAGGCAGTCCTTGTAGACAGTCTTAAAATTCGACCGTAAACAAATAAAAAGAAAAAAGAAAAAGCTTTTTTTAAAGCTATTTTTAACCTGGCTCATGCTGTCAAAGACACAGATTCACATTCACCCTATGTGCACGCTCTCCCAATTGGCCTTCATTCTTGCCTTCTGCCCACCACAGCAGCCTCTTCCTTCTGTCCCTGCTGAAGTATTTCTGTGACTGTGCATTAAAACAAATCGTTTTGACCAGACTGGTTCTCTTCTTGGGTTTATTGCTTGGCCACAGAAGCACTTACATTAGCCATGAAAGCCAAGGATTGGACTGCTTCCTTCTGTAACAGAGCTGGCTTGAAGCCTACATGAACTAGAGCTTAAGGTTGCCAAGAGATACAAAAGAAAATTGCATAAATAATCACCTGCTTTTTGGATGACTTCTTCAATACACTGTCATATGGCCAGATTCTTAATTGGCGTCTATCAGTCAACACTACAGACATCAACAGTCCTTTGCCACTTTACACCTGCTCAATACCTGCCCAGGATGTTAGCACTTACTGCAAGACATAGTGAGGAGTCAAAGACAAGAAAAATTTACTTGCAACACAAAGCTTTTAAAAAGCACAATATTTGTAAGCTCTTCTGCTCAGAGGTTTTTTACACTTTTTTAAACATGTCTCTTACATAATTCCACAAACACACCACCGACACTTAACAGCTAATATGTGATAACAACAAAACTATTTCAAACAAGCAGTTCAAGCCCCATCTAAAACCAAAACAAGCAAAGTACAGAACAGTTCTTTCAGCCAATAACTCCCTAGCCCATGATTATGACCTAAGCAATTGGATGCCATCTAGAACCCACTGCCAAAGTAGTATGTTCCAGTATTTGTCTTTAACTTAACTTCTTAGGACATAAATTATATTTTGAACAACATAATCAGATTTCCTCTTACCACCTTTCTCCTGTCTTTACTGAGCACTTCCCATTTTCCATCATCTTGTAACTTCTCCCATTATTTTTATGTCTTGTATTACAAGACACGGATTCAGTTACTATGTCAGCACTGCAAGACTTACACATCCATTCTGAGAACATTTAAAGGCCATCACAAAAGTTTCTAATAAACCCAGTGATATCTAATCTTTCACAGTACAGAAATCACCTCATCCCTGTGAGTTATGCTGTCTGGTGATGTATCATTACATCATATTGTCCATTTTTTCCTTCTCCCTTTGGAAACCATGTAAGTGTACAGCTGTGTTTAAATATTTTAATGGGTTCATGGGGGCTCAGCAGCAACGGCATACCAAAAAAAAGGATATTTAATAAGTCTAGATTTTATTAGACAAAGCTCTGCAAGGATAAGGACAATTTTACTTAAATCACTGCATGTCTGACATAAGAGACTCATCAGCAAGTTAGAAAGGGAGTACTTCCAACCTACTCAGTCAAAAGCTTTTAGCTGTGATGACTTCTACAGATGTGCTTGGTAAAAACATGAATCAGCACAGCAAAAATGGTGTCCGAAGCATGAAAAAGGAGTACAGCCACAGTCAAAACATGTATCAGAGAAAGATCTTGGTGGTATGTGTATCAGTATTTTTTTGTGTGTGGTTTTTGGAGGTTGTTTGTTTGCTTTTATGAGCCATGGAATATTGGGAAAACTGACAGAAGATGGCAGGAGTTCAAAACTTAAAAAAAGGTTATGGGGATAACATAATATCCTGGGAGGTTAAAACTCACATGGGTTTTGGGGAGAACAATGGGAAAGCATTCAGTCACTACAAAGCCAAGGATAAGAATCCACAGGGACAGAAAACAAATATAAGGGGTATAAATCAAGAAAAATATAGCACAACCAAATCAGTCATTAAATAGTGAAGACCATTTCTGCAGAAGGAGGGGATTCTATGCCGGGAGCTGGTTACTGAAAAAGATTTGACAGATGCTCTGGACAAAGAAAAGGACATGAATCCCTGCTTACATCAATAGCTATAACCCTTCAGGTTGGAAGAACAGACAACTCAGGTGTGGTAAAAGGTCTAAAAAGTCACGCATGAACTAGAGAAGGCTCACTCTCCTTTCCAACACAAGAACTAAGGGGCAATAAACCTGTTTAAAAAGCAAATCAAATGGAGGTAGTTCTCCATGCAATTTGCTCAGATGTGGAACTCCTTGCCAAAGGCTGTTGTGTTGCTAAATTCTTGCTTGGGTTCATAAAGATGATGGGAAAAATCATAAGGGAAAAAATTTCCATCAAATATTAGTAAATACACAGAAACCACATCTGTTCTAGAACTCAGAAGGGTCAGAGCTGGGAGAGTATCATATAACCTTGTCCTCTTCATCTTCTGCAGGCAGCTGCTTTTGTGGATGGATAGAAAAAGTAAACTAGCTCAGCTACATTTTTGATCCAATCCAGAATGGACATATTTACCTCAAAGCCATGGCAAAAGGACCAAAATAACTACAAAATACATTACCTAGGGGAAAGAAGTAAGGGAGAGGGATTATTACAGTATGTGGCACTATCAGGTTTAAATATATTGTGCTCAGTTCCAGTGTCCACATTTCTAAGAGGCTATGGAAAACCACAGATACTGTTGGAGAGAGTTACAAAACAACTGAACGAGTAAATTTTATCAGAATGAAAGGCAGTTGGCATATCAAAAGGAAGAATAACAGTTTATGTATGTCTCTTCAGACAGAAGAAATTTTCAGAGTACAATGTACTCAAGAAAGGCACAGGAGAAAAGAGGGAAGTTGAAACTGATTTTTCCAATTCTTAAGTTAGAGGAGGTGTACTCAGTGGTGTGCGTGTTTCAGAAAGACTTTGGAGGGTGAAAGAACAGAAAACAAGCAGAAAGCACAAAGTCAGCTGTCTCATGCAATAAACCACTATGCATAAAATGCACCTGGTGAATAAAACCATAAACTCTTTGGCACAGTGCTTAATTGCAGTGAAAAGAATTGTGAACTGCAAAGGAAAAATACGTTAGAAATAGAAGACAGGATAAAGGTAATACACACTGAAATACTGGACATGCTGTGAGGGCTGGCACACAGCAGTAAGTTATAAAAGAAGACTGACAGTTAAAACAACCAAATCTTGTGCCTTTTCCTCCACATTCTTGCCTTTTGAGGCACCTCTTCTCTCTCAGCCCTTTGTTCTATGCATCATCCTTCACTCCTACGCCAGTCTAACACCAGATGTTCCAGAAACTCCTCAGGGCTGGAGGGAAACCTCCAGACTTTTGGTGTTGGGTCAGTCCATGGTGCACACTGGTACCAGAAACGAAAAAAATGAGATGGCCTAGGACAAGGGTAAAATGGGAAAACAACTCCTAATGGGTGAAAAACAAAAGGAGTTTGAAGGCCACATAACTGCCTGGGTTCATTTGAAAGAAATTTGTTTTCTTAATGCTGTTGCTTCTTGTGTTTAAGTGTGTTACCTCAAGCTTCTAATATCATCAAACTTTCAATAACAAATCCAGTCAACTTCTGCCCCTGGAAGTTTGATATTAACAGACAATCAGGACATCTATCATACACTGTCACATGCACCAATGCCAGTTTGTGACAAGCATCCTACAAGTCGTATTCCAACTAAGTTAGGGCCAAACATATGCCTGATAGCTTTTAAGTGATGCTTAGAGATTATACTAGTACATAAGATATACTGAATGAGGGTACTGTTTTGACCAAAACACACCCCATTTCCCAGTATCCTTGAGACCCAATTTTCTGTTGACAATTTCAATGAAAATGGACGCAGATCTAAGCAAAGCAGAATTCTCTTTTCCTACCCCTTTTCTTTTGCTTTTCTTAAAGAAAAGACCAACAAACTTACTGAGAATCTACCATAAAGATACACATACCTGCCAGAAACTGTTGGAATTTACCAAAATACTAGGAATTGAAACTCTGAAGAGTCAAGAAACTTGAAAGCCATGTAAAACATCAACTTGTATGAGATGGTCTTATAAATCAGATCCAGATCCAGCATCTGAATTACATGACCACCTCATACGGATGGATCACGGTACTGCATTTTACAAACACAAATTTAAACGGTAGCTAACTTGGAAATGTTTTGCCATGTCTTTAAAATGTTTTATACTTTGATACACAGATATAGAAAGACATAATATATGACATAAACCACAAAGCAAAAATATATGGACATGGGAGGCTCGCATAGGAGAAGATCCCACTGCTCTGCCCACAGTCCTGGCTGGAACCACAGGAAGGAGACAGAACGGCAACACAAAGACATGCGAAGGCAGATTATCAGTCCGCTGCAGAGCACCGCAGCTGTTAATCAGTACAGTAAATGTTATCACAATAGAGTACTGACATTTCTAGCCCTTGTACAAGGCTCACCATGCTTTAAACAGGATTCAGGCTTTCACGGTGATTAAAGGCAGATGTCACACGCATGAGTATGTTTGTAACTTATGAGCCCCTCATTCATTTTTGAGCATGGAAGGAATCTTTCATTGATAGGACATCTTTGCATGAGAATGCTCGCTGTGGCACGATCTGCACAAGGAAGAACATTTTCCTTCCCTTTTCCAGCTTAGGAAGAATAAAACAAGCGTAATTATACAACTATATCTCAATTCATCCTATGGAATGTATCAAGTTAAAACCTTAAGTTTTCTGTCCAGTTTTCCACTGCCATTAAAAATTAATCAGAACGTACCACCTTTAGGAGAGCAGTGGATAGGAGAAACAACAGTGATACTTCAAAGTAAAGAATGGTTTTTTTTTTCCCTACAAATGTGCTAGAACTGCAGCTGCATTGACTTCTCATCATATTTCTAATATAAAGCAAAAAGTGAAACACAGGCATAGGCAAAATGACAATTATTTTTCCACTGTGGTAGTGCTAAAGTGAAAAACTTTTGAAATCCCATTCTTTTAATCTTCCCATTCCATCCTGGATTCTTTCTGCTCTAAAAGCTAATAGCTCTCTCTTCAAGTATAGTGTAATTTGATTGTCTACGAGCTGATCCTTCAGCTCCTTAACTGAACTCTCGATGCTGGTATTCCCAATCAGTGAACACATTCACACCCTGTGTTGGGCATGCTTGTGCATGGGTGTATGACCTTTTAGCACACCAGTTATTAGAAAGTATATACCGAACACCTGCTTGTCAGTCACGATGCTCCATGCCCCATGGCGCACGTGCCCTTTCCACAGTTGGCATGCAGCAAGTCCTCTCCTCTTTTGGCTCCCCTCATTTCCCCATGGGGCCAGGCCATGCTGGGTGGCACTGGCAGTGCATTTGCAGTTGGCTCCTTGCTGTGGATGGAGAAAGCATGGGGCTGTTTTCCTGCCACCAGCTGCAAGGGCCATGAGAGGGCACGGCTGCTGCCAGGGATTGCTCCTGCCATACTTCCTCCTGCCCTTTTTGTTCAGCACAAGCTACAACTAGAAAAACAATCCTTGCTTTCTGTCCCCCTGGGATTTCCCTCCCACTCAGCCGAACGCCTGAGTCAGCATAACTATCCCTCATGATATCACATTTGTGCACAGGGAGCCGACATAAGCACAGGACATCTGGTCCCAATATCTAAAAACACTTCAATCATGCATGTCATTCCAAACATTTAAGGAACTTCAGAAGTTTTCTGTTACTTTCATATATATTTCCTAGTTGCTTTGAGCAGAAAGGATTCCTTATGTTCAAATTTCACTCTGAAGATCTGGGAAAATGCATATTCTATCTCATTTTAGCTAGAAAGAAAACCCCAGCCTTAAACACAAGCCCAGACATGACTTAAACTACCTTTATATTAACTTTTCTAATTTTTTTTTTCAATTATTCCAGGAGAATATCAAAAAGTGCTGAGTTGTAACACTTACAATTCGGACCTCAATAAAAGGCAAAGAAAGGGTGGTTGTATGCCCCCCAAAAACCCCCACAAAACAAATCCAACAAACACCACCCCCGCTCCGCTCCCAATTTCAGTTCTATATGCTATATGGTGGAAGTACCAAGGTGTTTTCTACTTCTCCATTGTGATTTTGGTAGGAAAACAAGGAGGCATGGCCCAGTGACTAGGCACCACACTGGGATTCTGGAGTCTGATGCTGATCTCCATGTCCAACTGCGAGCTTCTCACTTTTCACCACCCATAAGCAGCAGTAGCTTCCTCACACTACAAGCATTAATTTAGGTGCTCTGATAGTCTGACACTGAGTCCCAGGTATAAGTAGTAACATTCAATGCAGCAAATAATTCACTTTGCAGCGCCCACATACACTGCAAATCACAGCACAGTGAGCAGAGGCATGCTCTGAGCCCACTGCAACCTACTGAGTTTGAGTATCAGCAGTGGTCAAGCTGCCACAGGATGGAGCTCAGTATTAACTGGCTTCTTTTTAAAAGCCAGCATGGGTATGTCTACCTTACAGTCTCTTTTACACAGCTCTTGCAAGAGAGAAAATACAGCACTTTGATATAATTTCTATTCTTATCTGGCTCCACACACCTCAGGGTGGGAATGCTTCTAGTCTCTACCGTACATGGCTTCTACTGCAGCACCTGCATACCACTATAGGAGCAGAAAAAGACTAATTTTTTTTGGCAACTACTAGAAAATTCTTCACACACACACACACACACACACACACAGAGCACAGAAAGCTCCTGCTTTCCTAACAAGCCATCTGTCAATCTGCTCTCAGGACATGAGAATCAGGTATTTGAGGCATAAGTGATATTCCATATGGAGACACCACGGCAGCAAAAAAAATAAGAGGTATGAGAAACCATTGTTTAAATGAGAGAATCCAGAGGATCTTGGTTATATGTTACAACTCACAAAATACTTCAAGTCATTTATCTAAGACTTGGCTCCTACTTTGGAAGGCAGACTAGTATTACAGAGGTCTTTTGGACACTGTTTATTAGCATCAAAATGAAATATGAAAAGCACTTTCTGTTAAATCCAGGATCTGGACATCTCTCATAATATATACCCTAAATAAACCAAGTCAAATAGTATTGCAACAGCAAGAGATGAAATTCTGAGTTAATACTGAAAGTAAAAATAGGGCGGTTTACTGCACTAATGTATATTTAATCCTTCTAAAAATAAACTTTTAAAATAACATCATCACAATTAAGTTACTCCCAAATGTTACAACCACAGAATCATAGAATCATAGAATGGTTAGGGCTGGAAAGGACCTTAAGATCATCCAGTTCCAAACCCCTGCCATAGTCAGGGACACCCCTCACTAGACCCTGTCACCCAAGACTCTGTTCAACCTTGCCTTGAACACTGCCAGGGATGGAGCATTTACCACAAGTAAGCAAGTAGCTACTCCAGCCATCAGCTGGGACCCTCGCATCCCAGAGTACTTTTTAGTTTTCCTGAAGCAAACATTCCAACCCTCCCAGCAGACAGTACTGCAGGCCGTAGCAAGGATCACAAAACCCACAGAATTTCTATGCTACTGTTTAAGACCAGCAGCATTCTCCAGGGAAGGGGGGTGAGAGGCGATAAATCCAGACACAGTTGTTTGCTCTTTAAAACTTCACTTTTTCTTTAATAACCACCACAGAAAACCTAAACCAGTCTCAGGACAAGCTTCTCTCCTGCCTCCAAATCATTTCCCCCCGCCACCTCAGCCAACACCACTTCTGTCAGATGCCAGCAAATTACCGGTTGGTGGTCTCACTGTTCTACCCTCAGCCATTATTTTAATTAGTGAGAGCATTGAGAAAAGATTAGTGTACAAATATTGGCGAATCTTCAAACAAGAGGACATGCTGTCCATTTTATTCGCAGTGAAAAGCTCTTAAAGAGATTTCGATAAAGATTTGCCTCCTGCTTGCAGCCCACATTTGTAATGTTTATATAAGTGGGGGATATAAATCTTTTTCAAACGAACCCCACAGTTTTTAAACCAGCCTTGTTATAAACTGCCTGTTTCCGTTTTGCCTGCCTAAGCAAGCAATGCAGAGCCTGCTCAGGATAGACTGGAACTAATTTAATGTGCTCCAGGTTTAATCCCCATCCTCCCAGCTTTTACTGGCAGATTTTACACAGAGGACTACTGCTGACTTTAACAATGATTCATGTGATAAGTGGGGTTTGATTTGTTTTTCCACATCAGAAAACACGCAACAGAAATGCCACCAAAAATCATTTTAATAAAACACGACCGAGTCAGAGCCAGATTTAAAACAATAATTAACCTTTGTTACACGAACTGCTTCTCTGCGCTCTGCGGCACTTTGAGTTTATTAAGGTGAATTACTAGCCTGTTTTATGCAAAAGAAAGAAGTCTGCAGACCTCTACATCTGGTTTGGGAGGAAGCTAGCGCTCGCTCCGGACATCTACATGCCTCATCGCGGGACGTGCGCGTGTCATTAACGACGCAAAAGAGCGGGACAAACAAAAATCACCGGCCACGGCCCAGCTTCACGTCTCACCCTCCGGCAGGACTTGAAACCAGGATCAGCTACGGGGTGCCCCCGGTGCCCCGCTCGGGCTGCGGCGGCGGGTCCGCGTCCCGGCAGATGGCAGTGTGGGAGCGCTGCTGGGAGCACAGCTGCCTCCTGGAAAGCGATCCAGGCTGAGCTTCAGCTTTCTGTAGCAATTACTCCAACATGCCGAGAATTACTGGTGCAGACATGCTGCTTTCCCTTCTTTTCATTTTTTACATTTATTACTTTCACAATTTTTAATTTATTTATTTTTGGGTTTGTTTTGTTTTGTTTGTTTTTTTAATTTGCAGGAGGAGAACACATTCATGAACAAAGAACACTGCACAAGGGACAGCGCTTACAGAAGTAACAGCCACACATTTCTGCAAAACGTAGCTGAAATACTGATGCAGAGACTGCACAGATACTACTTTTGCAATCGCCTTCTCCTGTACCAAATTCCTTTCTCATTTACATAAACCAGATGCTTCTCTGACAAACCAAATTCCTCAAAGAAAACACATAAGTTGCCATATACTTCATGTTTGAAATTAAAGATGATGTGAATATATGGCACACATCTTCCATTAGCCACTATGGCAAACACACACGTTAAGTGCAAGTTTTCTTCTATTTAGCAGAACTTTTGTGAGGGCATAGGTGATCCTTGGCAGAAGTGTTAGAAAAGGAAAATGAAGCTACTTTGGTTGTATTTATGGCTTTCCAATGGTTTTCAGTCCCTCTGGGGAAGCCAGCTAGATTCTTTGCTAGCTCTTGACTCTCAAAGGAGCCCACTGAGTGGACAGACATTCCAAAAACAGTGTTCAATATTCCTCATCCCTGCAGGAGAACTGGCTCCTGGAATCTTTCTTCCCAGTACCTGGCTCCTGGAGGATTACAAGAACAGGAAGAATGATTATTTTACTGTTTTAGCATCATTTAAAACTTGCATCATTTTGGTACACGTGGATAAAGTGAAGGACATGGGGAATATGTATTTGCTGTTACCAAGAGAAGAAACTGTAATCATAAAATTTTTCCAAAATCTCTCAGTTGCCCCTAATTCTCACTGCTTCTACCAAAAACCAGCTTGCTAAATTTCTAGATTACTACATTACATTTAATCTGAAAGGCCAAATTCATGGAAGATGCCTGAAGGTTACTCACCTAACCTTCCAGAACACACCCTTATCTGTCAATACTTCTGAATGCAAGGATCTACCAACTTTTGGTGTGGAGCTATTAAAAACATGGTAAGAAGGGCATATCCTTATCTTGAATGGCACAGAGCAATAGAGAATTCACAGTAAGAGCAAAATATTCAGCCTAAGAATAACTAGAAGGTGACTGAACAACACCAACCAACCAACCAGTGGTAACCAAAACATAGAAAAGAGTGAGGGTGAGTTACAAAAGCCGGTATTTCATGCCATTCTCTGCACAGAGGGCAAGGATAGCCATGAAATGTAGAATGGTCTGAAGCTGCAGCTACACATACAGAAACCACACAGCAAAGGCAACTTTATTAATAGCAATGGCAAAACAATGAGAAGTAATTTCTTTGAGAAGTTTTTGAGACTACTCAGATGTCCAAACTTGCTCTGTGCCTTGAGATCAAGGTATCAATGTGATTTGCAAGAGCTGACCTAGCTTTGAGCAGATCTCCTCAGAAACAGTACAGTTATTTTCTTTTCAGCACAGGTTAACAGATACTGAGCCACCTGCAAAATAACCAAAAACTGCTCCTAAAGGACCTCTGCACTATTTCTCATCTATGAGTTAGGTCATGTGTTTCACCGGCCACCAATCTCAACTAAAAATACCAGGAACTTAGAAGACAAGGTTATTAAATATCAATGTTCAACCACTTGAGAAACTTATGTGGCAACTTTAGTAAAGTGAAATTGGAATGGAATACCCCAGAACGACACGTTGTACTTAACCTTTTCAACTGGTCCTTTCAGAGGGACACCAGGACCCCAGAAGAGCTGTATGGCCCTAGCACATGGTAGCCGTGTTTCCCTCTCCCCATAGCAGCAAGGCACTGCCACAAAGCCCACAGTTCTCACATCCAAACACTGACTGCTGGGAAACAGCAAACACAGACTACTGTCAAAGCCTCCATGTCCGCAAAATCTACACTGTACTTAAGTCAAAATCCTCTGTACTTAAGTCCCCACTTTCTGGCAAGAATGATTACATGAACATGATCACGTATGAAAGGATAAACATCTGTCCACACACTGAGCCTCCTGCCAACAGTCAGAAAAACTGACATATGTAACTGGGGGAAAAAAAAAAAGTTGAAGTACTATTTTAGCTGCATCCCTCCCGTACTGTAAGCCTTCGAAAGACATTCCTTAAAAATCACAAGTTTTCAACTTACAAAGTTGTCTCCACATAAAATAACACAGCATCAGTCATACATGGACAGAAATTTAACTCAGTCTAGAACATCTTTCGCCCCAAATCTTATTATGCAAGTGAGTAAATAAACAGCATGGCTGGTCCATTTCAATGCCACATAGCCAGAGCAATTCCAAGTCGGCATGCACGCTTTTCTTTTTTTTTTTTTAATTAAAGGAAAAAAATGAATCCCTCACAGTATCTATTGAGAAGATCACTCATGCAGTTTGTTCCCAACACTCATCAGTAATACATGCTAATTTCCAGCAGAGGTTCACTTTACACAACTGATATCACTGGGGATGGCTGAACCCAGGCCCACAGCTACATAATTAAATTCAGTGTTTCCATCTTAGAGCAAAGACCAGATTGACAGCACAGTGAAGCAAAAGCCCTTATCTACACAACTGATAAAGTAAGTATGCAAAAGCTCAAGAGGTTAGGGGATAGCCCAACCTCCCCCTCCCTCCTCAATCTCTGCCAATTTGGCACCAATTAGACCCCTAAGAACCAGATTCATATTCTCAGCTTACTTCATACTTCAACAGCTACAAATGTATCAGTGCCTTTAACCCAATGATAAAACTGCAAGATTTCCTTGCTTGTTGTCTGTTAAAAAACCAAGTGTCAAACTGATTCTTCCAACCACGTCTTGATGTTTCTCAAATAACTGGTAATGATCACTGCCTGACTGCAACATTCATGACACCCTGCATTACCTTTTAAATAAACATGGCGTTCGCCAGCTCCAAAACTGACTTCACAGCCTCAGGACTTCATACTGTTGGTGGAATTCTAGTGTTATTTCTACCAGGTCTCCAACTTTCCAGAACTTGACTTTTACATTTAAAGTTATCAGCTCATGAAGAACAAACCTCTCTCTCAACAGATATTATACAGAAACAGTGTAAAAATTCATCATGCAAAATACAAACAGCTGTAAAAATTAAAGTATCAATTTTCATGACAATACATAACTGCTCCCCAGAGTGTGTATTTTGTTCATAATAAGCTGTAGATGTATGAAGAACTGAAATAGAAACTTCATAGAAACTTCACATATTTTTCTCAGGAAGTTTTTCCCCAGCAGATTTTTGTCAGAATGTCTCTCCTGGTCTGTGTAACACCCTTTGCTTCTCAGTGTTCCATGCCTGCTACATTATTCAGCTGGTAGACCGGTGAATTATGAGGTTATGAATAACATGAGGTTCAGTATTTATATGAAGACTAGGTTGAAAATGGGATTATTTTTTTTTTGAAGAAATGCAAACCCACTTTGCTTCTCAACAAAAAAACAGAAGCACATGCTGAAATAGATGGGGAAGGATACGGGATAACATCTACCACCAGTGAAGAGCACTTGGAAGTTGTGCATTGGGTGGGGAAAAGTTGGGAAGGGCAGCAATCAGAAATGTTTTGGAAGAAGAAAACATTTTTTTGGGGTGAAAGTTAATTTTTTCTTTGCCAATCACAATTTAAGTTAAATTCCAGTTTATTTTTCCTCATTTGGTTTATGATCTCATCTAGTCATCAAGGATGATTGATGATGTTTTAGGATGATGTTTGGGCCTTTGCCAGTTGCAAGTAAAAGGGAATTATTTATTTTTCTTCAGCACTATACTGCTGCCATTAACTGTATCCCACCCCTTTTTGTTTACAGCCTGTCACTGAAGCCACAGCTTTATTTTAATGTGGTGTAAGCTCTTGTCTGGGACTGATGTGTAAGTGATCTTGCAGAAGTCTTGCACAATGAGCATCACTTTGCACAGAAAGCATGCAACCTTTACTTCTGAAATGAACCCTACCACCACTCCAGACAAGGTTCTCTACTCCCATTTAAATACAGTCTTAAAAGCCATACTTGAGCAATGGGCACTATCATTTTCCTTGTGATAAAACTACATTTATTTAATCCCTTTAAAAACAAACAAGAAAATGACTTTGACCTTTGCCTTGGTGCAAGGATTCTGATTTGAAATGTGTATTACATTTCTAACGCACTGTAACTGTGTCCAGCTGAACAGGGTCAGATTTATGTGCAATTAGGAAAAAAGGAAACCAGAGCAATTTAGTTTTCATGTTTCTTGTACCACCATTAAGTTTTACACTGAAATTCACACAGAATAATAAAACAAAGAGAAGGTAATTCAAAAAGGAGTGGCCTGCTAAAAACTGCATTAAACAAATAATATGGACTTTCTCACTTGAATTTTTTTCTGGTTTAAACTATTCAAAAATGTGTCTGTGAGTCCCCACTTTGGCCGTTCATAAGCCGCAGGGAGGTTTTTTTGCATGAACTCTTCAACCTGAGAGTTTTAGCAGCAAAGCTTCTTTACAAGGCTTAATTAAAAGCAGGTTTAAGTCGGGGCCCTCACTCACTCTGTTTTTTATTTTGGCCTTCTCTCTGTGTCAGAAGTCAAGTCCCCAAAGAGAAATGAAGTTCATTATTGAGTCAGGAGAATATTTTCTCCTTCATTCTAAGCCCAACCTAACATGTTTCAGGTTAGTTTGAGTTTGGCTTTAGGTATCTCCAAATGAGACTTTACAGTCTATGCAACTAAGGGTGAAATGTAAGAAGATGCTGATCACGATTTTTAACTTTGCCCTGCATAGTAAATAATGTGTGAAAAGCAGACTGCAATCTCCTTTGCATGCAATTGGTTTGGTGCAGGGAACTGTATATTCTAAACAGATGGTGTTCAGAATAAGTATACTTCACACCATGACAGGTTAACGATAAATGCAATGTCATCGTTATGAAGCATGGCAAAGAGTCATGCAGTCACCCTATAAAACGTATTGAGCAATGTACCAAACCAGAACCGTCATGACAGAGCTGCAGGAAAACATTCAGCTTTTTCCAGAATGTTTTTAGTAGTAGTTCATTGGTGACTTGACATTGGATACTATGCAGTTTTTAAGGCACACTCTCCTCAAAAGCAAGATTATATTCATGCATGCATAACTATATAAAAGAAATTTTGTATTCACTCCTAAAAATTAAGTGGTTTTCTTCCTGCTCTCTCTTTTTCCCACATTGTCTAGTCTAATGAAAGCGTCCATAAAGAGTTACACATCCAGCATGGTCCACTGTGATTTCACCAGAACAAGGATACATGGTCATTCTGGTGCAGTGAACAAGGACCAACAGTCAAGCAATTAATCACTTTGCATAACATATTATGTTACCCTTGGTGGTTTTGTAACTGGACAGCAGGCACAGCCTAGTGCATCCTGTTTGTAACCAATAGCAGAAGCAGACGCAAGAGCATGATATTTGTCATAAACATTTCTAAGAACAAAAACATGGTGATGTTTTTCAAAAGGCCTTTAAATGTTCACCAGATGTGGAGCACATGTGGCCCTTGAATGTGAGAGAATAATGTGACAATAAAGTTGAATCAACACAACATGTGCCAGTAATCACACCAAGATGACATGCAAATGTTTAAAAATGAAAATATGTAAATTATTTTTAGTTCTTCAGGACAGAAAAGCAGATCACCTGGTCATCCATGACTTGCTGTTTTCATCATTTGAGAGCCCATCTGCATGAAATATGTTGTTCCCTCTGTGAGACAGTGTCTACCTTTCATATCTTTACAAAGAAATTCCACTCCTGTTGCACTACTTAACTAAGAACAAGTAAAAGATTTAAAGGTATCCTCTGCCTCTACATGTTTTATGAAAATAAAAGTTACAAACAGCACATGCAGGAAAAGTATAAGGTTAACTAGTGCCCCAC
This sequence comes from Pezoporus wallicus, assembly GCF_028554395.1. NCBI lineage: Eukaryota > Metazoa > Chordata > Aves > Psittaciformes > Psittacidae > Pezoporus > Pezoporus wallicus. The sequence continues at coordinate 444,732 of NW_026635251.1, forward strand.
AAGAGTGCTTTAGTGATGTCTTCGAACTGTGCATCCTCTTTTGACTTACAGAAGGGAAGCAGGATGAGAAAGGGTACACTAGTCCACGCTTATCTATACTTCACTGAGTCCACCCATCAGACGCTAAAGAAATCATTCATTTTCCAGTAGCAATCACTTCTAATGGAAATCTTGCTCAGGATATGGATAAAACACAAATGCACACAGTGATAGTCTAGGAAACAATTTCATGGAGGCAACCAAGCCATTTGCAGATGCTGACATTTGGAGCTCAAACTGATAGTCTTACACAGGTTGAATTCATACGGAAGTTTCATACTGTGTAGCTGCAAAAAAAATGGGTGAAATCAGAACCCAAAGCAAAACACTGAAAATTTACACCATGCTAAATAGACTTCTCCGCTATTACATCCCCTGAAACACATGGTGGTTTACCAATCTATACGGCTGTTGACAATGCGTGTAGTCAGGCCCCTACCAATTAAATGTTGGCATATGTGCCTTCTGTACGTACAACCTCTTCTCTGCAATGAACAAGGAGATGAAACTAAACCAGTATGCAGACAATGCAAAACTTCACCTGCGTCAATGACTGACATTCCCTTGAAGTAGCAGCAGCTTACATCTTTGTGTGTCTGCTGCCATCTCTGTAGATGCAATGAAAAGATGCAATGAACCATTTCCCTTCTACAGCAGTTAGATTCTCAAATGGCCTTTTTTTCCAGGGGACACAGGAGAAGAAGCATCAATTTTCCAGTAATTCTGGCAAGCTTGGAGAAAAAGTAGATAAGAGGACAGAGAAGGTGCTACCTGAGCAATCCTAACGCTTTCCAGAACTACTGTGGAATAAGGGCTAGTGAGTGTTCTGCATTGATTCCTTGAGTACCAACCAGGTTTTGAGTAGTTCCAGAAATGAAATAACCTGGACAGAAAATCCATCTATAGTCTGGGGAAAAACCTACACAGAGGGGATGCAGGATAATTCAGTTAAGACAAGTGAGAAGGCTGAGAGAGCTCTTCACTTGGCTTTTGGTACATGAACATATATTTTCGAAATGTGTACCTGTGTATTACGTAGTTGCACTTGGAAGACTTGCACCCAGGTAAGCCTACTGTCCATTACAAATAACAAACTTTAGCCAGTGGTACATGATAGCAAGTATTATCTTTTTAATGTTCATTTTTGTTTTATTCTGCAAGTAGAGACTTTCAGTTTTCTCACAGCTGTATCTGTTAAACAGATATAAGAATGAATGCTTTTTAAAAATGTACTTTCAAAATCAAACAGAATCAAACCAAATCAAGCCAGTGAGAGCTTGATCACCAGAAACATCATAGCCATTTAAAAACTATCTGTTAATAAAAAGGTGGTTGAGGACCCATGCCAGTCTCTCTTGGGGTCCCTTTATTTTAACCACACGCTGATCCTACTAACTGAAAAACATTATTCTGAGCAGATACATTTAACACCTTCAGCATTTGAAAATCTCACTTAATACAGTGCCTACAACTTCCCAGCTTGCTCCTGCATTGCTGAAGAATACTGGGCTAAGAAATTCAGAGGAAACTAGAGATATTTTTTAAAATTTAAAGAAAATGTTCTTTATTTTTATTAGAGAAGAACCCTTCCTTCTCCATTCAGGAAAGGCAGCACTATTATGTGAACGTGAGATGAAACTGTGGACTACGTCTGAATAATTTGCTGCCTACAACTTAGCAGCTATTTCACTTTCCCTAGACTTGGGGATGGGTAGGGAAGAAATACTAGAAGAGAAACTGCTGGATAGAATCAAATCATACTTACAGAGTTTCTCATCTCTGGGCCATTACCTTTTCTTCTTCTCTTACAAATGCTCTCATTAAAAAGAATTTGAAACCTTTCCCATCCCCGGGCAAAGACCCAGACTATCATTTATTACTTATCCATTACCTACATTTTACTCTCCTGAAGGATGAGTCTACATGCACCCGACAGTCGTGCTGAATGGCACTGGTTTATGGACCAAACCATTTATTTACTGTAACTACAACCATATGTTTTAACCTGCTAAAAATGATGAAATACTTCCCATCAATAGTCCAAGCTAGATTTCTATACTGAATTGCCTAATGTGAACATACAACATTTCTGTACTTCAAACAAACAGAGTGTAAGGAGGTGAAGAGCAGTTAAATATATTCATGCCTTATTAGACACAGCTGCACAAACGGGCCATCATATTTCATTAGAAAATACTGTACAAGTGTTACTTGTGCGTGGTACCCTTCGTTTCTGCAGGCAACATGACTACTTTGAATTACAGGAACACTCACAGAACCATATGCTATTTGTTTAAAGGCATACAAAGGGAAACACCCTGGGACAGGGTGGTGCAGGGTGGGACATCCAGAGAGAAATGTCATTTTTTCCTCCTGTGCCTACTACATTTTAATTAACAAAGCATTTTTATAGGATACATGAAAGAGTAAACACAGAGAAAATTACACTACAGAAGCCTCAGACTGTGTAAATCCAGGTCACTTCTAGGTATGGAGCAGGTATTTCCTTTTGCTTTCTGGAGGGAGGATGAGGACAAATGAGCTGGGACACCACAGCCAGCAGGCAGCTTCCAGCATAAACCCACTTTTGTCAGCCCTATAGTATGCTGCCTTTCATGTTCTCGTACCCAAATATGGTGCCATGGGGTAAAACAGGCAGGCTTCCAACGAGGTATCATCTTAGCTCGAGAAAGTTCCTAGAGAAACTCAATGGCAATAAAAGGTAACTCAGCTGAAGAGGCATGAACTGGAGAAAATCTAAAGAAAATAAACCACTAGAAGAAATCTCTCCATTTCCCAAGAAAAACATGTAGAAGACACCTACTAGGACTGAGTTGTTTGTCTGTTACACATACCTTTGGAATAGCAGAGGTAGTAGTAACCACTTTGATTAATTCCTAATATTTTATACTTCTCCGAGTGGGAAGAGTTAGTTACAAGTTTGTTCAAGCAGAAGTAACTGGTCATCTCCAAGGGGATGCAAGGCAGTAAGTACTATACTGGCAGATCTCTGACAAGACAGCTTTGATTCTAAAACCGATTCTTCATGACCTATTGCAGAGGTAAAATTCCAATGAGATTTTGTTGGCTGAGCCAGCACGTTGCCTTTCTCACAACACCTGCTCTTCTAACCTAGACAAAGAGAGCTGAGCCTGCCTTCTTCACTGGAAGTGAGCAAATGATATCAGCAAGCCTACATTTGCAAATAATTATAATTTATGACAAAATCTACCATGGCTCCATAACTGGACTGAGCTGCAATCAACTTGTTGTATTGGACTATCTCTTCGTGCAGCTCTTTGTGTAGCTTCCTTTGAGCGTGGAGTTTTTCACTGAAAACATGGCCAACAACCGTGCAGAGTTTTGCAAGTTCTCTAACTCATTGCAGGTTCAATTCCATCAGGTAAACCATAAAATCCTAAGTGATGAAACATAACTCCTAGACCACCCCAATCTTGGCTGGTCTGACAACTTGGAAAACTAACACCACCTTGTTTTCCATCAAGCAGGCAAAATCGAATTAAGAATATACCTACCTTCCTACTGAAAATAATGGGTTTGGGAAAAATATTAGCCTCAGAGTCTGAGCACAGCTGCTTCTTCAAAGAGCTCCATGACCAAGAACAGATGATGCAGACAGAGATAGAGCTGTGATTTGAAGGCAGCAGCCATAAAGCCACATTTCCACAAGCATGCCAAGACTTGCCAAAGTTGTTTTTTTTTGTTGTTGGGGCAAAAATCCCATTGCATATTCTGCGACACATAGGCAAACAGAGGCGAGGCTTACAGCTAGGGATCAGTACATTGCCAACTGGACTATCAGCTTTCCAGGTTGGGGCTCACTAACGCCCAGACAACCTAGACTGTGGGAAAAAGTTAGGTGTGCACCTGTATGTCTGTGCTTGCACCATGTGCCCAGAAATGGCAGTGATCCGAGGAAGCATGTGTGACACTGGAAAGGGAACTATGTAATTTGTTAAGGTGGGGAGACAGAGGGAATGCAACATGGCAGCCCCACTGTTAATTTTGGATATTGCCCACAGTAAAGTTTTCATTAATTCTGAGCTGTGTTGTTTCTCTGCTTTCTCTTTGCCAGTCTGTAGGAAATAATCAAATACATCCTCAAAAAACTAAGGAAAACTAAGCTGACAGACTCACATAATCACACTCAAAACCGGATATACAGCCCTGGCACCACCAAATTGGTTTGCAGATAAGAGATTTGATAGGTCATTTACTGACTTTGAGCTAATCACCACAATGATAAGCAATTCCTCTGAGTAAAGCTCTCACGAGATGCTTGTGCTTTGTGCTGTTGATTTAATTATTATTACAACAGTATGTAGAATCTTACCTAGAGACAACACATGGACTGTAAATATAAGGCAATACTGATTTTCTTAAAGACTAATATAATTAGTCTCCATTCATACACCAAAGTAACACACAATTAAGACCAAACCAATGAGCTTATTAATAGAGACTTAAACACCACAATAACACCCTTCATTCAGGATTCAAACACATGCCAATTAACTTGTCAATCTGAATGCTGATGAATGGGCATTGCTAATAGGATTTCTGTTATTAAGAAGCAAAAACTGACTAAAGGAATCTGCACTCCTGCACTGCTTACCTATCACCACAGAAGCCACACCTAAAAAAGGCACTCCTTACAGGTCCCTCAAAATATAAGATGCTGCTGCCAAGAGTGCGTGAATCCTCCACTTTGACAGATCTGAAATCACGTATGCCATTTTTCTGCAGGTTAGTAAGTCAAGAGATCTGCTCAGTCCATTGGAGACATTTATGATGCTTTCGGAAGACTTAAAGAAATATTTTACATATGACTCAGCCTGCCCTCTGTAAGTAATAGCAGAAGACAATTTTTTTGGTGAGGGTGGCAACAGTCTCCTTAAGTAGGAGAAACCGGAAAGCAGATCCTGTCACTAATGTAAATCGGGTAGTACAGAACACTATCAGTGGAGCAACACATACAGCAAGGAAAGGGCTTACTGGGAGTACAGATGACAGAGGCTTTGCCTCTTGGAGCACAATTACCTGTTTAAGAGCAAATGTGACTCAATCAATATTGTCAATATTGTGCCTCTCTGCAACTACCACATGTATACTGACAGCAGAGTGAGAGCACTGATTAACGCTATTTTTTACAGCAAGTAAGCAATTAATCCCACATTTTAAGGAGAAAAGTGACAGAGAAAGAATGGCAAGCGACAGGCAGAGCCATAGCTCAGCACAGGGCTGGTGAAGGACTGGCTATCACTGGTCACAAGTGTCCATATAAAGCTGAAAATCATGCTGCCCTTCTGCAATACGTGCTAACAAGATATCAACTGTCGTGTAATCTCAACATGCATCTCAAAAGAAACTGCTAGGAAAGCTATTAATTGTTTAAAATTCCAACAAAATCTGTGTGTATGCAAAGGGGGTGGCAGTGGTTTTTTGCTCCAAAAAGCTGGTTTCCATTACAATCATTTATATGTTAGGATTCTTTTATTTTACAGCAAGTACTTTGGTTTTGTATATAGAACATTAATTTAAAAGTTCCCATTGACTTAATATATTTAGCCTCTTCTTCCCACAAGGCTTTTAAGTTTTATTGATATGGACATTTGTTCACTCAAAAAAGCCATTTCTTTATTAAGTCCTCATTTTAGGGGCTCTACACGACCCTTATCTGGATACAAAATATTAGCTCTTCCAGAAGATGAAGGAGGGAGGTCTTTGCTTTTTAAATGAGAACCATCACGGCAATACTTTACAATTTTTCAGACCAAACACAAGCATATTTCTTTGACAGGAATACAGAAAGATCCCCTTAACTCCCATGTGATACCAGACTTGAGATATTTTAACCCCTTGACAGACAGAGTTGAAAAAACTTACAATAATTTTCTTTCAACAGATTAATAAATTGACAGTAGAAATAGTTTCTATTCACTCCCAAAGGACTTACTTCAGATTAAAACAATGTTTAACCAATCCCTACTTATATGTTACTTTGCTTTCAAATTAGTCTGATGAGCATCCTACTCACAGAAAATTAGCTTCACTAGAAGAATTATATATACACGTTTATAGAGTAGAAGAGTTTATACACACACATATCTTCTTTCCCGGGCTAGACTAGTTGGAATATCTGTCATGTCAAGCCTGGGAAATGCTCCATTACCTAGTAGCCTGAGAACATGGAATATGATTTGTAACCAACAAGCTCCTCCTCTGTGGAGGTGCACAAAACCAAATGCAACCAAAACAGCTCATCACTTACAGAAATTTAATCCACTGTTTTTACCTGTACTGCTGTAGCACCAAGGTGTCCCCAGCATTTCGGGGCTCTGTTTTATAGAAATGTACAGAAAACACACAAACACAAAGGTAAGAGGCATGGAGCAAGGAAAATAAATGAACTAAGACCATACACGGGCAGGTGACAAGAAGCAACATTATGTCAGGGCTTGTATAGACCAGTTTTTAGGCAAGTTCATGAAATCTAACATAAATTTTATGTAGAATAAATACTTGCAAAGTTAAAAATACCAAATGTAAAAAATCCAAATGGGTTTACAGGTGTACATGTTCTGGCAACATGTTCTGACTCTCAGTTTAAATGAAGCAAATCTCCCAAATAGGTGGTTAAATAAAAATTTACTGTAATTACTGAATTATAAATATTATAGTATTTTAAATATTAAATTTGCAAGCTTAAGCAAGTGATTGCTTGCAGGACTATTTTCTCTCCAGAAATCATCAACAAATTACATTTCACTCTCTTGCTGTGTAAGACAAAACAGAGTCATAGAACGGTGTGGGTTGGAAAGGAACTTAAGATCACCTAGTTCCAACCCCCTCTGACACAGGCAGGGATGCCTCACCCTAGACCATGTTGCCCAAGTCTCTGTACAGTCTGCAATCTTATCCAAAAGGTACCAGATTTCAGAGGATGACCTTTGCAATCAACATGATACCAAGCAAGACTCCCACCGAGACAACTCATTCCATGTGTAACTTCATATTAAAAAGCAATTGATCTAATTTCAAGATCAAGATTTTATGTAAATCTCTAATTACAGGCAGTTATCATGGGTATTCTTTCCAAATCCTGTTGCAATAACTTTTCTAAAAGCATTATTTAAGAACATTGTAGGCCACCAAAAAGACAATTTATTGCACTGAGCTGAGCTATATAATGATAAATTACATGTAGACTAAAGCAATATAAATAATAATAACAAGGAATGCAATTTATCTTAATCTATTCTATGTAGAAATAAAGGTCTCACTACAGCTGAGCAATGAATTATTCTTGCAAAACTGCTCCAAAAGCTTCTCTGCTTTCCCACTGCTTTGTATCTAAGAGCTTGCTTCAGCAACCCTGATGCCTAATGCTTAAGCTTTTGGTTTATACCAGTTTACAATAAATGTCACCTCGTAACTACTGTACCCTGTAGAAAAGTTGAGAAGTCTGAGAACTACACTGAGTTCTAGGCAGTGAAAGTCTGCAGGCTGGTGTCTTACAGTTTCCAAATTTATTGGCATGGGATCCTGTGCAGGCATGCATATGTGAACAACGCCTACCGTATTATGCAATGGCCAAAAGTGCAAATAAATAATCATGTCATCCTTGATTCAGTAATAAGCTGTGCGTACCCTGTGTTTGTAAAAATGGTAGAGAATCACAGCACAGGATGGAATGGTTACCAGCACCCTGGCTATTATATCTTGCTACTGAAAACACTAACTAGAATGACAAATACTCAGCTGTCTTGCAGTTTTTCCACTTCTTTTTTTGAGTTTGCACTCTAATATTCATAGGAGAAAGAATGATGTCATTTTATTAACCTTATAACAGCTTTCTGCCAACAGAAAAACAAAAACATTGGAATGACCATTTGGCGTGAAGTTTCTGTTTCTCTTAAAAACATGCCTGTATTTTCTGTTGCTCGAGACACTAAGGGCAAAAAAAAAAAATCTGTCTTCTGACAAATTTTACAGCACTGAAATGAAAAAACAGATACAAAATAAAACACAATTCAGCTAATTAGTATTTGGAAATGTAAACATGAAAATAGTGTATGGTCTGGAGCTCTTCATGTATGTACGTGTAGCATCCAACCTGAGGAGTTTCAGAGCAGTACCCTTCATAGAGCAACTGCACTTTCTCTTGGGGCACATTATACCCCAATCACACTTTCTACTACTGTTGGGTACTTTAAAATTGAATTTGTAGGCAGAAATCCCTGCTCAGTGAATATACGAGTAGTATGTGTTAAAAACGACAAAAATATATTTTTCTCTCAGGGTGTCACATTTTGTTTAAATTCTGAAGAGAGCTCCTCCTCTTGTGCTTTTGTATTTCATAGGCCTCTACTGCTTAATAAGCCTCCACGAAAAATACAGATTTTTAATTATGATAGAATAGTGGAAGTGGGCTGCTTTCTACATTTACTATGCCATTTTTAGAACCGAGTACCTGCAACATCAGCTGAAAGGAATGAATCACGGAAAAGAAAAAGCAAAATGGAAGAGGTTATTCAATGTAAGAGTTAGACTAAAGGCTTCATGTCAACAACATGGTTTTTCTGAAAAGAACAAAGTAGACTAAGCTGAGACTCATAAGACCCAACAGAGAGATCCAGCAATTAGAAATTCCAAAACTGGGTCGATTGTTTTGGGGGGAAATCTGAGAATTCTTACACCACCTGTTTATACTGGGTTATCTCCTTGGCATCAGCTGAGTCTGACATGCATCCACCAGTAAAAAAATACAGAATTCCTACATTGTCCGAATCTAATATTACTCCCAGTAAATCTTTTACAAACAGTTGTCTTCTATGTGGCTCCAGTACAGGATAGTAACAACACTATTTTCTTGTTGAAACAATTTTTATTGAGGATTTTTTAAGATTTATTGTTGTAAAATATTGAAATGCAACAATTACGCTAAAGAATTTCTCAGAAGTACTGCTGAAATAAACTACCATAGCATCAAATTTAGTGCAGTGGTATGTAGCAACCATTCATAACGTAATTCCTAGCTGTTGTTTTCAAATAGAAATATCTCCAATGTCTTCAGGGTCTCTCAGTATTGTTTTGCTCTCCCTACAAACTCCTGTCAACAGAAGAGAGACATGCCATGTGCTCAGAAGCAGATATTGCATGTCAAACTCTGTTTTCAAAATAGAATCAGTAAGAGGATACATGCTGTACAGATTGTGTAATTCAAAATAACAGTTGTTTGAACTACTGAAAATGAGTATGTGCTTAAGGAACAGTTACAAATGTTAGTCTAGAAAGTTTGTTTTGGCTAACACATTTTACCTTAATATGATGGGTGGAAGGCAGTGGGTATAATCGTAGATGGCTTTGGATTATGAGAGTGCTTGTTATACATTTCTTTTTTATAAAATATATAGCTTGTTTTTTACCTCCATTTTTCCACTCCCTGATGATTTATGACATGGCATTTATATAGGCAGTTGTGTGTTGTGAAAACAATGCTGAGCTTGCAGCTTTATTTTAATTCTAAAGCTGAACTGGTTTTAAGATGGAACTTAACCAGCTTCTGAGAAGAGTTCTGTGACATGAGTCACTGCAGGAGAAAGAAGGGGATTATGAGTTGTCAGTGCCATGCTCTACAGTGGAGATAAACCAACAAAATGGCTGCAATGAGTTCTTTTACCTGAGATGTGTTTTTTCTTAACTAAAGAAGGCTGCCTAGGTAATTCTAAAATATTTCAGTCCTGCCAAGAGAGAACAGCTTTTTAAATTAATGTAGTCAAGAGCTCGCTACTCCTCAAGCTTTGTGTTTCTTACCCCCCCCCCTCCCAGGCCCCAAGTCACAGAAATTTATTGACTACAAAGTTATGAAGTACGGGCTGAGTCTTCTCAAAGGACCAGAGATTATATCCTGCTGCCATAGATCATGAAGAGAGTTGGGTTGCTGGTTTGTTTTCAACATCTACACAAAGACAGCTAATTTTTACAGAAGTAGTATCTTATTTTAGTTGAGGTCCATACTACACACTTCGCTCATTTAAGCCTGACTAACTTCATTAGAAGTTACTTTATAAAAAGACTTGCATTTTGCTACGATTTCAGATGGTTCTTCTAAAAGCAACACAATGGCAAAAGAGAAATCACAGGGGAGAAAGGTTTGAGCTTTTCCTAAATTTCAGCAGAAATTAACTTCTCCTTTTTTTCATATGTCTCCAAAGGTTAGTAGGATAAGAGATCAATATACCACTAACTTCATTTCCTGAGAGAAATCCAAATGTGATACAAAAATAGTATGTAAATACTACTGTGGTCACCAACAGGATGCTGTAAAAAATGTGGTGGTGGGAAAAACTGAGGGTAGATAACAGCTGTGAGCAAGAGAAACCTCACTCTTGGTGCATGGAATTTCCTACTACACTTTCACCTATTCAGCAAATTACACAAGTTTTACACTCACATAGTAACAAAATCCTCTCTGTATTTGATTCAGCTCATTACCTCAAGAAGCATCTTCAGAATGATGATGATGAAGATGATAATAATAATGATAATAACGATAATAATATCCAATGTGAAAAGTTATCATCTTGAAAATTCATACAGATGTAAAACCATAATCCAATTATTTATGTACTTCACTTTTAATGCTTACCGTTTAGTTTATAAACTTTTTCTTAGACAAAACCATAAAAGACTATGTAGGTTCCCATTCCTTTTACCAGTTTGTCAATAAGAAACAGCTTCTTAACAAGACATTCAATACACTTCTTCATAAAAATTGAAGCTACAGCACCCAATGGGAATTCAGAAATCAAATAAACCATTTTTTACTTAGGTCAAACAAATTCACATAATATGTACCTGCAGAAGTAACCTCTCAAAGGCAAGGAAGTTGTCCCATTTGGAAGTCTGGGGGTGTTTCAAAGTCTGGATCGTGGCCAGCACAAGCTGCAGAAGCCCACAATGGTTCTCCAATGCTTTGAGATTGTTTTTGAAAAGCTTAATGTATGAGCTGAGCTGTTCTGGGGTGACTCTGCCTGTGGAAAGGAAAACAGGATACAGCACTCACTGGAGGCAAATACAAACCTACATTTTTTTAATTATAGCGAATGGGTTACAGAGAACTTTAGAGGCTTTCTCCACTACAGCCTAATCATTTAAGATAGGAAAATAATACTTGACGACTACTTCTAAGCAAGCTTTCTATTTTTATCAAAAGCCTGGTAGGAATTTGCAGGCCTTTTACCTTGCACCAAACCCACTCCCTCCAGTGCTTCATAATGGTGCATTTTTGATCAGTTTTGACCCAAAAAATAGAGATATTTTTATGATTCAAGGAACTGTTTTCTGGAGCTGTTCTTGGAAGGGACAGTTCCAAGGCGTGACTCTTCAGTTTCTAAGATGCAGTAAGTGTAGCATGATTTCACTCGTTATTTGAAACTAAACACCCTGGTACCCATATGCCCATAGATCTTGCCCTAATAGAAGAGCATGAAAGGAGTCATTCAGGCCACACAGACACTACAGAACTAGCAGTTAACAACAACATTAAGGTGCCAGTTAAACTGCTTGATCAATTTGTATTTTAGAAGTGATCTGTTCCAGGGAGGAAGGTCCATAGTACCTCATCTGCCCCAAGAAAATCCTCACAGGCAATCACACATGCCATCAACATGCAAGGAAAAATCGTGTCAAAACACCATCCTCATTGCAAGTCTGGACTGAAATCCAGTCTAGGGCTGGTTCCTGGCAGTCTCTGCCAGTTACAAGTCAACTTCCTCAAGCAAACGAGACCTAAAGAGCAAGGACATGTGAAAAGGAGTGAGGAGGATCCTTTAACTTAACCAGGACAAGCTTTGGTTCCAGGAAGGCAGTAGGCTGAGCTGATGCTAGGCGGTTCATGGCTTACACCACTGCTCATTTTACTCAGGATTTTTCCACAACAGAAAGATCTTGTAAGACTGCCAGGTGTTTCTTCTCTGTGTTTGGTTATATCATCACTTTACAGGGCTTTCCTTCTGCCTCCATCCTTTCAGTATCATATAAATGGCAAATGAATGATGCCAGCAGTGAATAAATGTTGAAAGCACTTTCTCTTCATTTCAGTGATACCAAGGTTGGTCTTTGGAAGAGCATTTAGTTTAGGGAAAGCTTCTAAATAAAGCAAAACCACACAGGCTCTTTATGTGAATTTTAACAGAAAGCATCAAACCAAAAAAATCAGCAAATGAACACACAAATCAAGCTGACAGCACTCAGTAGGCCGGAGAGCTGACAAAAGGCTTCTACGGTTAGCCCGCACCGGCTAAAACAGCAACCACAGCCATGTGTGTTTTTAGACTAAACACTGGTGCTTTCAGTCTTGTTTTATTTCTTTTAAAGCTGTGTCAGGCAGATTTACATGGTGATTTGAAAATGTCAGTCCATGATGCCTTGCAGCATACCTTTAATAATGACTGCGTTATTACCTATAGCAGTCCTGATATATTGTGGCATATTCAAAATCTGGTAACTTGCTTCAACTGGGAAAACATGAAGTTGCCAGCCCTTCCCTCACATGAAACAATAAAACAGGAGGGCTTTCAAGACTTCTGATTTCAATTAAAAAAAAAATATTTCAAGAGCTTTGCTCCATATTGTCCCTTGTGAAAGTGAATCCAGATGCAGCACTGGATCAGTGTAAGATCCATTCGGCACCATTTCAGACAATCAAATTCTTTCCCACCCTCAGAGTGCCACCAAAAGAAAGTCCAATACGTATGTAAACAGAAGTGAAATCCTGAGATTAGCAAGGCATTAACAAAACTTACATTGGCATTAAAGAGTCCAGCATCTCATCTATGATACTTACAATATCAATGGAACCACTTGGATCCAGAGTTCAAGAGTTCCAGCCAATTTCTACACAGAAATCTCCCTGGATAACTGGCTGATAAATAAAACTGTTCCAGTAGATAAGGAAAGGAATTTGAGAAAGTGACTGGTAGTAATCAGCAATTAAATGACTCTTCCTGAGGCCTAAATCCTCATCACCTTCCCTGCTGCTTGCTCACAGAGGGAGACTTCAGCACAACAGTCTAAATTTGATCTAATCCTAACCCCACCAGCCTTTTATTTTTTTAAAGTCCCTTTGCCATTTTAAGTCCTTTTGTGTTGCAATGTGGCAGACAGGTCTTACGAAACCAAGAGGAGACAGATGACAACCACATCATCATGTTTCAACTGCTCTTCTAAAGCATGGCCACATGTCTGTGTGGACACCAAAATCTGATTTGTGAGGACAACCTTATGCTGACAAAGGACTTGATCATTTTTTAATTCCTGGATGTGGGAAGAAGGAGAAGTATCACGTCAACCACCCTGAAGTGATATAAAAGTACTGATAACCTTTCTTGCACAAACACCAAGAATTCCATATTGTCTGGGAAGTAAGCTTTGCCATTAACGGTTACCAAGTGTAGCATGTGTGAAATTGGTTACAGATATCCCAAACACTGTCAATAACATTGTCATGACAGAGGACTTGATAAAAACAACATTTACTGAAAGCAATATTAAAAAAAACAAACAAAACCATTTCAAAGCTTCACATGTCTTCACAAGTACAGCAGCGAGGATAAAATGAGTAGCTAGTGACTAGGAATTCTCACAGCGAAACTCAAAAGTTAATAGAACACAGGAGGATGGGGAACAGGGAAGGACAACAGTAATGCTGATAGACTGATGATGCAGACACTGCAGGAATTAATTCAGCTAAGAAACTGAATGGTTAGTAACAATCAAAATATTTGTCCACTAATGCAAGAATCTTGGGCAACAAAAAGTAGTATAAGGAATGAAAGTGGACATTACAGAAGTAACGGAAACATGGACTTGGTAAGAGCCAATTCCATGTCCCCTTCAGTCCTACAATAACTGATTTTCAAATCTTTTGGGACACAGAGATGGTGAATTCCACCTCCAACTTTCAACAGCTCAGGGCAGACCCCAGAAGAACTACAGATCACTTTCACCAACTTTTAAATTACAGAAGCCACAATTTGTATTAAAAATAAATACATAAATAAATAAATTGGAATAAATTATTTTTTATTAAATGACAGTTAATACTACATGCACAAATGATGATGTGTACAGAGAGACTGAAGGGAAGAAATAATTCTACTACTAGTAAAGCAGATCACTCAAGCTAGACATAATGGGGCTGAAATTATCAGCAACTATTGGAGGTCTGTCAAAAATCTGGTTTTGAGTAGTGAGAGTAGCCTGAGTGGAACAGAAACACTTTCACCTCAACGGTTAAACAACAAGTTAACTGGACAAACCACATTTGTAGACATCAAGACATTCATCCACAATACGACTTTTTTCCATTTTAAATTAATGCTGCAGTCTGTGTAGCGTAACGCAGGCATCGCTTCAAGAAAATAATTATTTTTCAAGACAGATTTACTGGTAGAAGCAAATTCTTAAAATTCAGAATCCCAAAGTACTGTTTTGTTTTTGCTTTTGTTTTGTGCGTTTTGGGTTTTTTTACATAAAGATTTATGCATAAATGAGGTGTCTAAAGGGCAAAGGTCAGAATTATCAATGCGCTGTTCCAAACACACAGTCCTTATTTTTTCATCTAACACCTCGTTAATTATCTCCATAGGGACAAGAAAACAAGTAAAGAGGAAAGTACATTTTGTGACCAATTGAATAATTAAGGGGGTGCTCTTCCAAGACTAGAGGAACCGCCAAATACACATAGCTTTAAGCTTTGTTCAATTTTATGGAAGAACAAGTTTGAGCTTCACTGGGTAAAGTGATTTTGCTGAGGTCCATTTTTCACTTGACAGAACCTCAAATAAGAAATGAGCTTGGCACGTTTATGTTCACAGGCGAGATCTTTCAAGGCAGTAGAGGGCTGAAAAATCCCAAATATATTGTTTTCCTCATCCACAGTCTCAGGAAAATAGACTTATTTCTCCCAGTAGCTTGCCTCACATCATGTCCAATGCCGGATACTTGCGAGGAATGTAGAAAGCTCTCATACTCCATGAAGCCAATTGGGCAACAGTACGGCTAAGGGAGTCACATATTTTACAAACTAAGTGAAGGCAATTTAGTAGGATGGACAACACCCCTTGTGTCCCCTTGCTAGTGTAATTTCCAGATGTTACTATTAACTCAAAGTGCTTTTGTACTTCTTAGGAAGTTTAACAGTAACTGCCACAAAAATAAGTTTCAACATTTCTTTAGTTAACTTCAAAAGTCATCGGTCCCTCAATTGTTAATAAAGAAAAGAACATCAACTACTCCCTAGTTCTTTGGAGAGATGAAAAGTAGGCCAGTATGAGATGTTGTTTGGCTGGTTTCCCCAGAATAAGGCTCTGGACCTGAAGAGCACTAAACATTACAGGAGACTGAAAGGATATGTCTCAGCCTTATTTCTAAGCGCTCCTCTCCCACAGCAAACGCAAACCCATCTGCTCTGGGGTTGATGGCCACTTCCAAGCTTCTCTCTGTTTTCTACTGCAGAAGCACTAGTGTCAAGGTAATCCCACAGTCACAGGTATGAGCATAAATGACAAGTCTTCACCACAGCGCTTCCGGCATAAGTCCATCTCGGGGGTCTGAGCAGCCCCTGAAGTACACTCAAAACTGCACAGCAGTGATGGCCTCATGCTGCCTGTCCCCAGCAGCACTATGCCACCAAGGGAGAGTTGTGACTAGCCTTCCCTCCTTGCTGGCCCTTACTGACCCCCATTCCTCCTGCCACTTTAGCAATAGCTGCAGACCACATGCACTGGAGGTCAGCCACTCTTCCCGGCCTGTCATGGGCTTTCCAGTGCATCTCAAGTCACTCCAGAGTGATAGACCTTCAGAGATCTACCTGAGGAGACAGAGCCTGCCACGTGTCATATCTCTAAAGGTGTGTACAGCAGTGGCTTTCAAGGACATAGAAGCCATTGAGAATGGTGACAACTATGCTGACATTTAGCAAATTCTGAAATAGAGGTATATACCCAGAACAAATAAAGCTGGACTCCTTACTACTCAACTAACACTTGCCATGGGAGTCTGTACTTTTAAGCCAACTTGGCTTTAGGCTCATCAGCTATAGCAGTCAGTTATCTACAAGCAGTTTATTATCCACCACTAGATGTGTATGGTATCACTAAATCCTTGTTTTAACAGTGTTCCTAGATAGATCAGCTATATTTACGTAAGCGCAATTTTAGCCTTCTCTCCTAATTAGTCTGGGGTTTATTAGAAAATGGAAACCATGCTTAAATATCAGTTCTGTTACTATTCTTTCTCTATACTTTCGCATGCCTTAAAACAAATCATCAATTAGGTGGGGCAAGTGTAACTAAACCACTAATAGAATCCTCCAGATTTTCAGTTCTAAGCACCTAAATGCAGATGCCTGAATATGACATCAGTTATGATTTACAATTCCTAAATTACCTACAGTTTCAAGTTTGCCAGTATTTTCAGAAGGCTTTGACAAATGTAACTGGTAGCTTAGATGTCCCAGTGTGGATCGATACCTTTTTTGTCCTTCAGAGCTTTGTTTTTAAATGCCCAGCCACTCCAACCCATTACTTCCTTCTTTGTGTACTCTACCATTCAGTTTCCCCTTTTCATTGTTAAATCAGTATCAACAAAAAAGTAACAACCATCTCTAGCCAAGGTCTACAATACTCTTGTTGCCCTCACAAATATTAAAGCAGATTTCAGATCTGATCAAGTAATAGGTGAAATTTTAACTTCCAGAATTCAGCTTCACAGGATTCACCACCTATATTAAACTCCCAATTTAATACTCAAATTTAACCCTCAAATCTCCTTCTTAATCTTGACTAAATATGCATAACGGTCATATTTTACTACCTTACTTTTCACCTTTACCATTAAGTTAACAAGCACTAAGTACTAGGCCAAATCCCAGCCAGAGGATCTCCAGCCCTAAAATAGCCTAGCAATCACTGAACACAGTAATTCATTGTGACTATAAAGGGACCTGAAATTGGCAAATTTGGTTGAATCATCTCCTGCATGCTTTAAACTTCTCACAGAAATGAATCGACTTGTTTGTCATAAAATAACATGCCCAAAGGATTTCAGGTGGCTTGTGCATGTCCTCATTTAACACTAAGACATATGTTTCCAGACACTGAGTACTTCATCATGTTCTTGGCACACCATCCCAGAAAGAGGGAGGTCATTGTTCTTCTTTGGTACATTATTCACAGGACTGATTATTTCTCTGATGATTTCTGAAAGGCTTCTGCAGCTGAGAACACGCTAACAATCATTTTGGGTGGTAAGCAAATAAATAGGGATGGAAAACATGATGATGTACGAGTATGTACATATGTAATTCACCACGTCTCTTGTGTAAAGAGTCATCCTTTGCGAGACTGAATGACCAGGCTTTCACAATTATGCTTGGAAAAAAGCAGTAGGCAAGCCACCCAGTTTTACTGTATTCCCATATTCCACCTCAAGCCTTATACTTAAGACACTTTGTAAGCACAGCAGCATGTACTGTATCTTTGGTTTAAATCCTCTGGCATGTGACATTTTGCTCCTTTACTTCTACTCCACCCTCGTGAGGCCCCATCTGGCGTACTGTGTCCAGCTCTGGGGCCCTCAACACAAGAGGGACATGGAACTGTTGGACTGAGTCCAGAGAAGGGCCATGAAGATGCTCTGTAGGCTGGACCACCTCTTCTATGAAAACAGGCTGAGAGAGCTGGGCTTGTTCAATCTGGAGAAAAGGCTATGGGGAGACCTTACAGCGGCTTCCAGTATCTAAAGGGGGCCTAGAAGAAAGCTAGAGAAAGACTTCTTACAAGGGCACGAAGTGATAGAACAAGGTAGAATGGACTTAAGCTTAAAGAGGGGAGATTTATACTGGATGTAATGAGGAACTTTACTGTGAGAGTGACAGTGGCACAGGTTGCCCAGGGAAGTTGTGGATGCCTCATCCCTGGAAGTGTACAAGATCAGGCCAGGCAGGGCTTTGAGCAGCTTGATCTAGTGGAAGGTGTCCTTGCCCATGGCAGAGGAGTTGAAACTAAATGATCTTCCAACCCAAACCATTCCATGATTCATCACATTCTGCTACTTTCTTCAAGTGTGATCCCCCCTTTTTTTGACTAGACGGCTCCTTTCTTAACTTAAAGAAATTCTGAAACCCTTTCTGTCATCTCCTAAGACACAAAGTATAATACTTAGAGATAACACCTACAACTGTCCAGTGCCCCAGCAAAGTGCAGGTGCCATGCATTTCCACTGTGTGCCAAGTAGACACCAGATTTAGCATCTCCCAGCCCATACGCACTAATTCTCGTGCTGATGTAAAATACTGTCATTATGGCTGGTACATCCTATGAAACAAAGGTATCACAGTGCACATGTACAGCCAGTTGTACCTTATTTCCAACCAGACTGCTTCCACAGAGATATATATAACAGCAATTGCAGTAAATTTCCTTTTCTTGCACTTAAAGAGTAAGTGTTTAATTTTTCACCCAGGTTCAAAGAGGCTTAAGGCTCCTGTGTTTTTAACCATATCTGGGTCATCACAAATGAACAGTCTACAAGTACAGTTCAGGCTTTTTTTTGAAGGGGAAACAAACAAAAACCAACCAACCTCTCTCCCCTCACCCCCTTCAAATTCAAAACTTCAAAGTATTTCTTTTCAAGACTGAGAAGATGCAATAGCACTCAGCATCAGAAAAAAAAAAAAAAAAAAAAGAGTAAGCCTACCAAAAAATTTTAGCAGAGAACAGAAGATGGCAACACAATTACTTCTTTTCAGGAAGTTGCACCAGCAGTCAAAAACTAACAAACAGTATCTCTGATACTTCACTTTTTTATATATTTATATAAACCCCCAGCTTATTTCTATATAGCAGTGTTAGTCACCTGCACCTACTACTGACTAAAGGGTGTTCAAAACCAGGAAGAAGCCTTCTGACCTTTCCTGGGCAATTTGGTTTGTTTGTAAAAGTTGTTTGTTTAGAAGCATTAGAAACACTGAGTCACTGCAGACTCCAGCCAATGAAGAAGTACTGTTACTTACACCACCTCTCAAAACAATACTAGTTACCAATATATATGCAAGTAAATACTATTTAATTTTTTAAGCTTTTAACCCATAGTCATTTCCTCTTAAAGATAGCAGTATAAAAAATTAATAATGTACATTTACATTAAGCCCATTTGAAAGCTTCACAAATATTTATTTGTGCATTAATGTTTAAGCCCCACTATTGTGAACATCATGTAAATTGTCTAGAGAAAGACCACATTAATATAGGCTTTTCACAATCTATATTTAAAAAGCCTTAATACTTTTATAAAGACAAAAAGACTTCATACTGAAGTTAATATAAGCTTTGTAGTATTACATTAGCAAAGAATATAAATAATGAAATTATTTATTTGCAAAACTTCTGCAAGAGCAATACACTTCTGTTTTCTTTTAAAATTTTGAGAATTATCTTCAACTAATCACAACCAGACATGGAAAGAGACCTGGCCACAAGTTCATATTTAAGCGTTTGGGTTGACTATCTAGGAAAAAAACTGACATTAACCAAAAAAGAAAAAAGAAAGAAAGAAAGACTTTGTCCCAAAAGTCTGGACACATAGAAAGACTATTGTCACCTCATTCCCTTCTTAAAAGTGACAGCAAGGTTAGCCAAATAGTCCTGCATCTATGTGTCAACTACAGTTTAATCAAAGATAACATACTACCGGCATATTTCTCTGTTTCACATCACTGTACAGGGTTCTGTGTTTCACTTTCTAACCGTTTTACAGCAGTAAAGTACAAAGTAAGTGAGGTATGAGACACAAATATGACATTCTTTACAGTTTCATTATGGTTTTACCCATTATTCATCTTACAACACAAGAGACTATTTAGCATGCAGCACGTTAATCACTGAACAAGAGACAGATGACACGAAAGTACCTGTACTGAAACTCTGTAAACTAAATTAACCTACGAAATACTATTTCTGCAAGAATATTAAGTCACAGAATAATAATAAAGAAAAAAACAAAACACCCCCAAAAAAAAAAACAAAACCAAACCAACAGAAAACCACCACACCAAAACTAAAAAATTCAGCCAGAGTTTAGGGTAAAACATAGTACTTGGTGCTTCAGAACCAACTGAAGTCTTTCTTTAAACTTACGCTAAGTGTAAATAGTCCCAGTATTACACTTCTTTTTTTTAAGGTAAATGCCCATCATGTATAATGCAGTGGTCATCATACAAATAACAAAAAAACCCAACAACAAAAAAAAACAAAACCAACCAGACACCAACCCCAAACCCCACAAATCAGCCCACACCACCCCTAACAAATCTGAACAACACTTGATTTCCTAAATAAGAACAGCAAAACGCTATTTACAGGCACCTGCAGGCAATACCTTCCTAACATACTGAGGGAGAAATTTTGCCTCCAGACAAATTTCTTGCAATAGAGGAAGTACAAGATACCCCCCAAAACTTCTGAGTAATTTCAGTTTTGGATTAAGCCATCTAAATTAAAACAGCTAATAAAATAGATTTAATTTTGCTACGAGTGCACTTCACATTACCCATTTCAGTCCCCTTCTCTAAATCAGGCATGTCTCCTTCAAGCAAGACCACTTTCAAACTCATTTCCAATAGCTGTAGCTGTTGTTGCAGTGGGAGAACCCAGCAGGGCTGCATGTTCCACACCATTACCATTCTTTTCATCTCTACAATTAAGATGAAGATTTGGTATTTCAAGGTACTTTTTTCAGACAGGATATGTAAATGACACTGATGTTTATCGCTTTTTTTTTTCTCTCTTCTCAGTAAGATGGATTTCAGAAAAAAAGCACTCAAAAGGTCAATTTGATACTCTGCCATTAAAGACACACCAGCGCACAAGTAACAGGTAGATGCAAAGTAGTGTTTTCCCCAAGTCATAAAAGAACACTATCTACTGAAAGGCAATTTAAGGGAAGGAAGAAAGGAAAGGTAAGAGACAAAGGAAAGAAACTGGTAAGATGTTTAAAAAATAAAAATTGACTCAATCAGCTGAGCAGCTACAAGACTGATAGAGCTGGGTAAGAACACACTACTTAGTGCTGCCTTTAGCACTTCAGACTTTTATTCTTCCTCATGAAATACCCTGCATTGCTCCACAAGTTAAGAGTCCCTTCACTTTTAAACTCATTGTATTAGATGATCACATTCTGGGTCTGGATCCTGCACAGTATCTCTTCTTCAGTCCTCAAGCTCTTGCCCAGATAACACAAATGAAGTTAAGAGCAGTAAACTTAAGTAATTGCTCATAAATTGTCCTCTCATTTTTATACATTTCCAGTGTTTGAGCTAAAGTCCAACAAGAAGAATTAAAATTTATTATTTGCTAGCATGATATTTCAACATTAGGGACACAGCAGTTTCCAGTTTCAACTCTTTTCAACTTCAGAAACAATAGCACTCACTATGAACACATTTCATGAGTGCCTGTAGGCACTAGCGAACCTTTTGCCACTTTCAACTTGCTGTTTTGCAGCAAAGTCCTCTGTTTTTAGCATTTAATTCAACTTTTTCCATGTTTCTTTCATTTGAAATAGTCTTAATAGCGGATCTGTGACCTAAATCCCTCTAAAATTCCAGACTAAACGTGTCTGCCAAGTTGAACATGAATCAGCCATATGCCCTTCCAGCAATGGGAGCAAACCAAGGTGACATCTGCACAAATGCAGCCAGAAGGCAGAGGGAAGCAGTTAGAACCCGCTAGTAATTGTGAGACGGCATCTGGAAAATGAAGTTTTGGGCTCCACAGTACAAGATACACTAGAACGAATCTAGAGAAGGGTCAGTATAATAGTTTAGAGATCTAGAAAAGGTGATGCAAAAGTAATGGCTGCAGGAGATGGGTAAAAGGAGGAAAGTGAGCTACTTGCTGTCTTTAAGGACATAAGGAGCGATTACAGAGAAGACTGAATCAGACTTTAGAGATGCACAGTGAAAGGACAAGAAGCAATGGTCACACACTGCAGCAAGTGAAAAAAAAAAAAAAATCAAGCTGTACATAAAGGAAAACATTTTCCTCCACAGAAGCAGTTTAGACTGGTGCAGGGGACCCAGACAGCCTGTGGAATTGCATCCTTGGACATATTCAAAATTCAGCTGAACTAGGTCCAACATATCTAACTCTTCAGCTGTCCTTGGTTTGAACAGGGGTTGGACTAGATGAATACCTCCAGAGATCCCTTCTAACCCCAAATTATTCTCCAATTAATCAGTATTTGTTGATACCACTTGTTCTGCGCTAAGCAGCAGACAGTCCTCAAAAAGGGAAAATTTCCTGCCAGGCCTTCTCAGTCAATTTTGTATTACAGAATTCTTTCCCTGTGATACACTTGATAAGAAAGGATGCATAGCTGTGCTCTCAAAATGAGCCTTCTGCCACTACCTTATCCTCTTTGTTACCAACAAGCCTCTTCCACAGTTACGTCCACACTAACAACCATTTCCAAGCCCAGTAAGCACTCCATTCATGTCCATTCAGGTTTCTTTCCACCGTACATATTTCTTTCAATTACACATGCTACACTGAAAAAGAAGGGATGGAGGATAAATTGTAAAATATAAGCCGGACACACCACACTTCAGAAAGTTTTAGTTATCCTAAGGTATGTTTTTCTTCTCTTTTGAGCAATTGTTTTGTGCTCTCAGGGATGTTCTTCTGTGTATTAGCATTGAAAAAATTAACTGGCACTTTCCTGAATTCAGCATCCAACTGGAGAGAAGAATAATGATTAGTGCACAGATGGTGATGCTTCTAAGCAATATTACACACAAATGCAGTGTCACTTACTAATGAAAAACAAACGTCTGCTCCTGAACATCTCTCCATCTCAGCTATTTTGTCACATCTCCTGAAAAACAAGGAGCTTTGTTGGCAGGAGTAGCAGTATCCTTCATCTTTTCTGTTACATCTAATGAGCTACAGAGATGACTTGAAAAGTTTAGCTGCTTAAGACAAACAGTAGGCTACATGCTCTTTGCACGTCTGAAGCTTGGAGCAACATCTCTGTCCTAAACTGGCAAAACCTGATGACTATAAGCAGATAAAGATCTATTTAGTTAGCTGAATACTCTGACCATATCTAACAGTGTCAAAACCCTGAGCTTCACCCTGGTGTAACACTGCAAGGTGAAACCGCCCTAATACCAATTTCTTTCTACAGTTCCCAATATGGTAATGACTGTTCAGAAAGACCATCTTCATCAAGAGTTGTCAGGAAAGCCTAACCCCACTATACTCAAAGAACGTTCCCCTTGGAATGCAAAGGCCTACACAGAAGCCCCCCAAACAGGAATGTATCCAAACATTCAGAAACTCTTCAAACTCCTCAAAAATATTTAGCACTCGGAGAAGCAAAAAGCCTTCCTGCCTCTGGGGTTGAGTGATGCAACAAAACATCTGCTGTATTAACCATCACTGAGATTGGGAACATTTACTTCAAGTCAAGACTACATTTTTAGTTGCACTACAGGGAGAAATCAGGAACTCAGCATTGTAACAGGCTGGAAAAAAACAAATCCACTTGGCTAGATGGTCCCACACTGCAGGGCTTCTGTTACTTTTGATGAGACAAAGAACAGACTAACAACTCAGGAACTGCCTGCTCAGGATCCAGGTTGCACAGGGGAAAGAGCTCAAGTCTGAGACAGGCAGTGTCCCATCTCCTTGGAAAATGTCTCGAGAACACCAACAGTGCTGTGAGACCCACCGTCAGGAATTAGGGCCTCCTCAGGCTAAGCCAGGCCTGTCCCAGTTGAGTTGGTACAGGCAGCTTCCTGCTTCATGAGGATGCCTGGAGGGAGGTTTTGGCTACTGCCTCACTCATTCTGCAGCTTGCTTTCTCAAAGGGTTTGCAGACCACGTAAACAGGCAACAGAGAAATGTACATTAAACAACACAAGAACCAATCTACAATATGATCTGCTCTCTGCATAACGGGGCCATAGTCCCAAGCCCAGCTTGGGACACCTCACACTAGACCATGTTGCCCAAGGCCCTGTCCAACCTGGCCTTGAACACTGCCAGGGATGGAGCATTTACCACTTCTTTGGGCAACCCATTCCAGTGCCTCACCACCCTCACAGTAAAGAACTTCCTCTTTATATCCAATCTAAATTTCCTGTTTAAGTTTTAACCCGTTACCCCTTGTCCTGTCACTACAGTCCCTAATGAAGAGTCCCTCTCCAGCATCCCTATACGTCCCCTTCAGATACTGGAAGGCTGCTATGAGGTCTCCACGCAGCCTTCTCTTCTCCAGGCTGAACAGCCCCAACTTCCTCAGCCTGTCTTCATACAGGAGGTGCTCCAGTCCCCTGATCATCCTCGTGGCCCTCCTCTGGACTTGTTCCAACAGTTCCATGTCCTTTTTATGTTGAGGACACCAGAAGTGCACACAGTACTCCAAGTGAGGTCTCACGAGAGCAGAGGGGCAGGACCACCTCCTTCGACCTGCTGGTCATGCTCCTTTTGATGCAGCTCAGGATACATTTGGTTTCTGGGCTGCAAAGGTATTCTTCTAACTCAAAATGGTATTAATATCTCCAAGCTAAAATTTCTGGATCTTCCCTTTTCTACCTGAAAAAATTTTAGAGTTCGATTCAACCCTTGCAAACCAGCCTATCTAAAAAAGTTACAGTACTCCTCTTTACTTCACAAAGCTTGAAGTTCTGCTAATTTTATGGTAAGCTTGACTTTTAAAACTGTATTTGTACATCTCAAATATAAAGAAACCAGAGGGCTTTAATTCTTTTAATAAGGGCTCATGTAACAGCAGATTGCACTTTGTTTCTGTTATTATACCAGTGTTTTGACTTTCATCAGTCTCCATGCCAGTAAAATGACACAATAAAAGAATTCAGACTCTATCAAGGTTTACCGTACTCTTTTCAAACAGACGAGCAAGTGTGATTCTAAAGCCACAAAAGAACATTTGTAGCAAAGTTTTTACCACTGCCAAATACTATGCTAATAGCAAAGCTTTCCACAGGAGATTCATGGGCTGCCATGTTGAGAAGATGATTAAGATATGCATCAGACCTATGAAGAACGGAACAGGAAGTAGAGGAATGGAAAAACCAGCAACCTTTCCAGCGTAAGTCAGGCTGCTGCCTCAGAGCGGAACTCCTTACAGTCATTCACTTTAAGAGCTGAGCAGTAGAATCTCACTTTAATTTAGCACAATGCTATAAATCTCACCAAAAAGCTATTCCACTGATCTCCTAAACTGCCTTCCAAAGAGCTTTTCAGAAGGAGACATAATTCTTTAAATAAAATACATTTATTTAAATGCCAGGATTTTTATTATGCCAAAATAATTTACACCTATACATTTACACTTACACAAAGGCATAGCTGACCAGAACTTGGCAAATATTTATCTTCCCCACATATTTATCACCATTCACTTGGATATACAAAACAGAAAGAAAACTGCCTCAGAGACAAAATGGTGCTAACGTAGTTTTTAAAAGTGTTGTTTGCTGTTTGTTTGTTGATTTTATAAAGTGTGTGGGTATATAGATATGGAGTATTTTAATTCCTCTTTATTTAAATGGACATCTAGCAAAAGACAGCTCCACCTGTTTACATGCAAAAACACACTGTTTTGGGAAATGTATCTAGCTGAAAGGGTTAAGGGAAAACTTAGCAGTAACTACTATGTTACTGACATGGTTTCAGTGCGTTTATATCATCCTGTAAAGAAGGGGCTCAATATCAGCACATTCACAGTAAGAAATACCAAACAAATACTACCCAAAAGTCAATACTGGCAGCATTACTAAACTCCACAGGAAATTACATCTTCAAAACCCATATACTCAGTTATGTATTTATGGATGGAACAGATTAAACAGTAAGCAAACCGGATGTAGCATGCATAAAGCCTTTATGCTGGCTGGAATTCTGCACAGTGCTCTGCCTGCCTTCTGCAGGACTGACCTCAGAAAATCAAATATGCTACACTGCTAAACAGCTCAGGTTTTGTTCTGTAAGGAAAGGGCAAAGTAGCTCTGTAGTTTTGTGTTCTAGTCGGTTTTACGGACTGTCATTTCGCGCTTTGTGTCCTTCTGTGATGTGGTTTCCCAAGACTTGCAATTCTTATTTAAAAAAGAAACAGGATTTTAGAATACTAGCAATGGACACCTCTGGACAGCTTAGTAGCCTGTGTGACTCACTGAAGTCTGTAACAACAACACTGTTTTGCTCACAAAAAGAAATGACAGATAAAATACACACTTTCCGAAGACATAAATGGAAGAAGGAGAAGTAAAAAAGTCAAATCTTCCTTGAAGATGGCACAAGACCACTTAATGGCCCACCTGAAAACCTAAGTAGGAGATAGTGACAGAAAAAGGAGGGCATCCTGCTGTATTTACAAATGCGATAGAGACGATCTTAAATTTGAAACTGGGCTTGGTCCAAGAATTGATTCACCAAAACTTCCAGCCAAGCATTGCCAGCTTATCTTCAACCACCTTCCAGTCAACTGGACTTTTCAACTGGACTTTCAGATATCCCTAGCACTTTCCTTGATACAACTAACAAAATGGATATGCAAATCAAAAACACCTGAAAGCAGCATTCCAATCTACTCATCTTAGAAAGTGTGTCCAGAACTGCTGATTTCCTTCATTTCCCTTTCTCCTCCTTCCTCAGAACTCCTTTCCTGTCTCCTCTCCTGCTGATTTCAGCAGAACACGGAGCTCCCAGTGGCCTGCAGACATTTGGGGGTGTTTGGGGAGAAGACATGCGTCCTCTTCTACAGTTCTCTTACTCTTCTTCCCTCTCAGGATGATGAGGACACATTCAGAAGACATCAGAAAGCAAAAGCTTGATCTGTGGGGCCTCCCATAACTGTCAGAGTTTCTGCCACACAGCCAGGCAGAGAAAGAGTAAAGCTGCGTGTCAGGCACATGGCTCGCAGGGAAAATGTGGGCAAGCACACGCACACCTCAGAGTAATGAGCAGCCTTTCACAGCCCAGAAAATATTTTCCTTGCACCAGAAATACAGAAACAGGATGGGATCAAGTTTCTTATTGCTGCACAGGGGTCCCATGCTGCCAGTGTCACACATGATGCAGTTTTTCAGGCAGGTGGCCACTGCAGGAGGGCTCAGCTACACCAAATGGAATTCAAAGCTTTGCTTTCAAATGTAATTCACTCTTTATTTCCAGGAGGAAAAAGGCAAAAAAGTAGTAGTAAGGAAAATACTCTTACCATCTGACACAGCTGGTCTTAGTAAAGAGAGTAAGAGGCAACTTTCATGCTAGAAAAACTCTCTGACATTTAATATTACGGCCATAAAAAACTCAGAAAATACCCTAGGTGTTGGGAAAACCAGTGTGCAATCAGCCAAGGTCTTCCGATACACTCAAACCTAAGCACAGAGCAGAACAAAAGCATTTCCCTTCTCTCCAGCCAGTGTTGCCTCATATCACAGCTACAGTGGAAGGAGCCTTTCAGCTAAACACAGCAATCAGGACCAGAACAGGCTACTAGAATTTTTCCTTCCCAGCAAAAGCAGCAATTGATAAGCAGCACAATTTCCAGCTTCCCTACAGAGAGCTAAGATGTTCTATAGCAGGATGAACAAGGAATGAATGCTGTAAAGATGCAGATCTGTTCTAGAAAGTCATTAAGAAACACATGTCATTGGACAATGCGATACCTGGGTGTGGGCTTCAGGTTTTCTGCATTTATGCTCAGTAAGAAGTTTTTATTTTGGTGACTGTAGTGCCCTCCTTTCCTTGATTCTAATTTTTCCCAGTTTATCATTTATAAGACTGCTTTGAATTTTGTTTCACCCTTTGAAGTTCAAATACAAAGTTAACAACTGAATATGATTCACGTGCAAGATAAATACACAATTCACAAAATAAATAACCAAGTTCCATAAACATCAGCAAATTACAGCTACACTCCAACAGAAAAAGAACTCAGAAATCTGTTTTACCATCGGCTCTTAAATGTTTCTACGTAGCACTATATTGGGCGCATGTATGTCAGACATTTAGGCTGACATCAGTAAGCATCAGTTTATTGCAGCTTTCACTGGATACCATCAGTAGAGGATACAGAAGGGTGGCTGATCTAATCATTCACACAAAGCAGCAAAGGTTGTAGACAGAACAAAGCTAAATTTCAAAATCATTTGATTAATCAAAATAAAAAGTCATTTTTAAGGCATATGTACTAGAAAAACTGGGGGCTTCTTTATGTTATTATGCTGAATACTCACACACAATACCAGTGAAAGCTTAAACAAGATTTTATTATCCTGTTAAAAGATACCTCCTTCAGACAAATTTGTAATAACCTTCTCACAGCTGCTCCTTTTCCACTTCTTTAAAGCATTTTACAGCATTACTGTTGCAGTAATCTAGTATTTCTGATTAATAATCTACTAAATGCATGCTCTAGCTATTTGTAAAGACCTTACAATACAGGAAACATTCTAGTTAAGAGTTCATGAGTTGGCTGAACATCTAATTTTTCTACAATATCTTGGCAGTTTACTCTGGAGTTCCAGATAAAAGCGTATTACTTTTATCCCATGAGGACCTTTCCTAATGAAAAGTTCGGCATAAAATAATCTTAGAGTGCATAAAATGCAAAAAATTATTACAGCATAGAGCAATACTAGTTTTTATAAGCCTAAGATAACAATTCCTACATTTCACTATGTATGGTATACAGTGGGAATGAGGCTCTGCAAAAAAACTACTGAAAGTCATTAGGGCATAATCTGTATCTCTGATACGCTTAAGAATTCAGGTTTAAAGAGTGCCCAGACGTGGTTTTTGGCTTAAACTCTCTTGAGCCAGGCAGCCTTACTTCACATAAACCTCACAACCTGTGTAATGTAACCACTACCTGTATAATGTAATCATATGCCAGATCTGCACAACTTCCATCAGATCAGCTGCCATTTACAATGCCTGCTTTCAGGACAAAAATCCTGCTGACGTTTCAAGAATACCCGGACTCTTGTGCTTACAATAAAGATAAGCACCACTGGTTACCATTTGCATACCTTTAAATCCCTCCTTCATAGAACTCCATTGCTTCACCACTGCTTTCAATCTGTTTAAGGTTGTGGTATTTAAAATAAAATAACTGCCTCTCACTTACATACCAGAAAGACCCTATAACAGCCAGGATGCTCACCTGAAATCTGTTGACAAAGATGGGGATGACCCAAGGATGGGGTGAGTTTTCCCCAAGAGGGTGAAGTGCAAGAAAAGTTGCTGGCATAATCTTTCACACTGCCGCTTTGCAGGGAAGGATATGTCACACTACTCACCCATGCTCATTTTAATAGGTAAATTTTCTCTGCTCGCAGCCTCCACAAGGTGTCTCCTAGCCTCCATCACAGCTTCCTTTTGTTTGAGATTCATGAAGGACTCCCAGAGAGCTTTAGCAGCTGGATCACTATAAGAAAATGACAGGGTTACACTAAACATTGCTTGAATAATGGAGTAAGCTTAAGACAACATTTATATTTTAAGATGAGTGCTCCTACTTAGTAACTCCTCTGAGGTGGGCAGGATACAAGCAAAAATTGTGATATAAAAGCTTGCTTTTCTTAGCGAAATACTTGCTACAGTTTCAAAGAATAAAATCTAGGATTTTTTGCTACCAATTAGAAAGCATTAGAATTCACATATAATAAAGCAGCGTATCAGCCTGAAAGTAACCACTACTGTTCAAACACTGGAATATCTGAAACAGTCCAAACTTCTTCTGTTACCAAAAGCTATGGAAAGGATGGGCTATAACTTCCCCATGAAAATTTAAATCCCCAGACCAATACTACTATCCAGTTGAGAGTGCCCCATAGGATACAGACTTGGGGGTATTGGTTAAGGAGAAGCTCAACATGACCTAGCAATGTGTGTTTGCTGCCCAAAGAGACAACCGTATGCTGGGCTGCATCAAAAGGAGTGTGGCCAGCACACTGAGGGAAGTGATTTTCCCCCTCTGCTCCTTTCTCTTGAGACCCCACCTGGAGGACTTCATCCAGCTCTGAGGGCACTAAAACAAAAGGAACATGGAGCTGTTGGAGTGAGTCCAGAGGAGAGCCATGAGGATGATCAGAGGCTGCAGCATCTCTTCTATGAAGACAGGCTGAGAGAGTTGGGGCTGTTCAGCCTGGAGAAGAGAAGGCTCTGGGGAGACCTTAGAGCAGTACCTAAAGGGGGCTTACAACAAAGCCAGAGAGCAATTTTTTATAAGCGCAGATAGGGATAGGACAAGGGAGAGGGTAGGTTCAGATTAGATACTGTGAGGGTGGTGAGACACTGAACAGGTTGCCCAGAGAAGTTGTGCAATACTTTGAGGGACAGTGCATCAAGGCCAGGTTGAACGCGACTTTGAGCAACCTGGTCTAGTGGAAGGTGCCCCTGCCCATGGCAGGGTGGTGAAGGGGGCTCGAAACCAGATGATCTTTAACATCCCTCCCAACCCAAACCATTTTGTGGCTGTGATTCCAACGCCGAAGACTGTTGATATGATTTGATGAACTACCATCACTTTGGGCTTCAAGGATTCTCCTTATATGAAAAGAATAATCCACTGCAGAATATAACTGTCCTTATAGTTTCCGTATTTACAGATTCTGTTTTTATTGTTGCTGTTGCTAAGCTTAAATCAGGAATTTGTGTGGCTCATCTGCAGTCAGCTCCCCGCCAGTCTTCTCTCTCCTCCAGGACACTGCATTTGTTACTGCTGACAATGCATTCTGTGTTTGAGAAAAGTGGGGTAGAAGTGGGGAAGGGAGAAAAATTCTCGCCTGGGGCTAAAGCCACACATTGGGATTAATTGTGTTGGGCTTTGGGTTTGGCTGATTTTTTTTTTCCTTTACTTTTCCTTTCTTAAAGAAAAACCTTCCCTTTATTTTTTCCTCAGGGGACACTTAACTCCTAAATACATTTTTATGTCATTTACAACATGCTTATAAACATGCCAAAACAAGCTTTGTTTCACAGAAAATAAAAAAGCCCAACAATACATTTGATACCTGTTACAGAGCAGCTGTGCTTATGCTCTACGGCAACAGGAGGGCTGTATTTAGCAATCTGTGCTATCTCCCAAACCAGGTAAGAGGATGGACAAGCTCCACTGCTGTCATCCCAGGAACCACATCCTGTGTGTCAAGGCTTGTGTGGGTGGAAGGACTGTGGGAAGAAGGTTGAATTACTCTTCTTCTGAACTCACCACAGACAAATAGGAAGAGCAAATTTCATCCTATTGCCATGCGTTAGGAGAGGAAACAATCAGCTGACCTGACACAATCTTTCCATTTCTCTTTTACATAGTGCAACTCAATCAGTGACAGAGGCAGAAGGCAGAGCATCCCTAAGCAGACAGGGCATCTACAGCAGCTCCCTCTACACCATCACAAAGAGTGATCTGAGCACTGGTGCTGTGAGCTGTTCACACGCAGCAGCTCCAAGGGGATCCCTCACAAGAAAAAGCACACCTATTTATATTGTGCAATAATGCAAGAAATAAGAAAGAGATTTCCAAAGTAACTAGATGGTTCAACATAATCCTCCTTAAGTAATGGAACCCTGGATAAGCTATTTTTACAGGCTATCTACTCAATTATTATGATTCCATCCTACCCACCCGGCATCACTTTTAAATGCAGCCTATTGATCCTGCTCACACCACATTCACAGGGAATGTCTCAATGACATTTACAATCACGCCCAAAGTGTGGATTGCAAGATGCCACTGCTCTGCCTGCTGACTAATCCCTTCCTGAACATGCAGTTTCAAATACAAATCTATAGAGATCAGCAATCAAGCCTAAACTGGCAGGAAGCTGGTTTTAAAAAGACTTTTTTACTTCTATTTCAAAGAAAAATGCCTGTTTCTAAGATTTTAACCTGTTCTTCATTTTCCCTGTGTTCTTCCATCACTAAATTCATTCAGAGAGTCTCACACAAACACAGGCATCAAGAGCTAACACTGTAAAGCAATGAAAAACAAACAACATAAGGAAGCTAAAATAAATCTCCCAAATCTTGCACAGGTTTGTGTAGTCTCACCTTTGTTACTCCTATACTTCATAAAGATATTTAGCAAATAGCAAAGCATGGAAAATTCATCCCAAAAGCATCTACAGACCTCAGTAAAAGTCAGAATGTACACGATAAGGTTGCACCATTTTTCTAACTGTTGTCCTTGCTTGCTGCTCTCCCTTTCCACACCATGTGTTGACCACCTCCGTCAATTTAGGCTGCAAAGTCTTTGAAAGCAACATACACTGTATTTATATAATCACTACTGCAAGTCCCTGTTTCAGCCCCCTCTTTACTTGCTACTAATTTAAACCAAAACCATCAAAAATAAGACTAATTAAAAAACCAAACAGAAAAGTAAGAATAAGTCACACTAATGCAAGAAAAAATAAACCCAAAAACATGGCAGGGGGGAGGTTTGTTTTTTTGGCTTGTAAACTCTTTTTTCCTCCTTTTGCCACAGTAGGTTTTCTTTAATCTCAAGGACCTAAATTTGCACTACCCCAGAGCACTACTTCAACACACCAAAAATAGTAAGAAGCAAACCAACTGTGGTACAGCCTAAAAGTAGATGGGGGTCAACCACACTCCTGTATGCTTGGATCTCTGTAACCCAAGGAGTTTCTGAAGACATTTTTTTCTTCCCATTGCTTTGCAGAATAGTCAGCGCTTTAGGTAACGTACATAGAGCAGTATCTAAACAGGATGAGTTCAATATATATTAATAGCTCACATACATAGCCAACTGACTAGGTCAACCCACAGAAAGCAACATTTCCTATGCTCAGCTCTTTTTTTATATAATAGGGGAAAAGCAACAAAAGTACTTGCATGTTTTCTGCTGAAAACACTTTTCCCACTCCCTCTCTATTACACTTGCAGAGAACGGCTTTTGCTTTGAACAACTGCCCATTCTTTAACTTCATCAATGACAAGTCAGGAATGGCTGCTGGAAATAAGTCAATGGGACACAGTACAGGGCTCTGGTGCTACCTCTTGCCTGACCTGAGAAGTTACCACAGTATTTTCCTTTCAGAGATTCCTAACGCTTGGAAAAAAAAATTATCTTATCTTCCCCTTTTGGTGAGACATTTGTCTGTGACTGCCTTCCAGCTCTTGTCATGGTGCCTTTCCCCTCCTCTTTTTCCCATCTGCAGTTCCTCTGCTTTGGTCTAAATGCCCTAATCCGATGACGCTGGTGCTGTAATCAGTGATTCGTATGGGATCCTGTACCCCAATTCACATTTCTCCTTCTTCTTGCATTCCTTGCCTTCCCAAGGATTGTTTATTGATTTTACACATTATCTAGTGAACCACTGCACTCTGAAAGTAGTTCTATGAATCTAAGGACATTTAAAAAAATTCAATTACGCATTACATGACCTTTAAAGATATTGCTGGAATCATGTTATTCTGCAAGAAAAAAAAATAATTCTTTACAGTTACACTACAATAAAATCAGGAGCTTTAAAACACCCTTCAAAACAAATGTCACAACAATAGGTAAATATTACAGTGCACATGTCTCTGCATATCTATTGCAAAATGTTTTGCAGGGCACAGCAAGCCTGACAAAGAGAAAAGAACACTTTGAATCAACCACCCATCTCAGAAACAGAATAAAAACAAGCGTAACAGTTATCTGGTAGACAAATTAGAAGTTTATTAAACAAAAACATTATGTTATGTCCAGAGATAAAGCTTTGAAAAGCCCTGTTAGATACAGCTATTTGATATACATAAGGCACGGTTTTTGACAGACATCTGATAATTGCAAATTTTTTCCCTTTCCTTCACACATTAATGTTACATGTTTTTTTTAAATGAGCCATTCTTTGTTCCAAAACCAGTTAGAATTCAACTGCATATACTTTGGACTTTAAAATAACAATGAAGAGTTTATACAAGAAGAGGAGAAAATTTAGACACTTAAAAGATGCAGCTTCCCTACTTCTGGTATTTGCATTCCAGTTTTCAAAGCTGAATCGTGAAGACATAGGGGAAAATGACCAAATCATCAGGCCTATAATCCATATAAATCCTAAAATGAGACATCAGATGGCAAAAGTGCCAGGAAAGAGATGCTGATGAGAAGCAGGTCAGAAAGAGTGGGATGCTCTGTGCTGACCAAAGACAGCTGTAGGCAGTTCAAGGCAGCTCTGATTTGCAGCGTCCAAAGGCTTGTTTTAATTAAAGACAGAAGAGCGGAAAATAAAAATCAAGACTAGAACAAGCTAGCTGTGAAGTGGCTAACGAGCTGGCTTCCCAAATTTACAATGCCCAAAGGAAAGACTGCTCAATGAAATCTGATGTTCACTGGTAGCAAGATGCCAGGGCAAAAAACCCAAAGCCTTAAGCAGAAATAAGGGTGCAGTCTGGTAAGCAGCTCTTTTGGTGGTGTGCTAGCTTCAGCAACACTCACTGTGGGGGAGCTTGCTCTAACTCCCATGGCACCCCTTTCAGCTATGGAAACATGCTCCGTGTGGGACTATGCATTGAGTCAGGCAGGAAAAAAGTTGGCAATTCTTAAACACAGCTCAGACCCTTAAACTAATTTGCTTGATATAGACATCTACAGGTTGATAATCAAATGCCTAATCTTGCATCAACAAGAACAAACTCTCAGAGTAGATGCAAACCTAAACGCAAACACAGAAACCTGGAGACACTTATTACCCCTTGGGGGGGGATGACCAATTTACAACATCACAATTTTAGACTTGGCTAAAATGATACACCTCTTGCTTCACACCACCAGTACAGAAAGATATTTGCTTCCCTTATTGCTCCAGATCTTGTCTAGTACTGTTAAATTACTAAAATCTGGTTTTCCAAGTCACTAATGCAAGAGCAAAAGTTCAAGAAGCAATAAGCCCATAGTCGAAAATACATCTACTCAACAACTAAATGTTCCTTCCCCATTTACAATTACATTTTCAGATCTACCAACCAGCCGTTCTTAACGTCCTTCATATTTATAATATTAGTTTGGCAATGTATTTCTTCAATCAGCATGTATAATTAAGCAAATGAAAATAAGTCAAACACGCTTGTCCAAGCAATATAGCATAATTACCAAAATTATGCCACAAAATCAGCCACATCTGTAGTCTCTGGCAAGTAAATTATTTTAATGTGATCTAATTTCCAGTCAAGGAGGATAGAATTGACATGTACATTCTCTGTTACTGGATTTTTGCCCAGACTGCTTTTTCTTTCAGTTACATGCAACCCTTGCTGTGTCCCCAGGCTTACTGAAAAACAGAGTCTCTCCCATTATTTTTCAAAGGCCAAATTGGAAAGTCAGTATCTACACTCAGATTCTTTCCCTAGACCTTCTATAGCTCTAATCAAGAAAGAAAAAGATGACTTTGTACAGTTGCGCTTTGCTTTTAAACTGCTTGGGGTCAGGTGAAAGCACATCCTAGATCAGAAACAGCAAATAACCAGGTGGAGGACATCATACAAGCAACATGTTAAGGAAGGAAAAGTAAGCAAATGTGGTTATTCGTACATCTGGCAAAGGACATGGGATTTCAAAGAGCAACTCACTGACATAAGCTCTGAAAAAGTGACAGAAAACAACAGCGAGTGGGTTTCAAAAATTAACCAGCTGAAATGACAGCATTTCAGCATAATGAAGTAGTAGTGTTTGTACTTTTATAGAGTTAAAAAAAAAAAAAGAAGGAAAATTGTGATAGTCCCAACATAAGACATATATCAGCAAAACTTTCACCCCATGTCTATACAGCTTTACAGCTAAACTGTGCCTGTATATTTTCACAAGAGGGAGGGAGGAGGGGAAAAATTCAGTAAAGATTAAATTACAGTTTATTAATACCACAAAGCTGCCCAAAACTGAGCAACTGCTAAAAATAAGTAAGTGTGCTGCCAACATATCCTTTGCAATAACACACATTTGTTTAAAGACAACTCAACATCCACACTAAGTGGACAGCACTTAAAAAACAACACTAGGATTCTTAGAAGAACATTACTACGAAGGACAAGTCCATTGCTGGCAATATGTCATTGGAATAGTGATAAACCAAAGAGAAGCACAAGCCTGCGATAAGACACAACAATTTGGCTACAAGCCTGGAGCAAGGGGCACGTATCAAGAGACGTCCTTTCCCCTGCACCAATTGCCCTGCTGTTTCGGAGACAGTGGAGGCTGCACCAAAGCTACGCCAGCTATACTGCACACTCCTGGGAACACGTGCCAGCTGGATAACCCGGGGGGTGAACAGCAACAGCCAAGACTCTGACTGCACCCCACTCCATGCACAACACCCCCAACTGGGTAGAAGCAACAGCTCCCCTGCACAGCCTCTGCTTTTTGCTGCAGGGATGCTGTGGAGAATGCTGTATGGATAAGAAGAGCTGACCTCTGCACTGCTGCACTGCCTGGACACAGCTGGCCTTAGAGAAAAGAGCTGTTCTTCATTTCAGTCTTCAGAGAGGAACCAAATGGCTCCAATTTATCAAAAATCTTCTATACAGAAACAGCTATCACTATTTCCAGAACTTCAGTCTCCAATATTGCTGCATATTTGTGCACATCCCCAGCACATGCACTTGATGGGCCAGCCAACGTATGTTCAACTGAAGATGCACCAATACTTCTTCAAAGGAAAAAAAAAAACACACCAAAACCCCAAAATGCTTGTTTTCAGATAAATGTAAATTGCACATCCCCAGATGGGACTAACACTTCTTATTTCTAAAAGTAAAATGATAACCTTTTGAAGTTTTAAAATGTCTCTTAGCAGCAGACTGTAATTCTGCTGTTGGACATTTTATGTGGTGGGCAAATTTGCTCAGCCTAATTAAATGTGCCTCATAGCAGATACTTGAACTACTTTCCTGCCCATCCTAACCTTAGGGGGAAAAAAAAAAAAAGGGCAAACAGAAAGCTGATGTCACCTTGGCACTGTAGATCCAGAAAACTGCAGGAGAATCAGATATACCATCCTCACCGTAGATGAGTAAAAATACTACAGCAGTTCATCTTATTGTCACATCCTCACTTAGATATGTGTTAAAACCCCAACACATGGAGGGGATGTTAATATTAGAACATGTAAATGGTACTTTTTAAAAAAACAAAGAACCCAAAAAAAAGTCTGAGACCCACATTAAAGAACATAAATGTGTTCCTGAACAATTTAACGGTTATTTCCCAGTTTCACTGCAAGCCCTCAAGCCACTCAGTGGGTGTAATCTGCTCTAGACTCAACTTTGGCTGTGTACTTTGGCACAAAGTCAAAACACAGAGGTTATTGTTTGATTTATATGCCAAGAGCCTCTTAGATAAAGGGCTAATGGCAGGCTGATAGCTTCAGCCTTTGCATGTGGTGTTTATACAGACCCTTCTTTCCTCTCCCTCCTTTCTGTGTATACTCCAGGAAGGCTGTGTCACATCAAGATCAAGTTAATTAATTAACTATACTAGCATCATTTGATTGATAAAACGAACGATTCACTAAGCTCATGGGGAGTGCTGTTAAAACACCAACTTTTCTGATTCAACAAGGCACAGAGTTTTGAGATTTGCTTTTTTTTTTTTTACACTGCAAACAGCAATTTTAAAGCAATAATCACACTACAAGAGCTGATGGAAGAAACTATGAGGAATTAATCCGTCAAGTAAGTGACTGAAATGTTCATAAGATATTTCAGTACTTCATGAGATACTTGAGCAAAAAATAAATCAAATCCTGCAACAGGGAGGGTCACATCAGAGAATTTTCTACATTGTTAGTTCTGTAAACTACTGAAATTTCCCCAAAAGAAAACCAGAGGCTAGTTCTAGAGTCTATGTGATATACTTTGCTATTTACTACTTCCAAACTAGGAGTATTTTCTAGTATATAAATGCTTCGTACTGTTTAAAATACTCCTATATTGGAATAAAGTCTTACATGACAAACTCATTTATTAGATGTTTGCATTAGATGTTTGCAAATTTTATTATCAAATTATACAATTAAATTGATTCTCTGCAAGACACAAGCAGCACAAATTTTAATTGGAAAAATCTCATTCTAAAGATACAGAAAATAAAATCATTAAAACTAGACTAGATTCTTAACAGCTTTTTGCCACCAATTTATTTTAAAACACTTAAACAGCAGACAGATAAAGCAGAAGCTGTCAAGCATTTTAAAATCAGATCTGAGGTAATATTCAATGTGTTGCAAATCAGCTTGCAGCCAGCAAAGCTAAAGCATATGAGCAAAAACAGGAGCTGATGATCAGCCGCAAAGTTTTACAATAGATTCTTCTCTGGACTTCATGAAATATTTGTAAGTAATCAGTGTTAGGAGTATCACATTTTTATCAGGAGTTTATTGGTCAGTCCACTGTATATTGCTCAATATAGAGGTATAAATACTGCAAATGTATATTATTAATTGGACTAATATAATAGACCTGTTCATAAAAAGACATCATGCGTCATGATTATGGAAAAAATTCCGTAATATTTTGCCTCCTCTCCCATATTCACCTTAGCATGGATTCTCCTGCACCAGTAATACTGATTTATCATGCAGGATCACTTTGCAAGCCAAACTGGGAAGCAGAGAACTTGTTTTGCCTAGTCCTTAGCAGCCAGCAGGAACTGCCAGGCAGCTCCACAGGACAGAGCCCAAGTTTTCCTTCATTACCAGTTTCACATACAGCTGACTCAACATAGCCATAAACCAAACAGGCAGAACACAGTGGCTGCTCTTTGAAAGGTCCAGCTCACAAGCAAAGGGTATGCATCAGGAGAAACTTGGTTAAAACACAGCAATAACAGAGGGAACAATTATTATATGCAAGTTATTATATTCAAGCTATATATATTTAGCTTCATAAAGGCATACCTACAGGTATCAATGCTTCAGAGCAATGCTGTATACCTGATCAAATTAAATTTTGCAATCATTTTCATATGCAGGGTGATAAAACAGGCTGTTAGTTACCATTAGGAGAGAAAAAAATTATTCAACAGATAGGACCAATGACTAAGACCAACAGGAATAGGAAAGCATTCTTTGAATTTATTACTGAGCATCATGCGAGTGGAAGTCTTGGTTCATCTTACAATGAAGCACATGAAGTATGGGAAAAGTTTTTCATGGACATATAAGCAAAAGTCTAAAAAAAATACCGAGAATACACAAAATCACAAGCTCATTTCAGACAGACAAGAACTGTGACAAAATTATCCCAAAACAGCTTTTAAACCAACATAATTTTAAGTTTCAAAACCACTATGTTTTATATAAACTATTGTGTTCCAATAAAACCATGACCACTATACTCTAAACCAGGAAGAAATATGCTCCCTGTTATCAGTAGAGCATGGGAGAACTTAAAAACAAACAATTCAGAAGGTTCTTATAAACAAATCCAACACAGCAACCCCAAACTGCCCCACAACTGCTGTTTACCTATAGCTCTTTGCTTGGGGCTGAATTCCTTTTCCCTCCTTCACAGATAACGCACCGTAAATCAGACTCTTAAAATCTGACATATTTTTGGTCCACGGGTGAACTGAATTACAGTAAAATTTACGAATTAATTAGCAAAAGGTTGGCAAGGATTCAGCTCACATCAGGAATTGATTTAAAAGAGGGAAAAAAATCCTCCAAAGAAAAGTGAATGGCAACACAGCATTCAATGTTTTGCCTTTTTTTTTTTTAATAAAAAATAAAGAGAAACTCGTCTTTCCTAGCTCATTCATACATCTACTTTACAGATGGTCATCCTTACAAAATCAAAAATGTACAAAAGTCTAATGACTGTGGTCAACCACCATCTGAAGCAGGTTCGTCACTTGCCAAACCCACCGTCTTTAGTTTTATCAAACATTTCCTCAGTACAAGCATCATGTAAACTTGCAAGGACAAGCATCCTAACCACAGTCCTGTTTCAAGCTGATCTAAACATAGATGTATTTATACATACATATGCTGTGATACACACGCAAGAAGGTTTTTGGCCTCAGAAAGCCAAAAACTTTAACATCTACACTTCAGCATCCATGACACAGAACAACTTTCCTTGCTAATAATCACATACATGAGACAATGCAGCTGCTCATGGAATGATGTTAGTGAAAAGTAATGCAACTCCACTCATTGCTGCTTCCAGAATCAAAGAGTAATAGTGTAAACCAATGACACCAGTATGCATTAAACCAAAATACAAAAACAACTCAAGATAGCAGAAAAATAATCTGTGGATTGTATTTTACCATAACAAAAATTGGCACAAATGCACACATGCACACGCAGATTATCTGAAAAGAAAAACTAATTTATAAATACTCTTACTCTATACCAGTAATAGGAATTTCTGTATCAGCTTAATATTAGAATAGTTGCTTAGTGAAAAAATTCTTAAAAAGAGCTTTTTGCAATAGAATTTACTATATATATATATATATTTGAACTGGTACTGTCACATTCAAAAATCTTTCAGAGAAAGAGCATTTCTACATTGTTTCATCCGATTACAGACCGTCAACACAGCATTTTCCTGTATTAAAAGCAAAACTATACAGTCCAATGAATAACCTGGGGAGCTACAAGTTCTCATCACCTTTGTGTTCTGCTTATTTTAGCTATTCCCAAGATCATTAATATCCACTTGAACCTGTAAACTTCAAGGTCAACCAAAGGTGAAACATACGGAAGCAATATAATATGGGAGTACTCAACTGCATTATATGCTGTGAAACATGAAGGCGGTTTCCTTAAACTACACTCTTTTTTTTTTAATTCTTTCTTAGTAATAGAAGAGATAAGAAGATAAACTCCATATTGAACCAAAACTTAATTTGGAGGATTTACAGAATGACTAGTAATTCCTTTTATAGAGTAATCTTAAATTTACTAACTATGGCTTTGTAGAAAACACTACCTAATCAGAACAAAATTAGTAGAAAAATATTCATCAAACATTCCACAGATGGTGTAAATATATAACAAAAAAATTGTAATATTGTATAAATACCTTACTGCTGCCACAAGCGGCATAAACCCCATAACCTAAGTCTTCATTGTTTGCTGTTGTTAACCTACAGCAGAGGTGTGTTACATTACATGTATAAGTTGCTGATCAGCAGCACTGAGAGCACATGAAAGCCTTACAAATACCTCAGGATCAAGAAGGGTCTGCTTGGGACCAAACATCAACCAAAATCTCTGCAACTCCTGGCCTTACATCTCACATGGTTATCCCTCTGCAGATGACCCATGCCAACACTATCAAAGCTCTACGTGCAAATAAACCAGGTTTTATTTTGTATTTGTGACATCAGAGGTAAAATACATATATCTAAATTGTTGTCCCCTACATGTGCTGTGGCATCCAAATGCAGTACATCAAAATCTGTAAAATAAACTAAGCAAGCAGAAGAGGCTGACATTGCAGGGAGAAAGTCCTTGGATCAGGACTCTCCATCTTCTCCAAACCACCCTGTGAAAAAGA
This sequence comes from Pezoporus wallicus, assembly GCF_028554395.1. Taxonomy (NCBI): domain Eukaryota; kingdom Metazoa; phylum Chordata; class Aves; order Psittaciformes; family Psittacidae; genus Pezoporus; species Pezoporus wallicus. The sequence goes on from NW_026635251.1 coordinate 486,398, forward strand.
GAACTGGTGCTTAATTCCCTAACACCTTGTCTGCAAAATACAAAATTATTAGAACTCTGAATGCACTACTGACCAATATACCAAAGTTCCTCTAAACAAGTAAGGCTGCTCCTGCTGAACTACTGGAAGAAGCAACACCACAAGCATGAATGGCAAAGGACCAGGCTCTCCCTAAATACTTTACTGAAGCCAGCTCTATCCACAGTCTACAAAACAGACTACCAGTGATGTTTCACACCATTAGATGACTACTGTGCAGACTGCAACATGTTTTCTTCTGTAATGACAGGAGATGTTACCCTGAGGCAAGTCTCATGGAAACAAAGGCACATACAGGAAAGTAAGGGGTGTAGGAAAAGGAATCCACACAGAACTGTTGTTTCACACCAGGCTGAAGCATGGGTGAGAGGGAAGCATCAGTCATGCAAACAGCCCTGAAACAGAAGCCATGCCTGGCAACTGCACCAAGAAATAGATCATCATCTCTGCTTGAAGTCCTTTTATGACAGTTACTTATCAGCTTCAAGATCCTCTGAAGTCTGTAATTTTGCATGACTATTATCCTAGAACCAAATGCCTCTGGGTTGACTTCAAATATATTAATTTCAGTGTGTCTCTTTTAAACTTGGATTATCTCAAAAGCTTTGCTAGAAGTCAAGTGTACCAATAAACCAGGGATTTTATTAATCTTTTTTAAGGCTTCTTCTTTTTGATCTACAGCAATTGCACTTACCAAACAGGGTTTTAACCCTTTCTGCTGACACCCTAAGCAGAGGGAGCTGGCAGATTACTGAGAGAGGAGAGCAAGCAAGATGCATCTTACTCAGTTAGAGCTGGTTTTGACAGAAGCTGACTGATGTTTAAATTTTACTGACCCTTGAAGTATTAAATCCCACTAAACTCTATCTTGTACACATACCAGATTTTGAACGTGTTCTGTGCAAAGAGAAAAGCAGATCAACTATCAACTGTGCAAAGTCCCAGTTCCAAGATGTGGCCAGCACGCCTCAAACCATTTTAACTCTCTCCTTCCTCTAACTCCTATCTGTTACTTTATTTAACAACACATAATACATAGCGCTACCATTTTTATCCATTAACAAGCTGGGAGTGTTCCCTCCTTTTTGCAATAGCATCACACGAGCCACCTCTGCAGAAGAGCCTTTATTACAGGCCACAGAAGATTTAGCTACTCTAAAGCTTTCCCATTATTCAAACAGGAGGATTAAAGGAGCTGTTAAACATGTATGCTGGCCCTGGAGCACTCAGTGGATAGCTATGCATCATACTTGGACTTGCAGAAACAAGTCTCGGTTCCAAATACAGGGTAGCGCTGTCACTTCTTGCCAGGTATTCAGGACTAAGCTCCCCTGCATTGACTCAGCATGGGACCAGGTCTAGGAATGCTCCTTCCTTTTCTTGTCGTGCTCCTGCCCCTTCCCTCTCTCCCCTGCCACCCCAGTAATACATTCTTTGAAGTCTTCAAAGATTTCTCAAAGGGGCTCCTGCAGAAAGGGGAGATGCAAAGCCTGCAATAGCATGTGAAGTCATTGCCAAGCACAGGGTTTGTTGCTGTTGTTTGGGCTTTTAAAAAAAAAAAAAAAAAAAAAAAAAAAAAAACAAAACAAAACAGAACAAACAAAAACCAAAACAAACCAACCAAACAAACAAATAAAACACAAAAAAAACCACAACAACCCAGTTACTCCAGCTTTCCACCACCATTCAAAAGCAGAAGCAACACCTGATCTTTAAAATCCCAGAGCAACAATTAAAGGCAGGCTGATCCAAATAACAAACCAAACACTGCAGGAAACAAACCAGCTGACCATCCAAAATGAACACTAGAGCTGGTTTCCTTCCTTCAAGACAAACAAAAAAAAAAATCACTGAAAATCATGGAAAAGTGAACTTCTTTCCGCTGGAAGCAGAATTGCTTATTGTGACCTGACCTACCCTGTTCTCCAATTAACAGATGTGGATATACAGTACTTCACAAGGCAAAGGGAGGGCTTGATGCTGATAGGCTTCCCAGGTATGTCAGAGCCCTTTTGGTCACTGCAGTAAAGCAGACCTTAATCATTTCAGCATTACCCCAAAATTCACTTTTTCTCTTCTAACAGTAGCCAAACCCTGCAGGAGCAAATGAAAAAAGTGCATGCAAATAATTTCTTAAACTTTGTAATATTCATAACCATCATTTAGCTCTGTCTGAGTTTCAACTGGCTACCTTTTAGTCCAATGAAATGCTTCTGTAAAATGTTTCATTCCTACAAGCTGCAGGACAGCTTACATAGAATACCAGACCAAGTTACTGTATGAATCAAGTTAATTGAAAGCTTCTGGGTAGGATTTTGTACACTACAAGGTATATCAAAATCCTTGCCAAACTGCTCTTTTAAAATATGTATATTAAAGAATTACTTGTCAGGGACTTTAACTTAGTTCTTGGACAAAGCAAATGAATTATGCTAAAAATAAAGTCTGATCCTTACAACATACATATTGCCTTGGAATACTACATGTAACATAATAGGTTACTTTAGAGCATTCTGTTCTGTGCTTTAAAGCTATTGCATAAGGTTACTTTAATAAAAATTATTTCAATGAAAGGAGTTAGTAATGAGGTGCTGACAATTGAATCTACATTCAGGGACTGCACTGGACTGCCAAGTTCACTTTTACAGATGCACTGGTTAGTTATCCAATAGATGTCCTCAAGGCATGTAAAACCAATATATTTTGGGTTACATTTGGCAGCGAAGATAGATGAGACAAGTGAAAACATCTACCAAGAACACATCTGAAGTGTGCTTTTCTTATTAGAGAAATGTAAAAAAATAAACCCAGATACCATGGAATGCCAGGAATTCCCTCTCCTCAATGTTTTTGATTTACAAGGCCACTATTTGGTAGTCTCCTTTGACCTCCCACCCTCATTTGCTGGCCTAAAGCCTTAAGTTACTGATGCAACCTCTTGACTAGGCCACTTTGAGGGCTTACGTAGAGGAATAGGTCTTCATCACAGAAAGACAGACAATACTTTCCGTAACTGACTTGATTACCACAAAAATCATTGCTTATTAACTCTTATGGCATAGTCAAGTTAAAACAGTCAAAGATACTCTCTTTATGAGCTGAGAACAAGTGTTCAAACAGAGAGCTGGAGACCCAAAATAAACAGTAAAAAGTAACCTGAAGCAGACCTGATATCTTAAAGACATGTTGTTTGAACATGCAGGGCCGTATTCCCAGCTAGTATGTTCATCATCCTGGTTAGCATGATCTAAGCAAACTTTGATCAACTTGAGGGCTTGGCCCTGCATATCTTCCTTATTCCCCTTTCTTACTTCAAAGTAGCATATTTGTCATAGCTTTGATGCAAACCTAGAGCCCCTAGCTTCTTCAGATCTCATGCAAACCTAATATGGCCAATTCTAGCTTTCAAAACCAAACCAACAGCTATTCAGAAAGAATAAAGCTCCGATCTCAGGCTTTCATTTTTATAATCATTTCCATGCTCTGGTTGATCTGTCATAGAGAATGAGATAAGGACTTCTGTCTACACTGCATATATACCCCATGCTCTGGATATCTTCTCACAGCACCTCCCTGATGCACTTCTGCCTACCACAGAATGAGTAAGGGGAGCAGAATTTTGTCCTAATCCAAAATCTCTAGATTTTTGGTGGCTTTTTATATTTATTCAATATTAATACTGCATCCTCTTCCTAAAAAGGGCTTGAATAAGAAGTGCGTTTGGTGCGGCCTAGTTCCTTTCCTCCATATTCCCTCACTACCACCAAACCAAGTGTTTCATTGATGGTATTTTCTGACTTGTGCAAAGTGTGTTTGAGGCCACGGCATATTCCCATGTCACTAATAAGAACTGCAGCTTTGTCTATCAAGGTTAATTTCCTTCTCCTAAGGGGTAACTGGAGCTCAAGCATCCACGTGCATCTTACACATTCAGCATGTGTTCTGCGGCTGTTTCCAGTATTTAAAAATGGTTCAATATGGATTTCTTTTCCTGACTGCTTATTTAAATAAGTAGTATAGTCATGGAGAGATTTAGGTAAGGTCATAAAACTCTTCTCTCCCACAGCGAATGGGAATCTTTTCCAGTTGAACACCATTTTAGAAAATACATTCACGATCTATAGAAATGAAGTGGTATGTGGTGTAGCACAGTCATCCAGAACCTGCAGGAGCACCACTTCTGGGATGCAGTTCATCAGGGTACAAAAACTGGCTTGGTTTGGTCGATTTTCCCTACCATTTTTGAAACTGTGAGCAGCTGTAAAGCAGCAAAACTGATTTCTGTATCTCACTGCTACAATTCAGGAAAACAAGATGTGCAAAGAGAGGTGAGCAGTGAAGTGACGCATTATGAATTAGAATCCAAAGATCTGCCATCTAAATAACACAGAGAACGCTAACTATTATTTACCCATGCTAAATAACAGAAGAGGCAGGTAGATTTCTGGATCAATTATAAAAAAAGGAGAATCAGCTGTTCTGCAAGTATTTAGCTGTACAAAAATAAAAAAGTATTTCTCCATACACAGATTCTGCCTACTTTCCAGAGTAAAAGCATCTTTAAGCTCTGCCAGGTAATGAGCTGACTTCACATAAATTTTAGCCTGTGTAAGCTTTGATTCCCATTTCATATTAAATTTGGAATCATGAAAGAATCCAAATCATATAGTCAAAACTTGCAACCAAACCTGTTGCCAACAGATAATACTGTTTCCTTCCCAAACATTGATCTGTCATCCAAAAGAGCAGCTGTCATTTGTTCTTCTCATCAGCCTATTAATGGCACATTTTTCTGCATTCCAAGATACAGCAGGCTTACTGTGTAGTATGAAAATGATAAACTAGAACACCCCTCCAGGTCAATTAGTCACCCTGTTCTGACACCGCGTCTGAACAGCAAACAAGTAATTCCGTAGTGTGTAGTAAGGCCAACGAGTATCACTGCATTTTAAAAGCTGGTTGTTGAGGTCATTCAGGAGGCAAACTTGAAGGCAGTTGACCAAGCAGAGTGAGAGCTACTCTTAGAAAAATCTCACAACATCAACCAAAGCAACAGCTAGTGGGAGATTGTACTATAACACAAGAAAGATCTGAGCTCTCTTTGGAGATTCATAAAGTCTGCTTAAACAGACACACAGTTTATGCTGCTATTAAACTCTGAACGCATCTGCAGGAAACCAGCTCACTGCGGCGACACCAAGAGAAATGCAGTTTACAAACTCACACGGGGAAAAAAGAAACTTGCAAAATTCACAAACAAAAACATTAACGTAACAAGAAAAGCATTTTTAGGTCAGTTTTAGAAGAAACGCTTCAGACAGCCAAAAATACAGGGCCCCAAAGCTCTTCCTTTTATGTCCCGACTGCAAACAGTGGCTACTCTTTCCAACAGTTAATCAGACAGGTTTGTCCTTTACATCTTGCAAGGAATGTACCTGCAGAACTGAGAGCAATTCTAACAAGGGAGCAGTCAGAAGATAAACTAGTTGAGGGACTGTACTCCCTGAATGTTCCTCCAAACACTAAATTACCATGCTGTGCTAACCAGCTGAAGGTACAAGTACTCAGAGACTCGGATGGCTGGACAATATCGGGGTAATGCTCAAGTTTATTCTGTCTTTCCATGGGCAAAGGAAAAAGTCAGAAACTTGGGACTTGCTGACAGTACTTATACAGAGATTGTATTGAAAATAATATAAATACGAAAGAACAAAAAATGTGTCTTCAAAAAATTAAGCATGGAGGGTTCTGGATTTTGCTATTTTCAATCAGTAGATTCTACAGGTGATGGCATCTCGAACCTCCTGATCCTTGCCCTGAGGATGACTATGTGAGTGTCAGAGGGCCCAGGAAGAAAAATGAATTCTGGCTGAAAACTTTCATTACTAAGCCTGGGTAGCCCAAACAGCGCAGTTGCACATCCTCAAAGCACAAGGAATGAATTCTTGAGCAGTCCAGCTTCCCACATTGCCAGAAGTCCTTTTTGTGGGCTGAGAGGAACAGACAAGGAAGAACGGCCAACTAATGCCAAGAGCTTGTCAGCCCAATTCGTTCTTTATCTCAAGCAAAATAAGCTTCAAGCTTCCTCTTATCTACAAGACAACTTCTAAGGCTTTTGAGGCCTGCCATAGCAATTGAGGAAAAGAAAAGAAAACCCAACACAGCACCTATTACACAGGAACCTGGTCAGATGAAGAACCCTAATGCAATTCATCTACCAGTTACTTCAGCAAACCCACTACTGCTGCAAACCAGGATTTCACAGAGCAGCGGCAAGGTCTTCCACAGCGCTGTATGTTACACAGTGCAGGCAAGCCCAAAGCTCTGACCTCTTCCCAGAATTTTCCACCCTCTGCACACCCCTCTCACCCCTTCCTTTTTTCCATTTCAGGGAGGTCCCGTGTTGAAAGGATCTGGGCAAATATACACATTTATTGTAAGATATAATAAATCTTATCAGCTTGTTCATCTTATCCTGTGGCAACAGTCAATTACGTTCATTTGATTCAGGCTGGTTTGAAACTGAGCAGAAAGCCTCTCCTGGAAAGCTTGTCTTGAGTGACAAACCCCAGAAGCTGATACAGCCGTGGCTGTTATTCCCAACCAGAAGATGCCTTGAGAACTTTCAAACAATAAGGCAATTCTGAATAGGCCTCGATTCAGCACTCTGCTCTGAGCCCATAAAGTAAAATCAAGTAATGAGCAGGAAGACTGCGACTCCAGCAATGTGGTGGCAGTGCTGGGATGCTGTGTCTGGGGCATTCCTACTGCCCCATTCACTGCTTAGAGAAGCATCTCCTGGTTGGATTCCTGAAGAGGCAAAATCAAACAGAAAAAGGCAACAGAAAAAACATATAAAACCCAATTCACCTTTCTGAAAGCGGACCTTGAACTCATGGCACAGCATGAGTCTAAGAAGCTGTAATTTCTTGTTGTCATTGCAGTCATTGAAGGAAAATTTCAGTCTTTTTTAATGCAATGCGATGCCTGCTTTTCATAAATACTGCTGTTAAGACCTCCCTTTCTCTGTAAAGGCTGCTCACCTTGTTCAGAAAGGCAGGCAGGAAAAGGGTGCAAAGGAATGGTGGCTTTTGTTCGGTTGCTTGGGTTTGGGGTGGGGGGTTGTCGGGGAGAGGGGGGAAAAGGTGTAAGTTTAGGTTTAAAGCAATCCTTCAGAGCAGAGCCCACCAGGGCATTGCCGCAGAGGCAGGAGGCTGGGTCCTGGCAGAGCAGGAGCACGGAGCTCCCGGCAGGGGGAAGCCTCCAGCAGCAAAAAAGCCGGAGGCGCACCCCAGAAGCAGGACAGGCTGGGAGCCCGGGCAGTATCGTGCTGCTGCTGAACCACCATCCAGCGTACGGGAACAGCTCTTAAAGCGGTTTACAGTGCACAGCTATTCCTCTCCCCCGTCTGAAAGAGCCTTACCATCCACTGTTTTGGTTTACCCTTCCTCCTTTGCAAGACTCTCAGTGGATGTGAAGCAATCTAGTCGTGTCATCCGGATTTTCTTAATGTAGTATTAATGTTTCCTCTTAATATTAACATTCCAGAAAGAAAAATTACTCTAATTTATGCCATAAATTCCTAGCTCATTTAAGTCCCAAACACTGCTCCAAATTACTTTCTTATGATGAGCTTTTATAAACACATGCATGCAAAAGAGCTGTAGGTTGAGTTTTTGATTTTTTTTTAATTAATTTCTACAGCAGGCTTAAAGGAAATATTTATAAAAGAAAACTGAAAATACCACAAAGTTCCAAGAACCATCCCCCCAAAGCTGAGTTTGTAATTAATTCAGTGTTAAGGAAAACATCACAGATATCCTTCAGATGCTTGGTCCCCAGTTAAAAAAAATTATCAAAAGAACAGAATCAACTATTCAAAAAGGTCTATTACCCAGCTTAAAGGAAACTTTAATCTCCTCTCCAGTTTTAGTTCTTGCTGCTCTTGTTTGCCATACAAGCACAAACAATATTTCATTTTAAATTTGTATCATATTTGTGATTGTTCAAAGAATACTGCAGTGATGTGTTTTTACAGGGATCATTGGAACTGCTGTCCCACCAGCTCACAAGAAAGGGGGCTGGGAGGATACACCTCAAAAGTTTCCTCTCCCCAGTGCAACAAAGCACTGCAGTAAGTGCTGAAAGGTCATGGCACTAAAGAAAGGACAAATGGAGATCCTGCTTTTGATCATTTGTAACCTCCCAAAGACAAAAAGCCCCAGGATCTTCTCCCATGTCATCTGCAAACTTGTATCCTGGGAAACTCCCTGGTTAAAAAAAAAACCCACAAGTTCCTTGGATAAGAACTCAAGAGGAAGAAGGATCAGAAAGTAGGTGACCTGTCCAAGATCATGCTGCAAGCAGACAGAGCCAGGACTGGAATACAAGTCCCCTTACCTCATGGCTCTTCTCTACACTCAAGGTTGTCCAAGTCCCATCAGCACCAGGAGAGTGCACCATCGTTATGACATGCACAAGAACAAAGATGCGACCAGAGTGGTGCTTTCTTCCCCATCCAAACTGTAACAGCTTTAGCACTTGTAAACAAAAGTACTAATCAGCCCAAAATAGGAAAAACAACTTGAGAACTAACAAGGATTAGGAGAAGTAAGTATTTTCAACTGCCATTAACATGAGACATTGAAATTTTACTATTACATCTCCAGGAATGCTCTGACTTTTAACCAACTCCCCTCAGCACACCTATTTTTCTACCTCTCATACAAGGACCTAAGGAAAGATTTTGAGAATGACAAATTTAAACATCTGGTCTGCGTATCTATGCTTTCTGCATCACACCCATCAACATGATCACTTCGTTCTGAACTTGTTATTTTTCCCACCAATGCAAATCCAGATGATTTAGTGGCTCCATCTGCTTGTCACAAGTGCCCAGACACCTCTGCTATATTGCTCAACGAATTGCTTTAGGTGTAGCAGCCCAAACATGAAGTGTGTTATGTTAGAATTTTCATCTTTATGGAAAAATACTTGCTGTAAGAACCCAATGGTTCTTTGAATATTGCATTAAGTACATACATATATTAAATAAAAATCTTGTCTTTTTCTGAGATTCTAACACTACACTGAATTCCAAGAAGCTTGCAGACTCCAAAGGTTGAAAAAAGGAAACAAGAGCAGAAAAAATGGGCAAGAAATCTCTATTCAGTGAGTTCTTGGAAGTGCATGTAAACAAACTGCATATTTAGTTTATTCAGCAAAATATGAGAGCACATCAAGAGTGTTTCTGAGTAATAAAAGAACAGATTAAAAGAGAGGAAACATACGTATTTTTTCCAGTTGCCCACAGCTCAGCATCACATAACAGTACTTCTTGTTCTCACATCCCACAGATCTGTGGCCAGGATGTGGGCATCTGAACCCACATTTGGGGCTCCAGAGAACCATGGGACCTCCACACACCTCCCAGCGTGCAAGAGTTAGAAAACAGTAGAAGATAAACCTCCATCAAGATAAACCCATTACTGACAGCAGGATACTTCCACATTATAAAATACCAATCTTAAAAACAAAAGTGGCCAAAACATTATAAAATGGACAGGACGTATTGGTCACAAACATGGAGAGCCTGATGATCATCCAGGCAGACAGCTCCTAGAAGCTACTGTATGCACACTTAAAATCAGAAGCTGAAATTTGGAGGAAGTAATCCAAAAAACACTCTGAGGGTTATCAAAATACAAAGAACTGCAAGAGAGCTGCAATCAATATAGGTTTTTTAAAATTACCTCTGCCATAAGCTTTCCACTACAATTTCCACTTCTATTATGCGTCATTTGTTTGAAAGGACTGGGTGGCTACTGCTTTACTTAATCAGAAACCAACAATTCTGATCAAGAGTGGATGCATTTAGTTTTAAGTCTATAAACAGTTTCATATATATATACGTATCTCCAGCTGTATATAAAAATGAAAGAAGTATTTTCACACAATTCTCAGAGCATTCACACTGGAGCAGCAACGTCAGTGACTACAGTAGCGCAAACAATTGCTCCACAGTAATTGTGAAGCTACTAACACCAATGAAGTTAAGAACTCTAGAATAGATGACATTTTTTTTAAGAAATTCCCTTCCTTATGAAGAGAGCACCTTCAGAGTACAGTAACTTAAGCAGCACATGGCATTTACATTTTCATCTAAATCTCTAAAGCAGCCCATTATTTCCTTAGATTTGAAAAAAGAACCCTGCTTTATTTCACCACACCAGCTATAAATTATTCATTAATTCTGTTTGCTAACTCTGTAACTGAGCCCAGATGTTACTGCTGGAGAGGCATTCCATAAGAGAAGTTAAATATAGCAAGCTGTGTGGAAGGAGCAGAGCTCTCTCTCTCCCCACACCACAACATGGTCAAATATTACTTGAGAGAAAATAATGAAAGCATTTGAAAAATATTCAGAGTATGTAAGCCTGTGAAATGCCACAGTCTGATCACGAAGTTTCACATAAAAGAGCTCCCACACATTCTATTTGGGTGTAACTGAAGTTGCTGGTCCTGTCTCTAGGAAAGGTGCTGGCACTTTCACTCACCAAAGTAAACAAGAAATTTACAAGCAGAGGAACAGTCCTTGTCGCATCATTTACAAATCGTGCATCATTTACAAATATAAATCAAGACTAAGTTTTCAATTATAAGAAACCCTTCTGAGCCAGCTACCAATGGCAATAACCATGCTGATGAAGAACTGAAAGCATCCTATGGAACTTCTTACATGGAAACTTACTAGTGGGAATTTTACATTCATTTCAGTACTTCAGAAGAACTTCAACCATGTTACATGAGCAAAGAGATTAATTCTGACATCTGTAATTCAACACTAAGAACAGACTCCTGTTGAACAGAATGGAAACTACCACCTTCACCCATCCGTTCAGACACCATTATGATTTCTAGTACTCTTCAGCAACTGACTTAAGCTGGTTAGGAAATGCCTATTTTAAATTAGAAATTATTTCTAATGATTATGTAGTTGCAGAAAAAAGCAAAAGATGAAAATCACAGAGCTACATTCTTTGGAGTGTAGAGACTATTGTCAGGCACGAGATGCTGCTTCACTCATGAACAATGACCACAGGAGAGATTCTGAGAGTCATCTAGTCCCTCTACTCTGCTCCTAGGCAAGACAAAGTCTATTTAAATGAAAATTTGCCTCATCTGTTCTTTATGACTTTCAGTGTAACAGAATCTATAACATAACTTTGCAGAGGTAAGGTATTCTGGGGAAGCTGTTATAGACTGCTGTGGTAATGACACCACTGCCTTGGTACCAGTTACCAGCTGCTGTCATCCAACTTTGCTGCACTTGCACCTTTCAGCCAAGTCTTGTTATACTTTAACCACCTGTGTCCGTGGGAGGCTTTGCAAATTATGTTAAGTTCAATTGTACTGTTAACAGAGAACACCTTCCCACTAGCTAGCAGATGGGCAAACAAACAAACCTCAGTATATATACTATTAGCCACCTTATGACACAATAAATCTCTGCTGGCTGTTCCTAAAAACATGAATATATCGGCAAAGTCATAACTGTGGCATAGGAAGGCATTATTAGTTTCAGCTTTAGTCTCCTCAGTGTCAATAACGTTAGGAATAATGGAGTGGTAGCACAGGTAAACCATCTCAGGGCAATAAATATCTCTATTCTAGCCCACGCTCACAAAAGTTTTCTTACTTCTGGTAGCTACACAAAATTAGCACAAGCAACAGCTACCACACTACAGCATGTCTACCGTGGGCAATTACCTTTCCATTTTGCTGTGCAGACAGACCTTAAGGACATCTCACTTCTACTTCAGAGATCAGCTGGAAAGCAGCCAATGAGAAGAAAACCAGAGCAAATTTTATTTAGGTTAGTCACCCCAGCAGCAACTCACAATTGAATCCACCTATATGAGGAAACATTTCCTCTCCAACTTGTAAGGAAGAAGAGAGTTGTGCAACATGAAACCTAGAAACTGGACCCAGTTACAGCACATGTGGGAGATGGAAGATGACAAAGGATCTGGAGGCTCCCAGAAAATAAAGACCATATGTTGGAAAGTCTTCTGTGAAACCTCTGGGGAGAGGGAAGGCGGGGAAGGGGAGGAGGAGGGAAGAAGAGGGCACAGAGTGCAGGTGTGAAGCACCAAATGGAGTCAAAACAGAAGAACATGAACTACATTAGATAGCCCGTCTTGAAAAATCCTTTACTAATATATGGGGGAACATTACAGCAAAATTTCTAGTGCACTGCTGAGTAAATTTTTTTTGTGGAGCAAAACCAGCACCTGGTGCATTTCCTGGTTTCTGCATGGTAACAGAAGCATCAGGAAAGTTTCAGTTCTGACAATTAAATTTAGAAAGTGAAACATCAAATCTGATGTATTTTACAAGCAAAGCCTTAGCTACAGATTATATATAGCTAAGTACAATCATTCAAAGTTACTGCTTTTAGGTTTAAGCAAAAGTCAGGCTCTCATGCTGGTATACCTAAATTTGTGCCTAATTATCATTCTCCACAGGTACTGTGTTTGAAAATAGGAATATAACCTTAAATTAATGGGTACTCTAGCAAGAATTCAGCATGCAGCTCACTTTGTAATTATAAAAAAGCTTATGGGAAAAGAAAGCCACATTTAAGACCTACCTGCTTGTATGATCTGTTACTTCGGCAGAAAAAGAAATGTTACAAGTAAGAATTCTTGGTGATTAATCTGTACTGATTTCTAGGACAGTAAGCTAAAGCAATTTAAACAACCCATATCTAAAAAGGTCCTGAGAATCTCTCACTTCTGGGCATCTTATCTGGCCTGCTCACTTAATGTACACATATTCATATTCCAGCAAAATTAGGACCAGATGGAGTTTTGCTGTAAGTTTGATTTTTCTTTTCCTTCTTTTCCAAAGAAAAGACTTGTTCTCTGCTCTTTTTTTTTTTTCTCCCCACAAAGAAATAACAAACATGTTCAACATCTTAAAACAAGAAAGAAGAAAAGAATGTTTACTTTGGTTGTGCTAGGCAGCCAGGTGCTATAATACTGCAAGTTTCATCTGCAGTCCGCAGTGCTGTAAGTTCCACCATGTTAACCATCACATCAGTCTTGTGGCCAGGAAGTTTGGGAAGCACAGAAAGTATCTTCTCTGCAAGACTGTCGCCATGATGACCAACTGCCCCTAGGGGGAAAAAAAGACCCCAAAACTGTCAGATACACAACTAGAAGGAAAAAGCAACCACTCTGAAGGAACCGAGAACTAAACAATAACCACATTTTTTTTGCGGAGAAGGACACTGGTAGCCACAGCATCAAGACCACATTAAGTTTTTCAAAGATACTTTGTTACAAAAGTAAAACTTATTTTTCTGGAATGTCTGAAGTTAAAGCATTGATAACATTTGAGAAAGATTCATTTAAAAAGTATGAATTTGACTTAGCTTAACAGCTGTTAGATATTCAATGACTTTGTACTTAAACATGCAGAGTATTTGTCCTTGCATAAGAAAGTTGTTAAACAAGATCTTCAATGTTTATTTTAAAAATCAAGTAAACACTTATATATAAATACTTACATGCAAGCTATACTTTTCTACCTAAATTAACAGGCCTGGGCTCAAAAGGGTTGTATGCAAGTTGCATACATAGCTAGCATAATATTAAAATAAACAAATATCAGCAACATGCCACCACCAAGATCATCATTTCCACACTGACTGAGGGCAGCTCAAGTAAAACCAGCACAAAATAACTAAACCAAATCAAATTACATAGTATAAAATGTCAATTTGACCATGTTCCAAGAGCAACTCCAAATTTCACTTGGCACAGTCTCTTCAAGTCTCCTGATTTCAAACACCGATGCTCTTTCCATCACAAACTCTCAACATAGGCGCTACAATCAACTTACAAAATATTAAGACTATGAGGCAAGCCAAAGCAGAAAACCATGGCATACTACATATGAAAAAGTTGTAGAGGGGGACCAGAAACCCTATTGCCTTTAAGTCAGGAACAACTTGAATGTATTTTTATTCTGCCACTTTAGCTGTTTTTCAGCTATAACCACAGGGCTTGGAAAACAGTGGTAAGCTTAGAATTCTTCTCCTGGCTTTACTCACAGAAGAATGGGAACTTCTGTATGGCAGCAAAATAATCTTTCAGGCTATGGTCCCACTCCATCAAAGTCTGTCCATGTGGCACCCCATCTCTTCTCGCTTTTCATCATTACCAAGGACAGAGGAGCTCTGTTTCAACAGCTGAAGTAGCTTCACATGCTCCATAGATCCAAATAATGCCTTCACATCAAGGACTTTAGGGGGGTCAGATTATTAACTGCGCTTGGATAAGCAGAAGTTGGTCTTCGGCAAATCTACAGCAGCCAGATATCCATGCTTTAAAACCCCCTCATAGTTTATCAACTATTTGAATTGTAGAAGTTGGAAAGACAAGCAAGGGAGGAGAAAAGTAAAGTCAAACTCCATGCTGGCAATGTCTCTATCCACAGAAGGCAAAGAAAGCACATAAGCACATGTGCCCAGCACATGGTCATACTGCAATGTAGACACCTGGCTGCTCAGCTGGATTGAAATTACCAATTTGTTTCACCAAAGACTGTAATAGTCATAGAATGACAGCAACTTTCCTTTCTACCATCCCTAGCCAAATTTAGACCACTGAAGTGCAGATGAAACGAGGTGGGTTGTCTTTGCGATTCTCTAAGCCATCTGCTCTCCAAAATCCCTACATTCTTCTTACTAGGTCAGTCACTTGTCAGCCACACTGCAGTTATCAACACTCACAAAGCTACAGACAGGAAAAACAGATGGTAATCTTCTGAACCTCCACCCCCTCGTACTGGAAGCAATGTCTATCTCTCCACACTTGCTGCATGTGAGCAGCATTTAGCTAGACAAGACATTTAGCTAAACTGGAAACACCTCGAATGCAAATAAACCCACATTGATTATTAACATACCTCCTTTCTCCCTGGCATGGGGGAAGTCTCAGAGTTGCTTCTGTGATCAGACAGTGCCATCTGGGTCTCCTTCTCACAACTGCTAGTCACAACTGCTAGTCCTTAGAGGATCTCACTGGTCTGCCAGCACTAATGGGTTTTGCTGTGCCTCATCAAATCAATCAAAAAAACCCACTCTCCTTGAAGTTTTAAAAAATCACTATTGCCTCCAACCAACTGCACAAATCAACCAATGCTTGAAAGACAGTTAAACTTCATGAGACTAGGACAGGAAATCACAGGGAGCTGCTTTTCAATTTCACTGACTTCAGCAGGGTCTATGGGACTGGTTTACATCCTTCCTCGTCATCACTGTTGAGGACAGTCAACTGGCTGCTCAGCAGCTTCTCATGACCAACAGCGTTCAAGGCAGCTGGCACCACACACAAAAAACCCAGCCCAATTTCCCCCTCCTCCAAAAAAACACTCAAACAAAACCAAAACCCTTGTAGAACCAGCAGTAGGAGCACAGAAGCCCACAGCCAAGCACAGCAGCCTCGGAGCACTGCCAGAGAAATATGACAGATTCCCTGTCTCTCACAGCCAGCAATTGCAACATATGCATAGAGTAGTAAATTTGGAGATAAGAAACACGCATATGCTAAGGCTCATGTAATTTCCAAGTCCCCTTCACTGACTTGGCCACCTGCGGTTTTCTTTATAAACAGGCAAAACTCAATCTGTTTATTTGCTTATCTCTGCAAAGACTCTGTAACAAATGTAACATCTGAAGCTTTAAAAAACTACTATAAAAAATTGTGCACCTACCCCAGAATAGCAGAATCTTTACAAACCATGCCACAGCAGAGGCTGTACCCTGACCTGCAATATTGAGTTGACATCACTTGAATATTTTCAGCTGCCATCACTCCTCACAGCTGCAGCCTACAACCTTAAATGACCATAATAATTTCAATACCAGTGTGTCAAAGCCTGGTTCATAAAAAGGGGACTACTATACTCTACAGGCCTCAGTATTTATGTTTTCAAACCCTCAGCTTATATGGTAAGGAAGAAAAAAACATGGCTTTGTTTCCTTTGGTGTCAATACACCAGGGCATCAACTTCAAAGATGCTGTAACCAAAAAAAAGCACAAGTAAAGCTCTCCAAATTAGAAACACGACAAATGTAATGAAAAATAGAAAATTACAAACAGTTTAAAACAAAAATATCAAAAAAGAGCTATTAGTCAGAAACAGACTTTATCAGAAATGTATGGGCCTACATTAGCCTTCATTCTCATCCACCTCTATGAATGGGATTATGCAGTAGTACAATTACAGTATGTCACAACTTCCTCATCACTGTGGTTGCTCCCAGGAACTGAAAAGCTACACTTTGTTGATAAGCACCTGAACTGTGCTTTTTGTATCTGCTAAAAAGCTAAAAACTTTACAATCAGCATGCAGGTGAGAGGCAAAGATGATGCCTGGCTGACAGCGAGAGAGATGATACAGAAACTTAAACCGAAGTTTACAGCCGTGACTGTGGGGAAACATTCCTGTGATTTTTGACTGACACACACAAAAATTGCTAGAGGAAGATAAAAGTGCTGCTACTGACAGCACTGAAATATCAACCTTAAACACCACTCATACAAGGTTATTATTCAAAACTATACATAACTGCACAGGCACCACCCTGCTATTCATTCTCCTGTCTTTTGCTCACTCTACTGCATTTCAAAATCACTTGCACATACTAGTGGGTGAGACCTCACTATCTTCTACAGTTACAACAGCCGACATACCAAACAATGCAAAGCACCAAGAGACTGGAAACACGTCAAGCTGTTTTGAACACCAGTATCTGAAAGGTATCGATGAGTTTACAAATGAAAAGGGAAATCTGGGAAGCTGGAAAAATTACTTCATGACGGTGTGAAGCTGGCAAGGTGGTGACTAAGAAACACATGCAAGAAGCATGGGGTTACAGTATGGTATCACAATGCACACATATCTAGGGGTACAAATATTAGAGGAGAAAAGCAAAGAGGAATTAAGGTGCCAAAATTAGCTCTGACTTTAACCAGTGTCACTTGTCAGATCACCACTCTATCTGGGAGGTTTGATTCTGCTTTTTAAAGCAAAGGGAGTGAATTTTGAAACAGTAAGTAGGCAAGCAAAAGCAGCACTATACATACATACAGGTTGGGTACAACACCAGTAGCTAAGCTTTATACAATCAGAATTCAAGAAGTGAGCAAGAGTGAGAAGTACAAAGCCTCCAGTCTCCCTAGGACATAAAACCACATGTCCCACCTACCGGGGCACTGCTTTAACCATAAGATCCTACATTGCAGGAACAGGCAGTATCCATGCCATCCCCAGTTGAAGCCATGCCACTGTAGTGAGGGCAGCAAAGGCTAAAAGATGATGATCCCTGTTACAGCTCAGATAAATGTTATGCCATACAGGGCAAAAAGGAAAACTGTTTATCTTAACTCAGTATTTTCCTTATTCATAAAATACAGCATGCATAAGCAATGCTGAACACACACATACACAAAATTAGATTCTAGAAAGTATTCAGAATCCAAAGTATTCAATGCAGATTTTAAAGTAATAGCTCAGAAGAGATTTTTTTGCTTCATGGAAACTAGAAAGCTAAGTCACAGTTAGTTGCTTTCTGATTTTTTTTTTTTTTTTATAATGTGCCATTTTATATGTGACTGGTTTTTTTTGTTTTTAATAATTGTAACAACAAAGATAATGCAGTTTCTTGACACTGGCACCACAGGTTCTTTACCAAAATGTACTTAATACTTCTTTAATGTGTTCTTTGAAGTGGAAAGTTAATAATATTTAAGCACTACTATTTTCCCTTAGTTCAGTTGTTTGCAATTGCAGCACCAGAAAAGACACTTTTGAGACATTTTGATTTTTACTATTAGAAATCAAATGGTATTACAGAAAACTGTTTTGTTATTCTAGCCTAACACCTTATTTGCTCTAGATAAGAATGGAATGTGAGCCAAAAATAAGACAACAGTTGCACCTCCATTAGAATCATAGAATAGTTAGGGTTGGAAAGGACCTTAAGATCATCAAGTTCCAACCCCCTTACCATGGGAAGGGACACCTCACACTAAATCTTATCACCCAAGTCTCTGTCCAGCCTGGCCTTGAGCACCGCCAGGGATGGAGCATTCACAACTTCCTTGGGCAACCCATTCCAGTGCCTCACCACCCAATCATCTAGAACTACCATCTACATTTCATCCAGGTCTTCAAGTAAGAAAACAGCTGGCTTCCTGATAGCCTGGTGGTGATTCAAAGTCACCTGGTTCAAAGCAGTAGCCTGACTTAATCAGAGTAGCCCAGCACCTACCCCTAATGAGCTTCCAAGTTCTTTTAGAAGTGCTTGGAATATGAAAGCATTCTCATAATTCATGGATAGGTAATCATTTCTCACATGTGCAGCCCACCTGCTGGACAAGATACAGGAGTCACTATGACATTTACAAATCAAATCCAAAATCTTGCATCTTTAGAGAAGGAAGATCTAAAATGTTTCATGAAACGAGCTGCAAATGACAAAGTCAACCTCAAAGACTTCCAACTGCACTGAGCTGGTATTTGGACAAAACAAAACAAGACAAAAAAAAAAAAAACCACCAAACACCAACCAACCAACCAACCCAAACCAAAAAACAAACAAAACCCCAGCAATAATAAAAAAAACCAAACAAAAAAACCACCAAAATAAAACCACAAAAAAAAACAAAACTTATTTTTACACTGCTGCTTGCAAATATATATCATAGCTTGGGAAAAAAAAAATAAATTCCAATGGCCCAGTTGCCAATACCAAGCCAGAAACTTGCAAATAGGAAGCTTTAGCTTTTATAAACTTTAAATCTGAACTTCAACAGACACATTCATGTGAAGGCCAAGCAGCAAAGTCAGAGGTAGCAGGCCAAGGGAAAGAGTACATAAAAGGCTGAATACACCTGAGAAAATAAAGGTTTCAGGTATAACTTAATTCTTCCATTTCCCACCTCTTGATAACTGATATGCTGTTCTTTTTACGTACTTTTTATAGTACTAGCAAACCAATGAAACAAGTCTCACTGTGTGGCACTAAATTCAGGTCCACACAGTGCTTTACTTCTGAAATACACTCGGTCTTTCTTCCTTAAATTTGCACTGTACTTGATAGCAAGAGTACAGTACCATGTTCAAAGCATAAGAAGGCTTCAATGAAACTGTCAATGAATTCTGGAGACCATTGCTGGTAACAAAAGAATGGCTGCGTGAGAGGATCTTGGTTTCAGTTGCAGCTACTAGAAGAGCATATTCCTAAAAACTTACTATTTTAATTTCTTATCCTTACTTCAAGAGCTTTGATGCACACACACACCCCCCAAGCTGCCCCATCACAGCCCTGATGTTTTCTCAAAAAACCTTCTCCTGCTGAATACAAGATCCCAGACTTCACTTCCCAGATTTAAGCTGGCACCAATTATCTCTCTTCATGCCTCCTCAACAGTCTCCTTGTCAGGCAGCAACCTGTCACCCACAGTTTCCAGTTCCCTTTCTTATGTTTAATTCTTCCCACCACCTGAGTGCACAAATCCTTGTCCAGTTTCACTTCTTCCCACCCTGAGCAGACACTCATTTCATGGTTTCATTTCAAGCCCACACTCCTTCAGGCCTCCCAGCAATCTTCCTGCAGCACAACATTAAACACCCAGATTCACAGGTGCCCTTCAGTGCACTGTTGAGAGCTATGAGTCCTACAGCAGTGCAAGGATACACAAAGCCAAAATTAAGGAGATAAAGGCAGAACAAAATTCATAAACAGATGAGCTGCAGGTGCAAAACTGTGCCAAGCACTTGCTTTTGATGGCAAAATTATGACCTGAATTACTGAGTACTACTGCTACAATTACTGTTGAATTATTGAGTAAAGGTAATGAAAACAGAACCTGGCCCACACACTGTATATGTCAGCAGGTATATATGATGGTGTAAGCAAAAGCAGCTACTCCCATATCAATTACTACTCGAGTTTAGTGTTCCTTCTGAAAGATGGTTATTCCAAACTTTTCCTGGGTCACTGGCCCATCACCCTGCTGGCGACTCATTCAACCACTCCTCCTTCCCTTTCTGCCCTTTTGATTTCACATCTTACCAGCTTGAAAGACTTCACCTCACTTACAAGCTTGACAGTTGATTACAATACTAAACATTCTCCTTCTGACGGTTTCCCAGTGGACTCTCACACCACGTTCTATACTTCTTAACTTTTGCATCAATTCTGCATTAATTGGCAGAATTAAATTTACCATATGGTTCATTCTTACGCTCATTTGCTTCCCATAAAGTGTTCTATAAACAATTCTGTATTGCTTTCACTCAAACACGTTTTCCAAATTAACACCACCATCCGTGTGCAACTGCTTCACTCAAAGACCAAGTGTAAAGCACAACATATAAAAACTATATACATGCGGAGACACTTTCAGACATACATAAACAGCTAAGCGTATACAAGATGTATATATATTTACACCACTATAAAGCTAATGCTTATAAGTAGATACACTGGTGCTTCACAATACCCACAAGGCACAATGTGAAACATGCAGACCATTTCCCTCACACCTCGGTATGACAAAAAAGCACTGCTAAGGTCTCTAGTTTGCAGCACAGTTAAGTGCAGAAACAAACCCTTGTTTCTGGCAGAGCCTTCTGCTTCACTATTTCCATGATTCAGTGGGGAACGTGTGAGCAGACACCTCGGCCATGGTGCTGAACATGCTCCCAGGACTCCTGCAACTACATAAAACCCTCCCGATGGAGCAGATGTGGGCCCGTGGGGATGACAGCCCCTAGCAGCAGTGGATTTCTTACCAGCGAGGTCCAACGTCCTGTCCACGAAGACGATGGAGGCCTTGCTGGTGGCCATCCTCCTCCTGTTCCTGGCTGGGGCATAGCTTGCCAGCTCAGCAGCAACGACCCTGCTGAGGGCCCCCACGGCGAAGCTCTCCTCCCGCAGGCCCACCGCGGTGAGGAAAGCGTCGAGGTCCTCCACCAGGGCCCGCACCGCCGCCCGCAACTCAGCGGGCAGCGCGCCCACACCGACCTCAACGGGGCCGGGCCCGCCGGTGCCAGGCAGAGGCGGGAGGAGCGCCGGCAGTCCTGGCAGCAGGCACAGCTCCGCCGAGACAGGCGCCAGGAGCGGCGGGCCCCGCAGCACTACCTCAGCGCGCCCACCTTCGCCCATCCACCGCTGCAGCGTCTCCTCCAGCTCGGCCGGGCCGCTGCCCTCCTCCTCGCCGCCGGCCACCAGCACGCAGTGCCGCACGGCGCCCCGGCCCAGCACACCGCGCACGGCAGCAGCTGTGCCGCCCCGCAGCCCCCCGCTCACCACAAATACGACACGGGCCCCCGCCGCCGACTCAGCGGCCAGCGCCCTGACGGCCAGCGCCCCCGCCGCCAGCAGCTCTCCCGCCCCGCCGCAGCCCCAGTGCAGCGCCTCAGCGGACGCCGCGTCCAGGAGGACGACAGCCTGGCGCGCCCTAGCAAGCACAGGCTCCCAGGCCTGCCGGCACACCCGCTGCAACTCCGGCACCGGCAGCGCCATGGCGGCGGCACGCAGCGCTGACAGCCACAACACACCGCACGTGCGCGGCGCGCCAGCGGCGACCAGGAATGACGTAGCGGGCTCGGGTTGGCTGCCGGCCGGCCGGAGGGGCGGGCGGGCATTCCCTGACAGAACCGGCGGGAGTCAGGCGGGGTACCTGCGGGGCTTGGCCGGGTTAACGGTGCTGGTGCGGCCTTTGCTCCCGTTGCGGGGCTGGGCTGGGCTGGGCTGTGGGATCTCACCTGAGCAGCTGCCCGGTCTGGGGCTTGGTGTCCGCTGGGGTTAACCCCCGGCCAGGTCTGTTACACCGCGAGAGCACCAACAGGGTCCTCTCTCTGCGAGAGGGCGGGGGCCCTTCCATCTGCTGCCAGTGCCAAATGCTGACAGGCGGTAAAATGTTCCTCTCACCTATAGTCTTGTGTTAGGAATGCCACTGCAGTGTGTAGCCCTGGCCAGTACCGGTGGGACGTAGTGAGCACTGACAGTTAAGGTTTACCTGACGTTTTCTCGCACAGCCTGTGTACTTCTGCCGGGTAAATGTTAAACCAATCAGCGTTACTATTTACGTCACTACCTCTTCGTGCGGCGGTGGTGTCTTTGTTATACCACGAAAACAACTGTTTTGCTGATACTGTTTTAAATGTACAGCGCTGGAAAGGTGAAACTTCCATCACCGTTCACTGTGCTATAATTCTGTATTTCTTGTGTTAGTATTTAAAAATCTATCCATTCATGAGCTAGCAACAAGGAATATTCTCTTGTAACAAATGATTTTTTTAATGATATACAGTTGTGGAATCACTGTGTGGAAGTGTTCAAAAGCCATGTAGATGAGGCCCTCTGTGATATGGTTTAGTGGTGGACTTGACAGTCCTGGGGGAACAGTTGGACTTGATCTTAAAGGTATCTTCCAACCTGGTTGATTCTATTATTCGGTGATTCTCCTTTTAAAAGCTCTTGATCTCAAAATCAGCTCCAAAGCTAGCTAGAAAAAATGCCATAATATGTATCTACACTTTCTTCTCACCAGAGAATGGATGGCTCACTTGCAAATCTGTGATCTGTGTAGTATTTCACTAGGACCTCTTCAGTACAGAATGAGGAGCTTTTTTTTTTTTTTTTAACATAATGGGATTATCAGCAATTACATAAAGATAAATAATTTAATTGGTTCATCCACTCTTTTAACTGTTCTCATTAGGTCTCTTGCAGGTTCAGCTGGTTTCAGAACACTGAAAAACATAAGTAACATAGAATCACCAGATTTCCAGTAATGAAATTAAATCCTTCCAGTCTGCTCCATGCTCATTCCTACCCTGATGCATTCGTTCCTCTTCCAAACTCAGACGTAGGTCTTTGTGCTGTTCTAACCCTGATCTGTTATTTTAACCTTGCAGCATTAAATTTATGATGCTAAAAAATATGTAAGTTAGTAGCCCTTCTTGATTGTTTTGATTTGAAAGATGCATGCAAAGAAAGGATCAGGGATGGTTAACCACTTGTGCAGAATTATCCTCCTCTCACATTGAATTACCTCGGAGATTATCTATCGCTGACCTTTTGCTTTATGCTTGAGTGCCATGGACAAAAGCTGAATATATTATGGCTCATCCAACTCTTTAGTTACCTTTTTGGAAAGGCTGGTTGTTTGGTTTTTTTTTTCAGACATAGCATCAAAACAGCAGATGCTTTTTTAAGGAAACAAATAAGTTTTTTACTTTATAAATATCGTATAGATTACAACTAGTTCTGCATATTCTGATGTGGGGAAAAAAAAGGATCACTAGCCAGAAGACAAAGCAAGGTTAATCAGTTTGAAGCACAGTGGTTAAATTACAAACCAAAATCATCTAAGTAGTTTTTACAACTTATTTTAGCCTATGTGCAAATTTACAACTACTCTGACAGAAAAAGAACTGTATTAAAGGGTTCCCATAAACTTGCTACCTTGCTGTGGGTCTCTGGAGTGCAGCCTGTGAGTTAAGATGTTTATGCAGCTCGCAAAGATGTCATATTCTGTCCTTGGCCTTTTAGCTACTCGGGGCCTTGGGAGAAGCCTTTTGTTCAGGCCTCAACAGCTGCTCGCGCTCTGTGCTGCTGTAAGAACCTACAAGGTCCTTTCTGGAGGCTGGGACTGGTGGGAGGTTTCACCTTTGAGGGCAGAAGTTGAAATGCCATCTAGGCCAGCACTCTGTCCCCAGAAGAAAAGCAGGAAACAGGTTCAAAGCACCCTCTCTGTCCAACCAGAACCAGAGGTGGGTAAAGACCTTCCTGGGACAGATGGAATGCTGGCAACTATTTTTGGGCCTTAGCCTTCTGGAGTCAGCTTCCAGTGTTCAAGCTGCTCAAGATGGATTTTTACATCACCAGTAGCTCAATGTGATGTCTATTTAAAGGTTTCTACCAGAAACACTGCTTTGAGGTTCTGATTGATATTTTTTAAGAGATTTTATCCTCTACACCTGCTCTTGATTTCTCTTTGTGTTTTCCACAGACATATTTTCTTTCTTCTTGCATCTGCAATCAAGAGTTCTACTGCATCATTTAATGTTAGCCAGAAGTGTGTTAAATGGCCAAGTAAACAAAACCAGAATGAAAATTAAGAAAGAGGCTGATGCCAAGTAAGAAGTACTACAATACAAATTGATTTTATGAGAAACAAGTGGTTAAAAATGTTTTGGGTGAAAATATTGACTTCACAATTGCATGATGAAAACCTACCCAATTATGCCGTACATCATCTGGACACAACACACAAACACTTCATTTCAGGGGGAAAAAAATGCCTTTTGAGAAGGTAGTTTGTCCATGTGAACTCCAGTGAAATGTCATGCCATATATGAAACTTTAAACCAAGGTTCGCTATGCAGGCAACTCAAAGAACCAGCTCCCCCCACCCAGAGTCATGATGTGTTTCTAATATACACAGGCCTTCTATACTTGACTTTTTCACAAGCTGTCCTGCTGTGAAAAAGGGGTCCCTTCTTTAGTTTTAGCAAACATCCTAAGACAGTGAAGACTCCATTTGTATAGACATCTGGTCAAAACTTGTTTTGATAGTTGCTGTAAATTTTCTAATGAATCTTGCAGTTGTTAATACAGCATTCACAGATGTAAGGTGAGAAAATCATCAATAAAAATAGCTTGCTTCTTCCCACCGCTTTTAAAATAGAGCAATTTCTTTGTGAAATGTGTAGTTACACTCTGTGTATTCACAGTGTACTATGAATGTTAAACTCCCACCGGAGCTAAAAATAAAACTAGGCAATTTATGGAAGGGGAAAAAAAAAAATCTATAAGGAGTTGTTAAAATATTACCTCCAGCTGGGAGACTCCCTGAGCTGAGGCTAAGACTGTAGTAGTAAAAGTAACAGCGTATTTATCCCGTGGTTACGCTCCCCACTGGCAGCTGCCATCAGTCTCCAGTAGCAGAAGCACAGCACTGGACGGTACATGTGTTTGGCCAAGTCCTGCTTCTGGAGACGGGCGAGGATGTCCTAGCGGAGATCGCCACGCTGCCATTAAGCCCTGCTGAAGGGACGACGAACGGGCGCTTGGGGCTGCAGAAGAGCACAAGGACCGCCGAGAGCAGCGGACACAAAGGGCAGCGCGGGGAAGCGAACGCGGCTCCGGCAGGCACGCTGCGGCCAGGGAAGGCACAGCCGAGGTGAGTCCCAGCGCCTGGCAGCGCGCAGAAAGGGTACCGGCCGTGCCAAAGCGGCCCGGGCAGCGAGGCCGGCTCCGCCGGGGCCGCCCCCCGCGTGCCCGTGCCCGGGGCGCCGCGGGGCCGGGCCGGGCCCGCTTCCTGTGCGTGTCACTCACTCCGCGGGGGAGGGGAAGCCGCGAGCAGGCGGCGGAGGTTCCTCCGCGAGCAGTGCCGTTGGGCCGGCGGGACGTTCGTAGACCCCCCTGCCGCCGCCCGGCTGCGGCCTGAGACGCCGGCGGAGGCCCGGGAGAGCGCAGTGGTGTTGCCCAGCAGCGAGAGGCCCAGGCGACGTCGGGCCTGGGCCCTCACCTCCCGCGGGAGGCGGCCATGTCTACCGGCGAGGTGGAGCGGCTGTCGGCGGATCTCGGTGGGGGCGCCGGGGACGAGGAGGAGGAGTGGCTCTATGGCGGTACGGACCTTCCCAGACCCCCACTCCCAGCCCACTTCCCCCCTACGCCGGCCCGGCTCGCTTCCCCGGCAGCCGTAGCGGAGGGAGAGGGGGTGTGTAGGCCGCGGCGTGCGCCACCTCGCCAGGCCGGCCTGAGTACGGCCCACGCCTGCCCACCGAGCCGGGCCAGCCAGCGGCCGGTTAAAGGCGTCCGCCCGTCCTGCCCCCCCCGCCCCGTGGCTGCTCAGTTCCCTCCTCCTGGCTGGCCCTCCGGTGGTGCTGTCCCGGGCCTGTGAGCGACCCCCTCCCCGCCGTGGCGGTGCCGGCTCCCTGCCCCCTCCTCCACGGGCGGTTGGCTGCCGGCCCCTCTGCTCTGGCTGCGCAGCTCGAGGCATGCTAGGCCTCCCGCATGGCGCTCCTGCCCCACACGCACCCCTGGGGCGGCTGAGCTTCTCCTCAGTACCCCCTGCCTGGCCTCCCGGCGTTGAAGTACTGAAGCAACCTTAAACTTTAGGGCATAAACTTTGTTCACAACTTCAGGGACTTTAAGTTGAAATCATAACGAAACTTGTAAATAAACCCTGCCAGTGTAGAAGATCTGTGAGCATTGAGTGATGTGAGGGCTCAGAGGTCTGCTCAATTGGTTTCACAATTGAAATGTTATGAAAATGTCTCAATAATAAACTGAAGAGTTACCTAATCCATCTGCATGGCAAGATATCTGTCATGATTGGTATTAAGGGGATTTTATTCTTAACTACTCTATTTCTTTTCTCTTGTGGTAGATGAAAATGAAGCAGAGAGACCAGAGGAAGAAAAACCTAGGTGAGCATCTTGACAAATGGGAGCCCTGTAGCATGGCTGCACAAAAAAGTTGTTACATTCTTTTTCCCAACTTCTTGAAAGTTCATAGCACCTGAACACACTATGGTGTCTTTGAAAATCCCCTTAACATAGTATGTTTTGTCTGCTAGAATGACATGGCTTTTCTGTGAAATGGTTTTACCTAGGAAATTGGGATGGTTGAGTATAACAGTTATTTGAAGTTTTAATTGTATGGAGAGCAGTAGTTCCTCACAAAATGCCAAGAGGTCGTTTATTTCTGTAATCATGGTGCTTTGCAGTCTTGGTAATGGATCAGGACTTCATTTGTTAGAGGTAAATGAGAAATTAAAAGACAATCTCTCTCCCAGAGAGTTTACAGTGTAGTTACAAAAAGAAGAATACAAAGAAGCAGTAGAAGATTATCAGTTAGTTTGATGTGCATGTTACATAACACATCAGCTGATGGTTTGGGGGCTGTGTTTTTTAGTAAGAGAGTTTTTGAAGGAAATTTGGAAAAACTTTGGAAATATTTGGGGCAGCCTGCTCGAGCTGTAAGGAGCTATATGAGGGAAAGCACAAAGATGTTCCTTTGAAAATCATTGATAAACTGTGGAAATTATTGGTTGTCAAGATAAATTTAATAAAAGGGAAGCCAATGCAAGAAAGCATGAATTTTTATTTTCTATGAATGCTTCCAGTCAGCAGCGATTTTTTTCAAGAACTCTTGAATTGAGTTACCTTTGGTGGACTTCTTGTCCATAAGCTTGCTTAATTGCTTTTTTTTTTAACTCATGTCAGATTTTGACAGGGAAAGAGTGATACAGCAGTAATGACCTCCACCACTCGGCCATATAGATTGTCATTTTGAAGCAGTTACTGGTACAGTCACTTCCAGTTAGTTCTTGTATAAGAAACAGAGTTGTTTCCTGTCGCCTTTTCCTTGTCACTTAGCAGTTTTCTAGACCTCTGTTGCATTTATCTTGGATCGTCTCTTGCAGCACAGAGAATTCCAATTATTTATTTGCTCTTTATTTGGAAGCTATTCTATATCAATTGATTCCTTGTGTCCAGGTACCTTTTCTTGACCTGGCGCTTTTGTCAGTATTACTGTTGTTTTAAGAAAATTATTTGCCTGGCAACCAAAATGATCTTTAGAAACAGTGGTTAGCAGAGTCTGGCTTGACATTTGGCTGCTTCAATACATAGTATGGACTAAAAAGCAAAACGAATAGTAGTATATGCATCTCATGAGCTGTGTTTGGAACTCTGGAAGTTTGGTGACATTTTACCTGTTCAAAGTTTTGGCCTCTGGACTGTTAGTTTTGGCCTTTTTCAGGTATACTTAAGAATTGTGAGGTTTTATTCAAGTTCTTTAGCTAGCCTCTCATTCTAATGGGTGATGAAGTGGATTGGTCAATTTTAAATCTTGGGGTCATGCCTGTGCTCTGGTGCAGTGCTTATGAGTGGGTATTTTGCCAACAGAAGATGGGATCAAAATCATTCTGTTCAATAAAAATTGGCAGTTGCTCAGTCCATTTCAGAGATATTATTTCAGTGAAAGAATATTGTTTCTAAATGGCTCCTTGCTTACTCTGCTGTTTGTGGTGCAACATCCTAACAGTTAATGGAACTGTGGAAATGAAAACATTGCTGTGAAATAAGCAGCAGTAGGTAAACCCAGTGACACGGCTTGTTTGCATGGTTTTGACAGTGCTGTTCACTTTAGATGGACCAGTAGTTTTAAAACTTAGTTTTCAGTCTACAGTTAAAATCTGATTGAATTCATCATTGAATTGTAGCTATTCTGTATGGTGGAAGAAAGTTTCACAATGCAGATGTCAGAATTTTAATTCCGTGCAACATTACCTATGGGTATTTATTTAATTTCCATTATGTCTTTGAAAAGTCTGCAGGGGCAAAAAATAAGAAAACTCTTATTCTTCATATATTATGAAACATTTCACTTTGATTTCAAAAGCGGATCCAGGTGTAGTGCCTTTTCACTTGCAACTATTCTGTGACCATCTGGTTAGTATGACTTCTGATAGCTAAATATTATCCTGCTAATATGAAGCTACATTCATCTAGAAATTCATTTAATAAATTATTTTAATTAATGCAGAAGATAGATGGAACTTTGGATCTTTTCCAGAATGATATAGTAAGGCTTTTTTCATCATGTGGAATAATATGTGCATAGATACCTACTTTCATCTTTCTCTGTTTGTTTTTGTTTAAGTGCTCCACCCCCACCTGGAAATGAAGAGGAAGCTGCAGAAAATGGCGTTGTGAAAACGGTAGTTTTAAATGTGGTTTTGGAATACTGCTTTAATTTGGTTTGATTTATGGGGTATTCATAATTTGGCTAGGACTTACCATTAAATTTAATGCATAAATGTATGCTGCTTTTTTTTTCTTTTCTGAAAGGTGTTTGACACTATCTGCAGAAACTCTGTAGAAATTACTAAGTTAAGAAATCCAATTTTTACCTTCAGTCCACTTTTTAAATCCAACTTACAAAAAAAATAGATGAATAATGCTTCCCTTACTTTGCAGGGAAAGGCGGTGCTTCAAGATAGCTGCCTTTTCTAGAAAACATGTTGTCAAAATGATACTCTGTAATTTTTCTCACTGATAGGAAAATAAGATCCCTTGATCATTTTCCGTCTTTCTGTGTGTGATAAACAATCAGCATTTGCCAAACTGTGTGAAAATATGGGTTAAGAGGTGACTTATGTATACCTTTCAGAGGCAGCAAAACAGACTTGCTAAGTAGTAGTCTTCTATGTGCAGTATGTCAGAACTTCAGCGTTAGTAGGGTGAAGGAAGGGAGCAGGAAATGAAATTTACAGTTGCAGTGTTGATAAAAAGCTTCAGTTTATTGTGAATGGAAATGGTTTCAATCTTTTCTATGAAAAAATAGTAGTGTTACTTAAATGGGATATTTAGGTTATATCTTGCAAGAATTCTCTTAAGCGATGCAGTAACAACTCTCATTTGTGAAAATTTTAAGGACTGCCCTCTCAAAAATATATTTTTTTCCAGTAAGTCTAATACTTTATTTATGAAAGATATTATAACTACTTAAAGTTGGGGGAAAACTTTAAAACCCTATTTTAGTTGTTTAAACTGAAAAGCTTTAATTTAAGCGCACCAATGACTTCGTGCTGATGCTAATCCTGTAAGTGGGCAGTAGGTTTAATATGTTAGGTACACAGAGAAGACTTGCTAGTTTCAAAATACTTCTGAAAATCCTTATTGAAGCACTTCCCTTGTACTTGCCTCTCTTTGTATTTTTCACCTATCTAAAGCCTAGCGTTGTTAGGATATCATCAGAATATGTCCACAGAATTGAGAACTTTGTGTTAAAAGGTGCGTGTGAAGGGTTAGCAGCAACCTAGAAAAATGAATGGTGTTCAAGCTGGTTGAATAAGAAAAGGAGACTATTTCTGTGAGGAAGGAACCAAGAAAGCATTTTTTGTAAGTGAAATTGGCTTTCGTTGCTCCAGACAAAATTTTATTTTCTGTTCAGTGTATTTGTAATGGCTCTCTGCTGAGTGGGTTGCCTGAGTGGGTGTGGGAGATTGGTGAACTCTTTCTCTTCAGCTCTGCAGCATTGAAGGCTGTGTTCTGTGCTCAGCTGTCATTTACAGGATATCTATACTGATGTAGACTACCTCCCCCTAGATTATACTCTTAATTGTTATGTAAATTATATTAATGTTGTATAGCAAGGAAGAACTGTACTCCAATATCTTATCTTCTGCACAACTGCTTATTTTTGTCTAATTTATGTACTAGGCAAGTTTAGAGATGGTACAGTAGGTAAGGGTTAGAGCTTGGCTATGCTTGGAAAACTTCAGACTACCTGGACAGAATCAACTTGACTTTGGTATGTTCAGACTCATGCTGGAGGATTCAACAAGTATGTGAATAAGAGTGATCTGATTGATAAAGTTCACTTGGATTCCACAAAGATTTTTTTAAATAAGTTCCTCACCAAAGGATTTTAAGAAAAGTAAGCAGGTATAGGAGGAGTTTCTCATTATAGTTGACGTGTAAAAGATAGAAAACATAGGGTAAAAGTCTAAGTTCAGTTTAGGCAGTGAAGGAGGATCACCTCCAGTAGGGATTCACTGTAACATTGTGCATAACCTGTGCTGTTTAGTGTGTTTATAAATTACTTAGAAAAAGGGGCAAATTGTGGGATTACAAGTTTTCTGATATTAGAAAGTTATTCAAGGACTATCTCTGAAGAACTAACTGGTTAATAAATGGTCACTGAAATTCTGTGTAGAAAAAGAAGAGTGAGGAAAAGAGGCTTACAAATAAAATGGTGATCTCTGAGGTCATCATTGCCACTTAGGAGGGACTCGCTAAGATACATAGAAAGATCCACAAAACTGATGGTTACGTGCTTGTATGGAGTCTAAAAAGCAGTTAAACTTTTGGATGTTGCAGAAAATAATTAGAGAACAAAACTAAAGATATCTTTACACCATAAATTCATGGTTCAATTGCACCCTGAATTTTGTGGTATTGTAAAGACTTTACTTCAACTGAAAAAAGTTGAGAGAGGAAGAGTGGTTGAGGTAGCTTTCATACAAGGAATGGCTGAGTACATAAGGACTTCCCAACCAGGAAGAGAAGCGTATATAGCATATGATGAAGGCTAACAAAATCATGTATGGGCCTTATAAATAAGGATTGACTCCTCACAGTCCCTTACCGTGAGAACTGTAACTTTTAAAATAAAGTTGTAGGAGCCGGCCAGGATGGAAAGAAAGAAATGAGGTTGGATCTTCATGCAGTAGACAGTGCTATGGAGCTCCTTGCCAAAGAGGGTGTCACTGCTGGGAGTTTATGTGAGTCCAAGGGAATTCTGGGCAAGTACTTGACAGAAGGATCCGTTAGGGGTTACTAAAAAGACAAACCATAACTGACTTAGGGAATTCCCTGACCTGATAATAATCAGCAGCTGAGAGGGTGTTAGGGTGGAACATCATATGCGTTTGCCCTGGGGTTTTTTTTCTCTCCTCTGTGGTCTCTGGGAGGGGAAAACTAAAACAAAACACCAAACAAACCAAAAATGCTGGACTAGATGAACTGTTCGTATGGACTGGCATGACAATTTTATTTATCAGCAAGCTTGAATGTTGTGGGCTAGAACAGCATGCAGTGTGCTTTTGTATCTGTATTTTTATCCCGTTCACTGAAAATCTCAAGCATTTTACATAGTTTACTAATGCTAGGAGCTGAATAAATTTTTTCTGAAGCACAGTGTCTACAACTGGAAAAACATTTTGGTTACTCAGGACATGTAATGGCAAGAGGCTAGTCTTGCATATGTTTAGGCTCTTTCCTGACTGACAAGAGTAAAACCAGTACGTGTGAGCTAGATGGAGGGAAGAAGGATGTTAGTGGAAGCCATTTTATGCTTATTTAGGAAATGTCATGCTTCAGAAACAGACCTTAGTATTAAAGATAGTTCCCTTTTTTGATGGAGATGTCTCAGATTCTTGTAGCATTTCATCAGATGAGCCTCCTAAGTGTACTCTTAATGATACTCAGTTTTGAGGTCTAGAAGAAGTTCTTCCTCTCAGAGATTTCTAGAACAGATAGTTTTGACTGGATTATTTTTCCACTATAAAGGTAAGTGACTGCTTTTTGTCTAAGCAATGACTTTTTCTTTTGTAGAAGGTGGCAGAGGCTGACGATGACAGTGATAGTGATAGTGATGATGATGAAGATGATGTTCAAGTCACCATAGGGGATATTAAAACAGGAGCTCCACAGTATGGGTAAGTTATTTGCAAATAATAACTGGGGGATCTTCCAAGATTGCATGTAATTATTAATTCAGGCTCTTAGATATTAGTCAGCGGCAAATCGTATGCATAGTTAGTGTCAATTTAGTTTGGATTTGTTTTTTTTTTTCAGGTTTTTAACAATGTTTTTAAGGATATAGGGATTTAAAAATAAAAAAGTGAAACAAAGTCAATTAAATGTCATAATGGAAGAGCTGTTATATGAGTTAAGAGCTGTTACATGAGTTAAATTGTTTTCAGATTTTGAGAAATAATAGTATTAAGTTTGTAAAGTTGAGTGTTGTTATTAATTATGGAATAGCTGTGTTACATGATATTTTTAGGGTTGTTAATGTGACAGTGATATTTCTGTGCAAATGGTAGAGCGGTAACCATGGAGAACATTAGAAGCATTTCTCTTTAGTCCTGTTTGTAGTGGAGACAGTTCTAATTAGACCTCGATGGTTTCAAGTCTTGCTGATGTTCTCAAATAAGTATTTAACGTACTTCAGGATGGAGCTGCCAGTCTCTGGAGATAATTTCTCAACATCATGGTTTTGGCACTTGTACTATGTAAAAATTCTTTTGCTACTGTTGTTGCTCTATATGCCTTCTCTTGATAAAAGACTTGTTTTTCACTGAACTCTTTCAAACAGTGTTAGTTTTTACCCCAAATTACAAAATACTATTTTTCATTACATGGAAGCTTGCTGAGGGAAGTGGTTTGCTTGTTTGTCTTGGCAGTCCTAATGTTTTTATGCTTATTAAAACCAGCATTAAAAAAGCATAATTCTTATTAGAATTATATCAGGTCTGCAGGTAGGTCTGACTCATGCATATTATTGTGTTCTTAACTTTAGAATGCAGGTGATTTACTCATTTTTGAAACATAGTATTTTTAAACTTTCAGTATTTCATATCCTAAACTAACTGTATTATAAGAAATAGCAGTTCTTTCAGTTCTTTCTTCGTCTGCTTTCAGTAACTTGCAGTATGCTTGTGGTGTAGGAAGCAACCTCAAATTTTGTGGGAGTAAAACAAAACTAGATTTATATTCTTGGTTTATTTGCTGGTGCTCTTTCCAGAATACATAAAATAATGAGCAGATGATGCTAAATGGAATTAGAGTAGAAAGTTTTATGTAGAAATGGTTGTTTTCTGAAAAACCTTTTTTTCTATGCCAGTTGGATAGAAAGTTCATGGAAAAGCAGTAATCTAAACCAAACTTAACATCGCTTTTCATTTTAACTTCAGGATAACAAGTTCCTTTCATAGGATTAAATGATTTTTCATATAGTAGTCAACTGCTGTTTGAAAAAACACTCATGAGATTTGTTTGACAAAGTCATGCACAAATACAGCATAGCAGATCAAGAAGGTTAAATGTTTTGTGTTAGTTTTATACTGATTGTACTTGAATGTAAACTAAAACTGCATGGAAGTGGTACTGTAAACTATATACTGCCTTCTAATTACATGGTAATCTCATTATGTCCATGGGTTTGTACCACCTGTGAGGATGAACTACGTTATACGCAAATGGTAGTGAAAGCAAGCTCTCAGTGTTCCAAATGAACAGTACTGTAATTCCTAATGTAGTTATATCGGTCCAGTATCAAGATTTCTGAGTACATTCTTATGAATAAAGCTCTCAAGTGTTTAAGAAAGCAGAATGCTACATACTTTTCTGTTAGTCACAAGAATAGGTGATTTGCTGGAAGTACATTGAAACTAATAGCCTTTCAGTCATTGTAGAGAAATGCTTGCATTTTATGCTTCTGTACGGATTAAATGAAATAGTTATGAAAAGAGAAAAGGATCTGTCTAAACCCTTTCCTTTTTTATTTATTTTGTTTTTACTCTAATCCCCAGAGTGTCATCTGTATCCCTAAATGAACTGCATTTTTCCTTCCTTTCTTCTGGTTCTGTCCATTCTTGTTTCTGTGAAGGTCTTTATCCTTTCAACTCAGGAAGAGTGACTGGGACTTGCTTCACAACTGTTTATTAGTTGGAGAAGTTGCTACTGAGCATAGAAAGGTACACTCTCTTCCTCCTAGGCTGATCTCTTTACAGTGTTACCAGCTTGGAAAGCTAGAGGTTCAGGATGGCGATTGAGCCTGAGTCCAGTTTGTTTCTGGATCTAGCTAACTCTTGTTTTGTGTTTTCTTCTGTTTTAAGAGTTTTATCTGTCTAACTCATTTTTTTGTTGATTTCTTTCAAGTTATGGAGCAGCACCTGTGAATCTCAATATTAAGACAGGAGGAGGACGAACTTATGGATCTTCTGGTAAGAAAATACTGACACAGTAATACTAGTAAAAATGAAAAAAAAAGTTTGATTGTTTTAGGTTAAGGAAATTATTTTCACTTCCAAAACTTGTTGATAAACTTAAATCTGACTTTTTATTACTATTTTAAGCGTATTACAGCTGTTTACACTCTAACTCTCTGACTTTTCTTCACAGGTGCAAAAGTTAAAGGGGTAGATCTGGATGCACCAGGGAGTATAAATGGTGTGCCACTTCTGGAAGTAGATTTAGATTCTTTTGAGGATAAACCTTGGAGAAAGCCAGGTAATGCCCTTGTTTACATTAACTGATATGAAGGTATTCAGTAGGTTATTTTAACAATAGTTCGCATTTACTGCATGTAGATGTTACGTATATACAGGTAGACGATACTGTAAAATGTTATTTGGAAAAAGCATTTAAGTTACTTGTTACCTTTGTGCTGTGCTACAGAGTGTGTGGGCATGCCATGTTTCTTAGTATACATCCTGCACATGTCAGCAGAAATAGACTGTAGAACATGCCCTTATTTATTTATTTATTTATGTATTTTTAATCCATGTATATCCTGAACTGTCCTTGGAAATCTGTCTTTCTCTGGATATTACTAGCATTGGTCTGTGTCACAGGACAGAATATAAAGCACAACAGAAAATAGTTCTAGCAGGTTTGAGCATGAAGAATGATGAAAAGTAGCTGCTTGTCATAGAGTGACATCCCTAGGCTTTAAAGAAGCAGCAGGTACCAGATGGGCTTTCCGTAAATTTCCTGTGTGTATTGTCTGGCTCAAGTGATTTAGCCAGACGTGTCTAATACCTGCTTTTTTAGTGGCAGTGCATCTTGCTGTTGTACATAGGTTTCTCTAGTGTTTGTATATTGCTTTGGCCATGCAAATAGTGTCTACAAAATGGAAAATGAAGCCTATGATAATATTCTGGTATTTGGTCTGTTAGCTATTTGAAATACATTCTGTGCATTTGAGTTATGTCTGGTCTCTCTTTTACATATTCTTTTAAATACTTTGTGGCATTATATGAAACTTGGAGTCAAAACAACACGAGGAGTTGAATAGAGAGCAAGCAAAAGCGAGTGGTTCTTCACTGAACATACAGTAAACCTTTAGATCTTAAATATATCATGTTGTAAAGATACAGGGATTATAATATCCTGTGATATTCTGTAAGAATCTGCTTTTGATTCCTGAGACATGATGCTAAGCCCTTTACTGCTGACTAAATTCTGATGTTTTTATAGTCTCAGGCATGAACACTCTATGTTTACTGATGCAAGACTATATCCTACATTTCAGTGGTATTTTTTCAGCTCAATACCTAATCTGTTTTGATGTTACAAATAAAGGTGTATGTATGCTCAGTGAAGAAAAGAAGAACTTTGTGATGTCGTAAAAAACCTATGCTTTTCTATTTAAAGGGGCTGATCTCTCTGATTATTTCAACTATGGATTCAATGAAGATACCTGGAAAGCTTACTGTGAAAAACAAAAAAGAATACGAATGGGTCTTGAAATTTTACCAGTTACCTCATCCACAAATAAAATTACGGTAATTAGTACAACTTTTGCCATATTCTAGATGCTTTTTTTCCCTGTAAAGCTGCTTGTGTGTCAAAAGCTTGTTCAGCCCAGTTTGGTGTGTGTGTTAGAGTTTGCAGCTGACTCCCTGTCTTGAGCCTAGAGTGTTCCTGTGTGTTCCTCTGTTGCTTCACTGGCAATTTGTGTGGATAGTGTGACAGACTAGCTACAGCTAGATTGCGTCTGTACCATTATTCAGATTGTGGCCCATGACTTTAGAGTTGTACGGTCTCTTAATGGGCAATGTGTTATTTAACTTAGGCTGAAGACAATGCTATGGAAGTAAGACCAAGTGCAGAGATTCTCGATGGCAGATACCATCTTTTTAAGGTGAATTTTAGTAAACTTTTGTCGGTTCCTCTCATTTTTGTTGGGTATTGCTTCCCATGCCACCGCAGACTGGTAGAAGAACAACTGAAATGGACATAGCCATTATTTCAGACTCTCATCTTAGACCAGTGACTTTCTGCATATGTCATAAAATGTTGATTAAAAAATGTTCTTTGTTTGTCACCGTTCTGCAAGTATGTGAGTTAGTAACCTGGTGAATTAACAAATTTCCCAGAGAAACTAATTTTTCTTTATGTGATGGTTTATTTTTATTGTAGTGCATTTGTATGTGCAGATTAGAGAATCTGTGCAGATGTGCTGGGGAAGCTTTTGTAGATTATGGCATGTTTATTTTTTATGTGGCCTTCTAGCTCTTGCTGTGTTTTGTGAAACTTATCCTTGGCGACTCTGAGATATGAAAATCAATCTTCTGTATTTTTCTGTTGTCCTTTTGGGATTAGACAGCAATAAATCCAATTATATATAATATTTTTTACATTCAGAAATGCTAATTTACAGAGAACAGATCTGTACGATTGGATTTATCTTAAGAATTGAATATTTTTTTTCAACTTCTCATTTTCTAATTTACTGTTTCATTTGATGCTAAAGTTAAAATACAAAGGTTATATTTTACCTATTTTCCATAGGTCAGTTTTGTTCTTGAACAGTCATTAAACTGACTTGAAACTGTTTCTTGCTTTCTTCTGTATACTTCTGTGACAGAAGTGTCTATTGCAGACAGGTATTTTTGTTTCCCCTCATGTGCTACTTGAGGGTATCCAATCATTTTGACTTTAACTTAGAAAGAACAGGTAAAGAAGCTCCCTGGGGCTTTTTGCCTTTCTCAGTTATCATGATAATAGTGTTACCTTATTGTGGGCAGTAGAAGTTAATGATTTGCAGCTCACTACACTCAGACATTGCTGAACTGTAGTCCTGACAGAAGGATAAGTATTCCGAACAAAAGCTTCCCGTATTTCTAGCTCAATACTGACTCTCTGGAGGTCCAGTGATCAATCTGTGCAGATAGTAATTGTGTTTTAACAGTCTGAAGTAAGAGTTGTCATGTGTTTTACAAGAAGTTTATATATAACTGTTAAATAATTTTGTTAACTTTTTTCCACTTTCGAAATACTATGTCTCATGAAATTTACATGGTATATTTGGATTAATCTTCTGTAACTACAAGACTGTCTCATGCATTTTCCAGTTACTTATTAAATAATAGAAATCTCACAAATATTTCAGATAACTACTTAACCAAACATACTCAGTTTTGGTGTGTTTGGTTGGTTTTTATTTAATGTAGTTCTGGATACTAAAATTTAGTTCATTTTTCAACAGGTACTATCTATATATATGCATTTTTGTGGGTTAGGGAATGAGGTGCCTGTGTTTGGAAGTGAGATTCTGCAAAGCTTAGTAGTTCACTTGCCTACAAGAAGCTGTGAGATCACAGCATATGTTGTATTATACCATGAGTGAACTAGCTATGTAGAGTGAGGTAGCTATGTGGTTGTTACAGTGGGAGTGTCTTCAGAATCTGAATCAGGACAGGTTTTTCTTTAATCCTAACCCACATAGGCTTTTCTTTCATGTAATACTTGAAGCACTCTCACCAAAGGTCTTACATAGTTTCAATAACATGTCTCTGGAATTTTGCAGTACTTCAGAAATAGCAGCATGTTTTTGAAGTGTTCAGTCTGAACTAATGAAAAATCTTTTAAGGTTTGCGTAACCAGGAGTATGAGGTGACTTCCTGCTATGACTCAGAAGTTAAGTGGTTTCTAGATCTCATGGTCAATAAGGCAGGTGGAGAATCCACTCAGTTTCTTGGCTTATGGTTTGTTGTTGGGTGGCACTTACTAACCTGTGTTAACGATTATGAGGTTTGGGGCTTTTTAAATAAGTTTGCTTCTTTTAAAAATAAAGATGCTATGTTGTTCATATAGGAAATTCTACAAGAAAATCAGTGTGGTCAGTTCATGTCCAAATCAAACACTTGGAAAATAAATATTAAAACTGTCTAATCTTATGTAATAATTTCTTCTCTGCAATATTGCTTTTTTATAGATACTAAACACAGTAGTTAAGTTTTGCATTTTATAATTTGCTAGCTATACAAAGGTGACAGTTTTTAAAAAACTTGATTAAAGGACTTTCTGTGTTGGCTGTGTGCTATGTTGAGTGTTGGGGCTGCTGCACTTCTGAGGCTAAACTAATGGCAAAACATTATTTTGAAGGTACAGCAGGGCAGAACTGGAAATTTGGAGAAAGAGTTGGCAGTGCAGTCGACCAAACCCGATTTCACATCTCCTCCTGCTTTATTCAAATCAGGAATTCCAACAAACAGGTCAGTTAGTTATAACTCTAGACCAGAAAACTTTTTATATATATGTATTTGAAGTCCATGATTTTTGTAGAAAGAAAGGAAAATATGTTTCTGTGGCAGGTAGAACTCAGGGGAAGAGTGGTTCTAAACACTTCTAGCCTTTAGTCACCATTACACTTGAATGTTGTGCTATTCTTGGCTATTTGGGAAACAGAAAGAAGAACAAAAGAGGAGAAAAACCATCAGGACCAAATAACAAGGCAGCTATGAAAATACAGGTGTATTCTGTGTAGAATTAGATTAGCCAACAAAATGTTTCTAGCTTGTATCTTTCTGGTTATTAGCTAACACACCTTTTCAGTCAAGTTGGAATCATATAGCTATGACTTCAGCAAAAGAAGGATTCCTGGAACCCAGTCTCTTTACTTCAGGGTATCTTTAGCTCTCCTTACTTGAATATCTTTTGTACTTTCTCTAAAATATGAGGAATTAGTCCTTACTAAAACTTCTTCCCCTCACTCTTCCAGCCCCAGGCTTTAGTAAGTTCCGGCCTTTATATCTAAGCTACTGCGGTTTGCTACCTGGCGCTTTGCTTAGGGTGAATCCCTGCTTCTGCTTTACTTTAGTTATCAAGTGATTCTATTTAGGAGTTTTGGTTTTGTGCAAATTAAAAGCCATGGTAATATAAGTAATGGCAAGAGAAGTAGAGCAGGGTGTATCCTCTCATCATCAGCAGTTAAAGATTAGCATCTGTGACTTATCTTTAGTCTTTAGTACATTGACTAATTCAGAGGCACTCAAGTTCAGTCATTCCATTCTTTGAGAGTCAGTTCAACACCCAAATGTGTTTTTCTTGAGTGGAAGAAATAAATCTTGCTTGATACTCTTGCCTGTATTTTTCTTTCACTTCTAGTATATTCTTCCTGGTAGCCTAATTTCCTCTCAGAAATATCAGGTTATACTGCTTTGGTTTTAGTAGATTTTAGTGCTTTGTTTCCTAGCAAAAACCTTCCAAACAAATAACAACCTTGTAATTATTTTTTTATGTTTCTTTTCTGAATTGCTTCTCATAACAGAGGTCTAAAAATTGAATGTACTATTCACAGAATAACAATTGTAAATGTGTATCTAGTACAGGTTTTGTTACAGGATTTCAACTTTTCATACATCTCATCGGTGGACAAAGAATCTCAGAAGTACTTTAGAAAGTAGTTAATGACCAGGGTATTAAAATGTAGTTGTAGAAAAAAATGCATTGCATAGATTTTTTGATTCTGTGAAATTTGCATTTGTTGTGAGAAAACATAATAAAATACGGTCATACATGTGCATATTTTAGGCTTCATAAATGAAGTCTTTGTTGTATGCTCTAGATGGGATAATCTACCATAGATGTCTTTATGCCATAATTTTATGTGATTTCTTTTTTTTCTGCCTGAAATATGCAATCCCAGGTGTAAGTACCCAACTTTCTGATTTTTAAAGATTTAATGTTAGTATATTGGTTGTTTTTAATCAGAGCTTTCCTGAGAAACTTAAGACATGCTTGTTTTTTCCAGGAACTAAGTTTACCTTAGGAAAGGTTGGGATACCTTGTATCTTTAAGAATGTGAGTCCAGTAAGTGAAGTTGGTCTGCTGGTAAAGAGGAAAAAAAAGTACATTTCCAGTTGTATCACTTTTGCATTCCAGTGGTTAGAATAGGTTGGTTTATATACATTTAGTGTGAATACTGTAAGTTGTTACAGTGATAAAACTGGCTTCTTTCCCTATTTAATATCTGCTCCTTTGGATACAGTTGCTAAAAATTAAAAAGATGTTTCTACTGAGTGGTCAGAATAGATTTTGAAAGAAAATTGTATGCTCAAAAGTGAGAGTAGCTTAGTGAATGAATATGCTTTAACTGTATGGGTTATGTATACCTGAATGGCTTCTTCAGAATGCAGCTGGTATTTTCTGTATATAAAACCCTGTGTTGCCAGTTTATTTATAACTAAGCAGTGTTTTATGGGATTGGACTTTAATTAAAGAGTTAATTCTAGGTAGAATTTTTTTGAAAAAACAGCTATTTGCTAATGAAAAATAATTGCCTTTATGCCATGAGGCATGTGCAATAGCTTTTTTGTGAAATTGCTGGAAGCATTTTTTATGTATCAGTAAAACTTCTGTCAGTTTCTGGCAGTAGCTCATGTGGTGAAAGGGGAATTAATGCAACTGGGGTGGGGATTGGCAAGGAGCTGGGCATGAGAAGAAATGAAACTCAAAGAGCAGAAAAGATAGAGACCTGAGAAAAGAAAGACCTAGGCAGTTTTATCTCACCAGAAGCAGTATGTCTTCTCAGTCACACGCAAGCACTGCCTCCAGAAAAGCCAGCTCAGGAATCAGAAAGTGTCAGAAACAATATAGGAGGGACAAATATCTGGAATTAAGGGCAGGGGAGGTTTGGGGGGGGGGGAGTCGGGTAGGCTGGACACTGGGACAGGGAAAATCAGGGCATGGTCCTCATTTGACATTTTAGTAGTCAGGGCTGTAACTTTGCTTCATGGATGATTTTACACATAGATATCACAGCACATATTTCTCTTTAATGGGAGGTCTGAGGACAGAAAGTGGGATTTGCTTTTTTTCCATTTGTTTGCAAACAAGCATTAAAATACTCTTGTGCCTACT
Organism: Pezoporus wallicus; assembly: GCF_028554395.1. Classification (NCBI taxonomy): domain Eukaryota; kingdom Metazoa; phylum Chordata; class Aves; order Psittaciformes; family Psittacidae; genus Pezoporus; species Pezoporus wallicus. Next base: position 527,981 of record NW_026635251.1, read on the forward strand.
GGTCTTACATTTTTTAGTTTGAGTACAGCAGGTGTTTGCATATGATTGCAACTGAAATTCTCAAAGGAAAAAAAAAAGAAGTTACTGAGATCTAGCCAGAATGTTACTCATTACCAATAGGGAAGTTGTAGTTTACATAATAGAAACAGAATTATTGCTCACCAGCAAATGAAAGTTGCTGCTCACTACAGTTGCATCCTAAATGCTAAGTTCAAAGAAAAAATTCAGTGCTTGTTCATACAATATACAATGTCTGAGAAATTTTGCTTAAACTTGTAAACGATTACTATCTTAATCATTGCTGAGCTATTAGCTGTTTAGAAATGACACCCGAATATCTTAAGGCTGTTGAATAGCATAAAGGATAGTATAACCCTGAAGGAGGAGTTAGAATGTAATGGAAATAGTTTCGTAAATGCACATCATATGCAAACAATATCGTATATAATACAATTTTTTCTCTCTAGAGGTAGTTAAGACTCATGTGTGCATAGGCATAGTTAAGGTAAAAACCTGAACAAATTGCTTTTGGGTATAGTGCTTTCTAGAATGTGAAGAGGATTTGACGTACTTCAAACCTGGCCTACCGAGGCAGGTCATGGTGATATCTTATTGCTTGCTTTTAGAACAGTGCTTTTCCTTATGTAATTTTTCAAGCACTGAAAGAGTGTATTTCTTATATAGCAGAGAAATAAGCAGAAGTTTCTTTTACAAGCTGGATGCAATGCCTGATGTTTTCTTATTCCAGTAATATCTAGAATAGCTAGGAAGAAACCAGCTTTGTGCAGTCAGAAGCTGATAGGTTTTTAACCTCCATTTATGGTTTTTCTGTTACTACTAAAGAGTACATTACATTTAAATAATTTTGCTTTCAGAGAAACAAGTCTGTCAATGTGATGGGCTATTTAGCTTTCTCTGTGCTTGGGCCTTTCTGTAAACAGAATTTTTATAGCAAGTGGATGTGTGATATGTCCTTACTGTGAAAAAAAGATAAGTTCCTCTTGTTTCATGACGTAGCCTTGTGAGACTAAATGATGAAAACTCGGATATTATTTTGCAGTGTATCTATTTCCTGTATGAATGATTTCTGTATTAAATTTGTTCCTTTCTTAATTAGATCAGTCAGTGTGGTGAGTTCAGCAAAGTTGAGGCTGTCCTCAAGAGGAGGAAAATAAAGCATGAAACACATTAAATAAGAAGGAGCACAATAACATATTAAATACAGGTTTTAAAGTATACTGTAATTCTGTAATTTGTAGACTAGCCTATAAATCTAGTGAAAAATGTGGCATCCAGTAGTTAGACTGTTTCTGAATTCTGGAAAGTGTTGGAGGGGGGGTGGCTTTCCAAAAAGCAGTTAATTATTTCTATTACTTGTGTGGGTAAGTAATTTCTGAAGCTATGAATTTGGAAAATAATTGGGTTTGTCTGGTTTTTCTTTTTCCTTCCTTTTTCCCCTTTTTCTCTTTGCTCTGTAGAGCCTAAATAAACTCAGTTTACCAGATGAGATTGAGATATGACTTAAATCTCCAGGGAGGGTGGTACTCATTGTGCAAATGGCTCATAAATAACTATTCTCTAATTAGAGTGAAATCACTCACTGAGCTGCTGGAATGTTCCTTTCAAGCTACACTTTGTATGAACTCTGCTGTGGGTTCATGTGCATCCCACACGCGTGGATTGCCTTTTTATGTGTGGTTGTATCCATTGGGAATACATATGTATCCCAGGTGCCCTGATCGTGTAAGGGAGAAACCAAGCCCATTCTTTTCTTTGCGTACAGCACTGAGGCAGAAACCTGGTAATGCCTGCTTAATATCACTAAGCTCGATAATGGCTGGGGACTCTTTGAAATTTCCCATGTGCCAACTTGCTATGACTTAATCAAGATCCAAGGCTTTGGATTTGCCCCTTTTACAAAACTGCTGAACTGTTAAACTCTGGACACTTCACATGCCCCTCTTGCCTTTGTGAAGTTTGGTTTTGACAGTGGTGTCATCTGCTACTCCATCTGCAACTGAACATAAGCTTTTTCTTGTTCAATTTGAAGCTCTTTTAGTGGAGTACTTAATGAAATCATTACTGCAGTCTTGGAAATAGAGAATTTGTCAAGTTCACGGTATGAAGGCAAATTCCTGAACGCATCCACCTTTACAAAAATTAAATCTCTTGGCAGCTGTTGGGAAGAACAAAGGACATACCACTGTAAAACATTATTAAAAAATAATCATAAAGCACCAGCTCAGTGAGAATGAGTGAGCATAGGTGTACTCTTAAGACTCCAGAAAAATGAAGTGAAAGCTCTGTTTATTTCAGCAAACTTGATGTCCAGGAACCAACTGGTAGTCTAGATTTGCTTCCTTTGATAATGCAGTCTTGTATTTGGGCTGCTTCCCAAGCCAGAATTGGTCTCACCATAGTTTGGTTGATGCACATTTTACTTTTACGCCAAGTACTCTTGCACTGCTTGTGTTTTCAGTGCTGATTCCAAGAGTTGCTGGCAGTATGCAGACAGTGCAAGAGAGGAAGAGTTTTAATTTGAAGTATATCACCTGCATGTGGAAACCCTGAAAAACAGTGGAGCAAGCCAAGCAGTGGGTCACCTGAGGAGGGACTTCTTGCTGTAGAAGAAAGTAATCTATCATATGCAAGGACTGTGATACTGGCTGGATGGCCACACGCAGAGTTGTGGTCAATGGCTCAATGTCCCGCTGGAGACCAGTAACGAGTGGTGTCCCTCAGGGATCGGTGTTGGGACCGGTCTTGTTCAACATCTTTGTCAGTGACATGGACAGTGGGATTGAGTGCGCCCTCAGCAAGTTTGCCGATGACACCAAGCTGTGTGGTTCGGTTGATATGCTGGAGGGAAGGAATGCCATCCAGAGGGACCTCGACATGCTTGTGAGGTGGGCTGATGCCAACCTTATGGAGTTTAACCATGACCAAGTGCGAGGTCCTACACCTGGGTCAGAGCAATCCCAGGCACAGCTACAGGTTGGACAGAGAAGAGATTCAGAGCAGCCTTGCCGAGAAGGCCTTGGGGATGCTGGTCGATGAGAAAATGAACATGAGCCAGCAGTGTGTGCTTGCAGCCCAGAAAGCCAACCGTGTCCTGGGCTGCATTAAAAGGAGCGTGACCAGCAGGTCGAAGGAGGTGATCCTGCCCCTCTACTCTGCTCTTGTGAGACCTCACCTGGAGTATCGTGTACAGTTCTGGTGTCCTCAACATCAAAAGGACATGGAACTGTTGGAACAAGTCCAGAGGAGGGCCGCGAGGATGACCAGGGGACCGGAGCACCTCCCGTGTGAAGGCAGGCTGAGGAAGTTGGAGCTGTTCAGCCTGGAGAAGAGAAGGCTGTGTGAAGACCCCGTAGCAGCCTTCCAGTATCTGAAGGGGGCCTGTAGGGATGCTGGAGAGGGATTCTTCATTAGGGACCGCAGTGATAGGATAAGGGGTAATGGGTTAGAACTTAAACAGGGGAAGTTTAGATTGGATATAAGGAGGAAGTTCTTTACTGTGAGGGTGGTGAGGCAGTGGAATGGGTTGCCCAGGGAGGTTGTGAATGTTCCATCCCTGGGAGTGTTCAAGGTCAGGTTGGACAGAGCCTTGGGTGGCATGGTTTAGTGTGAGGTGTCCCTGCCTATGGCAGGGGGGTTGGAACTAGGTGATCTTAAGGTCCTTTCCAACCCTAACTATTCTATGATTCTGTTGAAGGTTTTAAGAGACTGATCATCCTTTAAATGTTAGTGTTTGTATCCAGTGGAATGCCATTGTGTCTTTACCCCCAGTGTTGCATTTTTAATCTACTTTGAAAAATTAAAAATAAGAAGTTGCAGTTGACACCTGTGTGGACACAACAGAAGATTTGGGGGTTTAAAGGTACCCCTCTTAACACACTGCGTGAATATATACATGGGATTCAAGAAGTTCATAGTAGGAAAAACTTAACCTAATAGTCATAAACTTAATAAATTGACTGGTTTGGAAACTGAAGTGAGATAAATCTGCACTTAAAATTCACACATTGACTCCAATGTGGATTGGAATAAGTTGTTTATAATGAACTGGAATCACTGAAAATTTAAATCCTAGATGGCATTTTCTTAAATAAGATGCACCTCAAATTAATCATTCAGAATCATGCCCATTGAGAAATAGATCTTGGAATTATTGTTGCTGTTTCCAAACATGTTAGTTCAATTTCCAGTGTTAGACAAAATAAGAAAATGGAATTGTAGTCATCATTAGCAGTGGGAGCAAACTGGGAAAGCTCATTATGGTAGTTCATAAAGCTGTTATGCATTGAGAGCTGAGTATTATCTGTAGTTCTGTTTATCTCAGACAAAAAAAGATAAAGCAGAGGTAGGAAAGGTCCATAAAAAGATTAACTAAATAGTGAAAGTTATAGAGTTCTTTTATATGAGGAGAGATGTGGACTAGTTCCGCTTGGGAAAGAGACAACTAGAAAGAGATACAGCAGAGGTGTTATGTTCTCTGGCTACACTGCCAGAGAACAAGGAGTTGTGGTTTTGTGGGGCTTTTTAACAAGACTGTAGGGCACCAAATACAATTGTCATGTAAAAAAAAATAGCTTACACAGATCACATCACTGGAGATCAAAAGTAAAAGTGTGTTCAAATGAGATTGTCTAAATGGATGTTAATCTATTAAAGTTTAGCAATTAAACTCAGTTGCATGAAAAGTCCTTAAATGATTGGCAGAAACTAGGATGGAAAGAATGTGTATATGCTGTCGCTGTTCTTGTCATCTTCCTCTAAAAATCCATAACTAACATTTCTAAGGTGCATGTTCTTAGTTTACACTATGTTCTGTTGCTTGATTGGGTTGCAAGGGAGACTGAGGTGGGTCTTGTGCTGGTTTCTTTAAGGAAGGTGAACATAGTGCTTAGCTATGCAAATGTTTTAGAGGTGCTTGAGAGAGACCTTTTGCATTTGGAAAACTGAGGAACAGAACTATAAATGGCTGGTCTAAGATTCCTTCAAGTTTCATGCAAGGTTTATGAGTCAATGTTTCTAGTTTTATATACTTTCTGGTTGATACTAAGACTGCATTTCAAGATAAGAGAGATGGTGGCTGATTTTGTTCAATACGTGCTGCAATACAATTAGTATGTATGGTAGGATTGGCTTATGTTTATTTAATGTTCTTTGGAAACAATATTTTCTGTTTTATACAGGAGAAGGAACTTTTGGCATTTAGAATGAGGAAAACTCCTTAATTAAGACTTTCTTGTCTCTCTTTTATTTTCCTTTTCTAATTCTGCCTGTTGATTCTGGTTTGTCCTGTGTTGCAGGCGATTACCTGGAACAATAGATGTGATTGGACAGACCATCACTATCAGCCGGGTGGAAGGACGACGGCGTGCTAATGAAAACAGCAACATACAGGTTTTATACTGCAGATTTGCACACAGTCTTTGACCAAGAGATACTTTTGCTTTCCCCGTAGCTTCTGAGTAAAACATTTTGGTGTGTATGAATGAGTAATACACAAGTGGCTTTAAGTTCAGGAACAAAGTTGTGGCAGCCAATTAAAATCTATTAATATGAAATATACATCTTACTGGAAGAAAATGAGCAGTATTGCAGACTTACAATCTAGGAGACAGCATTGGCTCTGCTAGTTCTGCATGGATAGAGTTTTGTTTACTAAGTAACAAAGATAAATATCTAAACTGACTGTCCATTTCTCCTCTTCCTGACAGACACAAAGCTGAAAGTGAAAGCCTTCTAAAAATAAGTTGCGAAGGAATAAGTAGCAGATAGTACTTTAAAAAAAATATTGTATTATTTTACCATAAATTTTAAGATTGTCTTCATAATTTTAGTCTTTATTGGCTTGGATCATCTTAAGAAAACAACTAAATGCGTTAAGATGGAATACACTTTTTCTCTCCTGACTTAGCTGTGGAGGCGAATCAAGGCTGCTTGGTGCCCTAGCTGCATTTCCATGCGAACTTAGGTTAAGGTTAAACAGTGAAAATAATAACAGATAATAGTGCTTATATTGGAAACATTGCTGTGTGTTTTTCAGCTGATCTCACAGTGTTTCAAGTAATTTAAAGTCTTGAGGGTTTTTTTTCATGCTTTTCATGTTGATTTTTAAAATATTTCTTTCTACATGAATTTAAGATGGAGTATTGGACCATATTCAGATGGCTTATATTCCTTCTCAAATCTTACATTTGTTGTTCCCTATTGGCTGCTCTTGGGGCCTGAGAGGTACTTGGCGAGTATGGGACACCGAATGTATAGATGCAGATAGAATTTAAACCATCTGAATATGGCTCTTTAAGTGCATAAGTAACACTTCCCTGTTGTAGTAACTGGAAAGAGAGGAAACCTATCTTCTACCCTTTTTGACATAGCATTTGTAACTATAGTTTGATATTTTACAGGTTCTTTCAGAACGATCTAATCCTGAAGTAGACAATTTTACCAAGCCACCTCCATTTTTCCCTCCAGGAGCTCCACCTACCCACCTTCCACCACCCCCTTTCCTCCCACCCCCTCCAACTGTTAGTACTGCTCCACCTCTGATTCCCCCACCAGGTAAATATCCTGTACTACATCGGATGTGAAAAATGAGATTCATAAACATCACATTCTTGATGATAGATAATGAATTAAAGACAGTGCCTTCCATGCACATATGGCTGGGTATATGTGCAAAATTTCAGAATTTTGTGGGGTTTTTTTCTCTTAAATATGTCTGCCAGGCAGAAATAGAAACTTTTGTCTTTACTTTCCCAGAAAGCATAGTCCCAGGTAGTAAATAATTACATAAAGATTAAATGTTGGATCTTTTGTCCTTGAAAACGTTTGAAGTGAGAAGCTGTTGTCTGTAATTCAACCACTGTTAATGCTGTTGAGAGGTGCATGTTAAATCATTCTATAAACTTTTGAACTGAAAGTATGGCATGCCGTGAATTTGTGTCGTAAGTTGGGTTGTCTGGTGTCTGAGGTCAAAGCAGCAACAGAAACTTTAATGTCCCTTTCCCCTCTCAGTATGTATGAGTTCCTGAAAGTCTGATACGAATTGCATTTGTGTGCTATCATTTCTTTCAGTCAGAGGTTTTATTAGCACCTGATGTTTTATCCAGCACCCTGTGTCTGTGAATCTTAGAGGAATCAAAGCTCTGAGACCTGTTTTCATTGTTAAATCTGGTTTGAGATTTACTGATGCTGAATATTTGCCACAACTTGGTATTTACAGAAATTTACTGGGAGGACTGTCATTGGCATTTGCAGAAATAGTGCAGCTACCTGAGCAGTGTCATTTTAAGGACTTAAGTTCGAAGGACTTTGCAGGGAGCTAAGAAGAACGATCACTGAGAAATGAAAATAGGTGAAGAAACTTAGGGGGGTATTTGAGTAGAAACGTGAAGGATTTGTTTGTAGAAGAGACTGATTTAAGGTGGAGCCCTGTTCCTTATTTTCTCCATTTGTTCCTTGCATTCTTTTGCTTGACTTGTTCCAAAATCATATTGAGCAGTTTCTTTGCTATTCTGTTCACATTGGGAATCTTTTAAAAGTTTCTGTTAATTCTTTTACATATAAGCAAGGAAGTAACATTATGATTTCTGTGCAGCAGCTTTGCGTGGGGCTTTACAGGGCTTAAATCCCCATAGAAGAAGTTGCTTTCTTCAGTTGCTGCTGCTGATTTTAAAACCATTAACTCCTGCTGCCTGGCAAGTTCTGGATTTCATCAGCGATTGCCATACACAAAACAGTGCAACCTAGAAAACAGAAGATGAGATTTAAAGATTAAAAAAATCTGTGCCTTTTCCAAGTTTTTATGCATAAATACAAAAAATGGGGTGCTGAAGACAGAATATGCCCCTGCTCTGGCAATTTTGTGATGTTTCCTTCCTACAGGAAAGGTGGAGAGGAATGTGATGCTAATGCAGACTATGGGTTTTAAGCTGCATTAAAATCTTTCCAATGGAATAATATAGGAAATGCATTTTAAGTTTTTAGAAAGTAATTATTTTAATCATGATACAGAAAAGGTGATCTAAGTTGTATATTATTAAAAGCATGAGCACAGACACCCCAGACACATTTAATGCAGGGATGTCATGTAAGTGTACTAGACTGTTCTGAAACCCCTCACCTGTTGAGCTTTTAAAGGTGAAAGAAATTCGCATGTGTTACAAGTTTACCAAGCAGGTTTGGCTTTAGTCTTGTGGTTTACAGACAGGTTTATGACATACACTTGTTCAGAAGGTCTCCTTCAACATCCTTCCGTGCTTTGAGCAGATTTGAAAATAACGATTAAGAGCTGTGGATTTGGTTTCTTCAGGCCTGTGTTTTAATTGTGCTGTTGCCAGCTCTTTATCTTCAAAGCTGTTTCTAAAATAGAATCTGCCATCCCTCCTAGGTTCAGTGGAGGAGGAGGAAAAAAGCTACTCTTACCCAATATTAAAGTGGGACTACTTGCCAGAAAATTTAAGTATTCCAAATATAAAACATCCTCCAAAAGTGCCTTTGAAAAAGGATCTTGCTTTGAAGTTAGATCTCCTGTTCTGAGTTCATTCACTCTTGTGATTCAGATCTTTTTTAAGGAACGAGTGCTAGAATGATTCAAAGGGCCAAGTGCAGAAAACTCTCACTCCTAGGAGAGCACTGGCTGTGGAAAAAAAATGTGTTGTTTTTTGTTTGCTTGGTTTATTGCTATGTTGGAGTAATTTAAATCTGAAGAATAACGTGGATGCTTTAAAAACAGGCTTTAAAAGATGTTTTATGTGTTTTGGTTTAAGGGTGTAGTTAAAATGTGAGATGTATTTGTGATACTTAAAAAAATACTCTGAAATATTGAACTTCTGTTGCATAACTTTGGGAATTTTGACTGCCTAGGCAGATACCAGGGCTTAGCAAGTAGCAGTGCATCTGTTCAGGCCCAGCAGTCTTAAATGTGTACTTTTTACCTTGTGATAAAGGAGAGGGAATTTGACTTAGGTGAGCCTGTGGCAAAAGAAGTTTTTACACCAAGTTAAGGTACAATGCCGTGAACTGCTACACATTTCAGCTGATTTGCAGTATGTTAAGATACGGCAGCATTATCATGTTCGATTCCTTACTCAGCAAAGGAACACATGCAGCATTGCTTTCCTTTAGTAAAACCTGCTTGGTTTTCTATAAGTAACCAGCCTTGAGATAGTAGGGTGACATACAATGTTGTGAATGCAAGTTTGAGCATGTTAGGTAAAATGCTGCATGCATGCTGTTTGTTTTGCTTTTCACATATGAGCCTGAATATTAAGGTTGAGGCCAGGTGCATCTCTTCGTGGCAGTATGTGTTGTAGGGATGTGACATGTGACATGATCTGCACTAAGTCATCTTCTTGCAATGGTACTTAGGTTAAATCCCTACATGGAAAAAATGATTCAGTATTTTAGAGCTCTTGTTCTTAGAAGTAATTGGCTGATGACATGATGACATTTCAAGTATATTTTTATGCACTGTTAGTAAAAGGCAAAGGAGTGAAGAGTTAAGAGATTCTCAATTTTCTGTTAGCAGAAGTTTACAAATTCTTTTTGTTTCTTGTTTTGTGTCACGTTTGTTAGTGAAGAAGGTGAGGAATAAGCTTTAGTTTTCAGGTTTTTTAGTTTAGATATTTTTAGTGGTACTTGCTAACTTGGAATGTAGAAGAATGTGTCTTCCATTATGATACTGTTAGGCAAATTAGCTGCTGTCTTACGCAATCATTAATCACAATTTTTTAAATGTTTTTAAAGGTTTTTGAGGAGAAAATGCCTGTGATTTGGTTGGAAGTTTTTTAGTGTAATAACCCTGCTTTAGCCATTAAAATTATTTGGACATTTGGTCTCTGTATATTAAATTGTATTATTCTATTACAGTTTTGTTTGAATGGCTCTCAAGTGATTTTTTTCATTTGGCTTTTAAGCTTTTGATGAGATTTTAGGTTGTATTTCTGCACAAGACAAAATTCTGATGAATACATTAATGTCTGAATTTCTTCCTTTTTGTAAAGAGTATTAGCTGATGGCTTTCCAGGCAATTCTGTGCATAGGGCTGAGAGCCATGTTCAGTGCTAAGTATGTACTGGGTTTAGTGCAGCAATTGATTGGGTTTGGTTTTTTTTTAAGCATAAGGTAGAGCTAATAAATGAATCAGGGAGAACTGATATTTTTCTAGCTTACATTCTTAACATTTCTGGTGAGATATTTATGTATTTTCTATGTTGTAGACTCATGAAGACTCTATTAAGGTGGACAAATAACCAGTAAGGATTAATAGAAAATACTTCAGCTGTGCAGCAGTTTGAGTTCCCAGTCTTCCTTTCCTTTCAGAAATTTTCATTAGGAGTGTTTAGTCTTTCAAATGTTACTCTCTCAAAGTTTTTATGCTGTGGTTTCCAGCGTTCTTAACAACAATAGCTTTTAGTTAGATTCATGACAACTAAGTTAGTTCTGAAAACCAGAAAAGTTAGAAGAGTTTTTGAATGTGTTTGTATTAAAGAATGTTCTTCTGTCAGATATTTACAAGAAAATAGAATACCAAAGAAATTTTTTTCCTTCAAGTAGCAACTGAATGATTAATTGCGGTGTGGCATAGCATTGACTGAAAAGCCTGTAATGCTTACTGTTGCTAGAATATTTTGTCCATGTGGACCTCACTGTTTCCAATGCTAAGCTGTGAAAGTTCAGATGACAATTGTCTTTCCTTTCATCCAGCCAAGGGATATAAAATAAAGCAAATATACTCTAAGGGATGTTACTTTCCTTCTGGATACTAAACATTTTAGGGTCATGGATTTAATTCTAAGCTTGAGACCCAGAGTCATTTTTCATTATTTTTGTCTCTAATTAAATAAGATCCTAGAGAATAGGAGCTTAAATAAAGAGCCAGATTTCACAAGGCTTGCATGAAAACAGTTGATATTAATGTGAGATTTTGATCTAAGAACACAGAAAGTAAGCTACCATTCTTCTTGATCATCTATGTGGTGATAGCTCAGTCTGATTTTAGATCTACAGATAATAAACTTACTATAACTGATATATTATTTGTTGTTGTCTTAGGTATACCAATAACGGTGCCACCACCAGGTAAACTTGTTTAAATTTTCTTCCACATTTGATTAAGAAATGAAAACTTAAGTGATGTGCAACTTACCAACTTCCTTTTAATTTGCTAGATAAAAGTTCATAAATACAAAACCATACATATAGATGTAGGCTCAGTTATTTTAACGCCAGGCCGTTGACTAGTGGATCTAATCAGCCTGTTTCTTAGATGTGTGCTTCCTCCTTTTCTTTCCATTCTTTTTTTTTTTTTTAGCTGTGCAGAAAATAGTTGTAATTGTTGTTTACTAAGTATTGTTAGATACTCAGGAATTTTCCTATGCTTCTAAATCACTGTGTTTTTAAGCATGATAAGGTATTTGATTTGGAACACTGATAATATACATTTAAAAATGAGATTTTGTTAAGCTGGAAAGAAGTTCTCGTCTTACAGAATAAAACCCATTTACACAGTGAGAAACAAATTTTTGTGTTTTACTCTCTAGAGTCTGTTTGCCATTATATGCTTAGCCTAGTTCTTTTATATGTTTGTTTGTTTCCCCCTCCCATTTATTATTACAGGCTTTCCACCACCACCTGGAGGTCCTCCACCTTCCCTCATACCCACAATAGAAAGGTAATTATCTGTTTGAAGTCTTACAAAGCAATATATCAATATTCTGTAATTGAAATAAGTTAATAAGGTCTCTTATGGTACTCAGTGTGTTATGGATTTTATCTGGGAACAGGGAGACAGGTCCAGATTTTTACAGAAATGTTACTAGTCTCACCTCTCTGACAATATTCTTTCGACTTGGTTACTTAGCTACTTATTAGTTTAGTTGTGTTATAATACTGTATCAATGCCAAGACTTAAGGACAAGGTCAGGGTAATGATTGTTAAAGTTTTCTTTAGTGGGCTGAAGGCTTATTTAGGTGAACTGTGTCCTTTTCTATAGATGCAAATAATCAATTTAGCCACCAATTGAAGCCCTCATAAGCTATAGGAGATGCCAGAGTTCCACAGAATACAAATTTGTATTCCTGCTGTGTTTGATCTAAGTGTTCAGCTTTAATAGGCCTAGCATGTTCTTTTTTAATGCCTTTTTAATATAGATATACAAAATACACGTATTTTATATGTATGTACATACGGATATTTTATATATATGTATGCACATGTCTTTATTTTTTTATATATATATATACACACACACACATATATATAAAAGGAAGAAAAAAAGTTGGCCAGCACAGTCCTTTAAAAGTATTTATGTTTTACTAGAGGCCAAAACCAGATCATCCACAAAGCTCTCTTAAGAAGATGGTGCAAGCCTCTTGCCAGTACTTTGGATTTCACTGCAGGAAGGTGCACACGACTGTTCCTTTGAAATTGAAAAATTCTGTTAACGTGTACACTACAGGATGATGATGGTAAATCTCACAAAATCCTCATCTTGTGTAATTCAGAAAAACATCTAGCTGGATGCATTTGATGCGCACGAAAGTAAATTTGTTATTTCATACAGTTGCTGTGACTGCTGCTTCTGACTCTTAAGCAGAAGAGGTTACTGCATCATTTACTTGGGTCTATTAATATAGCTACTGAAATACGATGTGAAAGTACCAAGCTTATTGTGGAACTTGGGAACTAGATCTCATACTTTTAAATATTAAGATGTTGGATTGGCCTTTCATTATCATTGGTGTTGTTTTGTCTTTAAACTAAGCTAATCCCAAACTTACTTCGTAATGTTCAAGTGCCTTCAAGAACAGAATAACACTTAGGTTAAACCCTGCAAAGATAATTCACTCAAGATATGTGGGAAGTACTGTAAGGTCATGAAAGAATTATATATTTATGAATTTCTCCTGTGCATGTAGCATCCTTTTTAACCTTTCTGGTTTTTACCTACTTGAGTTGGCTACCACTGAAAGAAGTCAGCCTAGAAAATGTGTAGCTAATTTAATAGTTTATTTATAGAACTACACATTTGAAGTCCACCTGTTCTTAGATACACTTCCATACCTACTTTTTAACAGAAAGAATGAGATTGGCTTCACTCATGAATGAAGCACATTGAAGCAACTGCAGGTTAAGTTTAGTATCTGTGCAGAAACATTTTATGATACAAGAAACATTTGAAATAGAAAATTCATTGAAAATACAAAAGAGCAGCTTTGGCATAAATAATTTCTGTTTAAAATTTTAAGGAGAGAGAATGTGACTTTAAGCTCCTGTTGATAGACAGTTTCCTTAGTGAGTAATGCTCAAAATGGAGGACTTAAATCCATTTATAACAAACATTTAGTTTTATTCTGTATGGTGGTTAGAGTTCAGGGGAATAATATTAGAAGTACATATTTATTCATTTAGGTAGCTTTGGTAAATGGCATTTTTACATGTATTTTCTTTTCAACAGTGGACATTCTTCTGGCTATGATGGTCGTTCTGTTCGTGCATTTTCCTATGGCAGTGGTGAGTAAGCGTGCTGGTTTTGAAAATTTTAACTAGTGCTAGATTAAATTGCTTGATACACTCATGAGGATTTTTGCTAAGAGACTAAACAGGGCCTTACAGTAATTCATTTTGAAAGCTCATTGCCTACCATTATAAACAAATATATGCTGTTGCAAATTTAACAGCTGTTGGTAAATACTGTTATTTTGCTTACTTACTTACTCATAATGCTGGTTATCTTTCCACACTGCTTTTGCAGAACTCTGATTTTAAAAAATAATACACCGTAATATGGACCCTCATGGCAAAGAATTTCTTCTCTCTGTCCAGTCTAAACCTACCTTTTTTCTGTTTAAAACCACTGCCTCTTGTTCTGTCACTACAGGCCCTTGTAAAAAGTCTCTCTCCATCTTTCTTATAAGCCCCTTTTGTGTATTGAGAGGCCACAGTAAGGTCTCCTCAGAGCCTTCTCTTCTTCAGGCTGAAAACTGGAACCTAGGAGAGATGTGCCAGATTCATGACGATTTTTCATGGCCTTCCTTTGGACCTGCTCTAACATGTCTTTCTTGTACTGCGGGCCCCAGAATTGGGTACAGTACTCCAGGAGGAGTCTCACAAGTGTGAGGAGAGGGAAAATTACATCCCTTGACCTGCTGGCCATGCTTCTTTGATGGAGCCCAAGATGTGATTGGCTTTCTGGGCTGCAGACTCAAACTGCTGGTTCATACTTAATTTTTCATCCACCTCTACCCCCAGATCCTTCTCTACAGGGCTGCTCTCAATCAATTCATCAGTCAGTCTGTACTCATACTGAGAATTGCCCCAACCCAGTGCAGGACCTGACATGTTGCCAGTCACTGCCTCTTGCCGTCCAGCCCCATGCCTATTGCCTTTTCTTCCATCTGACTTTTTCTGTCTCCTTGTTCTTTGTTCCATTGGACCCTATCTGCTGGGAGAAGAAATGGTAGGGAAAATTCTGTCTAGTACTAAGGATACATAATGTTTGGCACAGATCAAACATTCAGATAATGTATCTCTTCATAAGTCTTTAGAGAAGATACACAAAATGACATTTTTGAATGGCATATAATTTCTTGAAGTTGGAGTTGTTTCTGTTTGTTGACATTGAAAGGATCCTTATCAGTTATCAAGTGCTTGCCTGCATGCATGAAAGCTTGTTATGTTTTCAAGAATTCTTGACAAGGGCAAGCAGCTCATTTATGCTGACTACTTTTTTAGCAATAATTGAACTGTGTTTGCTGAAGTTTTAGCAAAAAGGTAAAGCCGAGGCAGACAATTGAGATATCCAAGTGACTATTTTGCTGAAGCTTCAACATCTAGTCATGCAGAGTATTGTATGGAATGCATTCTTAACAGTTATTGGTATGTACATTGCATCTAATATACAGTCTCCAATTCAGAATGTTTTTCATTTTGGAATATCCCTTGTTAGAATTTGCTGTTCTGTCAAGTACTGTCAGGGACACAAGAAGATTTCCATATTTTATGTTGACCTTCAGAGGTGTTGATATGTATGTGTTGTTGCAGTACCGATATTAGGAAGATGACTGTCATCCTGATGATGCCAACATGGAATTTGAACTCCTTCATCAGGGTTAAAAAACTGTATTTGCCTTTTTATGATTATGGAGACCAAGGAGCACAGCCTGCTCCCATCTTCCCACTGTATCTGGCATCCCTTCTGTTGCAAAAGCTTTCATATTTGCAGCAAATTATCTCTAAGCTGTGCCTGTGATTGGGATTTTTGGATCTGTAGAGGCTCAGTGGTATTTTATTGCTGCTGATCATCTCCGAGTGAAACATGTTTTCCTGGCCAGCATCTTACTCTCACTGTCCCTGTCTCACAATGTGATTGCTGGCCAGTATTTTATCAGTGCTGTGTGTGTATCAGAACTTAGGTAAAGTGAGGGCTCAGCGACACACTAGGGTACAGATAATAATTTTAATTAAGAATCTCTATATTTATTTAATTGTTGCTTTGGATGATAGCACTGAATTTCCAACCCCTTGTCTTCTTTACCAGTCTGGTTATATTTCATGGCTTTGTCAAAGTTGTGGGGGATATGAAACATGTTACAAAAACTACCAATCTTGATTAAGGCTCCAGCCTTTCTTCTGCCTATTCAAATTGCGAATCTCATGCCTCAGTGCCTATTCCTTGTGTCAGGCATGTTGCCCACTGCAAGTCCATTAGATAGGTTGCATAGTAAAATAATATTCTTAACTTGTAGCTTCAAGAATATCTATTTTGTCTTTGTGCTCTTCCACTGCTTCAGTGAGGTTTCTTCAGTTTGATCTCAAATCCTTTACACTTTCTCAAAACTCTGCTTTGCCATCAGATCTTTGAATTTTATTGAGCTGTCAAAATACGGCACTGCATTTGGTCTACCAGTGAAGCAACCTGTATGCTTGTTTGCTTTTTCCTCAAGCGTTTCTCTGTTCTGTGCTCTAAATGTTCATGATATCTTATGAACATGCAAGAAATTTAGCGTTACAGAAACAGTTTGGGAGTCAGTATTTTTTGAGGCACAAAGAAGTTGTATTAAATCGTTTGCCTTATACTGTGATAACCATGCGCCTCCAAAACAGGACTTAAGCCTCTAAAACTATTGATTGTTCAAAGCTCCCTCTCTTCTTGTTTTAAAAATCAATTAAACTTTAGAATTGTCCTTCTTTTTATAGAAATTATTAGAACAATCCATGTAGGAATACTAAAAGTGACAAATTACTTTGTTCTAAGCATTAAATGCTGAACACCAGTTCATATTGGAAAGTAAGCTTCTTTTGTGTTGCGAACAATAACTGGTGAAAATCTAGATCTAAAAATGTGCAGAGTATCAAATAACTGGTTTATCTCATGTTATTGGGGTGAAAATGACATACTTCTGTCAGATGAGGATTACTGCAGATGTGGGGGAGTAACCAAAATTTATCATAAGTTTATGCTACCATTCATAATTGTTCTATAGTATACATTTAAAGTTAAGTTTACACTTTAGATCAGAATATTCTAGCAGCCAGTGGACCATATGTATGTTGTTGACATAGTGGCAAGTCAAGGAAATTAACAGTCTTTAAAATCCAGCTGTTTTTTTGCTATTTCTGGCTGCTTTCCTTAGAAGAATTTCAGGTTTTGGCAGTATAATGAACAGCATACTATTGTATTAGGATATTTTTTTCTGTTAACTCCTCATTCTGTCTGTACCTCTGAAATGAAACTGTATCAAGCATTTGTTAAAGGCGAAACCTCATATAAATGCTTTTTTAAAGACTTATAATGCTTTTCACTGCAAATGTAGTTTAACAATGATGTGTTTTTTTCCTGCTCCACTGCCTGCTCAGAAGGTCTTTTGTATTCCTCCTTTGGATGTTTGGCAGACTGCTGTCTTCAGCTTCTGCCAAAGCTTTCTGGGGCAGGCATACCCCAGACATAGGCAAGGCAGTCTGAATGTAGCTGTCAGGAGAAGCCACTGATTTTATAACTCGAGTATTAAATACAGCATCAGTAATGCACTTTATATTGTTCAGTGAAATAGTTATGTTAATTAAGCTGTTAATGTCTCTTTGTGACACCATGGAGTCAAGTGAATATTGTTCTCATATTATAGATAATGGAGTGGAACTCAAAACAAACGATTTATTGAAGGCTATGTTATCATTGGCTAGCAAAGCAGATAAGCAGAAAGTGAGAAGTCCTCTGTACTGTAAGTCCACTAGAGAGTGCTGTTTCCAGTTAAATCCAGAGCCCTTATTTTTCATTGATAGGATATATTCACGGGACTTCTGGAGAGGGAGGGCAGAACAGAACAATTGGGGCATTAAGACTAGTAGTTATTTATTACATTGGAGTTGGGAGAAAGCAATGGAGAAGCATGTCCCTTCTCTCTTCCCATTGCTGTTACCTAAAAAGATTGTGAGACATGGTTGTGACTTCTTCAACTTCTTAAGCGTATCATCCTTAAGATAATACAGTTAATTTTCTGCATCTATTATAAATCAGCAGCAATAGTGATTGTGCTGAGTATTCACTAGAAATGGCATCTTACAAAGTATAAGTTAGGAGCATTAATTTCTTCTCCTCAGAATGAATTTCTGGAATTTATTTCTAAAGCTGCTGTTACAGCTGTAACTAGAAAAGTATGTCAAAGCACAGTATAGAATATAAATCAGTGAATGAGAGCTTTGTAACTAACGTTATATTTTAAATACAATGATTTTAAAGGACAAGACAAAAATAGTAGCATCTAAATATAAAGTTGGAAGCATCCTTTTTCCTTGTTTTTCTGAACTGCACTTGGAGAGCCACTGAGTTTCAGAGGCAGTTTTGTTTTCTGGTTGTTTTTGTTTTTATTGTTACCCCAGAACACAGCCATTTGACCACATAAAATGAGATTCTTTCAGCAAATCTTTGCACAATGTGGGGGTTTTGTTAGGGCTTGTTTCTTTTTTTTCCCTTTTTTTTTTTTTTTCCCAAGAGGATTTAGACAGTCTGTGGGGTGTATCCTGGTTCTAGATATCTTCATAACAAGTATTTAAATGAGTGCCAGAGGCCTTTATTAGCATCATGGAAAAAATGCAGAGTTTGCTCAGAATTAACTTTTACGTGAAAGGGGAAGACTGAAAAATGTCATTGGAGGAGGCTGACAAACGCCTGTGTGTTCATGCATAAGTAGTATTGCAGTTTTCATATGGTATCTGATTTTGTTCTTTCTAATACCCACGTCTTTTTCTTTAGTCACCTTTCCGCACCTTGCAGGTTCCGCTCCTTCGTGGTCTAGTCTTCTGGACACCAGCAAGCAGTGGGATTACTATTCACGAAGAGAGAAGGATAGGGAACGTGAGAGAGAGCGATCTCGAGATCGGGACCGGGACCGAGACAGAGACAGAGACCGAGAACGTACCAGAGACAGGGAAAGGGACCGAGATCACAGTCCAACTCCAAGTGTGTTCAACAGGTAACTGAAATGTCGTAAGCATGCTGCAACCCTGTGTCTATGTGAAATAGTGTACTTCAGCATTACAATTTAGTGTCCATTTGTATATTCTGAAGAGCCGGAGGTTGCGGCTTTCTCCCCTTCCCCCTTTTATCTATACTATAACTAAACTTTAGAATGTAAAACAGAAGTGTAAAAAAGACAGTATACATCCAAATTGGTCATAGTGCTTTACAGGTTAAAGGTGTGATTTAAGCCCTGTGCGTGATATACACAGCTCTATTTGACATAAGGAGTTCCAGAAAAATCTGTGGAAGTGCTCAGTGAATCTTAGTTGCCATTTCAGCGCTAAGAGTAATGTGGGGCAAAATTTGACCCTAATTAATGGTGTTATTAGCTGTTAAAATTGTTAGTTTGATCATTAGCACTAGCTGGATAATATTCTATTCTATCTTTTTTAAAACTATTATTTCAAGGTCAAAAAAAACTTTTATACATTTCCAGGCAGATGATGACAATAATGACCGATAACTTCAGCTTTCAACTCTCTACTTGCTTTAAGAAAAAAGAATTAAAAAACTGCAACTGTTCTGTGGTTCATGTGCCCAAGTATGAAGCCGTTTTACATTTAACGTTGAGCTTGCTTTGACTCCGTAGAGTAGAGGCCTGCTGGCTTGCCAGGTTTATCTAAATTTACTTTGCTCGTTATTTGCTAAGTGTTTTAGCAAATTGTCCTGACACCTGTCTGAGTTGTTTGGGGTTATTTTGTTAAGTTTCAATTTTTGCAGAATATACATGTTAGCTATTGGGTAGATGGTTTTTACCAGTGGTTTTACACTGCGGAGCATGAGATCACGGGGAGTCAGCATTACTTCAGTTGAAAGATGACATTTTTTGCATGATGAATGCTATCTGAAGACCCAAAGTAGGTACAAGATAAGGGATTTTCCATGTATGCTGATGGTGTGATGTCCTCTCCTGTGTGCATTTGCTGTGTTCCAGGGTCAGTTTCTGAGAACTCAAGACCAATCTAAACATCTGTTTCTCAGACAGCTTGATTGAAGGCCAGAAAGAAGCCTGGTCATTCAAGGGTGCTTGAAATGAACCTTAATAGCTTCCAGGCCTCGCGAAATCTCTGTGCTGCTGCCAGAGTTATCTGTAAAGGAGGGGGAAGAGCAGGCCTCAACTTTTTTATGTGACTAAATTATCCACCATCTGTAGCAAAGCTGTTGCCACATGGCTGTGTAAGAAAACGGGAGGCCCTTAACTAGTGTAAGTTGGTTTGGGAGTCACAGAGAAGTTGGGAGAGGCTTAAGAGAGAACATGCAGACATAACGTTTTTTAAGAAGGTTTATTTTCAGTTCTGTGCACTTAAGAAAATAAAAGAGCTGTGAGGAGGAGAAGGTGAACTCTTTTAAAAAGAGACTATACAGATTCATTACGTTCAAATTCCCTTTGTTTAAACTTTGTTCAAGCGGCACTGTGGTATGATTTGGAGTAAACATCATCTTCAGCTTTTTACTGCTCAGAAATTACTGCTTTCATTGTTTTTAGCAGTTCTTTTCCAGATAAGCAGCCTGTATTTGTGCTGTAGTATTTCCTAGAACTGTAAGAAAATGGAATTATTTTTATTCTATTCGTATAACCAAAATGTGGTTAAAAAATGAATCTTTAGCTGTCTTTATATTCTGCTCTACCTTTACCCTGCTATGTCAGATGAAATTATGGTTTTTACACTGTATCTCACTGCTCCCTTGAGAAGATGCCGTACATTTTAGACTGTTATCCCTTCTGCAAAGACTGGTTTTTGTGTTTTGCTAGTTTCAAGTCAATTTGTTACCGCTAAAAATGTACACTTTGGAATTTGATTGATACCTTACCATTTTGTTGTTCTTCCTCACCAATTTGAAAAAACTAAACCAAAACCCAGCAACTATATTTCTAAGGCCCTGGAATGCAGTAATCCCATGCAGCAGAGCAGATGGGGGTCTGTGTGGCTAGAAAGCAGCTTTACAGAAAAGGACTTAGTGTCCTGGTGGACAGCAAATTGAATGGGACTCAGCACCTAGTGTGTAATAAAGGTCAAAATGCATTGAGCCGTGTTAGAGTGTAGCCCACAGGTGGAGAATGCCGTTATTCCCCTCTTATTTGGCACTTGATAACACATGCAAAGTTCTGTGCCCAGTTTTTGGTCCCTTGATATGGAAGACATTGACAGACTGGATACTCCAGTGGAGGTCTGACAAAGTAGTTAGCAGGGCTAAGAGGATGGAGTTTATTTAGCTTGAAAGGAGAAGTATGAGGAGGGTTCTTAAGGCTGTTTTCAGAAGTATGAGTAGGGTTCTTAAGGCTGTTTTCAGCACCTAATGGGTGGTCATAGAGAAGATAAAGCTAGGCTCTTTTTCAGGGTTCACAGAGAAAGAACAGGACATAGTAGTTAAAAGTCATAGCAAGGGAAATTCCAATAGTGAGGAAATAATCACAAAAGGAGTGATCAGGTGCTAGGACAGGTTTCAGAGAGAGATCATAGAATCTCCAGCCTTGTTGATGCTCAAAACATGACTAAACAAGCCCTGAGCTGCCTGACCAGACTTCTGAGTTAGCCCTGTATCGAGGAGGGGTTAGCCCAAGTGACGTCCACAAAGTCCCTTTCAGCCTAACTCCTTCTGTGATTCTTTGTTGAAGGTTTTTTTTAAATATATGGAGAAGCTTTTTGAATACAGATATAAAAAGGTTGGTATCTCTACCAAAGTGAGATCTCCCCATTTGTGAAGTTAATAGCTTGGTGAAGTTGGGGTCTGTTTTGAAAAAGTAACCAAAGGTGTAGAGAACAAAGATACTATGGATTGGATTGGTTTGGGGCTTCTTTGCCAGGAGAGCACAGGTAACTGTAGATCCTCTTCCACAGGTCAAAGGCTGTAGTGCTCTCAGTGTTGTCTCTGGAAGGCTTTGATAACTGTAATGTAAGCCCATATACAAAGTGAGGAGGAGATCACTGCTGCAACATTGGGTACATGACATTTATTCCTGTTCCTTAAAGCTCCAACATACTGAACTTGGCAAACTGGTATTTTGCTTTACTTATAGAAAAGTTGCTTATTTTCAGACACACAAGCTGTCATGTTTCCTTAGTAGTTTGCCAAAATAAGGTTTATAAAGGAGTATCAGTAATATTTTAACCTTTTCTAGAGTGTTTTATAATAGTTGTGTAACAGAGTAAATGCAGACTGTGAGTTAATGTTGAAGGCTTTGGCTCTCAACTTTGAAATGAAGCTGGAAGTCTACAAGTAACCATCTTACGTTCATACAGCAAGCTCATCAGAAGGCAATGTTAGACATTAAAATTTTCACTTTTTAATTAGACAGTGATCAGTCTGGCAAATAATATCACATGTTGGGTGTAAACTGCAGTTGAATTGATTCTACCTTTCTCTATCCCTGCAAGCCTGCAGAAATGAAAGGTTCCTAAAACTGTGATGACTAGTGGCACTTCAAAGGTGTTTTAATACAGGAGCCCCCCATCTAACAAAATTTTTCAGTTGTTGTTCAAAGTCAAATCGGGCCTTACCTTTGCTTATAACTTTTGGTAGATTTCAGAACCTAATTTTAATTTAATTTTTAACATTATACTTCACCACCCCCTCACCACCACCCCACCACCCCCCCCCCCTTGAACCTGAGCTTTATAACTGGACTTCACCAGGCACGTGCTGTCTTTATGGTGCTGCTTTCTTACACACCAAATTAAGACACACTTCAAACAGATGAAGGCTGTCATTCTGAGCTTACTAACTGCTGTGCAAGCTAAGTTAGTCTTCTCTTCCATATGACTTGTCCTAGAAACTAGCAGTTGATATCAACCTTCATCTTTCTGTGACATTTCATTTCTAAGTGTTGGTTTTGCCCCTTTTGCTGAAGCCTGGAGTTAGTTAGGTTCTTATGAGAAGAAATGCTCAGTAGAATGGGACTTGGATTGTAAATGTCTCCCCTACAGTTCTCGCCTTTCCAATAGTAGAATAGAAATTTAAGGGTAAAGCAATGGTAAACGATTGATACGGATAGAAACAGGTTAAAGGCATAGGACTGGAGATTTCAGCACTCTTAAGACTGGGGATTTGTTTTCTCCCTTGCCCTCACCCGCAGCTGCTTTAGTTTACCTGTCTGAGTTTTGGACATCTCAGTGGAGCAGTTGCATTTCTTTTCACATTCTGGACTATAACCTAGTGTGCCTTAAGCTGGATGTGGAGTAGTATGGTCAGAATTCGTGTTCTGTGGCTGTTCTGCCTTCATTTTTTGCAAGTTTATGTGTGT
This sequence comes from Pezoporus wallicus, assembly GCF_028554395.1. NCBI lineage: Eukaryota > Metazoa > Chordata > Aves > Psittaciformes > Psittacidae > Pezoporus > Pezoporus wallicus. Next base: position 550,760 of record NW_026635251.1, read on the forward strand.
CTGTAGTAGGGTTTTCTCCCGGGAGAGACATTAGATTTAACATAGGCTTTTTAAAAAGTGTTTAATGCCGTTTAATTTTGCTTTTGTCTTAAGAGGGGGGCAATAGATTGGAGACGTGATAGTGGCATGATGCCTGTGAGGGATACTGAGCACAGGCACAGGCTGGCCAGAGAGGTGGTGGAGTCTCTATTCTTGGAGATACCCATAGGCCAATCTGGACATGGTCCTGTGCAACTGATGGTCCTGGTGGCTCTGCCTGAGTAGGGGTTTGGACCAGATGACCTCCAGTCATGCCTACCAACCTGAACCATTCTGTGATGATATGATCTGTCACAAATGTACTTTACTGGATCTGATCAGCTTATTCTCAGATCTGTATTTTTACGTGCATTATAAAATCTTATACATGTTATACAATTTTGTAACAATACAGGCACCAGTTAATGCAGTCATTTTACAGATGGACATATTGTAACTCTGAGTTCTTTAGTACTAACTGTAGTTTTTCTGATTTTGATGTATGAATGTTCTTAATGTCCCTCAGAAAACCAGGATTTTTCTGCAGGGCATTTGATGCTTCCCTACAGTGTCTCAAATTGCTAATTTTTGAAATTTGCTTCATGACATAATCCTACAGAGTTTCATAGAAAGACTAGTGCCCAAGTTACAGCAAATAAAATTGTTTTGATCCAAGTTCTCACTGCTCCAGGACATGAAAAATCTCTTGAGCTGTCAAAATACGAAAATACGTTCTTAAATAAAGCCTTTAGATTCTTGTGTAGCCTGTAATGTTTAGGGGGTTTACCAGCATTGTGGCAGGGCTGCACTTGCAGTAATCCAAGAGAGGAGTGGAAGTAGAGGCAGCATTGGCACTGGACACAAATGAATTTTAAAAGCAACCCAAAACACTGAGTATATGTTACTGTTGGTCCCTTTGCACCCAGCTTTTCCTTTCTTGAAGCTGATGTAAGGAAGTAAATTAACTGTACCGAAATTTAATTTAATTTACCCAAATGGCATAATAGTCAAAAAGTGTTTTGATAAGTGTTGAGCTTTACACACACTGACCTGAATATAACTAAAGGTTATGTAGGATTGGACTTTATTTGCAGCTAGATACAGGTTTAAGCTAACTGCTTGATAATTCCTGTATAAACATGTGACCCTGTTGTACCTTCCATTTTGTTGAACAATCCCCTTTCAAAATTGCATTAACCACAGAAGTCTTAATGTGTAAGGTGAAGAGTTTTAATGGCCTTTTAGCATATGTGGTGGATCTCATCTAAAAACTCAGCAGCAACATTAATATTTTTCTATCTATCTTGTGAGTGTGTAAGAATTTCTTTTTTAGCATAAATATGGTATTACTGTCCTGAAAATGTCTTCTTTTTTAATCAGTGATGAAGAGCGATATAGATACAGAGACTATGGGGAAAGAGGCTATGACCGCCATAGAACAAGTAGAGAGAAAGAAGACAGACACAGAGACAGGAGACACAGAGAAAAAGAAGATACTAGGCACAAGTCATCTCGAAGGTTTGATTTTTGAGTTTTTTAATAGGATACGAAAGACTTGAGCAGCTTAAAAAAATAAACTTTTAAAAGACCCCCAAACAAGCTGGAGTTTGTGGAAAGACTGTAAATACTTTGATGTACTAATTGGAGCAAGTCTGCCATATAAAATGTGGACAGACAAAAAGCAATGTTAGCCCTGGGTAACTTCATACTGAATGATGTATGTGACAGTCTTAGCTAGTGAGCAGAAATTATGAATTTGGGGAAAGATGGCTCAAGAAATGGGTCAGAAAGAGGTGGAGTGAAGCTGACATTCAGAAGCATTAACATAGGAACTGAACTATGGTACTTAGTAAGTAAAATAACCCTCATAGTCGCTTGATAGAAATTGTTCAACTTGATACTTTTGAAGTTAGAAATAAATGTTGAGTACAGTGAACATGGTCAATAAGAATGTTAAATCATTAAGAGATGCCAGTAGGAGCATGACTTATATAAGTATTACTATTAGAATATGTGTTACAAATGTGAAAAATCATTCCAATTTCCCAACAAAAAGTATAGGATGGGGGGATGTATGCACCACTCCATGAAAAATTCATTTTGGTGCTGACATCCAAATACTGTATGAGTTGGAGCAGGTGCCAGTTTTCAAATATGAATACAAAGGCTGTTTTTATGGTACTCTGTAATGAAATGATGCCTGTCATGCAATTGTTTGAGTGATTTTTTCTCTCTATTTAGTAACAGCAGACGTCGTCATGACAGTGAAGAAGGGGATAGCCATAGAAGGCACAAACACAAAAAATCCAAAAGAAGCAAAGAAGGAAAAGAAGCCAGTGGTGAACCTGCTCCTGAACAGGAAAACACTGAAGCTGCCCCTGCGGAATAGGCTTGTGTGATTTTTGTCTACTTGCATATATATTAGTGCCAGAAATAGATTACTATAAATCTTGTTATTTTTCTGGGTATTAAAATAATTTGCTCTTAATCTTGTTCTGTTAGTTTGAAATCAAAGTTTACTTTGTTGTTTGGTTTTCTTTTTTGTTTTCTTTCTTTTTTTTTTTTTTTTTTGAAAATAAAAGAATGAATTTTTCATGTTAAGATTCCTGGACTGACTTTGTCTTTTAAGTGAGAAAACCTCTTAATTAGCTAGGGCCTTATGCTCTTACAGTGTATGTAGGGCTTAAGTTAAGTTATTTGTGTTAAAAGTGTCTCCTGTTTTTTATAAGCCACTGGGAAGGTCATTGTTTTACTGAATTTAGAAACAGTGTACATTCACTTTATTATATACCAACATCTGGAACAGTGTGGGTTTAGTATAACTTTTGGAATTCATATTTGAAAAGGTCCATCTTTTGCTACAGGGACAGGCAGGAATTGCAGACTCTTGTCTTCAAGAATCTTGTACTAAGGTGAAATGAAAAAATAGGGAAACTGGGCAAGGTGCTGATTGTTCTTAGTCTGATGGAACACTCTGATACACTTGGTAATTATGTCTGGTTTGTGTGGGTGCATAAGGGTGAATTAATTTGGATAATCATCCCTGCTGCTTTTCAGTGGCTTAAGAGAAAGTTCATGTTAGTCTTTCTTCTAGAGGTACAGCTGTCCTTGACATGATAAAGATTAACAAATATATCCTCTTCCCATTGCTAGCTTGTGAGGAAAAGTTAACACTTCGGAAAGTGGTTCATTTGCAGAGAAAGGCAAAGAACTATTTTTAGAAAAAATATAAGACTGTCATCACTAGCAGAATTACTCCATGCAGAACAGCATTGTGTGATTGGCATGGTGCTGTTTAGAAGACTTACTTTATGGTGTTAACAGAGTATGTCCTTAAAAACAATAATTCTGTATAAAACCCCTATATTTAATAGTATTAATCAAACCAGGGAAACTGGGTTGCTTGGTTTTGGATGAAAAGAATGTCTGTACAAGTACACAGTTACAGTTATTTTTTAATTATTTTAGAAATTTAATTCACAGTTTTACAGACTAACAGTACTTGAAAGTCTTGAAAATACCAGCTTCATGCTGACCATGAAAAGATACACATAATCCAAGTGCTATTACTGTGTTGGATAAAAACCTTCACCTCATTTTTGCAACTAGAAAAAATGGCAAGAAATTGTTCTGTAAGTTATTCAAGGATTTCTTTTTGTAAATCAAAATAAAGTGAGTGAGCAGGAGCTGCTCCTCCTGACATTTCAGTATTATTATAATGCATTAAATATACATATATATATAAAAAAGAAATACAACAAAAAAACCCTTAAGAATATGGGGAAGGAAAGGCTTAAGTCTGTAACAAATCACTCCGAAGTGATTTTCTGACAGATGTCCCTGCTTTGCCTAAATTTGACTTTTCTTGACATGCGGATTGAAATTTCACAAACCTTTTCTTTATCAATACATACTTGACCTCCCCCAAAAGCAAAACCTGATGTTCCTCTCCACAGAGTTGTTTTATAAAAAAGTGCCAGGCCAGGACACAATTGTGAGAGTAATTTTCCCCTTCAGTTCTTTGAGCATCCGTGCCAAGCAGGCATGCAGCATTCCTGATGTGTTCCTGCCATTGACAGCAAGGAGGATGTCGCCACATCTGAAAAACCAAAGGCAAATATGAGAACAATTTGAACGAGGTGACTTCTTCTCTTAAAAGTTTGCAAATGCTAAAGCATGTGCTTGAGGTGGGAGGAAGGGGTAGAAATGAGTATTTCTATTCCTTCTCTAGCTAAGTACTGTTCATGAATAAGGGAATAAAGCAGATGAAAATACTTGGGTGTTGTTTTTTTTTGGTTTTCCACTTAGAACTTAATTAGGTTTGAAAGAAGATACAGTCCTTTCAGATAGGAGTGATCCATGTTCTGAGCAACCTGTGTTTTTTAAGACTTCTCAATTGATGTAAGTTTGCGCCATGATTCTGCATTCACTCTCTTAAAATGTATTTGTGTTTGCAGAAAAGGTGGTTGGTTGGGTTTTTTGGAGCTGGGGGGTGGGGAAGCTGCTCTGAGCTGGCATGCTTTGTGCTACCCCAGAGATCAAGCTGACTTATCTTTATTCTTACTCATATACTAGTGATTGCAAGGCAGCTGAACACATGCTACTATGAAGGCAAATGTATTAAAGTTCAGGACACTTACATCTTATTTCCATATCTCGCAGAGTTAGTTCTGTATCAATGAGTTTTCCCCCACACACAGAGCCTTCATGAAAATTAGTTTTAACACCCCTTCCCCCACCGCCCACCAGTGAACTAGATGAAAGACTTAAATGCTACATTTCATTAGTTATCTTTACCTAATTCTGCCATCATTATATGCCGGTGTCCCCCCAACGATGGATTTGATGAAGAATGGTTTGTTTCCAGTGTGTTCTTCATAACCTCCTACGATGCTGAAGCCAAGACTTCCAGATGTATTTCTTCGTAATACGATTTCTTTGCAGCTGTACAAATACCTGAAACAAACCAGACTAGTTAAATGTCTTAACTTCAGATTCTGATAAACCATTAATGATGAATCTGCCTTTTCATACACCCACAGAGTGTCTTCAAGGTACAAAATAGCAACAGAGTTCCACGGTATTAGCCACCAATGCTTCCTTCTGTTTTTTGTACTGCTGCTTGCCACAACCACAACCAGTTTTATCCTGAAAGTAAAATTACTTGTAATTTTGGGGTTAAAATAGCAAATAAATTGTTTCAGATGGTAAGAATTTATGCAAATACTCTAGCTGCAATTGAAAGTGACGGAGAAAAACTGTTCATGAATAAAGGAATAAAGCAGGTGAAAACACTTGGGTGTTGTTTTTCCCCATTCTTAGAACTTAATTAGACGGGTTTGAAAGAAAATAGGATATCGTTCTTAGATGGGAGTGATCCATGTTCTGAACAAACAATGGTGTTTAAGACTCCTCAGTTGATTTAAGCTTGATCCATAATCCTGCATTCACTCTCATAAAATGTATTTGTTTGCAGAGGCGGTGGTTAGTTGGGTTTTTTTGAGCCGGGGGGTGGGAAAGCTGCTCTGTGCTGGCATGCTTCGTATTACCCCAGAGATCAAACTGACTTATCTTTATACTTACTCATATAAATATATGCATATATCTATATGTGTATATAGATATATGTATATGCATATATAGATAGATATAGTATCTATATATATATGCTAGACATAGAAACTCAACTGAGACTGCATTTAATATTCATAAACTGTTATGCCAAAACCTGTATTTCATTTACCTTGTGTTTCATCAATACATCCTATGACTTGTTTTATCTTCCAGATAAGAGTCTGTGTGTGATTAACTGTGTCAAAAGTGGGCAGGCATTTATTATGGTGGCACATGTTGAAGCTAGGTAATTTCAAGGCCAGTGAAATGGGCCAGAATTACAAATAATCGGAGATGACATGGCGTGGAAGATGAGAGAAACCTATCCATGCCAGTCAGAGCTTTGGAGTACTGAGGCTGCTTGTTCTCACTATAATGATAAACACAAGATTATTATGGTAAGAGAGCTGAAATCAGCTTCTCCCTCCGCTTGTCTTTTAAACATATGATACTGTAAGTTATGCTGATTCAAAGTTAGCTGAAACAAGGACTAGAGGAAAGCAAGAGTAACAAGGTTATTAGGGTCTTATACTTTACCTATTGCACTTAATTTCAATACCTGCTTTGTTTCCTTTTTCTTAATCAAGCAGGAAAAGAAGAATTAATTTCATTATTTACAAAGCAACAGAAGTTTTTATCCATAGCAGTTCACCTACTCATTGTTAGTGGTACCCAGGAATGATTGAAGAGCCTGAAAATCCTTTTGCTATTCCAAATCTGAAGTTATAGCCTAGTCTATGGCAAGCAACTGTTACAAGATCTATTCAGAGACTCAAGGTTTCTAAGAAACAGCTGACACTTCTTCTGTAGAGGGATAAATATCTTAAAGACCAGTATGTCCAGCTTTTTAAAAATTTTACTTGTCAAATGATGCTTTTTCAGTATTTCACAGTAGGGCCTTACAGTAATACTAGATTAGTCCCCTGGGACCTACAAATATTCACCTGCTGCCAGGGTGGTAGGTATATAATATTTGCACAAGAATTCACTGGCTGCTAATGTAAGAAACAGGTGACATTTGCTTTTTTCCTTAGCAGCCAGGCATTATTACTTTACCATCTGTGGACTTCTTTAATCTGCAAAATCACTTAAACCCTCTATGTTTGATGGTACTTATCAAGGTCATGACCAAGTGATGCCAGGATACAGCTATTAGTGCTCTTACCTAGTGTTGATTCTGGGGAGCAGGGGCCTGGTGCTACACTCAATGCCTTTGGGAGGACATTCAGCTAAAGCCTAACACTATAGAAAAGAAATACCTGAGCAGGTAAAGAGGAGAACAGAACACAGTGAAGACAAATGAGGCTTACATGCGTTCTGTACATGCAGTCTGTAAGGTTACTGATTACATGGTCTTCATCCATCCAGAAAGCATAAATTGTTATTAAAGTGTGTGCTGAATTTAATTAAAATAGACACAGCATACCAGCATCAGGACTGTTCTCTCTGCCTAAGTAGAGGAAACACATGGAAAGCTAGGAGCAGCAGAGAGCTGCTGCTGTCCTGACTCTAGCACTCTGTGCTGCCTTTTGTCTTACTGAAGGGATAGGGTGTAACTGGCTGTAATGGCAAAGAAGTGAGGTAGGCAAGAGGAGAGGTGCTGGGTATGGGAAAATGGGAGGAAAGGGTTTTTTCCCCAAGTGTTTATGTGTTTCTTTTTTTTTACTCCTGATACCCATGTTGGAAATTAAATGTTTTGAGTTAAATTCTCCAACCATGACTGTTTTGCCCTCAACAAAATGGTGAGTGAATTCCCTGTCTTTACTTTGACCAGTCAGTTTTCTCGCTCTTCTTCTTCCTATATCCTCTTGTTGGGGGTGTTGGATTGTGTGGGTGCTTGGTGCATCCGGCGTCCAACTGCTCACACAGGCCGTAGCCTGAGGAGTGGATAGGTGGTGTGGAAACAAAAGCCCCAGTCTGTGTGTTTTGATCCAGTTAAACTGCCATAACTCACTAAACTGCAGCTGGTCCAAGGAGAGCCATCTTCTGCCTTGGAAGAGAGCAGCTCACAGTGTTCTGCCTCTATCTTTAAATACTCTAAAAGCTGAGGACAAGGAGTAATTTGTGTGTGAACTTGCCTCAGATTCGAGGATAAACAGTGTCTAGACGCAGGGTCCTATCGTAAGAAATAATATAACTGAGCATCAGTTACTCATGCAGAAGGAATTTAAAAATGCCTGTTTTCAAGTAGTTAAATGTACAATTCCTGCTGCTTTTTACAAAGAAAGAGCCTTATGCTCCGGGAATGAAAACCAGCCTGACTTCAAGAGGGCTTCAGCAATGACCCCCTCCCACTCTCCCACCCCATTACAGTACACAAGTGGCAGTGGAATTCGGTAATATTTGCTAATTGCTCCCATCAGAGCCCTACAACCTGAATGGACTTAATTTGGGGGAGTTTCTGTCCTAATTCCATGTTTTATGCCCAGTTCTACCCCTGGTTTGCAGAATGACTTTGGCCACCTCCTGCCTTTCTCATCTCATTCTGCAGATGAAGAAAAGCGCTCGTGCGAAGTACCAGTGTTTGTAAATGTTATGACAGGAGGATCTATAAGTTATTTTTAAGTGCTAGCTGGGGGAAGGAAATGTGAGGAGAGCAAAGAAAGAAGAGCAGGAAAACAAGCAAGAGTAGAAGAAACATCATGGGGCTGGGGAAACACTTTTCACCAGCTGCTCCGCATTATTGCCTTTGTGCATGCTTCACAACAACGTTTCCCTCCAACAATAAAGGCGACCTGTCTTCCTCAACAGCAAGCAATTAAATTAGCTACCCTGAAAGCCTTTGGGCGGGAATGCTTAAGGTCCTACATCACTGTTTCCTCCCAACACCCAGGCTGCAGCCCCTCCGCTCGCATGCAGGCCAAGTTTTGACAGATGTCAGATGCACATATGAGTCTATTTTATAACCACCACACACTGGATTGTACTACAGAAAGGACAGAGGAGCTGTTTATGCATTAGCAAACCATAGAAAAGTGACCAAAGCCAGTTTTAAGATCTCACGAGGAAAGGGACAAAATTTAAGTGAGATGTACAAATGTTAAATTATGCCAGGTGGCTTTTCCAGGGCTTTGAGTTTTGATGTAAGGAATCAGATAACCTCTTGGATTCTGCTGCTACCGACCTAAGCCAGAAAAATTGTATAATTTCCTGACTCTCAATGTTTGTGTCTCTTGGCTCTGCCCGTCTCTGTAACAGGTATGCAGTGCCTGGGAAAGGGGCAAGTTCTGCGCTAGCATGGAGAATGAGGCATTTGCAGTACACCAGCCTCGAAAGTGAAGAAGGCACTTTTAATCGTGTAACAATTATTAATGTTAGCCTGTTTTCTACTTCATCAGTCATGGATAGAGGTCTGTACACATCCTCTAGCATTTAGCTCAACTCAGCACATTTTATGGGACCATCCTTCACAGGATTTTCACCAAAACTCTGTGTGTTTGGAACAGAAAAGGGGACACTCTCTTATTCCCTCAGTTCCCTGAACCTGAGCAACCTTTGCCAAGATGGACCAGTCAGACATCTATTTGGACAGAGAATAATTTTCTCTAACAGCCTGGAAAACATTGTGAGACTGCTGGCAATACCTTGAGATCTAGTGGGATGTAATCCATGCCAAAAGCAAACTGAAAGCCAGATAAGGAAAGGTTAAATGCTCGACCTGGAGTAGAATGAGTTAATGTGGTACACTGTCCTAGTGAGAGAACTTGTGGAAGGACTTCCAGATGTCTGGTGTGGGCCCTGGAGAATCAAGAGTGAGAGGGTAAGTGCACTCATGCTGAGGAAGACTGAAGGCTCTGATAATACCTAATGAGCAAACCCAAACCTGATCCTTGTGCACCTCTACTCAACCAACCAGCTACTAATAAGAATGCAGTGCCCCTGTATTACTGTCATGTCTCATCTTTGCTGGTCCCTGTCTTAGTCTGATGTTCAAAGCAGTGTACCAGCTCAGCATACCAATCTCCCTACTTTTCTTTGACAGAGAAGGGCTGCGCTGTGCTCTGTGCGCAGCATCGCAGCTGGGGATAGAGTTACAATGAACTCCTGTCTTCAGTCTTGCTGACACTAGGACTGATTTTCCTTCAGACTGAAGGGGTGGGAATGCCTTCACACAAGCAGCCTTTGGAGGAAGGGGGACAGAATGAGCTTAGAGACCGCTTTTGAAATGGGAAAAACACCTTTTCTTCCAAAACTGCAAAGTGGAACTGCCTGATGTGAACCCTGGGTGCAAGCCTGCAGTACTGTGGAGCTCTGTCCTCCATTTCCGTCCTCTTGCTGAGGACATGGGGACTCGAGGCAGCTGTGGGTAGGCGATGATGGCCACGAGATTTTCTATACAGCCCAACAAAGGCGGGTTTAGGGCAGGCAGGGTGCAATTGTTTCAGTCCATCTAGCAACGGATGGTGATCGAAGGTAACTCAGCATCACAGGCTGCAGCCTATAAGACCTCTAGTCTGCTTGCTGAATCTCTGCTGGAAGCATTACCCATGCCCCAGTGCCTTCTCAGTGCTGCTGGTCAAGCTTAGGGGTGCAGAAGTGAGCAGAAATGAGGACCTCCCTGGGCCTGCCTGTCTGCAGCAAGACTGGGTGAGAAAGGTTTACAACTGCCTGGGGTAGCAAGTTAGAAGCCATCTATTTACTGCTTTTCTCTCAGAGGAATAAGGATGTAGTCCTCTCCACTGCAGGAAGAACCTTTCATCTGTGGGGGACATCACACAGCCTGCTTTCTGCCCTGGCAATGCTCCAGCATGTGTGACACAATCATTACCCTCAGACCAAGCACCAAAACACATCTGGCTCTCACAGCAGACTTTGCTGCAAGGTGAATGAGGTCAAGAGCCAGGAGGAAAAGCACATAACCTGGCATGCAAGACAGGGAAATGAAGAGAAGTCCTGAAACTGTGCCTAGAGCAAAAGCCCACCTGCCCTGCAGACCATCTCTTCATGCCATCCCATAAAAGAGAGCCAGACTCTCTGAACTGCTGACGGGGTTAGAAGTATGGGCAAAAGTAACTTGTAAGCTAACTTCTTCATGCCTTAAACACCAGTTCCGACTGTGTGACACTAGCTCCTCCTGTGCACAGATTCACAACATGACCTCATTGAATACTTTACAGAATGCCACTGAAGCTGCAGGTATACACCCTGCACACCGAGTGCCTTTGAGAGAACTTAACGACATGCAACGTGGCTTTATTATCCTTACTGAAATGACAACACAGCTGCTTCCCGTGTATGACAAACATACTTCTTTCAGTTGGGGGTGGGGTTAAAAGAGGTGATTCAGAGCCCCAGCCAACTGCACGCACTCTGCAACATCTGGGTAAAGTCAAACAGTTCAGCTGGATTTGGCTAAGGAGAAGGGCTATGCAGCTAGAGAGCTGAAGGAAGGGTAGCTCTGCCTTCTGCAGGGTGGTCGAGCCTAAACCCCAGTTCAGCAAGCTCCTGTATCCCGGCAACCTTTTCTTTTCACTCCCTAAGTGCCAGACATGTTTTAAAGATTGGAACAATTTCGGATCCTTTCCTCCTTTGCAAGGGGATCTGCATGTCTCTTTTGCCGTACACACATAGCCATTTACAAAGGGGAGGTATTTAAAGTCTGTGACAGAGCCTGGATTTAATTAAGATGTCAGTGCAATGAATCAAGCCAAAAGAGAGCTGCCAGAAAACACAGATCTTGCCTCCCACTCCCCTTCAGCAGGAGGATGCAATCTGTAGACTTACCGTGGCAGCCCCAGCCACATCACCCAGGAAGGTGACCACTCGCTGCTCTCGGAGCTCGCCTGCATGGCCTCAGGGGCTGGCAGCTGGCCCTGCTCCTCCTGGGCTTCACATGCTCTTATCTCTAGGGCTTTGAGCACCACCGATGAGTTGGTGTTCTTCAGCAGGGCGACGGCCTCGCTCCGGCTGACCCCCGTCAGCTCAATCCCATTCACGTTCAGAAGGATATCACCTGAGACAGAAGAAAGAGACGATAAACTCTACCAGTGTTTCCTGACCCCCATGAACAAGCCAGTCAAAGCCATGGCCAAGAAGTTGCTGCCTGATGAGGCTGTTTGTTAATTCTATCAGTTAATGTGGATGTGAAGCATATGCTAGTGAACACGCCACAGGCATGAGGGAAGACACTAGATCCCCAAACACAGAACCATTGCTGGGCTCGATGGAGGCTTCTGTCGTAGTTTCTTGTCACGTCATGTCCTGCTCCCAGAACCAAACGGCACAACTGGGGTCCTACTGTACCAACAAGCTTTGGTACTGGCACCAGATGCTAATCTAGGTCTCCAAAGCCCACTTCCAGTTAAAAACTTTTGTACTTAGCCTGACCTTGAAACCTGAAAACTCAAAGGTGGTTTTCTCCTGGTGCTCCCTAAGCTGAAGACTGGTGCTCCAGCTGGCTCTTTGTAAGGTTTGCTTTGCGGAATAACATATCATTATTTAAATGTTAATGCCTGTTTGAATGTCCATAAGCCAAAACATCTTTCTGAATGCCTTTTTATAATGTAGGCATGGCAGCTTCAGAGAAAACGCAAAGATGACCTCAATTACTACACAGAGAATAATAAAGACATCATTAATGTCATGCAAGAGGCCACAGTGCCAAGTGCTCTGCTACCCTTTGTGGCACACTCCATGCCAGGGCTTCCCTGGGTGCCCTGTGCACTCCAGGCAGGGGCTGTGTTCACTGGCAGTACAACATAAACATTAAGCTCTTCCTGTGGCCTGCCCCAAAGGGATGGACAACATCCTAGAGGCTGCTCAAAACCGTGGAGGCTTATGGCGCTGTTCTAACATCATATATTCATTTGTTTCTAATTTTATCCAATTGACTAGGCTGAATTTTCCATGCTGCCTCGTAATGAATAATTTTTGGAAAATATATCCCACTGAGAGGCAGTCGTTTCCCAGCAGGAGGGAAGAGGAAACCCGCTGGTTTGCTCCTGTTGTCATGTTCATACATAGGTTTTGATGAACAGCTACAGCTCCTGCAAATGGGCGGTTCCCATGAGCGCTAGTGCTGGGTGCTGCAACAGAGGCTCATGGGGCTTGGCTGGGGTGGAGCTGTTCTGTCCCACTTTTGGATGTCTTCATTTCCCTCTCACTCAGCGTTTCCCCCCAGCTTCTGGGCAGTAACTAGGGTGAAGCTGAGCATAAGGGATGAAGGGCAATGGAACAGGGAGCTGTGTAGTTGATGGATGCAGGGTACCAAGGTACTTGGCTTTTGGAGATGTAACATCCTGAAAATGGAGTTTCACCATTCCTCTACTGCCTGCCTATTCCCAAAAGCCACCCTGATAAAATATGCTCCTCATCTTACTCGAAAGGCTTATTCATGCAGAGGAGGAAAAGTTATTAATTTCATCACTCTGTTACATCAAGAGCCAAATGGAGTTATGAAGCCAATATTTCCAAATATGATATTTAGCCACAAGGCACTAACATTGCTTCATATATGATGGGAATTCTACTCTTCTAAATTTCTTTCAAAGGCATGAATTATACGACCAACAAGCACAAAAATTTACATTTAAAACCCATGAAGGTTGCACAATGATTTCAGTAGTTGGGAGATGGTGATGCAAGATCATTTTCTTGTGAAAACCTTTTTTTCCCTATCGGAATATGCCTACATCCTACTTCACAGATACGGTTTCTCCTGCATATTATACCTTTTCTGCCAGCTGACTTGACACTGTCTAAGCTGATGTACCCCAAAATCTATCGGATAGCTGAAGATGTCAGGGAGTCATGCTCTTTCACTATCCCTGTTTTTCAAAGGAAGCCTTTGAACTAAAGCTGGCTTTCAAAGTCCCCTCTTTTTACCTGTTTTTATCCTGCTGTCTCTGCTGATAACTCCTCCAGGTTCGACGCTTATCACATAGATAGGCAAATCCCATTCCCGGTTAGATGCTCCGCCTGCTACAGTCATTCCCAGCGATTCTGTGTGATCTTTCCGGACAGCCACCACCTTCTCATGACAGGTGACGGCATGAAGGGTGCTCTGTGGTGGAGAAAACAGCAACCACAAACACAGTGGGCATGGGGACCTCCCTGACAGCTGACACGTATTCCACTGAAGTGAGTGTTCCTTGAGGGAATACCAAAGCATTTCTCAGCTGCAGACAGCAGCCCAGACAGCAGGCATGACTCTCTCCAGGGCTCAGGAGTCTGCAGAGTCAGAGCTACCACCAAGATAATCCTTGCTTTAATAGTTAAAGTCAGGCACTGCTCCCACCAAAATCAGCGGTATTTTAGCACTGAGACTAACAGAAGCAGGTCCTTGAAATGTAAATAAGTAATCTGACTAAAAAAAAATAGGTGTTCTTCACATCTTTGACTTCCAGGTCACAGTTCTTATCTTGTTGCTTGCAGCCTGAATGTCATCTGCATAGCTAATGAGAAATGGTCCACCTGGGGTAAAGGAATAAAGCTCTTGGGTACAGATCATAAGATAAACACTTCATTTGTTCTCCCAGATTCTGTGTTTCTGTGTAAGTTACTGGTGGGAATACACTTAGAGAATGTGTGTTTCTGTTCAGGAAAAGAGAAGGACATTTATAGAGCGAAGAGCCAGCAACTTCCAGGGTGTTCTTCCTGGCTCTTGTGCTTAAAAGGTCTCTTTGGGACAGCTACCTCAGCTGTCTGAGGACAGACATCCCCTTATTCCTCCCCCTGAAGGTACACACTGCTGGTCATGCAATAACTAGTGTATGAGCAAGGGTGAAAGAAACTCACAGGAAAGAAACTTAAGATGGAGAGGGAACACAAGCTTCTGAAACAGCAATAAACTGAATGTCACGTTTACAACACACCCAGCTCTTACAGAGGAGTTTGAGAACCAAGGAAGCTTCTCCAGAAAAATCTGGAATTTAATGTTAATTGCTTTGATTGCCTTAAGTATCAAGTTTGATTGCCTGGTATCGACTCCTGAAGATCCCAGCCCCTCTTGTAGGTGCAGCACCATACGTTCCAGGCTCACATGTAGGTATAATAGAAGGCTGCTAAATAAATTTAAAACGAATATTAAAAAAAAACCCACCAACCTTCTCATTCACAAGTGTGACCTCACATTAATAATTAGCAAAATTAATCTATAAAACTCATTTAAAGCCATATTAATCTCTTAGAAATCTGAGATCCTACAAAGATGTTCCACCTTAATTCCTTGGCCAGCAGCACCAGAAAGTGGAACAGGTCAGTCCACAGCTGCTGCCACAGTGATGATGATGAACAAAGGAAGACAGCAGCAAGAAGTTTATATGGGAATAGGGCAGGCTATATCTTTGGCTTGTGTTTTTTTTAAAGATGTATTTGGTGGAACTTGCTCTACATCAGGATTTCCGTGATGCAACACTGACATCAAAACCCAGAACCTTCTAACAGCTTAGCAAAGGATCTCCAGGTGCACTAGCAGAACAGTGGCTGCCACAGAGCTCCAGGAACAAAAAGGCAAAGAGCTCAGTGGAAAAGGTCTTCTTTTAGTCACCAAGACAAAAAACAGACACAGTTGTTTGGAGCTATCACATCTAGTCCATGCAGAACACAAGGCACTGCGTCAGAGCAAATGAACCTGAAAATTTCTGAAGGTTTTACAACATGCACTTTTAAAAAATATTAATGTTCTAGTCAAGATAATTTTAACCTTTCACCTTTGTCTTTAAGGTGTGTTTTAAACAGCAGTTCTAGCTTTGTGCAAACTATACTTAATGTTTTATCCGTGTATGTGCAAAAGTGTTATTTTTCCTTAGAAAGGAATGGTTTTCATCAGGAAAAGGCCACTTCCTGAAGCATGTGGGATAGGGGCAGGGGTAATTTTCACAAGAATGCAATCTGAAATTTTGCAGCAAAATACGCAATTAGAATTAGACTTGCAGCTCTGAGAGTTCAGAGCAACTCTGTTACTTATGCCATGTCCACCATATCTCAGACAACAAAACCATTAGCTGATAAACCGGCTAATGCTCTAGTTCTGAGGAATCATGGAAGGGAAAAACAGATTTCAAAGCAGTGCTTGGTAACAAATTGTGCTGTTACATTTCAATGAAGAATCATAAAAGTACTGGTACTTGTATGCTCAACCATGTAGGACCAGTTTTCCTTTGAAGCTCCTCTTCCACATGTCAGTTTTTACGTGGTTGCAGATAGAAAGGAATTAGGGCAACTCGGCTGAGTCTAAGGCAGTGATGAAAGGAAAGTAAAGCCCTTCTTAGTAAACACACGTAGAGCTTTCTTTGAGGTACAGCTGATAATGAGTAAACCAGTTAAAAGACAATGTTTATCAGTGACTGCATTTCAATGCATTCTCTTCTAAACAATTGTCCTTCTCCCTCATTTTGAAGTGACCTCAGAGGTCAGGATTAAAAACCCATAACAGTTCATCTCCTCCTTTTTTCAATTTTTTTTTCCCTTTTCTGTATATTTACTGGAAAATAAATATTTACAGCAGATTATCACAACATCAAAGCCGTGACACACGTCTTGTAGGCAAAAGACAGAGCTGTGTGTGTATGGAAAATGTACTTCACCTGAAGATTAACCTGCTTAGATGGTCAGAAAGCACTGCCTGCTCCAACAACAGGGTGACAGATTTGCTTTAAGTACTAGACAATTTGTTGGAAAGGAGTAAGAAAACAGCTCCAATTAAAAACAAGTGATATTTAATTAATGGCAAAGCTCCCACTGACTTCAAAGAAATCAAATCTGGCCTGTTTATACATAACAGCCTGGCTTAACAACCTCAGCTCCATAAGAAAGTGTTTCTGACATCTTTTCTTTTCTGAATACAGGCAGCAGTCAGAACAGATTGGGCTATGCCTGCCCTATCTCCGTACACAGGACAACAGCCCGATGAGAGCCTGTGCAGGACAGGTCTCCCAGCACACCATGTGCCTGGAATCACTGCCACCAGGGAAGGACATGGTCACTACAGAGCGCCCTCCTCTTCCTCCAGCGCCTTGTTGGCTCCATGGCTGATTGCCATTGGCCTGAAAGCTGCCGCCTCACGGTTTCCAGATGGAAGCAGGCTGTCATGAGGGCAATGGCTTGGCCAAAAGTGGTTCCTGAGCCCTCATGTGAGCAAGACAGCTGCTGGAAGCTAGAGTTTATTCTTGGTGCTGAATACAGCCAAGGCTTGAGAGCAAATTTTAGCCCATGCATGCTTTACAGCAAGAACTGCTTCTCTCAGAGGCCATTCCCAACATGCTATTATCACGTCCTACAGTAGGCTCATGGGGCAAAACACACCTTCAAATTAATCAAATTCAAGTCAGCAATCTCTCTATCAATCACTCATAATAATGCAATACCACTGACAGCAGCAGATAGCAGACTCATCAAACCACATACACTGGAAACTCCTCTGACAATAAAGCCCCTCCAACAGACATTGCCTTGGCTCAGAGGAGGGGGATGCTATACAGGACACTGTATTCTAGGTTTGCAAGCACTGCTCCTGCACTAATGTCTATTTGAAAACAAAAAGCATTTTAAGTCTGTCAAAGCCTACAGTTTGAAGATGTTGAATTGCAAACCATCTCCAGTTAAACCTTCAGCAAAAAAAAAAGCATGAGAAATTAAACTTGACACACTCATACCCTAGAAAAGGACAAATAATAATCCAGTAATAGCTGCATCAAACCAAAAGCCCACAGTACCTGAAGCCCATCATGTCCACTGTCTGTCTCATCTCCTCATCTACTGCCAGAGTATTTTCTTTGATATAAGCCCTCTGCTGCACACACACTAAGATAAAGGGAACTAGGAACAGCTCAGAGTTTTCTTTTTATGGGTGTGATCTTGCCTGGAAAGTACCCAAATGGTGGCATTGAGCAGAAGCTCACAGCTGCACACTCAATCATATGCTTATGTAGCACCCATCTCCTGTGGCAAACTGGAAATCCCCCTAAAAGCCAAGACCTATCCAACAAATGATGATCCATTAGTCTTTAAAGGATTATTGCATGGTCAACATCTACCCTTCAATCTCACCACTGACCAAAATTGTGTTGGATTTAATAAGGATTCCCATCTTATACCTCTCTGTATAGGAAGAGAGAATGAGCATTTAGGGCAGTTTATGGGAGACAATGCCACGTGGTATCAATCAGATCAACACTGTAGAGCTAGGAGGTGCTTGGAGCTTCACTAGAAATCATACGGTAGCCACACAAACTAATTGCTGTCCTACACATATCCCCCTAAAGAAATCATTACTTCATTAGCAAATAATGCCTTACAGGTGCATGATTAGTTGGTCACTGTTTGCTGTTGAGTAGTAGCTACTGAGAATTGACTCTGCTCTCTGGTTTAACTCTTGCTGACCTAGTCTCACCTAACAAGGACTGTGATTGTGACTTCATGGAAAAGGAAAACTAAAAATAGATAAATAAACAGTAGTATATCTTTAACATATAAAAATACTGAATTATGTAGTTGGGTTTGTTTTGTTTTTTTTGGAAAGAAAAATGACAAATACTGAGCACCTATAGCATTTGTAAAATGCAGAGCTAGGCTTGTCTCCTCCTGGCTGACAGCTGTGCGCCCAGTCTGACAGCTGGGTGAACCCAAAGGTTTCTTTGAGGACTCATCTGGCTGCCCATGAGGCTGGATGGATTTAAACCAATCCTGCCTATCATCTCCCTGATGCACTCCTGCCACAGGTGGCCAGGGGAACCAGCTTGCAAGGGTTTGCATAAGTGCTGACACTCAGAGTGGTTACTGTAAATTAGCCAGGCACATGACTCCAGTGAAATAAATTCAGCTTCTGCAAGGACATACCTTGTTCTGTCTGTAGTTGAAACTATAACATTGAGTAAACTCAGAAAAGGTATTTTCAAAGCTCTTGCTGCATTGGTTTCTGCTTTAAAACCTCATATACTTGACCATCACAGTCTCTCTCACTTCTGTGGAGCCTGGACCCAAAACATGTTGGCTCTCTGACTTACGCAAGTCACAGAAACACAGAGTGCTAGCAGTGGCCATGGAGGCCACAGCCACTGTCTGCCGCTGAGCTGCCGGCCAGGTCAGAGTATAAGTACCTTAAGAAATGGGCAATGACTATTAATTACCTTAATTTTCAAGCAGCTTATGGGATTCTCTCAGGCCAGTGTTTAAAAGATTTTGTCTGAAGACTTTGCTTCAGACAGAGAAACTTCAGATAAGCCTTTTCTTTTCATTGGAGTGCATTGCCCTGAGGTGGCTCACACCGCTGCCCAGATCCATGACCATGGCCAAGATGTGGTGTGCACATCAGCCCTCTTCACTGCCCTTCACCTTCTCCTTCCCTCCCTATTCTAGACAGGGTCAGGGCAGAAGCAGTGTATAAATAATGAGGAGCACAGCTTTTATGTTTCCATTGCAAAATAAGACATGCTTCTTCCAGTGACAGAAACCAGAGATAACACCCAAGACACCAGAACTCTCCTTGTCCTCCCAGTCCCCTGTCCCATGGATGTCAGAGCAACCACACAAGTGCTCATGTCCTCACCTTGCTGGGGTTGTTTCTCTCGGTGGGACAGGGCTGAGGGCTGCCACTGCTGTAACTCCAGCCTGTCTCCTGCAGGATGTCAGGGGGCTGCTGCCTGGTCTGCCGCGACACGATGAAGTGAACCTGCTTCTCACTGGCCTGCAGGGAAAGGCACAGCATGAATCCCACCACCCCGGCGCAATAAACCCCTGCACGTCAACCCCAGAGGGCTCACATGACACAGCTCCTGTTCGAGCGTAGTTTGGATTTCCCACTGATGTGGTTGCAATGACATAAAGCATCAGTTCAGGTCAATAAAGACCATAAAAATCTACTGGCAGCTACTTCATAGTTCTTTTGGAAATTCGGTGTTAACTCTGAGAAAACCTTCTTATCCATTCCAAATTTGGCTGTAAGCAGTGATCCACCACAGTGAGTGCTAATCAACTTACACCTTTGTACACCGCTGCAGAACAGCAATGTGCCTGCCACAGTAGAGAGATGGACAACCAGAGCTCTGAAAAAGCTCTCATTACACTAACCCTGTAATGAGGGAGGTGTTCAAGCCATGGCTGGTGGAAGTAGGGAATAAAAGATGTAACTGGGTACACCTGCATGCAACAAGCCGGATCAATGTAAGGCAGCTTAAAGAAAGGAATGTGCAACCATTTTGAGAAGTAAAATCCTGCTGTACCAGAGCACAGAGAAAAAGGGAGGACACAAGCAAGCACACAGTGTAGTGGAGTTTAGGATGGGAAATTAGCACGAACTCTTGCTCTACGAACAGAAACTGCAAAAACACTTAACCCAAAATAAGCTCAAAATGGTTCTGGGCCTTTTTTGCACAATACGGTCATAATTCTTATGTGCCTGAGAGATGCTACAAAGCTTATGTTATGAGTTATGTTTTTTTGATATTTTTAAGGCTTTCTGTGTGTTCCTGATATTTGTGTTATTAATTCTGTGTACTGGTGAATTTTTAAACAATTAATTTAAAGCAACATACTGAACTGAAGTGCAGAAATAACCTCAATGCTATAGAAGCATTCTCAGAAGATAAAATATTAATCCTTTAATCTCCTGTCCAGGCTAAAGACCCTGATGCTCTGGCAGGCAGGAAGGGATCTCCAGAGGGAGTTCTGCCTGGCTGCTCACAGGTTACTACTGGTGAGCTGCTCTGTATCTAATGTGGAGCCCCTGCGAGCACCCCTGGAGCTGCAGCAGTGATGCTTGCTGGTACCACAGCCCCCAGGGCATCAGACCTCCAGAGCCGGTTGTTGGTGTGCTGGGGAGAAGCTCCAAAGGAAGCTGGCATTGAACAAGCAGCTGGAAACCATACCCAGATCCAGTTGTGCTATTGAAATCAAATCTCCCACAGACAGTTAACAGAAGCCAGAGGAGGCCCCTGGGGTTTGTGTTGTTATAGTTTGGTTTGTCTTCTCTGGACCTGGGTTCAGCAGTGGCAGCTGGGAGTTAAAAAGTGCCTTTGAAAAATGTCACTGTAGTTAAAAACCAAAAGCAACCTACCTCTCCTAAACCTCCATCTTCAAGCCTGAAATCTCCATGTTCAGGCTGTGCTAACTCCAAGGACGGTGATATCTCAGTGAAAAAAGTGCACTTCTTTGTTACTTGCCCAGTATCTTGGGGGATCCCAGTTTTTTCACAAGGAAATTTAATCTCCACGAATCCATTATACATCATTTGATGCATACACACGTATTTCGCAATAACTTTCTAGGTATTTTTACCATGTCTGTTTTTATGGAATGTTAATTCCTGGACTACAGACTCAACTGGTACCCAGAAGCAGAATGCTGTGTCTCTGATTAAAGGAAACTGCCCTGGTCCCTAGTGTGTAATATCACTGAGATGGACTGGACAATACAAGACTAAACCTCCTACGGGCACACGGCCTCACAAAAATCAGTTTTCTCTAAAACAAACAACCTCAACTTACGTAACTTCTGTTTAAAACTCGTCTGCTGCCACATGGTTAGGCTCAAAGTTGGTTATTTAGAGAAAGGTTGTAAATGTGATTAATTCCATTAGAATGACTAGCAAAAGTTCAACAAGAGTCTCCACTGCAATGTCGCATTTGTCTCCAGGTCAGTCAGGTTGAATAATTTCTCAGAAGTCCAGAGTGCCTTAAGAAGTTACCCAAACAACAAGACCAGCTTTAGTATTTACGTACTTCCAGATAAAACCCATTAACACATCAGAATATTAATGACTGCTTCATTCTGACCCCTGCTTCCCTCGTAGTACTTGTCTTTCCCACAATTCCTTCTCTGGATATTACGCTGAAGCAAGAATTAAAGAAAAGAGGTTAGCTTTGAGACTGAATACAACAAATAGCTGAAACAATCTACTAGTATTAAAATTTGTCTTACAGCCAAAGCAAACCAAGCAGGGAGGCAGAGACCTGGTGGCAGCTTCTGAGCATCTAGTAGGCAAGCGACTGCATCCTAAAGAAAGGCAGCAGTGCTATTCTCAGCAGAAGCCGCCCCATCTCTTGCAGGGATGATGGAGCATGGATGTGCTCAGCATCACAACCTGCTTTCTGCTGGTGGTGGTTGTCATGATGGAGACACATGTGTCTGTCACAGCTGCTCTGAACTGTGGTGGGGGAAAGAGGGAGGGAGGAGGGCTAGGATCTGGGGGCAGTAAAGTCTGACTCAACCCTTGCAGCTCAGCTTGTTGTGCTCACATGAGTGCCCACTGATCTGTTACCTTGTTCCTCTTCTTGTCACTCTCATGGAAAACAGATGTGGAATGTCACGTTATTTAGATTAAAAGTGCCACATCTGACACAAGGCCATGACTAAAGATGATGCGACAAATGCAAAGCAGCAAACTCCCAAGTGTTACGACGTGTGCACGTTCCTAATTAGGACGTACATGTTTTCTTCATTCCAGTTCTTGTGGCTGAGCTTATAAACAGACACCTAATCCACTGATTCAACAACTGCTTCACATATGCTAATATATAATTGCTAGCGGCCTGGAGAATCAGATTCATCTCAATTATTCATTATTTAGAAGTCAAAAGTAATCCAATTGTACAGAAATCTGATGTTCTCCCATCCGTGCTTGTCCTAACAAGCCACCACCACAACCTTTCAGTGTTCCATTTTTAAAGAAACCAATAGTATATTTGAAACTTCCACCACAACTAATTTGAAGACCGTAGTGTGCTGTGAGTGGCAGCAGACAGGATACTGTTGAGAAATCAGAGGACACAGTAAAACATCCCTTCGTGTAAGAAGCAAATGCAAACCACTTGTGGCTTCAGCATAATGGCATAACATGGAAACAGGAAAGGCAAATGATAATTGATGAAAAAAAATGGCAAAAAAGACACAGGTTCCAGGAATTTTGCGTTAGACAAATGTGATTCATGGAGCTCACATCAATGCAATGTAACCCGGGCTGTTTAGAAACCCAAGTCTCCCCTTTGATGGGCATGTTGTTTAAATTCCCAGGGACTGGTGTGCATTTCAAGCATAATTATAAATAACATCCACTCCTTGGAACCCAATAAGAGCTTTAGCTGTGCTTTTAAGCACTTGTGTGTGAACGGTCTCGTTAGTCATTTTTTCCATTTTATCTCTAGCTTGCATGTGTTTTTTGCTTATGAAGCATTGTTGCCTTGTTTTGTAGCCAGAAAGAACCAATCCAAGAATACCAAATTTTTAAAAAGGTTTTCACTCCAGACTTATTCCCCTTGGAGAATTTAAACCTCCCTGCCCCACTGCCTTCTGCTCCCAGTTAAGAGAGACACAAAAGTAATCCAGAAAGATGCTGGATCAGAATTTAAACAACTGGCATTACGCAAGGGGATGCCATTGTCTTTACCTAAGCTATAAACTTCCCAATAAAAGCTGGCTACAGCCAACTGTGAACCTATGCTAAAGGAGGAATCCTTTCCACAAATGCATGAATTCGAATGCTTCTTTCAATCTGACTCATGTTACCCTGATTATACCTGTCAAAATGGGGAACCAGCCAGCCTGGTTTGACATCTTGTTATGGAGGCGTATGAAATTCTCCAATATGTGAACATTCTGCATGCCTCCAAATGCAATGTAAAACTGCACAAGTATAATAACTGCTATAAATAAAAGATACAAGCAACAAAAGATTCTTGGCTTTGCCATTTTTTATGTTGAAGTTTTCAAAAAAAAGTAGGATGTAAAGGAAGAGAAATGACAATGTTTCTGGAGGGGAAATGAGGCAGAAGCTGACTGATTTTGGAGCTGAGAAAGGCCCAGGGCTTTTTTTCCTGACAGTTTTGTGGTAAAACTCTTCGGTGCATTGCAGAAGCACCCCTTTAGTTCTCCACACAATTCTAAATAAACATGTATGAAAGCTACAGATCCATTTTTTCCAAACATCTGGATTTCCATATGCTGGATTTCAGTAAGGAATATGTACAAGATATGGATTACTTTCAGTCATGAAACCCACTCATATGACAAATCACCGAGCCTGGGAGGTTGTTTATCCTGAAACATGCTGTCTATAGCCTTAGGCTGCTCTGGTTCGCTCCAGGGTTGCAGCAGGAATCACTGTGGCTCCTTCTGAGCTGGAGGAGCAAGGACTCAGCTTGACCCAGAGCTTCCAAGGTGCAGGCTGGCCTGCCTTTTGGCAGATGTAATCACTCTTTGGTAATGCACGGAAGGCATGGGAGTTTGATCTGTGCACTACAAAGCCTGATGGTAACAGGCATCACTGCAAGAGTCCATGCCCATATTCACCCTAGCACCTACAAGCGAAACCAAGGAGCTTTTAGAGTTTTAAATTCCCACCTGTGCTTGACACATCTCCTTTCCTCTCACAAATACACACACACCAAGTTTGGCCCCTCCTCTGCAATGGATGGGACAAATCACACTGCTGGGTTCCTGCAAAGTTCAGAAACTGGGGTCAAGATGGTGGTGACAAACCTGTATCAGCTGGGCTGCGCTCTCTGGACTGCCGTACCGATGGTCGTGCCCATTGATGGCCAGCACCCTGTCATTCTCCTGAAGGTGTCCATCACGGGCAGCCACGCCGCCTTCCAACAAGTTGAAAATAAATACCCCTGGCTCATCGGCCCTGCGGACCAGCTTTATTCCCAGCTGCTCATCCGGACTGCTTTTGTTTAGCACAACATGGAAGCTGTCATCCCTATTGCAGTGAGCATCAAGGGGAAGTCCACTGTTTCGGCACCGGTACCTCTGCTCTCGGAGCACCGTCAGTCGGAGCACATGGCAGGGTCGCTTCAGGATTGACAGGGCATAGTTGTGAGGCACATTTTTGATGTCCATGCCATTCACCTGGAAGACAGAAGCGTAAATCAGCAGCAGAAAGACCGTCTAATTTGAATTGGCACTGGAGAAGGCAGCTCTATTTACACAGATGTCTTCATACAAAATGACATGTGCTATTTCAAACTGTGTCACGCAGGAGGCCAAGTTTGCAGTGCAGAACACTCTTCCCCCCAAGGAAAGGACGCGCTGTACAGACACTTTCTGCCTGTTTTTTTCCCCTTTCTTCCTGATAGTCTCCAGACATACATGTTATTTTTCAGCTTTATTATTGCTCCTTCCCAAGCTCCAATATCCTTTCATATATCTTAGTTTTATTCCACTAGCTTCTGATTTCGAATAGCCTTGCCAGCCTTTCCTTTCACTCCCACTGCTTTCCTGCTGTTTCTCTTCCTCATTATCTCTCAGCTCTTTTAGGTACAGTAAAAAGTGTTCCCACCTAACGAATCTCTAATTGAAATGATTAAAAGATTCTCGAGAAGAAGTTTAAATGCCCTGCATATTTGCTAGTAATCATGCTGATTTACCACACCACAGAATTGGGCTTTTTATGTTTCTTAGTGTTTTCTAATAAGATTTATCTCGTGTGGCAGTAAAACTGCATAACTGCCACTTCTTTAATCTGGGGGGGGGGGAAGAAAGATTTAAAGGAAGAGCTTCCAGTCAATCCTGTCATGCCCATGTGTGTAAGAGTGACTAGGCATTGCGCTTTATCACTGCTAAATGAAGACCTTTTGCAAGGTTGTCATTCACTGCTGGCTGGAAAACCCGAATCAGACAAGTTATTTTCATGTAGTTTTACACTGCACAGGTTGAACCACTTAAATATTAACAAACCTCTCCAAAGTGCAACAGAAATGTTCCCCAGCACAGACAAAAGCATTCAGCTGGCGTTTGCTTCTGCGGACTGCCTGCGTGGGCATGACGGGGCTGTCCCTGCTGCAGTATGATGGGGAGACTGCACCCCTAGAAACACAGCTCAACCACTTTTAAGTTACCAGCTTGAGTACTGGAAATAGCATGACCTGCAGCAGCATGGGGCTGGAATTGCTAGGAATCCTTCCTAAATCTCTGGGCAGCTAGCCATAGCCAGGGAGAGCTTTGCCAAGCCCCTCCATGCTGCAACCACAGCTTCCCACTGCAGTTTGAATGTGCCCTGGGGGAACAGTTTTGGCTGAGTGATGCCATTAACTGTGCAGCTCTGTGCTGGCACCAGGACAAAAAGCCTCCCCAGAACACATGACTGGGTGACACTCATCCATCCAGCTACCCCCTGGAACACTATTCTGAGGTATGTTTAAACACTGCCAGAGCAAAGTATGCCCACATCATGATCCTGAAAAATCCCTTTGGCCATGGTCTGTCAGACATAAAACAGAATGTATGTCACAACCCTGGTGTCCCCCAAGTGCCCTCAGCTACCACTGCAGTCACCAAAAGCTAGGAAAGCATGATGGCTTACAGGTGGTGCTCTGAACTTCAAAGGATCGTATCCTCAATAATTACATACATGGAATATGTTGTAGAAGTCAGTAGGGCTGGGAGGCCTACTCATTAACCCTATCAGCCAGGCATGCCAGAGCAGGCAGAAAGACGGGCATCCAGAGTCACACCTGGAAGATGACCCTGAGATATGGATGCCAGACCTTGCAGTCCACCCTATTTCCAGCTCCTGCAGCCTTACCCCAAAAATGCCACATGGGTTAGCCTTGGTACCAGCACAAGTCTACCCATGGGCCATGTCCAAGTGTTCACCTTCCCTAATTTGGGAAGCCTATGCTGAGCTCTTTGCAGTCTCTGGCCTCGCTGTCACTAAAATTTGAGCTAGCTGATTTAAGTTGCTTGAGGTATATCTGGGTGAGCTGCAGCTGTATCTCTGTTTTGCAATGTGAATATACCTGTGCATTCCAACTACACAAGATCAAAGCAAGAAAAGGAACTAGTATTTTCTGTTATCAATCTTTTCTTCTAAGGACTGAAGCATTAATATAATTTTGCATCCTCGCAGAACTTCAAGTCACTGGAGCAGCTGAGAGTGCAGTTCCCATTCAGAAGCTATTGCTGAAGCAACCACTCATAAAATACAAGATCTTTAAACATCTAGCCTAATTCTTGTTCACCTGCTATACATTTCTACAGAAAGAGAAGCAGAAGTAGCGTCCAACAGCTAATGCCTGAATGCTGCTCAAGTTTTATCTTAGAGATTTCACCTGTGGCTGCTGGTGGAACAACACTCTCAAAATAGATCTGGCAGTGTCTCATACAGAGGAGGCTGAAATAGCTTAACCCCGATCAGGCCCCTGCCACCTATCCTGGTGTAAGTGGGATGTAAGGCAACGGTAACCTCACTAACTATGATTTAAGCCCACTGTTCAGTAGAAACAAACTGGGCAAAAAGCCCAGCCTCTGCTTTCAGAAAAAATCTTTTGCACCAGTGGGTCAGAAATGCCAGCAGTCTATTGTGCTACATTGCACTTTGGAGCTACCATGTTTGGTTAGATATCAGAGAGACCCGGCAGTGAATGGGAAAAATAAACAAATCCATGAGCCTCAAGATTTGTTGAAATGAATGAAATCATCACAGCATGCAGAGGTGCTGAAAGTCTTTTTGCATGCATTATTCTATCCACACAAACAAGCCACATTGCAAATCTCATCTCAGGATTGACTTACAGCATCTTATTCTTGTACCTCCACAGTACTGTACCTTTAGTATCATGTCTCCAGGCAGCAATCTTCCATCTCTGGCAATTACCCCGTCTCGATAAATATGCTGTATAATAATGTGAACCAAAGGAGTCTCACTGCCTCCCACAATCCTAATGGCCAGGTTTTCATGGGGATCGGTACGGTTGATCTTAATGCAGGTAATTTCCCCATCTGGAATCAGGTGATACAACCTGGGAAAACCTGGAAATGCACATTTCAAGGTATTTATTTGACATCACAGCTTTGGTTTGTTAAAACATGTACTGCACAACTTCAAGCACCTGCCCGTTATCCAAACTAGGTTGTACGCATGGATGTGACTTACTAAGTGGGGAGGAAAGGACACATATACTTGCTGAGCAGACTTGAAGGGATCTTCTTTTAATTAACACATTCAAGATTCCTTCTCCCCCTCTTACCTCCCCAAAACACAGCCGTAAATCTTTGATGTAATCCAAACAAATGAAATGTACTTTAAAAGAGTTACGTGTGCTAATATTTTAAGGGAACAAAATACATTTTTAGTCACCAGAGACCATTTTTGGTGCTGAGGGCTGGGTGATTGGCTCGTGACATCCAAGGGAGCATTTTCTTTACCTTCAGCTAATAGAAAGGTTAAAGTTTCTCAGGCAAACCAAAGCACACAGCAGTTTCCCCCTAAGTGAGAGAAAGCTTTTGAATTTTTAGTGTGCAGGTCCAATCCAGCACTCATATGAAAAACCTGCAAGTCAAAAATATTAAGTGCTAATATTTTTTCAGTACCTATTTTAGAAATGAAACCACAGTGACTGTTACTGAACAGTGGTGAAGTGTTAGATGAAAATTAACAGAGTAGTATCCAAGAGAGGAGAAATATTTTCTACTACAGAATTAGTGGACAATAAAACGGCAAGACACCAAAACCTCTGGGAAGAGAGCAAACAGAAAGAAAGAACAGGAAAAAAAGTATTAAGAAACACCATGTTGTATCCCTTACCACTTCTTTGATCATATGTTCCTCAGGGCAGGGAGCTGTCTTCTTCCACGTCTGTAAAAAGCACCTACCGGTAGCACAGACTTCGACTTTGTGGTTTTACACAGAGTTGACAGCCAATAAAAATCTATCTAGTCATCTATATAGCCTTCATATACTCATATCCAAGTATTCATTTAGTTTATACTCTTGTAGTAGCAGTCTCTATGATACGAGTTTACTTCAGTTTTGCACACAACTTCAATGTCTCAGGAATGGAAGGTCCTTTATTTTCCCTGTACTCCCCTATTACCTGAACACTATTTGCCCAACTTGTAACTTGCGCAGCTCCCTCTAGCCTGAAGGGTGGATTGACTCCATCTAAATTCAGGCCTTTAAGCTAAATGTATAGTTTAAAGATCTACTTTTTCTCTCTTCCGTTATTGCACGTGGGCACCCAAAGGTAATGATACCCACTTCACCACTAAATCATCCCTGGACGTGCTGAACTCTCTCCACTGCTATGTTAGAAGAAAGAGGCAATTAACTCTGGCATCTCAGTGGGGTGCTTAGAGTCAGATGATTCAAGTACTGCTCAAAAATCACCAAAGGCCTGATCTCTACAGCAGGGCGTGTACATTTTACACTCTCAATGTGGTTATAAGGATATTTCTATGTAAAATTGCAAATGATAATCTGGATCCCCAGATCTAATCTGCACAGAAACAATGTAAGTAAATAGCTCTGTATATTCTGAGTACTACCAAAGCAGTCCTATAGCGGAAATAATTCAATTTTCCATTGCATGATTCACCTCATGTTATAACAAACTGTCCTTTTTGACACAAGCACTCATTCTCCCGTACTTCATTCTGAAAGCTTTTCTAAAGGAATTACCTGGTCATATTTCTTGACCATGGAGAACTGTGGACTGAACAAGCTATTGACACTCTCATATTTTAGTCTGTGATTATCCCAGGGCAAAATCAGAGCAATGTGTCAGTGAACAAGATGTTTATAGAAGTTCCTTTGCATCTTGAACAATGCCTTAACTGGTTTATTAAGTCTTGCAGTGGCACTTGGCTGACTTTCAATATGACTTCAGGCAGATTCATTTAGATTTTTTTAACCCTCAATTTCTTTCCAAAGTGTGCAGTCTACAACAGAATAAATCTTCCCAAGATATTTTTCTTGTCAGTCTGCAAGTCACTAAGATTTCTCTTCATAGCAGATGTACTGCTTCACCTTTTGTCTTCATTTGATTATTTTACCAAATGTAGCATCATAGAATCATAGAACAGTTAAGGTTGGAAAGGACCTTAAGACCATCAAGTTCCAAGCCCCCTGCCATGGGCAGGGATACCTCACACTAGACCATGTCACCCAAGACTCTGTCTAACCCTGCCTTGAACACCGCCAGGGATGGAGCTAACTGTTCTATGATTCTATGATTCTGTGATTCACAGCTTCCTTGGGCAGCCCATTCCAGTGCCTCACCACCTTTGCAGTAAATATAATTAATAAATTATACCATTTTCTCCTCAGATGGGCCAAGCAACCAAAACAACTCCATGATCCCTGTTCTCTTCATTAAAGACTTGCCTCTTGTTTCATCCCAGAAACATACATGGATGTTTCTATTACCAACAACTTAAACTGTCACAAGTGAAAGGCCAATGTCTATTTTGGTAAACTAACACTAAGTTTGACAAACTAAAGGTATAAAATACGTAAATACATATATTTTTTAATGAGAAAATTCACAATCACTTTTTCACCAGTCTGCATACATTGTGTGCAGATTGGTCAAAACCTACCAAGCCTATTTCAAGATGAAGCCATGCCTGGAAATCAGTGTCTTTAACTTGAATTTTTCTAAGGTGTATACCATACCCAGAAAAGGAAGACGCTGTTTTAGCACCTGGCTGCATACAGTGAATGGTTGCATACAACAGCCGAATTTAAGGGACTCTAACTGGGTTGAAGGCCTGTACCATTCACATATACCCAGCCTGTTGTGTGGCTGGAGCATCAGTTTGCACAGACCCATTTCCCTTATACTTTCAGTTAGAATTCTCCATTCTCTTTGATCAGGTTTTCCAGAGCAGGAAAACCCAGGAGTATTGCATACCTTTCTTTACCATTTTATATTTCCAGTCCTTAAATATCGAAGAGCTGCTGAATCTAGAAAGAAGTAAGCTTTCTGTCTTGTTTTTGGTGATTCTTGCAGGTGTTTCCACAGAGTGTTGTGGTTTTGTCACCGGGGGTTGTATGGAGCATTCTGAATCTGTCAATATAATAAAATGTCATCTGCATTCAGAAAGATTGTGTGAGCTTTTCCCTCAAGCAATATTTTATTTATATTAGTGTGCAATTTTATTGCTATTTTCACACATCCTGTTACAGTAACAAGTAACATTGGAGAGATCAGCTTTACACAGTAAACTCTGCATGTCTGGTATGATGTAGGACACTGATCGCTCATTAGGATAGTGTCCATGAGATCGTAATACCAAATGTTAAGTATGATTAATATTTTATCCCCACAGTTTATAACACTTAGTAGTGTTCCTTCAGTGCTCAGGTTTCAGCTGACTTCTCTGTGCACCACGCTTCTTCTGACATTGCTGCCATCAGGATAACTTCTGCCTTCATTCCCAGTATCCAGTGTGACAAAGCACTGTGTAATGTTTGCTATGACTCTTGAGTCCAGATTAATCAAAGGTCACTATAAACAAAACTTGGCGTCTCATATTGCAAGTCCTTATTTAGATCAGAAGGTCTGACTGATGTGAGGTGCCAGACACTAATAAAGCCATCTGCAGGAACACACTCATGCTTCCCAGCACCTGGTCACCAAATTTAAATGGATCTTGTGTAACCTATTCTTGGAAAAGTCTTGTGTTTGTGACTTTGTTCTACAACTCTTCCTTCCCCATTGCTTTTCATTTAGCATTTCGTTCTCCCAGTGGTTTGCCATCATTTTGATTTAACGCCTTCCATTAATTCTGCAGGGATGTTGGTCCGATGCAGGGGGCAATGCCAGCTCTAATGTCTCTTCTGGCTTCTGAAGATTCATCTCACCAAAGGAGTCCCAGAATAACTAAAATGTTGAATGTATCTCAAAAAAGCTGTGGCTATCTTATCTACAGCAGGCAAAGTTTATCAGTTTGCAGTGGAGGAAATGCTACAG
This sequence comes from Pezoporus wallicus, assembly GCF_028554395.1. NCBI lineage: Eukaryota > Metazoa > Chordata > Aves > Psittaciformes > Psittacidae > Pezoporus > Pezoporus wallicus. Next base: position 582,019 of record NW_026635251.1, read on the forward strand.
AGCAAATCTTTCTCTTCTGGAAATTGCCTGGCTCATCATCCTACAGCAGAGTGCTTTGAACCAGGCCTGTGAGATTTCCAACAGCTGTTTTGGGAAATTGGAACTGCAACTGAATTAAATCTGAGGAAAACAGGAACAGCACAGGATCCCTGCAGGGTGCAGCTTTCCTGAGGCACAATTTGGTTGGGCTCTGCTGTCTTGCGCTGGGGCTTGATATGCCACTTTCTTTCCTGCGTAGAGAGAACCTAAAGCCCATGAAATGGTTGATACCTAGAGCCATTAGTGTGTCACTTACTTTCTTTCCCTTTATGTACCTTTCTCAAACATTGAAGTATTTATCTATTATACATATATACATACAAACATATAAAAATACAACAAGGCTCAGACTGAACAGTAGGGGTGAGATACACCCATACAACAGAAGAGTCTGTTCTGTGGTCCTGCCAGTGCCTGACAGGGCTGCCTTGGCCTTGACTGCTGCAAAGCAGTAACAGATGGTAGAACTGCACCCACCGTGAGACTAAGAAGAATGAATTTGACTTTGAACAATATCTGACATCCTCAAGCAATCACAAATTCAATTTATTTTACAACGGCTTGACTGCAGGATGGAACTGATGAACACTTTTGAAGACCAGGAGCACAGCTCCCTTGTACTGTAAAACTGTACAGAGATTTTTGCAATTGCATTCTCAAATTCTTCCCTCCTTGAGCATCAACTGGTTTATAACTTGCATTTGTAGATTGGTTTGGGTAAAGAGTATGCATCTTTCTAGTCTTTCTTGGAAGCGAATTTAGAGAGTAATGCCAAACTAAGACCACCGTGAAACAAACGAGCATAGCAACGCTGGAGCAGTCTTTGCTTGGAGATATTCTATCATTTAGTAGATTGTCAAGGTCATTTACACTAGTAGATCCAGTCAGAAGATATTATGTCTTAAATGCATCAGTGCCGGAAGGATGTCTCTGTCACCTTCCCTCATGTCTCAGAACGAAACCATCTCTTTTAAACTTTCTTAACTTCTACTTCAGATGTGGAACACTATTTCTAGTTTGAAGTGTTATTACAGACATAACTCTCAGGTAGATAGTGCAAGCTTGGGTGCTGCACTACAGGAAAATACTTTGCATGGATTATTTACAAAAATTACCAAATTATTAAAATGAGAAAATCTTAACACTTCCTTCACCAAAACACTTTCTCTTCAGTGTTTGCACTTTCCGTTCTCTTCTAAGATTGTCTTCATTTTGGACATTGACCAGTTCTCTGCTGAAAATGTCACCAAAGCTTTTAAACAGAGGAACAAAGAAAGCCTGAATCATTTAAATTCAAAATGGGTGTATATGACATTGTTTAAACAATCAAAACATAGGGTCTAAATGGAAATCATGAAGTACTCTTCACAGTGCAGGACTGCTACCAACTTCAGGTATAAGATAGCATTAGACTGTAACAATTTGTCCGCTGTAATGATAACAGAAGCACATTTGCCATTATACATCTTATTTTTCAGCTTCCCTGAGGAGCAAAGGAGCTTTCCATAACCAGTACCGCATTCAACTTCAAGTTAAGCAGAATCAGGAATATTTGAACAATTTTTTAATCCCACATCAGGAATGATTATTTTGTCATGGACCCTCACAGTCACACTGCAGCTGAGAACTGGCCCAACAGACATACCAACTTCAGATTAAAGGCACTTCAGATTAAAGGCCCCTGCATAATCTTCAGTGGGCAAATAGCTAATTTGACATCAGTACTGCTGATGCTGAGAGACAATACACAGGTATACAGAGCTCCTTTGACCAAAATATAGGCAAAACAGATTAAACAGTGACATTTGAGCTAAAATGAGTGGATTCGGAAAACTGGGGACAGATGGGCTATCATGCATTGAGCTTTGCCAGCTGAACTGACAGCTCCTATATCAAGAAGAGGTTATCAGCAAGAAGGGATTATTTCACTTGGTGCCCGGTGTGAAGCTGGCACAGTCTCAGCTTTATTCTGCTCATGCACTGACTGAGCCTGGGAAGGAAAGAGAGGGGGTGAGGTGCCATCTGATCTGGAGCAATGAGGCATGGCTGAGATGTGCTCTCAGGCGGTCTCAGACATGAACCTGTGAAACCTGGGGCAAGGCTACAACAGCTTTCACACTGGGTGTGGGGATCTCCAAGACCAGGAACCATCGCCCACAGGAGCACTGCCATTCTCAGGAGAGTAGAGTGGCAGTGGGGAGACAGACACTTGAGTCTTCCTTTCTAGAGTGGGTTTGGACTGGACCTTTAGTGAGCACAGGACAGAGCACTCTGCAGTTATCCCCAGAGTCTGACCAGCATCTCAGTTGGACCAAGAGTCCAACTGCAGACTGCTCAGAACAGCTGAGGATTTAAAAATATATAGAAAATAAAACAGACAGAACCAAAGAAGGAAACAAGCTTCCAGCTGACAGGATGATGATAACTGCTACAGAAAGAAATATATTCATTTCCTTCTCCAGCACAAAGAAACAGAGAGCCTTTGAGATGCTGTTACACAAAGCACCTGTTGCAAAGGACTGAGTAGAGATCTTTGTTAAAGTACTTGTATTGCTGTGAGTTACTTGCATGAATTTTTTAAAGACCAAATTCCAGAACTCTGTAATCAAAATACGTTCTTTGCTAATGTAATTAATACAGTAATTCACGAACACAGCTTGTCTGATCTCATACATAAGAATAATTGCTCATTAAGTAATTACATGCCTACCTGGTTTTTCCAGTGCAGTAAAATATATTTGGAAGTGTACAGGCATTCTTGGTGCAGAGAAATAAAACCACAAGCAGAGTCAAGGAGAGAATGAGAATCTTGACACTGTCACTGGGGCCCTGGCATGACTGCCACTTAAGGGCCACATTGTATGTCCCTTAAATATATGACAACGGTGTTTTGCATTCTACTGGAAATGTAAAGGTCAGTGCCATATTCACTCCTCCTTCCGTTAACGTCTGGATTGCACTGGGTTACTGGGTAGATTGTGTTGGCATCCAGATCATCCACGCACTCTGGACATGAAGCCAAGCTTTCCGTGGAACTCATGTAATATATAAACCTAGGTAAAAAGTGCTCATGAAAATGTCTATGCCCCTGAAGAGGCCCTTCTGTATTCTGAAGAGGTGTCTTTTGTAAAGTATGAACTTGAGGCATGCAGAATTTCACTCCAGCTTAGGACGGGCAAGCATTTGCTTACAATGAATTGGCGTTGTAAGTAAGTGAATGAGAAACATATTTTTCTGCTCAAAGAGAGCTGTAGACAACTTATTTGAAAATTTTTACTTGAGGAAAAATGATAAAATATTTGGGACAGTAAAGTTATTGATTAATTAGTTAAAAAAATGGTGTTTCCAGGCCAAGGAGCATATTCACATCATTTTTATGGGAAAAGTTCACAATTTTGAAATATCAGGTTTATTATGGCTACATCAACAAGTGTGTGGACTAGGAGAGTGAGTACCAAGAACACAAGGTAGTAAACCTCTCCTGAGGAAAGAAGCAAACAAAGCAGAAGAAATATTGAACACTGTTCTCTGATGCACCACTTCAAGAATAATGATGCCTAAACACAGAATTTGGCAGCCTTCTTATCTTTCCTTAATTTGCATAGGTTTCAATGACAGCTTGAAATACAGAGCAAAAGGAAGCTGGGTATTTTGTTTTCTTAAAGCCCTTACTCTGGGCATTTGATCTGGGAAGAGACGTGAGGTGCTGAGCACTTCACGCAATGGAATTATAAGATCAGTGAAGACCTTGATTAAGACAATGATTCCCACTCTATCATCACTTCCTCTTGATGAATGAATGCTAATGTTGGCTTCATAATTACGGTCCAAAGCAATTAGTAACATTTGCTTATTGCTTTGAGAATGCCAAATGGTGTTTTACTGCTTGCCAGACCCCTCATCCTGACACATGTCAAACAAACCTGTCTCTCCCCCATGTTTAAGAGCAAACCTCATCACCTCATCACCTGCCTGGCTGAGGTAGTACAAGTCTGTCACCCAGGGTCCCACAGAAGTGCTGGAATAATTACAGTCCTTTGCACTTTCATACCCTCTGTCCACTGGGAATTTTCAGTGCTTCATAAACATTAACCAAAAACTCATGAATTTCCTATAATATATGATTGCTGTGATCCGTTTACTTTAGGAGGACAAACAGATGCTGATGGAGCCTCTTGAACAAAATGACAGAGAAAATCAATGACAGCTCCAGTAATAGATCCCAGATCCCACATCCCACATGATAGATACTGGGCGGGCTGCAGCACGCAGGTTGTTTCCAGAACAGACCTACATGAGGTCTCACACACCTCAGTAGCATTCTTGCCTGCCAGTCAGTAACAGCTTTTTTAACAACAATATAAGGAAAGATTAACTTTTCTTTTTTATTTAATCATGCGCAGCCCACCACATGAAAGGCATATCAGTCACAGACATTCAGTTCCCACATGGCTAGGGTCCCCTACCTACCTATTTTAAGTGATAACACAAGGAAAACAAAGCATTACCTTCCTCTCCAGCAGTAGAGTTTCCAACAGCCTCCCTTTCCCGCTCAGCCTGGTTGGAAACAGCGCTTCCACTTTTTGTCCTCCGAAGAACACTGAATGCCTTGTTTATTTTTTTAAAAGATCTGCTTCTGATAGTGGAGCGTTCAAAGTGTCGAGCTGCAACAGCAGGAAAATCAGATCAACACAGCTCAGCAGTGCTGGGCTAGAACCTCTTCATTCCTGCAGCCACCGCCATACAACTGGGCATAAGATCAACAGCACATCACCTTGGCACCTTGACTCCAGCTGATACTCCAAGGTTGCACCCACTTGAATCTGGATACAATTATCCTACCTCTGTCACACACCCTGGCACTGTCAACTTCCCTGTCAGTTTTTTACCAGCCACACACAAAAATCTCCTGTGAGTGTGGTAGCCTGGGAGAGAATAATCCTCACTTGAGACAGAATTAGCAACAAACCTGTGAAAAATGCATGTAGATAGGAGAAGCTCTTTCCAAACTCTAGAACCTCAGAAAGGAAAAACAAAAACAAAACCAAAATGCTGGAAGTTGTTAAAATTCTTCTTGGAAAAAAGACCCAACCAAACCACCCAAACCCCACACTACTGCCTCAAACCCTGCAATGCTTTCAAGGGGGAGCCAACGATATCTCCAGCAATAGCCAACAATTTCATGTCAGAGATTCAGGAATTATCAGGTGGGATAGACCAACTATGTCACATTTTAACCTGTGTCAGGCAATACAAAAAAAGGTCATTTCAAAGAATGTTACTCTTTTTTCCATCCTGCTGAGGATATCTTCGTGGCTGTTCTGCCTCTTCAAGCTCTGCATGCTAGCCAAACATTGTAATCTAATAATAAAACATTCCCTCAAACCAGACTGCGGCCTCTAAATTCAACAAAACTAGTGTGATTTAATTTCATTCTGGTGTTCTCTTCTCGCCCCCTCCCTTTCCTTGTTTCTCTAACCCCATGCACACAAGATGATGGCACTGCTCATTTTCAAGTCTTTCTTCAGCCCTTCACCCATTGTCCCAGATGCAACTGGTGCAACGCGAAATTGATCTCAGGCTATTCATTTGGACTATTCAGTTTGGCTGTTCATTTTGGCTTCAGAGGCCTCAAATACGAGCTCTGAACTCACTGCTAATGCTTTCAAGTCTGCCTTTGGTCAGGCCATCTTTTTCAAATATGATACTCATCAGAGCTGGGTGCAGTGTAGTAGGGTGAAGAAGGATCAAGGCAAGGTTTTCTGGTGCAATCTGTCCTTGACTGTGGCTGTTTCAGCAGGACCAGCTCCTCCAAGCTGCACCTCCCTGGGAAGCTAGCAAATATCCCCTAAGCTGCCAAGGCACTTCCTAAGGCTTGTTTTCCAGAAAATTCTTGGCAACTGCCAAGCACAGCTCACTGCAGGCTTTGGGGTAGGTGCCCATGGCACAGTCTATGGGGGTTACTTGGGCCACCGGATTTTGGTGAAGCCATTACACAGCTACACCATCTCTCCATCGTGTCACACATGCCATTTACTCTTCCAATTGATCTGACTTGCATAAATAATCTTTCTTAAGCCATGTGGTTTGCATGTGTGCAGTTAGTCCATCTTCAGCTTGCTGCTTCCCCTGGCCAAGCGAATTTGGTTTTCACCTCAAAACTATTGGGCCACTGTCTGTGCAATTTGATAATCCATGTAAAATTAAAGCTTTCACACTCTCTTTCTGTTTTAAAGCCTCCAACAACATATGTTTCACAGAAGACAAATGCTGAAAGAGGCCACCAGGCTCTGAAACCATCACTTTTAGTTCTTACTTCTGTTTCGGTTGCTACAATGCAGGTCTCCGGGGCTGCTACCCGACTGGCTGTCCTCTGAGGTGGGGCTGAAGGCTGGGTTCACCAGCCCTGGCTCATCTGTCATTAAGGCAATGGCTGCAGCTGCTGAGAGCTCGGGGCCCAGGGCAGCTACTGCCAAGCTGGAGCCATGGTCTGGAGAGCAGTCTTGGGAACGCCTCTTCCGTTCCTTGGTAAGGCCATAGTGGGATGCTCCTTTACATCTAAGAAGGGAAGGAAAAGAAGACACGATAATAAGTTGTATTTGAATGTTACATAATTATTGGAATTATATGGTGCCAAGATAATTTGCCACTTGGAGTAAAAACTTTGATGATCACAGGGGCTGATGAAATACAGATGCTTATTAACAAGAGGGAAAGATGCCAATCTTATCAGGTCGCACAGAATCAAGAAGAATGAAAACTGTCCTTCAAAGTAGCTAAGCTACCACCTTACATGGAAAGACTACTGCTGGTCAAGAGAAAACACAGAGCCACAGCCTTGTGTGTAGCCTTGTGCATAGATAATTACTATGAATGCAAGAAGACAATAATAACAGATGGCTAATTAAGCCAGAGGTTACACACTGTAATTTCTCCCTTGTTTCTCATCAATGAAGGAGAGCAGGGTGAGGTCTGACAGCTTCTCCAGGTCTGCTGGTGAAACAAAAGGTGCCTCAGGAAGCCCTGTACCATGAAAAAACTTTCGGTCACCAAGGCAGTCACACTGGGAGCGCAGTGGTCTTCCATGCAGCAGGCAGGGTCTGCTCTTCAATGTAACACATGAAGGATGGGCTGCAGGCTCAAGGCAAACAGGTTCTGGATAAAAACCCAAATCCTAAATCCTGACTCAGCCTCTGCAGTGACAACTTTGTTTCTGGTGCATGTTCCCAGAAAAGCTGAAGATACAGAATTGCAAGAGGCAAATTAGGAGCCTACTTTGAAACAGCTTGCTCGTAGTCCCAACTACCTGCTCTATATTCATCCTAAACAGCAAAGGCAGGATCACACATGGCTTTTATTTCTTAAGATTTGCTGAAGAAAGTCACTTGAATGAAATTAAAGGTCAGTGTGTGCTCTTCATAAGTCAGTATTTAATTAAAGCTATAAAATAGCTGAAGACAGAGAGGGGCAGAAGGACCACAACACCTCTCTGCGACTTCTCTCCAGCACCACTTCTGCCCAGTGTCCACCCTCTATAACCTCATTCACTGCATTAAAATAAATAAAAATCTGCCTTTCAATCATAATCTAATGAGCTTGCCCTACTTGCAGTTACTGTTATCTCTTCCTTCATAGCAAAGGCTAGCTGATGACTTTCATGAAAGTGCCCTGTAGGACGAACTCACAGAAATAGCTACAGAAACCCTTAGGGATAGAAGCTCTTCATAATATATGGCATGCACAAAAGGCAATGCATAACACATACAGTACACAACGCTAGTGGGTTAAATGTCAGAAAAAGAAGTACACTGAACAGAGGCCTTGGAAGAGAAATGATTTATGGAAGCAATTCCTGGGACAGAAAGATGAGATGAAAACGAGTCACAGATCTCTCTGTATCAGCTTCAGAGCAACAGTTTAATTTCTCTTATGGTATTGGCTTTTTATGAGAGCCAATTGAATCAAAAATAGTTTTTAGCACTAAATTATGATTTACCACCATTTAACTGATACCACTTCTGACAACTTTTCTCTTAAAAATGGGAAAAAATTCCCAAGCCCAAACTGTATTGTACTGATGCAACTGTGTAAAGGTTTTGTACATGCCTTAAAGTTTGGATGGGAATGGCTATGGCAGAAATTATTTCTGAAACCTTTCACAAGCAAATTGTGATGTCTCAAAAGAAAGTACCCTCATGGAAGAGAAGGTTGGTCAACTGCTCCAAAAGACCAACAAAAAGCTAGTTGGAGCACCTATTCCAAGACAAGAGTGCAACAATAATTGTGTAAAACAGAAAGGAAGAGCTCTCCTGCCTCCACTGCAGCAGGCATTTTCCTATTCCTTCTCAAAAAAGAGGTGTGACTTCCTCAACCCCTGAGCATCCCACACTGTGGCAGGATGCTCCCCTTTATATTTCACAGGAAGCAGAACCACAAAGGCCTTTCCCTCTTGCAGCCTACCTAAATTTCTCTAATGCAGCATTTTGGGAACCTGTCCTTGACATCTCCCATTTGCAGTAAGGTCACATTTACTAATCCGGCCTATGGATGTCAACAAAAGAGTTTTTAAAATGGTTTAAAAAATTAATGCAATGAAATGAACACAAAGAAATGGCTTTGAAGTGAATTGTTTGCTGTTCTCAAAAGACAATCTTTGTCTTACAGATGTCCTGCAGAGACTCAGAATATAAGAGATATTCCTACTCTACATTTTATTTTGTTTGCCTCTCTTTTCACCACGCTGGTAAAGTTTCAGCAGCTGATATCAGAGCACCAGCCTTGTGAATGGGTCCTCAAACACACGTCTTTCTTTTTTATTTCTGGTGGGTTTCATGAGGAACAACCTGAAGATCAGAAGTGTCTTACCCCAAAGATTGCCAGCTGCATGGGTTCATCCATTGCCTGGTGCACATCTGCATTTCACTACTAAAGCCTTCACTTTCTGTGGAAATTCTCACTCACTGCTGCTGGCTGCACTGCAGACGCCCAGTTAACAGCATCAATCCAACAGCAATGAACAGCAGACGGTTACTTTGAATGCAGAGAGAGCTGACACAGTTTAAGATGTGGCTTATTGGAGAAGACAAGTCATCATGATACAAAGCACAAGGCACATCTTTCTTACTCTGCCAGAAATAGTTAAAAGGGGACCAAGAACTCTTCAAGTATGAGTACTGAAGTTATTTCTTAAATAACTGTGGCAGGCATAAATGAACACAACTCAGGCCCTCTTTCTTCAGATTAACACAGTGTCCTTGAAGAAGAAAAAAAAAGCCTCAAGCCCTCAAACTTGTAATAAAATCTGCAACAGCATCTCTTCACTTTCATTGTTTTCCTTGTGCTGACACTGCTGTGATAACAGAAAACAGAAGAGTTGACTGTGTAAGTGGAATCATATTTATAGTGTCTCAGCTACATTTTTCCATATGGCTGGATTTGGCTCCCAGAAAAGAAAGATCCATAAAACAGCTACATGCCAGTACTAATTATCTCTCTCACTGTGATTATTAATCAGCTGCCTGATTTACAGCTGGAAGAGTGGGATACCTGATTAACGTAGGCCAGTCAGAAAGTGAACCCAGCACTGGTTGGTGGCTAAGGTGACCTATAGATTTATGTTTCTTCTCAGTCACACTGAACAGTGAGTACATCTGTGCAGCCGTACAATTCTGAAACAATTTGAGGGCCAAAACCAAGAAAGACAAACAGACACGAGTAACGTGTGTTGTACAGTTCGTGCCATTAAAGCAGTGTCACTAGGTGTGTACAGGAAACTCAGAAAATAGTTTCTTCTCTTTGGCTGGCCTCTTTTATGAAGCAGAAACATGCCATACAAAATCCTGGCTATATGAGCTAACCACCGAGCAGTGAGAGGGCAGTGGTGGCTGCTGAAACCTTACCCAGGGCTGCAATTATGGCTGGCACCAACATCATCAGCTGCAGGGCAAACCTTGCTCCATGCCCTGCTCTGCATGCGAGGGAGGCTCTGCACTGGAAGCTTCAGGAGCAGCACATCCAAAGTGATGGAGCCAGGAGACCCTAAACCCCATGGCTGCCTTAATTTGGTGCTACCGTTTGTAAAAACAAGCTCCAGTCAAACTCGAGGCTAACGGATCATTTTCACATCAAATAAAAACAGTGGTTTGAAAACAGAGATGCGTTTTCCTTGCAGCATTCCTTACTTACACAGCAAGGGAGGGCCTGAAAGTGAGGTTGACCTCAAGGATTTCCATTACCCAAGCTGACACAGGGGAAAAATGTAAAGGCAAAACACAAACAAGGACAACTGAGTGGATTTTTTCACTTCTAGTGATCTAGATGAAACAATATCGCAGACAGAAACTGGATGTGTATACTTTAAATGCATTTGCTCTTTTAAAAACTCCCTGCTTTCTATCTGTGTCACTTCACAGGCTATTCTTCTTTCTCCCTGTCTCACACCTGATTTCCTGGGCAGGAAACGGAAAAAAAAAGTGAAGCTAGAGAGTGACAGTGCTTGTGAGCCAGGGCTGGCACAAATAAACAGAGCAGAAGTCCTCCCTGCCCAGTTCAAGCAGAGTTTTCCCAACCTCACTTCCAGCGCACTTAGACTTTGGTGCCGTTTTGCTCTAATGCACAGACACATTGTCTGAGTGCAATTAAGAATAATGTATACAAAGCATTCAGGATTGCCCAGCAGAAGAAAATACTGCATAATGGGCTGTCATCGCTGATTCAAAGCTAAACCAAGATCGGGGTAGACAAGTATGTTTCAGCTATGCCCTCACTGCAAACAGTTTCATCCGTGTGTAAGTTGGGCTTGTCACAACTATGGACCAGAAGTATCAACAGTGTGTATCACACCCTGACCCCATCACATAAACTTTCACAATTGCTCTAGTATCCCTGAACTGATCCAGTGGAAAGGCTGATGGAGAAGGCAACCAACAAGGACTGCCCTGGATAACCTGGTGCTGGTAACCTCACTTGTGAGACCCTGGTGAGAGGCTCTTCCCGCATCTGGCAAGGGAGGGCTTGACTCACAGAAAGGTGTTGGCAACTCCTACCCCATGTAAGTCATTCACACAGCGTGTGCATCAGCTGTGACTGTAGCCCAAACATAACCCAAATACCAACCGTACAGATTTCAGGCCAAATGCCTAAACTCTCAAGCTTTCTGAAAGTCACAAGGGAGTGAACCTACTTGGCCAGTTCTCAGGCAGAGATGCCACCAGCTCTTCTGATATTACTTTTGCTAATAGTGTACCCGAAACTAAAGCCAAAACTAAAAAAAAAGTGAGGCACCTAAATGCCAATCAAATTCCATGTTACAGATCTAAGCTAAAATGCAGCAAATGTACAATCTCTCTTTCAGATCAACCATACCAGTGTTTAAGAGGCCAAAGACATCAATATCTTCAGCAGTGAAGGTGACCAATACCCTGCTGCTCTTTACACCCAGTGATGCTGTATCATCCTTGCTCAGAAATCTGGCTTCTGTAAATCCTGGCCCTATGTACAAAATTCCTTGGTTTTGCTATACATGAAAATCAATCCTGAAACAGCAGTGTTTTTTCCTTGGTAATTCTGAGTTCTTGTAAGGATTAACCGCAGCATAAATGCTGTGTACAAAATAAGCCTTATAAATAAGAACCTGATTTTTCTTTCTCTTTTTTTTTTTTTTTAACTTTTTTTAATGCATTTGCCTTTTCTGCTTTTTATAAAGAACTGTGTCATGTCAAGAGCATTCCTCAAGACTCGGTAACCACCAGCTATGGCTAGGAAGGTCCTGCCTACATTAAACCTTCCTCAATATTCATAAAGAAACAGATGAAGCATCTAAAAAGCAAAGTTTAAACTCCTGATTACATTTTCCAACCAACATTTGCTGAGTCAGGCTGCAAAAACCTTGTCTAGACATGCAACTAGAAACAGGCTATTCTCTGCACCTGCACTTGAATTTCATAGTGTCAGCAGTATTTCTAGATGCTCACCACTGCTGTTCCGTACCCTGGCATTGATGCACTTGGGTATCCTCTCCATGATGATCTCCCAGTGTCAGAGGATTAACATCTTTTTTCTGGGGGAAAAAGTGTGCTCATTTTTCACCTAAGTGGGAAATTGTCCCAGTTATTATTACTTTTTCACTTCAGTAACTCTATAAACAAAAGCCTTTTAGAGACAGCTTCCTGACACCTGGAGCATCAGGGCTGGTAGAGGCTTGATCCCTGCTGCCTCTGAAGTGTTGAGGATGAGCAACTCCATCCTATTCTTCCACAATCACTGCTGTTCTCCATGTCAACATGGACATAGCTATGATAGTTCAGATGAGGCAAGTGGGTTCTCTGGCTAGCTGTCAGAGAGATTTTCACATGTCATTTGCTCTCTATTGTCAACCAGAAGCCTTTGCTGAAGTATGAACACATAGTAGATTTAGTGGTTCTGTATTTCTGCTTTACTAGTCTGTAAATATTTATAATGGTCCTCAACATTTATTTCTTTAAGCTAAGGTTACTTAGCTTAAATACTTTCCCACAAGACAGGAAATATCAAATATATTTTTTTTTCAGTTTAATTTCTGTATATCCCTGTTATGGTTTCCTATGTTTTTGTCATGCTTTTGGTTTTAATGAAGCCATCGTAATTTAACAAACTCTGAAACTATCTTACTAGCAAAGCCTAATGTTGTGCTGTATCTTATCTGTAAAGATCTGACTCCAGGGAAGGGCTGTCATTTTCAAAATGCTTTTGCACTACGATGATGTCAAACAAAATCTATTTGTATATTATATAAAGAACGTGTGCAGGGGTATCTGTATACTTACACTTCCACATCAGCTATTTTGTACGAATTTGGGTGCACCACCAGAAAAAAGACATAGTTCCCACAGTTTAAAAAAATAGGTTTGCTAAGCATAAGAGGAAAATATATATTGCGCTTTCTTTATAATTACTGTGTTAGTCATCAGCTAACCCATTTCTGTGACTGGATTGCTGAGAATGAAACTCAAGCATTGCTAGTGATTTTGGTACAGGCTCTCGAAGGTAATTTGCATTGGTGCAAAACTGGAATTGCAGTTCAGAGTTCAGACCCCACAGTTCCCAAAACTACTGACAGACAGACAGACTGTGCCAGACACAAATTGAACAAGCATTCAATGGTAACCAAATCCCCATTTGAAATTTGACTGCTCATTCTGAGGGAAGGGAGGAATCTTCAGATTTCCTACTAGTTTTCAGGAGAGTTGAAAGAACTTGGAACACATTTTTACTCTCAAATAAATTGCAGAGTTTAAATTTCATGTACATGCTACCAAAATATCATGTAACATGTGGACATGTTTAAGTGTATTTTCCCTTTTCTTTAAAAAGCAAAAAGTTGTATTTCAACCACCATCATCAGCTTCTATTATGAAATCTTTTAAAGGCCCATTAACATCTATCATGGGAACAGGGAATTGGAAGAAATTGGTAAATACCAGTCTCCTGCAATTGTGGGCAAAAATCATGACTGGGATTATTGTGCAATGATCCCAGTTGGTGCTGGGACTGTGCACAAATTGTTGGTCCAGATCATGTTCTCTCCCTCCCCTGACACTTCTTCCAGGCCATTACTCTATCGCTGATGATTTTGAAACTACAAGTTTTTTCTTTTCAAGGTTCAAGCATGGTTTCAAGTTCCAATCTTAAACCATTCTAACAAATTACAGCTGTCTTACATATAGGAGAATGGAGCTGTAAATTCCTAGAGACAGCTTAGACAGGCAAGTCAGCATATGAGCTGGGAATGCCAATTTCTTTTATGGATTAGCACTGCTTCTGTATCGTGCATAACACAACTACTACTTTAGAGAAGCTAATATTCACTATTAACTTTGTGGCTTCATCTTCTGTTGCCCTTTTCCCCACCTGTGCTCAAGACACAGGTGCTCTGAGGATGCACAAGGGCACCAGCAGCCTGTTCCCACTGCTCGCATAAGGCATGGCCTTGGATTGCTGCTATGGTTTCTCCCTCTTCCAATCCTGCTTTTAAATGTAAGGCTTGTGGAGCAGGAGTAGACTTCAAGCAATAAACATGAAGAATTGACCAGGGTGAAATCCTGCAGTCAGCTTATTAATCAGTATTTGGTCCTAGATTACTATAAAAAACATTTGTCATCACAGGAAAGTTACTGACTAGAAGTACAGAACAAGAGTGATGTTGTGTGATGTAAAACAACAGCAGTTTTTATTTATACTGAACTTAATTAAACACTGAAGCTTCCAAAGAATAATCTACATATCTCATGCAATCTACTCACATCAGCTGACACAAACAAGGAAAACAGAGGAGCCCCACACTATCTCTAACTTTTGGTAGGTGCCTAGGTACTGACACACCAGGAGTGCCTAGGTGGCAGACTTAGAGCAAAATAAAAGGGAAAAATAAGAGGTAGAGGACTAGCATTTTTTTTAGTTGGTGGGAGCCTGTAAACCTTGCTGATGCCGTCTAGTGCTTTTAGCATTTAACATATACACATCATTTAAGCCCACTATTCCTGTTCAATTATGCTAGTCCTAAAGTACTAAAAACTCCCCTTGACTTCAGCGAAGATGGAGCTTGATGAAAACTTCACCTGGTGGTTCCTTCGCTTTCCAGAATTGTATCATTTTCTAAACAACACACTTACAAGCTTCAGCCCTCCCTATTCTTGAAGAGTGAACTGGAACGTTGTTTCAAAAAAAGTGAGAAAACACAAATTAGAAAAACCTTCAAGAGGTTTCTTCATGGAAAACTCGGGTACTTACTACATTCTTTTATCTACAGCCAGCCAGCATGAAGGAGCAATTACAGGTAGCATGTGTCGTTGGGTATTTGGAAAGTGACATAAGACCTGCCACCAGCAGCTGTCAGCTTCATATCTGGTTTTGAGTTCAAGACCACTCAAAGAACAGCACTGGTATTCTGCAGGCAATCTTGACTATTAATTTTGCCTTATACTAATAAGATAATATAACCCTTTAACAGCAGAAATTGAGATCCTATGTAGTAAGACTGCAGCAGAAACACTGGAAATATTCCTAATTTAGAACCTTAACTGAAAAATAAGCCTAAGGAACATCACAGCATATATATACAAAGTCTCGAAAAATGTTAATACTGCTAAAAGTTACCTGAGACAAAAATAACATGTGCAAGGACAGAGAAATTCTTAAGCCATTGCAATGCTATACCTCTTAATACCACACAATCGTTACAGTGTATTTTTCAACTTATGTAGATAGATATATAATTAATGTTGAGAATAAACATTCAGTCTGTTGATTCATGTGTTTTTCATATTTACTGTTCGGTGCTTTGATCCCTGGATTATATTCAACAGGTATAACTAGTCTCCTGGAACTTAGTAGCTTTGTCTTCCCCTCCTATTACCCC
The DNA here is from genome assembly GCF_028554395.1 of Pezoporus wallicus. Classification (NCBI taxonomy): domain Eukaryota; kingdom Metazoa; phylum Chordata; class Aves; order Psittaciformes; family Psittacidae; genus Pezoporus; species Pezoporus wallicus. Next base: position 597,452 of record NW_026635251.1, read on the forward strand.
CACCTATACTGTAAAAACTTCATGATGCAGTGAGCAAAATATGCTTGTAATGGGACAAAGGGGTTTGTTTTTTCAACAAGAGTGGCATTATCAGTGTAACCTGATTCTTGCAGCCACAGACAAAAGAGCCTGCCAGACAGAAATTTTGTATAGACACGTACTTAGCACACAATTCTTTATAAAATAAAACAAATGACAATATCTCCTATGTCACAGACTCAACAAGTCAGCACTACTGAGAGTAGGTTTGAGGCATCGGTTTGTCTGATGTGGCACAAAGCAGTGACACATGCATATCGGTCTCTAAGATGCAAAATAGTAAAAATGGAACACCACGTTCCATTTCAAGATGTTTTCAACCCAAGGCCTGAGTTTACTAATACTTTCTCCACTGGAATTTGAAATCACAGGAAACAATGGGGCTCCAGCCAGTAAATAACAAATACTGTCTTTATACTCTCTTGTTGAAAGAACATGCTTTGGACAGCCACCCACAGCTCTAGCTCTAGCGATACCTCTGGCCTCAATGACCCAGAAGTCACCTAAGACCCCTTTTAGGTCAGCATGGGTATCTAAATTACATTGCTAACACATCTTGGTACACTTCAAGCTCTGAACATGTACTTGCTTTCTCATGGGGACGGTCAGAAAAAGATCTCAGCATGACTTCTCAGTTGAAAAACTGCAGAGATACCTGTGAGATGCCCCTCTGAGAGCTGGGCAAACATCTCCATCACCATGTCTAAGCAGTATCTTAAGATGTCAGAAATTATTCCCCTTTTAAAAAGTAGTTCTCCTGTCTTAGCAAATTCAATGATTGATATTCAATGAGGACCCTGTATAAGTCCTATAGTAAGTGAACTGCATGTGACTCATGGATCACTGTGTCTTAAAACCCTTAAACAACATGGGTTTCTTGTAGGGGTGGGAAAGAAAGAGTACAACATTTCCTGGTGTATCTCAGATTCAATTTCCACGGTTTCAACCTAAATGAGTATTGACATTGGCATAAGAAGTATGTAAGTCACACTGTTGACTAAGTATCTCATTACACTGTATTTTTTTGGAAGATAAACATAGCCAACAGTACATTTTAGTAGAAAAAGTTCTGGCTTCTACTCCTCCTGGCTCCACAGTAGTTCTTTTGCATGTCAGGCTGGAAGAATATGGATGGATCCGAGGGATGTTACAAGCTAATTTTCAGAACAGCACTCCACAAACCCATCGGACATGCAAAAATCTTCACTGCTTATGGTTTTATGGATTACACACAGCTAAATATGAGATACTTTAGTGAGATACTTCAGCATCCCATTAAAATAAACACACATTGTAAAAGCATTTAAAGGCAGCAGAAACTCCATGTTCAGCCACAGCATAAGTATGACTGGAATGTTGTTTACAATATTCTGAAAGCTCACATGGTAGGAAATGCTCACTTATGCTGTAAAAATTGTGAAACCCAGGGTTTGTTTGAATCATAATTTCTTAACAGAATTATCAGAAATACTTTTAACCTGAATTCCTTCATGGAAGTCTGAAATTCACTAAGCCCAATTTACTCACTCTTCTCCCCACTACAGGCAGTGCTACTCTCAGTATCACTGAAAGCATCCAAAAACGCAGCAGTGTGGTTTCCCTGTCATGTGCGGACCACTGTCAGCTCTCACTTGCAGCAGAGGCTGACAGAGCTCACAGCCTCACACCTCAGTTTTCACAGTGCACTAACCAATAATGCTCAGGTCAGGTTGGGATAACACTGATCTCTGTTCCTCCTGCTGAAGCTTATTCAGGGAAGTGGATTAAGAAAGAAAGAGCTGGATGTTACTGCTGAAAGAAAAACTGATGCCTGGGAAGGGAGAATGAGTCCTGCTTGCTGTGGCTTTTCAGTTGAAGTTGGAAGAGATCCATAAGAAAAAGCACTGTCCTCTGTTACTCCAGCCAGTATCTTGAGAAAAACATGCAACACCATCTAGGCACACAGGGCCTTCTGCAGGCTGAAGCTGAAGAAGTGAACTTAGAGGCTTCAGATATAGGATGAAACCTTTCTGCAAAACTGTTTTGTTTTCTTAGACCACCAGATTATAACTGTTGAATCAAGGGATACAATGCATAAAGTAGTGTGGAAGCAGGAATCCAGCTGTGAAACCACTTCATTAGAAAAGATGCCTTCAGAAGTGGGTACTGTATTACTAACAACACAAAATGGATTTCCCTGACAAAGGCAAGTATCATAGAATCATAGAAAAGCCTAGGTTGACAGTGACCCTCTGCACTTGCATTTTGAAAACCTTAAGCGATGAGAACTCCACAATATCCCTGGGGAGGTTCTCCCAATGAGACAAAAGTAGGTGAAACCATCTTTTGCGCTATATCTTACTTTAGCTTCTTCGTACACGTTAGCTGGCAGATACTATAGGTTTCTTTAGGTTTTCTTAGTCACTTCTGCTCTCTCAGATTTCATGCTACTTTTACATAGTATAAATAAGAAAAAAATATTTCATTTTTTCTTTAATTTTTCAATTTATTAAAAAAAATTCATGATAGAG